>NC_062232.1:94759099-95423856 GCF_902686445.1 Sciurus carolinensis
CTATCCTGGGAATGTGAATCCCTCTAATGAATCTTTCTAATGTAGACACCACTGGAAGTTTTGCCTGCCTTTCTCATTGTCTGCTTAGATACCCAGGGCACTGAAATAGTGTGGGACCTCCTACAGCTTCATTAGGTAAAATTAGTACTGAGAAAAGGCATTTAAACCTAGTATTTTATTTATTTACTTATTTATGTTTTATGGTATTGGGGATTGATCCTGGGTCTTTGTGCATGCTAAGCAACTGCTCTACCACTAAAGCTATATCCCAGCCTAGAGTTAATATTTTCCAAGTAAAAGATTGACTTCCATTCTTGAATATATATATATTATTATATATTATATTATATTTTACATATATATTATATATTAATGTCAAGAATATCTACTACTGTCATGTCTAACTAATTAGAACAAATAAAAAAGTATCTAAAAATGGGGGCTCAGTGGTAGAGCATGTGAGGCCCTAGGTTTGATCCCAAGAGCATGTTCTCTCTCTCCATATATATATATATATATATATATACTACTTTAATTGAGTTTCTAGTGGCATGATGGTAGTATCAACTTAGATTTTTTCATTGCATGTTTAAATTGGTTTTGAATTTGTTTGGTAAATGTATTTTTAATATACTCCAATATTTTAATGGAGCCAAAATAACTACTTATTCAGTTCTTAAATAATATAAATAAAATAATCCCTACTGATGACAAAAGAGATGTTTGCTGTGTCATTCACTACCAAGTTTAAAAAATACACAGAAAAAATGGAAATTTAATATCTAATTTTCAGCAAAACTTGGTCCCAGTATATAAGGACTGGTTGCCAAAGGCACAGATCCAGGATTGCACAAAGTGAAATTCATTGAAGACTTAGAGAGAAATGTAGCTTGGTCGGCAGCAAAATAGATCCCTATATCCCAAAGCGAAGAGGAAGAAGTTTATGTGCTAAACTAGACAAAAGGAACACAATCAAACTGGAATGTATCTGGGCTTTCTCAAAAACTATTAACATGTTCAATGCCAGTTGTAAAACAATACAGGCATCAGTGGCTTGAACAACATGCCCTGCTAACTCTCTTAATGATTTTGGTTATCTTATAGGAATTAGGATACATGACAGGGTCACCTAGGTGGCAAGATAGTGGTTATGACCAAAATAGCAGTAGTCCCATCAAGCTGGATCCCTACATTCGAGATATCTAAATTTTTAAGGGCTGACTGAAATATATATGCTTTTGATAAATATTTATTTATGGCATTATAGTATCCCTGGCTTCTTGAACTTTTTTTGTTGTTAAGATTTAGTTTTTGAAAACAGAATACTAAAAACATGTGCAATTCTCCACTTATGGCTTTTTCTTTAGTTGGTTTTTGTTGTTGTTTGTTTTGGTACTAGGGATTTAACCCTAATGTGCTTTAACATTGAGCTACATTCTAGGCGTTTTTTTGTTTTTTTTTTTTTTTTTCTTTTTGAGATAGGGTCTCACTAAGTAGCTGAGGTTGGTCTCAAATTTGCCATCCTCCTGCCTCAACCTCCCAAGTCACTAGAATTACAGGTATGTATCACTGTACCCACCTCATATGCACATGTACTTTTTATCTAAAAATGTTTGTGTTTTAGTATCCCCAAGATGTAATAACTTCTTTGTTTTAACTGGTTCACATCAGGAATTGTATTTAAAAACTGAGATGAGTTTAAATTATATTTTAAATTTTTTCTTTAATTTATTGTTTTGAAATCATGTCAGACTTAAAGACTACAAAAAATTTACAAGTAATTGCTATAACCTCTTATTAAAGTCCCCCAATATTAAAATTTTACCTCACTACATTTGCATGCTCATTCTCTTTCTATACACACTGCACGCGGGCGCGCACACACACACACACACACACACACACACACACAGATTTTTCCAGAACTACTTGAGAGAAGGTTAGAGATACAATTGCCCTCTAAGTATACCAATTGTTATTTTCTTAAAACAAGGGTATTTTGCAAGGCATGGTGGCAAATGCCTGTAATCCCAGCAGCTCAGGAGGCTGAGGCAGGAGGATCGCAAGTTCAAGGCCAGGCTTAGCAACTTAGTGAGGCCCTAAGTGACTTAGAGAGACCCTGACTTAAAATAAAAAGGACCAGGGATGTGGTTCAGTGGGAAAGAACACTGGGTTCAATCCCCAGTACTAAAGCAATCAACAAACAAACCATACATATGTAATTAGATAAATAGTACACATACTGAGATCAAAATCTTAAAAATAATAAAAATAATATGTAATTTTCAGTCCTATTGAATTTTGCCGATGAATACTCTATTGCCATTTATATGAAAGGAAAAGAAAACTCTGATCCAGGATCCATTCCTGGGATCACATGTTGCTTTTCATAATCATAGCTCTTCAGTCTCCTTTAATCTAAGACATTTTTCCAGTCTCTTTTCCTTTCATAACCTTGATATTTTTGAACATTACAGGCCAGTTATTTTGCCAAAAGTCCCTCAGTTTAGGTTTACCTGATATTTCCTTTTGATTGGATCCAATTTATACATTTTGACCCATTATCACAGAATTATTATGAATTCTCATCATATCATGAAGTCCATGGTGGCAATTTGTCCCAATCCTCAGGATGTTAACTTTGGTCATTGGTTAAAGGGGTGTCTGCCAGGTTTCACTATTACACAATTACTAGTATTCCCTTTGTAAGTAATAGGTACCTTGTGGGCAGATACTTTGAGACTAATTACATAACTTATTTCCCATCATTCACAACTTTGCTGTCCATTGAAGATTTTTTTCCAGAGTCATTATTGCTGATAGTTGCCAAAAGGCCGTTTTAAAATTTGATCATTCCTTATTAGTTGGGATTCTAAAGTTGAGTATTCCTACTTTCCTACTTATTCATTTATTTATTTCACTATGTATTATGATTTCATATTTTATTCTATTGGTTATTCTGTTATGCATTATTCATTGTAATTCTCAAATCATCCCAGATTTGGCCCATGTTAGTTCTTTCAAGCTGATTTCTGTGTTCTTTTAACATGATTTTATTATTATTTGAGCATTTCCTTGTTTTCAGGTACAAGTTTGTGCAGGCTCATTTTGTACTCTCCGTGCTCCAAAACTGTCTAAGGCACCTGGTTCCTACTGGAAAACTGTATTTAGAAACCAGGGTCAGGGTGCAAGAGGCGTTCATTTATTGCTACTAGTGCATCATTGATTCTAGGTGTGTGTGTGTGTGTGCATCTGCACATATATAAAAGCTGAATTTAATACTGATGGTTTCATCCACTAAATTACAAGAGCACAGGGTTATTTTTTGTTTTCTCATGTATATATTTTAAGTTTTTATTTATTTATTTATTTACTTATTTTTGGAATAGACAAGTACCACCATACCCAGCTCCTTTCCATATTTTTAACTCCATTCATCAGGAGGGGAAAACCTGGCTCTCATTTTTCCCAATATATCTAGTTTTTGATCAGTTTTACAACATTTATATTTTAAAACTGCTAACTCAATCTATAGGGGAAAACAAATTTGCCAACTAAATATCCACTGCTTACAGTTCTAATTCTCATTGTTCAAAGGGCACATGATCAAAATACTATGTTCAAATGTACCATACCTCTACAGTGTGATACTGTTATTAACTTGAAATAGTTAGGTTCATTTATTCTGTATTTCACTTCATGTCATTTTCTTACCCAGTGCCCTTTTGTTATACTAAAATAATCAAGTAATATTTATAATTTCTTACCTAATTTGAAGTTATTTTATCACATCCATTATGCATTTAATTGTTTGATTTTGAATTTCATCCCCTAAAACCTCAAATAGTATTTGGTGTCATTGGATCCTGCATAAATGTTTTGTACTTACAGTGTTATCAGATGTAATTGCTTCTGCCAAATGAAAAAAAATTGCCATCATCATACTTATAAGATTTCCTGAATAATCTTAGTCTGAGGGCTAACTTATAGTTTTGCTGAAAGCATAAACTTATGGATTCAACAAGAGCATGATAATATTTTTCATTTTTCATATTTGCTAATGCTCTATAACATGATGTCTATTTTCATACTGGATTTAAATTTTGAGTATTGAAGACTAATTTAATGTGCTTTTCACTTTCACTGAGATCAGTATGCATTTGAGATCTATGCTGCCAATCTTTCTGTTCTTTCAATTGATATTTTTCTATCTCCAAAGAGTTTGGAAGTGTGAAAAAATATAGCATTGTTTAAGATAAAATGTGGCAACCAGGATCAAGCGACTTTTTTGTCATTAGGAAGAATTCATATAGAATAAGTTTCCTAAAATTTGAACCATCATGTCCTCTAGTAAGACTGTCTATTGTTTAATATTAAAATTATATGCTCAGGTGAACTGTTTACTTCCTGCGGTGTGGAGGCTGTGGCCACGTCCGCAGCTGTTCTTCATATCCAAGAGGATGGCCTTGGAGACTGTGCCCAAGGACCTGCGACATCTGTGAGCTTGTCTGCTGTGTTCGCTGGTCAAGACAATAGACCAGTTTGAATATGATGGCTGTGATAATTGTGAAGCATACCTACAAATGAAAGGTAATTGATAGATGGTATACGACTGCACCAGCTCTTCCTTTGATGGAATCATTGCGATGATAAGTCCAGAGGACAGCTGGGTCTCCAAGTGGCAGGGAGTCAGTAACTTTAAGCCAGGTATATATGCAGTGTCAGTCACTGGTTGCCTGCCCCAAGGAATAGTGAGGGAGCTGAAAAGTCAAGGAGTGGCCTACAAATCCAGAGACATGGCTGTAAAGACCTAGCAAGATGCAGGCTGCCAACATCTTTGCTTTCCACCTCCTTCCTCTGCTTTTTTTTGTTGTTGTTGTTGTTGTTGTTATTGTTGTGGAACTAAACAAACAGAACTTCAAATATTCCTTGCCCTCCAACTCTGAGAATCAGCAGACCATTGAGAGAGCAGCCCATCCTTTCTCTAGGCCATTTCACCCTGGGACTACTGGTGGAGGTGGAGGGATTGGGGCCGGAGGGTTCACAGAGACTGAATTGAGGGGAAAGGGTGCCAGTTTTCCTGCCCATGTCCAGGGCTGTGCCCTTGCCCATGAGCAATACTTTGGGTTAAGTTCCAATTAACATGAACCACTGGAAAATTCTTAAAACCATGACACATGACTGGTCTCCCTCTCCCTTTCTCTTATCTCGGCACAATAAGGGCTCACTTGCCCAGTAAGCAACATCCCAGCACAGCAGAGTCTCTTCTGCTCTTGTCACCTGTCTCAGCCTCCAGGGGTGCAGCCTTCCTAGTGTACTTGCTTGAGTTTCATTGGAAGGTCTGCTGTTCTGAGGCACAGTAACCCCTCAGTGTAGTCCTATAGTCTAGGGCTTATAGCCTGCCTTCTAGACCTGGCATTATCAGTCTCTCTTGAAATCTTGAAGCTTCTTAGTGTTCTTCGCCCCTTGACTTTGTTTCACACTGCTTCTTTTCCTTCTTTGTGTCTTTATTTTTACTGATCTTCCTATACCTTTGGACAGTTTTATCCTCGTCTTACATTCCCCTCTCTGGAGACCTTCCAGCCTCAGGTGGCTCCTGGGTCTTGTCTGGGAGTTTGTGCTTCTGTGGGAAGTTGGCCTTTCCTTCTCTAGCTTGGTAGGGGGCTTTGGGTAACTATGTTGGCCAAGGTGGATTGTTTTAAAATTTTAAAAATTACTGTAAATTCTCATGTATTTAAGTGTCCACAGAAATCCTATTAGTATCCCCATTTTGATTTAAGTTCATCATAAATGAGAGTGATTATACTCTATTCACCTCAGGATTCTTGTGCTAAGAAATGAAGCAATGTGCTGGGCTTGGTGGCGCATGCCTGTAATCCCAGCAGCTCAGGAGGTTGAGGCAAGAGGATCACAGGTTCAAAGTCAGCCTCAGAAACTTAGGCTGTAAAGAGTCTAGTGAGAAAAGCTGGGGCTGGGGCTCAAAGGTTAGGCACCCTTGGGTATCAAAAATAAAAAGATGAAGCAATGTGGAAATTCTGTAACAAATTTTATAACAGGTAAAATTCCAAAAAAAAAAAATTATATGCTCATCTACCTGAATTGACAGAAAGTCCATTTGGTTTAATAATTTACAGTTTAAAAAATATTTAGTTATCCTTAATGTGGAGAATAAAGTTAATCCCTAAACTAATTCATGTGTGATTTATCTGCTATATTCTCCTGAGACTAGAAGTTCCTGAACTTTTTTTTCATTTTTCACCTGTTTTTTTCAGAAATTGATTTTTTCTAAACAATTTTCTTCCTTAAGGGTTTTAAATTTTATATTTTCTGATACTGAGGTCATTGATTTTCTTTTTGACATCGGAAATAAATGACATATTAGCTAATAATTTATTCATTCTATTTTATGATGTTGAAAAATGCATATATATATATATTAAACTGATAAGAACAGATACTACATTTGATCTTAGCCAAAAGGCTGAGAAGCGATTGCATATACATATAATTCTGCTAAAGGTTAACAACAGGTTTTGTGCTCAGAAAATTCCCATAATGATAAATATACATTTGCTATAATATAATTATAGAGTATTATGTAGTAATCCTTATTTTATGACCATGTAATAGGTAATTGGTGAATTACTAATGATAAATGCATATTATTTGTTATTTACTAATTCATGTTAGAATGCAACAATAGAGTACTTAACCGAGACCTCAGTGATATCATTACAGAAGAGCAAAAATAAAAATATAAAATAAAACAAAACCACCACAAAACACCCAGCAGAGAATATGAAGCATAACATGAAATACCTAACCAGACCTGGTTTCCTTTTTTTCCTCTCTATTTTTTAATTGGTGAATTATAGTTCCACATAATGGTGGCATTTATTGTTTCATGTTACTACATGTACACAATATAACAATAAAATTTGGTCAAATCATGCCCCAGCATTTCCCCTCTTCCTCCAGACCTGGTTTTCAAATTATTAAGTAGTGAGTATTTTCTAAAAATTATATATGTGTATATATTTAATATCACATAAATATATATTTGCATCACATAAATATTGAGTTGCTTCTTTTAAAATATCAACCTTCTTATTAAAGAAATTCATATATTTGAGAAGGGTGCAGTGGCATATGCTTGTATAATTCTGTCTACTCGGGAAGCTGAGGCAGGAGGATCACAATTTCAAGACCAGCCTGAACAATTTAGTGAGGCCCTAAGCAATTTAGCAAGACCCTATCTCAAAATAAAACAAATAAATAAAAAGGACGAGTGATATAGCTCAGTGGTAAATTACCCCTGGGTTCAATCCTCAGTTCAAAAAACAAAAACCACACAAACAAAAAAAAGAAATTCATATGTTTGAAAAGATAATTTAATAGAATTGTTAACTAGATATTAAGTTGATAAATGGATAACTACTGTAATTGTTGAATTTCCCTTATATACCATAAGCTTATTGAGAAGGTTTTGTTTTTCCTTTCAATTTTAACATGGTACCTGCCCAAAGCAGTCAATAATTACCACTAACAGGGTTCCACTAGCTGAGCACAGAGGCCCTAAACAACTTGGAGAGACCCTGTCTCAAATAAAATATAAAAAAAGGGCTAGAGAAGTAGTTCAGTGGTTAAGGGTCCCTGGGTTCAATCCCTGTATCAGTAAAGAAGAGAGAAGAGAAGAGGAGAGGAGAGGAGAGGAGAGGAGAGGGGAGGGGAGGGGAGGAGAGGAGAGGGGAGGAGAGGAGAGGGGAGGAGAAAAGAAGAAAGAGGAAGGAAGGAAGGAAGGAAGGAAGGAAGGGAGGGAGGGGAAAAAAGAAAAAAGAAGAGAGAGAGATAGGGTTTCACTGGATGTCATTGTCCTACCCTGAGTCTACTGTGAAACCCTATTTGTGATCACAACAAATCTAAACCAGCCTAGTACTAGAAAACAGGTCACAGGCTCTTAATTATCTCAGAGGTCCAAATATCCTAATTTTATGGTAGGATATTTAAAATCATTTCATTTTCAGACAATCTCCTATCTTATTTTAGTTGCCCAAGTAGGTTTTCTTACCAGAAAAAGAAAGCACTGATCAATTAATCCAAGTCCTCTGATCCTTGTGACAGCTGAGGACAAGTTTGTGAATATTACAATGTAGTTCCATGGTCTAGGCACCCTTTGGGTTATTAATCAACTCAAGTTTCTAACTTTTCTAAATCAGTGCCATACTTTAATGCAATAATCTTGGGATGCCTGGTTTGAAAAGGTTTAGTGGCCTTTACTGTTTGCAAGCAGAGCTTTGTGCTTGTAGAATATGGGAGCCTGCCTTTGTACTGGGCTGTCTTACCTAAATTTAGTGTCCCTTGACCAGACTACATTTCACATTCGTAACAGCCTCAAGAGGTCAGAGCCTTTAAAACTTTAATGCAGATCATCTGTTTCCATTCCACATCCTGTCCATGACCTGGAGTCTCACTGCTTACAGATGCAGGGATATGGAGTACACATTCTGCCCAAAGAAAGAATCTGTGAGAGGCTGTATTCTTGTCAACCATTAGAATGAACATAATTCCTGACAACTAATAGATGCTCAGTAAAGGCTTGCTGAATGGATGAATGAGTCAAATTTACTGAACCCCCTGTGATATGACACTGTTGACCTATCTACTCCTCCAAGATAGCACTCATTTTACATCTCTCCCACTCTCTGTTCATTAATTGTCAGGCCTTTTCTAACAACTTCCAAACCTCTATCCCTGTCCAGACCACTCCAGTTTTATATGAATTCTTGCCTTCTGGTTATTTCCTCTTGATTATTGACAGGTCCCTCAAATCTATATCCTTTCTTCTGATTAATAAAGAATGGGTGTGAAAAGAGCGTTTCATCTACCCTATCCTTCCTGCTTTAGGCTGCACATATTTTTTTCAAGCACATATAGACAATTAAAAAATTACTGACCATGTATTAATTCACAAAATCAGTCTTGAACAATTTATTATTATTATTATTATTTTGGTACTGGGATTGAAGTCAGGGGTTCGTTACCACTTTGCTACATTCCCATCCTTTAATTTTTTTGTTTTTAATTTTGAGACAGTGTCTTGCAAAGTTGCTGAAGCTGGCCTTGAACTTGGGATCCTCCTGCCTCAGTCTCCTGAGTAGCTGGGATTATAGGAACGTGCCACCCCACCTGGCAGTCGTTAACAAATTTTAAAGAACTTTATTATACCATATTTTCTGAACATAATTCAACTAAGGTAGAAATCAACACCAAAAAGAAAATTTTTTAAAAGAGAAAACTTTCATAGGAGTGTTTATGTGTGATATTAAAAGAAACTAAAAGTTCTTGATTTCATTTTTACCATTTCAGCTACTGTTGGCCTGGCATATATTTCTTTTTCTTTTTACTTTCAGCCTGTTTGTATGTTTGAATATAGAGTATATCTGCTACAGACTATAAATAGTTGAATTATGTGTATTTATTTTTTTAAATCCATTCTGCCAATCTCTGCTTTTGTTCAGAAATTTATTCCATTGATGTTGACATAGTTGTTGATAGAATTTAGGTCTAGCATCTTGCTATTTGTTTTCTACATTTATATTGCTGTTTGCTCTATGATTTCATTACTGTGTTCTTTCTCATTAGTTTTCTTTGTTTGTTTTTAGTATATCATCTAAATTTTCTCCTACTTTTTCCTGTATATTTAGATGATTTGGTGATTGAATGGTTCTGCTTGGAATTACAATTAAGATCTTAAGTTAAAGCAATATGGTTCTAATTAATATCAACTTATTTGCAGTAGAATATAGTTTTTTCATCATAGTTCCATTCCTGTCTTCCTTTGTGTTATATAAGCCCATCAATTTTTTTTATAATTATTGCTTTATGCTATTGTATTTTAAATCAGGCAAGAAAAGAAAAGACAAACTACATTTATATTGCTTTACTTAAAATTATATCGCTTTACTTAATTACTTACACCAGTAGTCTTTATTTCCTCATGTGAATTTCTTGTAGGGCAGGTCTGCTAAAAGTGGATTTTCTTAGTTTTCACTTACTTAGGAGTATTTTTATTTCTTTTGTTTTGAAGAATAATTTTGTTGGATATAGACTTTTCAGTTGATCATTTTTTTTCCTCAGCACTTTGAATATGTCTGGCCACTGCCTTCTAGCGTCATGAATTCTGTTGAGAAATTGGTTCTTCTATTGACAATCTTTTATTGACAATCCCTTGTGCATGATAAGTTGCTATTTATTCTCTTACTATTTTCATCATTCTCCTCTTTGTCTTTTAAGAGCTTAACTATGATGTTTCTATGTATGGTTCTCTTTGAGTTCATCCTACTTGGAATTGGATACATAGACTGGTTTTCATCAAATTCGGGAAACTTACAGCCATTATTTATTCATTATTTCTTGGGCCCTTTCTGCTGCTTCAGTCCTTCTGAGATCTCCATGGTATGCATTTAAGTATGTCTGGTGGTATTGCACAGATCCCATAGATCCCTAAGGCATTTAGTCATTTTTCTTTTTGTTCCTTAGACTGGGTCATTTTAATTCCCTGTCTTCGGGTATGCTGGCTGATTCTTTTTCCCGCCTTCCCAAATCTGTTCTTGAGACAGTTTTGTGATTTTTTAAAAATTTTAATTATTGAAACTTTAATTATTTTAATTTTACTTATTGAAATTTCAATTCCAGAATTTCAATTTGGTTATTTTTTAATATAATTTATCTGTATTTATTGATATTTGATGTGTCATTGGGGTCATATTTTCCTTTACTTCTTCAGACATGTTTTCTTCAGCATTTTCTTTCTCTCTCTTTCAATCTCTCTCTCTCTTTATATATATATATGTATATATATATATACACATATGTGTGTGTGTGTGTATGTGTATATATATATATATATATACATATATATATATATATATATAAAATAGTGGATTTAAAGTTCTTTTTAGTAAATAAAAAAATCATGACTGTTTCAGGAACAGTATTGGCTACTCACTCCTCCCCCTACTCCCCAGGGAAGGACCACACTTTCTTGCTTCTGTGTACATCTAGCAATAGCTTTGTTATTGAAAACTGAACGTTTAAAATAACATAATGTGGCAGCTCTGGAAATCAGATTTTCCCCTTTCTAGGATTTATTGTTGCTGTTATTGATGTTGTTTGTTTAGTAATTTTTATGGACTAATTTAGTGATTTCTGTATTTCATGTCATTTCCAGGCACTGAATTCTGTTTGCTTAGTGACCATAAGTGATTGGTTAGTGATTGAACATAGATCTTAAAATGCCTCAAATCAATAGTTCTTTCTTATTTTCTGAGAACATCTGTTTATATATTGGAGTATACCTTTAATGTTCTTGAAATTTTTATTTAGCCTTTCCTTCTGCTTGTACAGGGGTCCTCAAGTCAAACCCAAGGCAAGAGATTGGGGTCTTTCAAAGTCTTTGAGGGGCACACCCACAGTCATTCACATGTATAGACTTCTAGATCTTGGGTAATGTGCCAGAGCTTTTCAAAGTCTTAAAGGACATGTCTTTCCCCAGATCTTCTTTTTCCATTTTGGTTAGCCTTCTGATTGCTTGAACTTACACTGAAGACTTTGGCAACTGAAATGGTAAAGAACTGCCTCAGGATACTTTGTCCTATGGAGTGAGCTGAAGCTAGGATGTCGAATCAAGTAACACCCTATGAATGGGTCCTCCCTACTGCCTGCCCAGGGAACTGCTGTACAGGACAAAATGATGTAAATGGTTTGAAGACGAGAGTTTTTGAGAAGCTCCAAATCCAGGCTGTCTCCTGAATGCGTGCCACTGTCGGTGCTCACAGGTATGAAGTATGTGAGGCTACTAGTTTTCAAGGCCTGGGAGTAAGTTAAGTTATAATACCACAAACCCTGCTGTTTCTATGAGGATTCAGCAGTTGTTCTTAAATAAATACTCCTTGGATTGTTGCAAGCATTTGATTTCCAGAGTTTTGAAAAAGTTAATTTTGACCAATTTCCAGTATTTTTGTTGCTTTTACAAAGGGATGTATATACTAAGGTCATCTCTCTGCATTTTCCCAAAGCATACATATTTGGGAGGAGGTACTGGGGATTGAACCCAGGAATGCTTTACCACTGAGTTACATCTTTAGCCCTATTTATTTTTTATTTCAAAAGAGGGCCTTACTAAGTTGCTCAGGGCCTCACTAAGTCGCTGAGGCTGGTCTTGGAACTTGTGATCCTCCAGCCTCAGCCTTCCAGGTTGCTGGGATTGCAGGTGTGCACCACTGTGCCCGGATATCTAAAGCATGCACTTTTAATTACTGCCTTACACTTCACTTTTCTTGGCTAACTCAGTTAAGCTTGGCTTACACGAGAAACTTTAAGTGGCTTTCCTATGTTCCACAGAAACATCCTATATCCTGTTGCTCTTTAAATAAGCAGATACTTGCAATATGATGTGATACCCCTCCCCTGAGACTTCGTCTTTCTTGAGAATAAAAACACAGTCTTTATTGAACTCAAACATATATAACACAAGGATAAGGTCAGCTGAATGTAGGAGAACAAATTCTGAGTTTTTAAAAGCCAACAGGTAAAAGTAACAAAAGGAAACTTGAAACTGGGAATGAATTGAATACCCTTTCTAAAAGCAGTTCCCTTAAGAAAAACTCCCATTTCACTTATCCTTGTTACAAAATTAATTGCTGGTCTTAATCCTTTTCTAATCTATGCAGAAGGTTCTCAACTGACCCGAAGGCATTCATTTTATTAGCATATGAGTCATTTGGAAGTATAATAAATATGCAAGCCATCCTCTCTCTCCTCTCTTGATGATTGCTGCTACTCTAAAGCAGTGTTTTTCCATAGGCAAACACAACAAATTCATCTCTAATTCAATTTGTTGAAACAAGACTGGTGAAGCAGAAAAAGAGGAAAAAGCTTAAAGATGTAGCAGGACAGTTTCATTCCACCGCCCTCTCGGAGGGGAAAGGAAAAATCAAAAAGAAATTCATGCAAAACCTCCCTATGACAATAGAAAATCTTTCAGAACCTAAACTTTGGTATGACAGCCAATCTCCAACCTCATCTCTGTACTAGTCAGCTAAATGAAATATAATCATTGCTCTGTCACACATCAGCATAGAAAGCAACCTCCCAGTTTTGTATTCTGCGACTTATCATTGCTGGTGCTGTTGGTTGTCATTGAGAATGGTTGGGGAATTTGGAAGAGCTCCTTTACAAAAGGAAATTGAGCAAATGTGAACAGGAAAGGGGAAGAGATGACAGGACTAGCTGGGGAGGATGGAAAATGATGGCTCAAGAGGCAAAGTTGGAAGTGGTAATTGGTATATAAAGGTTACAAGGGAAGGCAGACACACCAGCTACATGCTGAATTAGAACTGCAATTTTCCAGCTCTGTTTGGGCAGAGTCTACGAGGTGCTTTGGGCCTGGACAGGTAACATTAATTAATGTATAAATCAAAATAAGCCAAGCCGCTTTGAGTTGTGTTAATTTTTTTTTTTTAATTTTGAACTTTGCTCTGCTTTTCTACCTTTATTTTATTTGGACACAGTTTTATAAAAAGTCTGGGATTGAGAAGACAGTTTTATATAACATTTAATTAAAGGTAAGGCTGATGGAACCCCAACTGAATAGGAAATAATTTTGATAATTTAATAAATCTATAAATAATACAGTAGCAGCATTTTCTTAGGGGACCATCAGGGCTAGGCTCCAAAACAGGATGACATATTAATAGCCAGGTTGTACCAACTTCTTTAGCTGAATTTGCTATTCCGTGGCATGGTTTTGTGCTTCTGTAACACACTTTCTCTGTGTCTAAAATGCCTTTCTCCAACCTTGAATACCTGACAAGTTTCCAATACATTCCTCAGTACCAAGCCAAACACCTCACATTCTGAATTTTTTGTTCTTTTAAAGTGTGGTGGGTATGTGTAAACATTCTTAAGCTGGAGTACCTGCCAGTTTTGCTAGTTCAAGGGTATGGTATATTACGCAAGTTACTTAAATTCTCTGTGCCAAGATCTCCTCATCTATAAAGTCAGCAAGGTGTTCTTACACAGTTGTCTCTCAGTAACCATGAGGGATCTATCCAAAGATCCACTGCAGACACCAAAATGTGAAGATGCTTGAGTTGTTTATACAAAATGACATGGCTATTTGCATTTCACCTATACACATCTTCCTGTATACTTTAAATCATCTCTAGATTACTTATAATACCTAATACAATCATGCACATCAATTCATTTACATGAATTCAGCATAATACTAAGTACATGGCAAATTTAACTTTTGCCGTTTGGAACTTTTGGGAATAATTTTTCCCCCAGTTTTCTTTGGTTGGTTGAATTCTGTGGGTACAGAGAGCTGACAGTATCTGCTTTATGATGTACTTGTGCAGATTTAATAAATAAATACACAAAGCCTTATTTATTTATACTGTTTTGGTGCTAGGGATGGAATCTGGGACCCTGAGCACGCTGATCGCATGCTCTAGCACTGAACTATGCCCTCAGTACCATGCGCAGCCTTTGCAACTCATTATGCACATATCAAGTGCTGTATGAGTATGCATTTTCTGTGTCCACTTTGTTCTTGTCATGAATGTGCATTATAATCTGTATTGCAAGTAGCTGCCAGAATAGTTGTTTCCCTGGACTATGCTGTATGTTCAAGGGCAGAGAAAATAGTTTAGCCATCTTTGTATTCCCAACATTTAGAATAGTACTAATTGTGTGTTCAGAATACCATTTGAAGGGCCAGGTATGGTGGTGCATGCCTATAATCTCAGTGGCTCAGGAGGCTGAGACAGGATGGTCATGAGTTCAAAGCCAGACTCAGCAATTTGGTGAGGCCCTAAGCAACTTTGCAAGACCCTGTCTCTAAATAAAACATAAAAGAGGACTGGGGATATGGCTCAGTGGTTGAGGGCCCCTAGGTTCAATCCCCAGTACTAAAAACAAAACAAAACAAAAACACTGATATATCATTTGAATGATCTTTCTCTTTTGATGGCTCCACATTGTACTCTAGTCCATAAGTCGTATGCATTCTTTCAGTATATGTCTTTTGTCTGCACTAACTCCCTGGGATTTGACTATCTATTCTCTGCTGATAATCCTCCTATTTACTTGCTAGCCACAAATTCTCACCAACCCTCCAATTGCTGGTTTGCTGTTATTGCCAGGATCTCTCTCTTCTGAAATGCTGCCACCACCTCAAATAAACTCTGTCCCCAAACTCAACATTGCCTCTTCCCTCTCAAACTACCTCTTTTCTTGCCAATATTGTGATTGAATTGCCTGGGCAAAACTGCTTTCATCATAGCGCATTATCTTGTGTTGGATTTTATATTATTGGAGTTCAAAATGTTGGAGATCAGAGCTCCATATTTCTGAATATCAACACAAATATGCACAGTAAATGAGAGATAATCATTCCATATAATCCAAGTAATAAAGAAGTATCGATTGAAAATATAATCACTCCCCATGCCTACTTCCTCTTGCTGTGGTCTCCTCTAATTGTCCAATTTCTTCCTGCTCCAACACCTTTGCTCTCTTTTATTCTTTACTCCTTTGCCTTTTTCTTCTCATAGTCTTTCATGGATTTAGCCTCATCTTCTCAATCTACCTACTTTCCTCTTCTTCATTTTCTTGCTTATACAAAGCTCGTTTTAAAAGGTTATACTCCTGACTGGCGTGATGGCGCAGGCCTGTAATCCCAGCAGCTCTGGAAGCTGAGGCTGGAGGATCAACTTAGCCAAGGCCCTAAGCAATTTAGCGAGACCCTGTCTCAAAGTAAATATAAAAAGACCTGGGGATATGACTCACTGGTTAAGCATCCCTGGATTCAATCCCTGGTACCAAAAAAAAAAAAAAAAAAGGTTATACTTCTTCACCTAGCATAACCTTCCTAGTCTTCCTGCTCCCTACCCCACCTCCAAAATAGACTTAAGAAATTTGAGGTCAATCTGACATCTTGGAGATGCTTTCTGTGCTTTGATATGTAGATAAGGGTGAGAAGGATTATTTTAATCCGCACAGATAGTTGAGGTGGAGATGTAGGAGTACCAGTTTCAAATTATAAGCAGTAAAGGTCATTTAATAGTGGTTTAATTAGAATGCAATATTTTCTGGTTAGAGAATATAAGACAACTTATATGGCTATCATGTATCGAACACTCTGATACATTTTCTTAGTCACAACTGTTTCCTCGAATGTCACTTATAAGGTTATTTGGAAGATTGGTCAAACATTTGGTTACTTAAAGCTGATCTACCAGATTTCTTTTCTGCAATGGATAAACATGATTCAATGAACTTAATAAAATAGATGTAGTTATTATAAAAAATGGCACGGAAGGTATTTCTTGCATCTGATTCTTACAATCAACAACAAAACAGCATATTTAGAGTAAATAAAATGCTAGAAGGGCTGATGTGCTTTCATGCATAATCAGTTCTCTGGAAGACCACAAGGAGCTCTGGGATTGCAATTTCAGCCATCAAAATCAGCATAAAATAGAGTAAGAAAATTTCAGAAGATGACTTAGATGCAGGTGGTATTCAAATGAGCGCATCAGATTTAGTCCTTCCTGGAAACTCCAGGACAAGAAGAGGGAAGATTCCTTGCATTAGCCTTTCTGGAGACAGATGAAGGAAGATGGGCAAGAAGAATTCAGGAAAAGTAGGATTAAGGACTGAAAATCAACCCAAACCAAACTTGAATGAAAGAGAGAAACCTTAAATGAACCAATCAAGTAGAATAGGAATATGTGAAAGAAGCTAATTTTTAAAGCCTTAGAAGCATAAAATTCTAGTACTGATGAAGAACATACCTTATAGGTCTAGAAAGGTACGTTGATTCCATTAATGAATGGCATCAAATATTTGCTATCTTGACATCCAAGAGGGCCTGATGTACCTGGAGAAAGTATCATTGACACCGACATGACTAAGAAAATCATGGGGTCCAAGTGTTTCCAAGCAGCTCTTCCTCCCATCCCCTCATTCTTTTTTACTTCCCCATTACATGATTTCTTTTCCTTTTTTCTTTTACACATGAAACTAAGTAAGAGGGCATCTGTAAACAGCTTTCCTCTGGACTGAATGAATCTATCGCAAGAGAACACAGCGTGCCAGGAGGTGGGGTGTCAGAAAACAATGCCAGAACAAATTCCACTGCCTTCCAGAAATCTCAATGAGTCTTGTGTGTGTTATGTGTATATCAGCATGGACGAAGGCCCACAGCATTTATGGGACACACACCCTCACCGTCCAATTATCTTACATTTTTCATTCTCAGAAGCTACGAGAAAGTAAAATTCATGAGAAAAAAAACTGTCCCTCTCTGAATGATATTTAGCTCATGAAAGCATGACAGTCTTTTCATGTAGTACAATGTGCTCTGTACGGCTGTAGTTTTCATATCTGTCGTCATGCCCTTGAGCACTCCAGATGTTGTTCCCTCCTGTTTGTTGCTATCAGGGATAATTCACAAACATGCATAACTCTGGGGACCCATTTGGCGTACATATCCATATATCCTGTAATATGTATAGCATACATTTAACACGTGCACACTGAAATATATTTAAATGTTGACCCGTGAGTTAGTATGTCTTTTAGAGAACAAGGCTATTTGGCTTTCATACATTTTTCAGACAATTAGGAAAGAGTCATTGTTTCAGAACCTGTTCGTTATTTGAAAGACTACCTTGGTGTTACAAAAGTAATACTGAGACCTTACCTTTTTGTTAAATTGAGTTTTATTAATTTGCTTAAGAGAGTAAGAGGCAGAAGCTGAAATGATTTCTAGCAAAGCCTTCTGACTGCAATCAAAACCATTTGTCCTCCTTTTCCAATTGCCAGAGAAATTAAAATCATAACCATCTTACTAGACTTTATTTTTGACAGATTTCCTAATAAAAGGGATAGAGCTGATAATGCAGGTGGTAAGAAATGATTTCCCTGAATGCTGGTGAGGTTATGAAGGGTACATTTTTCAAAGAGTTAGTTTTGGTGAATAGATTTCAATTATGCTTGCGATACAGAGTTGTCCTATATTGGAGATTAAAGACTCCTTTATCAGCAATGACTTAGAGGTCTGAAATGAATATAGATCTAATTAATTCCATTTTCCTGTGTCAGTGATGCTCTTTCCCCCTTCCATAAAGAAACTGGCCACTTCATTCTACAGAGTTTATGGGAAACTTCTATGGTGACAACTTTATCTTGGTAAAAATGAAGACCTTGGCTGTGTCTTTGGTTGGATCACATGTGACCAAGGATTTAAGGATTTGATGAATCTTGTGTCAAGATGAAAATAATATCCGTTCCCACTTGGGAAGTGATATCTGAACCAGCAGAATTTTTCCAGTTTATCAAATTCTATTGTCCCATACTGACTGTTCGAGTCCTACATGCTAAGAAGAATCTACCAAGCACTAGACATTTTCAGAGAAACGTTCTTTTGTTTTCTTTTAGGGATGCCTGTGGTTCTGTTTTTAGAGTTCAGCATGCTTTTTGGTTTTTTTAAAAGGAACTCTAGTTTCAATTTCTAGATTTGTCACTAAGTAATGTGCTTTTAGTCAGTCCATTAACTTACCAGATCAAAATTGTGTTGTTACTTCAGGTTAATAATTTACTATAGCAGCCGGGCATGGTGGTGTACAACTGTAATCAGAGTGACTCAGGAGGCTGAGGCAGGAGGATCAAAAGTTTGAGACCAGCCTTGCAATTTAGCCAGAACCTTAGCACTCAGAGAGACCCTGTCTCAAAAAAAAAAAAAAAAAAAAATTAAAAGGACTGGGGATGTAACTCAGTGGTAGAGCATCTCTGGGTTCAATCCCCAGTACACCCCAGTAGTGTTCCCCTTCCATCACTCTCAATCCCTTACCTTCTTTCATTTTTTGTTTTTTTCAATACCACATATGTTTTCTGTTTCTTATGTTCTGTCTCCCTAACCAAAAAGTCAGCACTATGAAGTCTAGTGCCTGTCATACAAAAAATATTCCAAAACCATTTGCTGGTTGTGAAGAGGATCAGAATACACCACCCCTAAATATACTACTTCAGTATGAAGATTATTTTGAACTGAAGAAAACTGGGGAAAAAAATAGGTACAAAAAGAGTTCTCTGCTCTTCCCCCATCTACCTAAAAGTGGGGCATCAACTTCCCTTGTGAAGCTACTCCCACTTCTTGAACAAGGGAGAGGAGAATGACCCTTAGCAGCAGAGACAAAGAAGGTACTGAGACTAGACTAGAGAAACAAATCTTACTAAATAATCCTTAGAGTTTTCCCTGTATATATAACCTATTTAGTTTCCCCTATATATTTACCTTCCCATAATTCTTTGCCCTAAGAAGCCCAAACCTTCTTTCCCTTCACATAGTCACTTCTCCACAATTTGTTGCCCTTTGTTAAAATGACATATTTATATAAATCCCTCTGTCTAATGACTTCTTTGGGTCTCCCCCTGGTTTTCTCTGTAGCCCCCAAGCATGTGAGATAAAATTTCTTTGTCTTCTTTCCTGTGACTCTACCTTTTGTCAGTTTAATTCGCAAGTGTTAACTACAGAACCCAAGAAAGTAGAGGAAAAGATTTTCCTGTCCTACAGTTCAAAGAACAATTTCCCAGAACCCAAAAGTTATCTTTTTCTATGCCACAGTCTATATAAACGTCCATTACTAATGTAAACCACTGGGAGATTCCATGTGTTAAGAGTGCTTTACTTCCTTGCCATTTGGAAAGGGGAAGACATCATCAAAATCTGATTACCTGCTAGAGGTGTATGCCATACATGAAGACTCTGTGTAATATGAAAAAAGTTGGCAGAGAAGAATAAATATAGAAAAGTACGTTACTATTATTTGAACACATTCAAGTGCTCGTAGTGTTTTATCTCAATCCTCTACAAAGAAGATAGTTATACTAGTCCTGTTTCTCAGTTATGGAAACTGAGGTACAAAAGGCCAACTTGCTTGTCTGAGACTTAAGACTAGAGCCTGCGTTTGAACCTAAGGAAACCCACCTACATACATACATATATACATACATACATACATACTTGTCCACTGAGTTTGACTACATATGTATGGCCATACTTAACTACAATAACATGAGTGAGGCAAAAAATTGTGTTTAAAAAGGGAGTCAGGAAAGATGTCACCTTCTGAGCCAGTGAGAATCCATATGGATACTAGGAAAGAGAAGATTTTATCTCTCTGTGCATGAGTAAACAATGCAATCCAGGTGATGGAGAAAAGATAGAAGGTGAACCTGATAAGAACTCATCTCACCCTTTAAGTCAAGTAGCAATAATTCTTTTTTATCATACCAATTCTAAGCAATGATTGTGTATGGGGGAAAGATGGCAATGTACTCATAATGTTTCATAGGCCACCCAGGAGAGAAGGAGCAAGATGGAGAAATAAATGGCAACCAAGATAGAGATGGATCAAAATCCTCTAGGTGAAGAAAAATAGGTGAACAGACCCATCCTCATGGACTATAGAAGTTTCCACTGGAAATTGAATGGTGGTACAGATAGCAATGAAGAAAAAGACCAGGAGCTGCCAGACAGGCACTTACAGAGGGGCTTTCAGCTTTGCAAACATAAAAATCATAATTTTCAGCAAAACAGACTCATGTTAATTAAGCTCAAGTTATTCTTTTATAGTAATTTGACATTAAGAAATTGAAGAGCCACGAGACCAGACGGCTTCACTCCCCAGTTGATTCTCTCCCTGTAGGTGCGCTATGTAAGGTAACTGTTAGCAAAATTTTAATTGGTGAACACAGTATTTTATCTTGGGGCTAGGGCATTCTGAATACTGCTTGTTTAGGATTATCTTTGCTTATCTTAGGGATGTTTGGTTTCTATTTCTCTGCTAAGTTTCCTCTTTGAATGTACTTATAATTTCAGTCTAATGACTGTTGAGACTTAGAAGTCTGGGAGACATTATCTTTCTTTCTTTCAGTTGTATGCACTACTTTCTATTCTCAATGAGTAGGTATTATCTTTAAAGCCTCAGTTTCAGAGGGCATTCACGTTTTCCTTATTTCCATGTTTCCCTTGGTTGGGAGATACCCTGCTTTGACTCTAGCTATGTTACTTGCTCTGGAATTCAACAAGCTGTCTCCCAACTCGGAACTTTTTTTCCTTTTCCTTTTCTTTTTTATTTAATTAAATTAATTAATTAATTAATTTCTATATTAGGAATTGAACCCTGGGAAGCTTTACCATTGAGCTACATCCCCAGTCCTTTTTTTTTTATTATTATTTTTTTTATTTTTACAGACTGCATTTTGATTCATTGTACACAAATGGGGTACAACTTTTCATTTCTATGGTTGTACACCATGTAGATTCATACCATTTGTGTAATCATACATATACATAGGGTAATACTGTCTGTCTCAGTCCACTATCTTTCCATCCCCCACTCCCTCCCTCCCCCTTTCCTCTACACCATCCAAAGTTCCTTCATTCTTCTCTTCCCCCCTGCCACCCCTCACCCCAGTTATATATCATCATCCACTTATCAGAGAAAACATTTGTCCTTTGGTTATTGGAGCTTGGCCTATTTTACTTAGCACGATATTTTCCAACTTCATCCATTTACCAGCAAATAAACGAGCTAAGGAACTGGGCAGACACTTCACAGAAGAAGATATATAGGTGATCAACAAATATATGAAAAAGTGCTCATCACCCCTAGTAATTAGAGAAATGCAAATTAAAACCACCCTAAGATTTCATCTAACTCCTGTTAGAATGGCTATTATTAAGAACCCAGTCCTTTTTATTTTTCAATTTGAGACAGAGTCTCACTAAGTTGCTTAGGGCCTTGCTAAGTTGCTGAGACTGGCCTCTAACTTGCAATCCTCCTGCCTCAGTCTCCAAGTTACAGATTACAGGCATGCACCATCACTACCACAATTCAGAACTTTTATGCATGTTGTTGGCTTCGGGAAAGGTCTTCTTCCAACCTATCAAGAAATTAATTCCTGCTCATTGCTCAGGATGCATCCTGAAAGGAACTTCTTTGAGGAATAATCCCTAGTCCAGTTTAAGGTCCCTTTATTATTTTCTCTCACAGCATACTGGTTTTATAGACTTTATCAGACACATAATTATAAATTTAGGCAAGTGTTTGTTTATTGTTTATCATTCCCTATCCATATTTAATTTGTATGTTAGGGCATATACAAATTAAAGGCTTAAATTATCCCCACTGAAAGTAAGAGGCCTCCCTTCTTTTCCTTTCAGAATTTCTTTGTCTGTTTCAAGTGGATGTAAATCTTTTTAATAGCTAAATAAGCCTCTTGCCAATCTCACAACTCAGGAATATTTCCTCAAGGACTTGAGAGCCATCTCTTTGAAATGTAATCATCAAAGAAGATAATGCCCTCTCTCCCAGTTTCCGCAAGAGGATAGGAGCCAAACTTCAGCGGGCCCCTGATTCCAAAAGGCAAAGCCTAACTTGAATCAGAGATAGGAGAAAATTACCAATTTTATCTGGAAGTAAGATTAGTTATAGAACAGAGTGAGATTTCTTTCTGTCTTTGCAATCTCTTCAGTGGGTTGCCTGTGATGTGCATCACATTCTAATTTATTGCTTATTCAATAATAAAATTGTTTTCTTCCTCTGCTACCTTTGCTGAGATGCCTACTGAGCAGGGAGATTATTTTTGTGGCTGTTTTTGGGGTGATGGTGGTGCTGGAGATGAAATTCAGGGCCTCACACATGTTAAGCGCATGCTCCACCACTCTACAAAATTATTTTGTATTTGTTTGTTTGGGTACTGGGAATTGAACCCAGGGGCACTTTACCACGAGCTATATCCCCAGCCCTTCTTAGTTTTTTTTAATTTTGAGACAGGGCCTCACTAAATTAATGAGGGCCTTGATAATCTGCTGAGGCCATGACAGTGGTCCACCACTTTATGCTTTGAATGTAGCCCTTGCTGTTCTACCATTGCAAGTTATTTTTAAAATGAACATGTTTCTTCCTCTTCCTCTCTCCCTGCTCCTCCCTAATCTCTCCCCCTCCCTAATCTCAGGAGAAACAGGATTACCTTTCTTTCCCATCCTAGGCAGAGTTATCTGTTCTTGAGTACACACCCACTAGAGGAATCAAGTAATCCAGACTTTGGGGATGGAACCAGTAGGTCTCAGAAATGACTGTCTCTCAAATTAACAAGTGAATTACAACTCCAACAGAGAATACAGCATTTGGAATGTAGCCTTTGAGTCACCTCTTTAAAATCCCCCTGTTCCTGCTGATGGGTAGACTCATAGCCTCTGGGACAGGAGTCCCTGAGTTTCTCCTTTATAAACCTTCTTTTTCCTTTTTCTCAAAACCGTGCCCTCATTATTGGATTGGCATGGGGACCAGGACTGAGCTTACAGCAACATTATGATTGTTTAAGTCAAATAAATAAACATTTTCCTTGGGGTTCAAGGACCACCAGCAAAAAGGACAATACAGATTGGAAGAGGTCTGAAAAATTGCCTTTGGCGTCTTGGCAGGAAGTTTGGGGAGTTTAACACCTCATTCACTGGCTTTTGGGCTTTTTCATTAAGTGGACACCATGGAACTGAAGTTCTTATCTCACCCCTTGCCCCTACTTTTTAGTGATCCGTAAGCAATACCTCACTCAGCCAAGAATTCAGAGTATAAGTGTGAAGGCCTGTCAGTCAGAGGTAAGCAAACTGTGAAGCAGGGCCACCCCATTAAAACCCTAGGCTAAAGCTTGTTTGTTTTTGGCAGGCCCGGCTCATACTCAGATGCCCATACATTCTGTTGTCGCTCTAGGTTTCCTTGACTGCCGTAACATTAGTCAACCCCAACAAGATGTTTTGAACCCAAGTATTTCTTTTGTTTTAAGAAACAAGTACAGAACAGACTCAGAGTAACAAACACATTAAGTCTATTCCCATTATGGGAATAACAAATTAAAAGTGTGCACTTTCAATTGAGTCAGAGAAAGAGAACAATCAAGAAAGACTGTCCAATGGAATATTAGCTCTACATCAAAACAGTATAAAAACCCTTAACAAAGAGTCACTGACAGTACCCACTTTGGGACCCATCCCATGCTATGGGAGCTTCCCTTGCTCGCTTCTAATAAATCTGTTACTGCATCCTCACCCTCTGTCAGCTGTGTACTTCATTCTTTGGGTGCATGAAATAAGAACCCTCCAGTGCTCACACCACCCTGTGTTACAACTGCAAACTCACATTATAGATTCTGACTTTTTTCATTTTTTCTCCTGGCCCATGGGTAACTTCTCTCTATTGATACCCTCTATCCTTCTGTCTCAACTGAAGTAGGAGAGAACTCTTCTCCTTAAGCTTTCAAGTGGGCAAGCCCAATAGGATTATTAGTGGGTTTACAGTCATTTTTAAACATCTTTTAAAAGATCTAGAATAATTCATGTTATGAGTCCATCCTTCTTTCTATAAGGCAGGAAAAATCTTTTCTTCTCCATCCTCCCAGGTTCAACAGTTGGGGACTGTGTGGTTGAAGAACAAATTAACAAGAAAATTAATCTGTGGAGATCCGCAAGGAAAAAGAATGTGTTTGCTGGAGATGGCCAGATGACTGAATATGTTTATGTACCATCGTGGGTTAAACAAAGGAAAAGGGGTTTTGGACTCCTTAGGGTGGTCTGAGGTGGCTGGATTGGGACAGGGCACCAGGGAGCCTGTGTGCCAAAGAACAACCAATTAGACGTTGACAGATAAACCCTAGTGGCTCTCACAACCGCAGGTTAATCAACGAGTCCCCAGCCAACCCAGGAGGACACTAAACCTTCAAGCCTTCCCCCACCTAGCCCAGGTTATAAAACTGCCACCCTATCTGGGCTAAGTGCGACTTCCCCGGTCCTCACCTTGGAGGACTGGAATCTCACCCGAGATCCGATCCCAATAAAGCTCTGTTGAGCCGCTTTTGGTCTAACTCCTTTTTGGCTACCTGCATCTGATTTTACAGGACTTGGGGGCAAGGGAGAGAATTTATGGGAAGATGAGGGGAGGAAGTTTATGATAAATAAGGGTTGTCTTTGTTATGTGGATCGATCTCTCTCTCTCTCTCTCTCTCTCCCTCTCTCTCTCTCTCTTTCTCTCTCTCTCTCTCTCTCTCTCTCTCTCTCTGTCCCCTCTGAAAAGTAGTTCACTTCCTGGTGAGAGACATCTTTACAGATGGAAATTTCCTTTATAAATGGAAATTTCCTTTATAAAAGGGAGATTTAATTAGAATGATAACTTAGAAAACTAAGGCCCCCAAAATTATGTTTTGGGAAATATCTATATAGATTAAATCTGTACATCCTTTGTGAGCTTGTCTCTCTGTTTTAAATTTTTTTTATTTTTGCAGACTGCATTTTGATTCATTGTACACAAATGGCGTACAACTTTTCATTTCTATGGTTGTGCACGATGCAGATTCATACCACTCGTGTAATCATACATGTACATAGGGTAATGATGTCTGTCTCATTCCACCATCATTCATACCCCCGTCCCCTCCCCTTCTCATTTCTCTCTACATAATCTAAAGTTTGGAAATATAGGTAGATAGTCACTATTTTTGAAAACTTCCTGGTTGAGTTGGATGTTTGATATTCAGAATATTTCTGATTTTTGAAAGGTAATATGGGTATATACTTTGTATTACATAACACATTCAGTGAGTCTGGGGAACCAATACATCAATACTTATGTGGCAAAATAGAGTCATTAAGGCTATGGCCCACAAATAGCCTTCCACCATAGAAAGAGGGGGGATTGATATTTTACTTTTAGGCAGTTAGGAGGAGGTAAAGAGTTCCACTTCTGCTGGTTCTCAATTGACTTTATCTCAAAATTATACTCATACCAAAGCATATTTGGGGATGGTAAATTCTGGTATCCTTCACTCTCCACTTCCTAAAACCCTATACCCTGAAGGGTTATGGGAAATAATATTCCTATAAGATAACTCCCCAAGAAAAATGGAGGGATGGGGGGGCTGCTCAAGAGGAGGGAGAGGAAATTGGCCAGACTAAAACTCTCCCATTGCATTCTTTCTTGATAACAATGGGCCCTGGGGGAAAAGGGTGATACAGAATGCTGGGCCCTAAACTTTGACATCCCCCATGGCAAATTAGTCCTGAATGACAATGGGCAAGATTTGAGTACTCATCCCTTGGGCTCTGATTTTAATGTGTACAACTAGCCCCTGCAGGTGCATGGTTTCCAATGATTACATCGTTCTCATTGTACCCTAAAAAACCAAAATCCCCTCTGTAACTGACGGCCATTTATTCACCCAGAATATGGATTCCCATGGCGCCCGAGTCCCCGAAAGAATAAAGGCTTCTCTGAATCTGTTGAGGTCTGCCTCCTGTCCTTTTGCACTTACATACCCCATCCTGAACATTCTCAAGTAGATAGAAGATTGTCAGAAAAAAAAAAAAAAAAAACTATGAATCACCACGCTATTAAGTATTTTAGAAAAGACATCTACAGAGTGGTGTGTATGTAGGATAAGAGAGAGTGGGAGAGAGTTATTCACGAAAGATCACTGAGCTAGGATTAAGAAAGTTGGTTTCCTTGACTGGATCTACTGTGTGTTATCACATGGATTCAGGCTAATGACTTAATTTTTTGGTTCATCTTTTTTCCAGTATTAAAATTAAAACTAACAATGCTTTTCTGCAAATTAGTTGGCTTTACCTACAACAGCACTAAGTACACTTCATTGATACCTGCAAGTTAATGGTTGATCCATGGATAGTTACATGTGGAAATGTGGAGGGTATTTTAAATCTCTGGGATAAAAGCTTCCATTGCATTTAATGTAATAGGCTATAGTTCACCATAGTACTGCTCTCAAAATTCCACAATTACAGCATTTTAGTAATGAAACCTCTAAGAATGGGAACCATAGTCTTTGCAACATTTTAGAATTTCAGTCTCATATAGAAGCATGGTACTCAGGGGTCATCTTGGGAAACCTGTGCAAAGAAAATGGGATGCTGAAATGCTTTTATGCTCAGCTGTAAGAACATATCTCACAGTGAGATAAAGTAATAACAGTGATTTCCTTGTGTGACTCATAAGCTGACTCTGGAGGAAGTTGCCAGAAAGAGTCTACACATTGCCAGAATATCTACATAACTTTTTTTTTTTTTTTTTTTTTTTTTTTTCCTTTTTATTGTAAACAAATGGGATACATGTTGTCTCTCTATTTGTACATGGCGTAAAGGCATACCATTTGTGCAATCATAAATTTACATAGGGTAATGTTGTTTGATTCATTCTGCCATTTTTTCCCTTCCCCCCCTCCCCTCCCACCCCTCCCCTCCATCTATACAGTCCTTCCTTCCTTCATTCCCGCCCCCCTCCCTAAACCCAACTCCAACCCCAACACTAACCCCTCCCACCCCCATTATGTGTCATCATCCACTCATTAGCGATATCATTCTTCCTTTGGTTTTTTGAGATTGGCTTATCTCACTTAGCATGATATTCTCCAGTTTCATCCATTTGCCTGCAAATGCCATAATTTTATCATTCTTTATGGCTGAGTAATATTCCATTGTATATATATACCACATTTTCTTTATCCATTCATCAATTGAAGGACATCTTGGTTGGTTCCACAATCTGGCTATTGTGAACTGAGCAGCTATGAACATTGATGTGGCTGTATCTCTGTAATATGCTGATTTTAAGTCCTTTGGGTATAGGCCAAGGAGTGGGATAGCTGGGTCAAATGGTGTTTCCATTCCAAGTTTTCTAAGGAATCTCCACACTGCTTTCCAGAGTGGCTGCACTAATTTGCAGCCCCACCAGCAATGTAAGAGTGTACCTTTCTCCCCACATCCTCGCCAACACCTGTTGTTGGTTGTATTCTTGATAATTGCCATTCTAATTGGGGTGAGATGGAATCTTAGGGTGGTTTTGATTTGCATTTCTCTTATTACTAGAGATGTTGAACATTTTTCCATATGTTTGTTGATTGCTTGTACATCTTCTTCTGTGAAGTGTCTATTCATTTCCTTAGCCCATTTGTCAATTGGATTGTTTACATTCTTGGTGTAGAGTTTTTTGAGTTCTTTATAGATTCTGGAGATTAGCGCTCTATCTGAAGTATGATTGGCAAAGATTTTCTCCCACTCTGTAGGCTCTTTCTTCGCATTGCTGATAGTTTCCTTTGCTGAGAGAAAGCTTTTAGTTTGAATCTATCCCAGTTATTAATTCTTGCTTTTATTTCTTGTGCTATGGGAGTCCTGTTGAGGAAGTCTGGTCCTAAGCCGACATGTTGAAGCTCTGGACCTACTTTTTCTTCTATAAGATGCAAGGTCTCTGGTCTGATTCCGAGATCCTTAATCCATTTTGAGTTTAGTTTTGTGCATGGTGAGAGATATGGGTTTAGTTTCATTCTGTTGCATATGGATTTCCAATTCTCCCAGCACCATTTGTTGAAGAGGCTATCTTTTCTCCATTGCATATTTTTGGCTCCTTTGTCTAGTATGAGAAAATTGTATTTATTTGGGTTTGTGTCCGTGTCCTCTATTCTGTACCATTGATCCACCTTTCTATTTTGGTACCAATACCATGCCGTTTTTGTTACTATTGCTTTGTAGTAGAGTTGAAGATCTGGTATTGCGATACCCCCTGCTTCACTCTTTCTGCCAAGGATTGCTTTAGCTATTCTGGGTTTTTTATTCTTCCAGATGAATTTCATAATTGCTTGCTCTATTTCTGTAAGGTACATCATTGGGATTTTAATTGGAATTGCATTGAATCTGTATAGCACTTTTGGTAGTATGGCCATTTTGACAATATTAATTCTTCCTATCCAAGAGCATGGGAGATCTTTCCATCTTCTAAGGTTTTCTTGAATTTCTTTCTTTAGTGTTCTGTAGTTCTCATTGTAGAGGTCTTTCACCTCTTTTGTGAGATTGATTCCCAAATACTTTATTTTTTTCGAAGCTATTGTGAATGGGGTAGTTTTCCTAATTTCTCTTTCTGAAGATTCATCGCTTATATATAAAAATGCCTTCGATTTATGTGCATTGATCTTATATCCCGCTACTTTACTGAATTCACTTATGAGATCTAAAAGTTTTCTGGTGGAATTTCCTGGTTCCTCTAAATATACAATCATATCATCAGCAAATAGGGATAGTTTGAGTTCTTCTTTTCCTATTCGTATCCCTTTAATTTCTTTGGTCTGTCTAATTGCTCTGGCTAGAGTTTCAAGGACGATATTGAATAGAAGTGGTGAAAGAGGGCATCCCTGCCTTGTTCCAGTTTTTAGAGGGAATGCTTTCAGTTTTTCACCATTAAGAATGATATTAGCCATGGGTTTAGCATAGATGGCCTTTACAATGTTAAGGAATGTTCCCACTATCCCTATTTTTTCTAGTGTTTTGAGCATGAAGGGGTGCTGTATTTTATCAAATGCTTTTTCTGCATCTATCGAAATAATCATGTGATTCTTGACTTTAAGTCTATTGATATGGTGAATGACATTTATTGATTTCCTGATGTTGAACCAACCTTGCATCCCTGGGATGAAACCCACTTGATCATGGTGCACTATCTTTTTAATATGTTTTTGTATGCGATTTGCTAAAATTTTGTTTAGAATTTTTGCGTCGATGTTCATTAAGGATATTGGTCTGAAATTTTCTTTCCTCGATGTGTCTCTGTCTGGTTTAGGAATCAGGGTAATATTGGCTTCATAGAATGAGTTTGGGAGAGTTCCCTCCTCTTCTATTTTCTGGAATACTTTGAGAAGTATTGGAATGAGTTCTTCTTTAAAAGTTTTGTAGAACTCGGCTGAGAACCCATCTGGTCCTGGACTTTTCTTTGTTGGAAGGCTTTTGATGACTTCTTCTATTTCATTACTTGAAATTGGTCTATTTAAATTGTGTATGTCCTCCTCGTTCAGTTTAGGCAATTCATATGTCTCTAGAAACCTGTTGATGTCTTCGAAATTTTCTATTTTGTTGGAGTATAGATTTTCAAAATAGCTTCTAATTATGTTTTGTATTTCGGTCGTGTCTGTTGTGATATTTCCTTGTTCATTCCGAATTTTAGTGATTTGGGTTTTCTCTCGTCTTCTCTTTGTTAGTGTGGCTAAAGGTTTATCAATTTTGTTTATTTTTTCGAAGAACCAACTATTTATTTTGTCAATTTTTTGTATTGTTTCTTTCGTTTCAATTTCGTTGATTTCAGCTCTCAGTTTAACTATTTCCTGTCTTCTACTACTTTTGGTGTTGGTCTGTTCTTCTTTTTCTAGGGCTTTGAGCTGTAGTGTTAGGTCATTTATTTTTTGAGTTTTACTTCTTTTATTAAATGCGCTCCATGAAATAAATCTTCCTCTAAGTACCGCTTTCATAGTGTCCCAGAGATTTTGATATGTTGTTTCTTTGTTCTCGTTTACCTCTAAGAATTTTTTAATTTCCTTCCTAATATCTTCTGTTATCCATTCATCATATAGTAGCATATTGTTTAATCTCCAGGTGTTGGAGTAGTTTCTGTTTTTTACTCTTTCATTAATTTGTAACTTCAATCCATTATGATCTGATAGAATACAAGGTAGTGTCTCTATCTTCTTGTATTTGCTGACATTGGCTTTGTGGCATAATATATGGTCTATTTTAGAGAAGGATCCATGTGCTGCTGAGAAGAAAGTGTATTCGCTCTTGGTTGGATGGTATATTCTATAAATGTCTGTTAAGTCTAAATTATTGATTGTGTTATTGAGATCTATGGTTTCTTTGTTCAATTTTTGTTTGGAAGATCTGTCCAGTGGTGAAAGAGGCGTGTTAAAATCACCTAGTATTATTGTGTTATGGTCTATTTGGTTTCTAAAATTGAGAAGGATTTGTTTAACATATATGGATGAGCCACTGTTTGGGGCATAGATGTTTATGATTGTTATATCTTGCTGATTTATGGTTCCCTTAAGCAGTATGAAATGTCCTTCTTTATCCCTTCTAACTAACATTGGCTTGAAGTCCACTTTATCTGAAATGAGGATGGATACTCCAGCTTTTTTGCTGAGCCCATGTGCATGGTATGTTTTTCCCCATCCTTTCACCTTTAGTCTATGGGTATCTCTTTCTATGAGGTGAGTCTCTTGCAGGCAACATATTGTTGGATCTTTCTTTTTAATCCAATCTGCCAGTCTATGTCTTTTGATTGATGAATTCAGGCCATTAACATTCAGGGTTATTATTGAGATATGATTTGTATTCCCAGTCATTTGGTTCATATTTAAAATTTTTGACACATCTTGGTTCCTCCTTTATTTGACAGTTCCTTTAGGATAATTCCTCCCTTTGCTGATTTGCTTCTTTGTTTTTTATCTCTTCCTCATGGAATATTTTGCTGAGAATGTTCTGTAATGCTGGCTTTCTTTTTGTAAATTCTTTTAGCTTTTGTTTATCATGGAATGATCTTATTTCATCGTCAAATTTGAAGGTAAGTTTTGCTGGGTATAAGATTCTTGGTTGGCATCCATTTTCTTTCAGAGCTTGAAAAATGTTGTTCCAGGCCCTTCTAGCTTTTAAGGTCTGGATTGAAAAATCTGCTGATATCCGTATTGGCTTCCCCCTGAATGTAATTTGGTTCTTTTCTCTCACAGCCTTTAAAATTCTGTCTTTATTTTGTATGTTAGGTATTTTCATTATAATGTGCCTTGGTGTGGGTCTGTTGTAATTTTGTGTATTTGGAGTCCTATAAGCCTCTTGGACTTGATTTTCCATTTCATTCTTCAGATTTGGGAAATTTTCTGATATTATTTCTTCAAATAGATTGTTCATTCCTTTGGTTTGTTTCTCTAAGCCTTCCTCAATCCCAATAATTCTCAAATTTGGCCTTTTCATGATATCCCATAGTTCTTGGAGATTCTGTTCATGATTTCTCACCATCTTCTCTGTTTGTTCAACTTTGTTTTCGAGGTTAAATATTTGTCTTCAATATCTGAAGTTCTGTCTTCCAGCTGTTCTATCCTATTGGTTGTGCTTTCTATGGAGTTCTTAATTTGGTTTATTGTTTCCTTCATTTCAAGGATTTCTGTTTGGTTTTTTTTCAATATCTCTAACTCTTTATTGAAATGATCTTTTGCTTCCTGAATTTGCTCTGTTAACTGTTGATTGGTGCGATCGTTCAATGCCTGCATTTGCTCTTTCATCTCATCGTTTGCTTCCCTAATCATTTTAATTATGTACATTCTGAACTCCCTTTCTGTCATTTCTTCTGGCATGCTGTCGTTGGATTTTATTGATGTAACATCTAGATTTGTTTGGGGCATTTTCTTCCCTTGTTTTCTCATATTGTTCAGGGATCAGTGGGTCATTAAGATATTGCAGATTTCCTCTATCAACTTATAATGTCCCTGAAGATTGTTAGTATATCCCCTCTTATCCTTCAGTAGCCTGAAGTCTTGGAGGAGGTTGATAATGCAGAGCTCCACGAAGAAGCTGCCTCTCTAGGGTGGTGACCCTCAGGTGGCGTATATTCCCTGCTAGTGGGCAGAGGTGTCTCCACTTGTTGACCAATGGTCATCCAACGGGGAAGTAGGCTGCGGGCTGAGGCAATGCCTGTTTGTGCCTATGTCTCTGACTTTACTGTCCCTGTGGGAAAACCTCCCCTGGCCGGGAAGAGTCACTCGGTGTGGACGTCTCGCTAGTCAGTTGCCCTCCTAGAGGTTCCCCTCAATCTACAACTACCCCCTGGGCTGGGCTGTCTTCTTCTGCAACGATCCCAGGGGCCCGGACCTACGTCCTGGGCCTGGGAGCCTCACCCTTCGCAGGCGAGTCTCCTTAGGCTGCCTCTCCCAGAGAGTCTGCCCGCCGCCCTGGAAACTTCGCTCCGCCCCTAGGCGTGTCTCTGTGCGGCTCTTCCAGCAAGCAGCCACCTAGCTCCTGGGACCCTGCTCTGCACCAATCGCCTGGCTATGCAGCCCCTCCCCTGAGCCACCACCTGGAGCCCCGTACAATAGCTCCGAGACACAGAGACCCGCCACACACCTCCTCCTCTGGACAGCCGCCCGGTTTCCGACGCAGTCACTAGGAGTCCAAACAACTCACTTTGGGTCTCCTCCTCCCACCAACCACCCGTAGCCCTAGGCAGTCACTCCAAGTCCAAGTGACCCGCCCTGTTCCTCCTCCTTGGGGTAGCCGCCCGGGTGTTCAGGAGCGGTGGCTCCGAGACCAGGTGACTCACCACGCTCCTCCTCCAGGCAGGCCACCGGTGTTCCGGAGCGGTTGCTTTTAGTCCAATCAGCTCACCACTCGCCTCCTCCTCTGGCAACCGCCTGTGGTTCTGATGCAGTCACTCACAGACTAAGCGTCCCACCGCTCTCCTCCTCCAGGCAGGCCACCAGTGTTCTGGAGCAGCTGCTCCGAGTTCAAACAGCTCGTCACGCAGCTCCCCCTTCGGCAACCGCCCGCAGCTCTGATGCAGTCACTCCCAGGTCAAACAACACGCCGCGCTCCTCCTCCTCCTCCGGGCAACCTCCCGGCACTCAGGAGCGCTAACTCTGAGTTCAAACAGTTCACCACACAACTCCTCCTCTGGCAACCGCCTGTGGTTCTGATGCAGTCATTCCCAGACCAAGCGTCCCGCCGTGCTCCTCCTCCTCCTCCGGGCAGTCCCCCGGCGCTCAGGAGTGCCCACTCTGAGTTCAAACAGCTCACCACGCAGCTCCTCCCCTGGCAACCGCCCGTGGCTCTGATGCAGTCACTCCTAGACCCAAGCGACCCGCCGGGCCTCTCCTCCTCCTCCGGGCAACCCCCCGGTGTTCGGAAGCGGTCACTCTGGGTCCAAACAGCTCACCACGCAGCTCCTCCCCAGGCAGCCGACCGGAGCCCCAGCGGCTGCTCGAGTCCAAGCGCTATGCTGAGCCGCCTCCTCCACGATGATCCCAGTCGTCCGTGTTTACCGCTCCAGTGGGGGGAGGGGCGTCTCGCCGAGCAACTCCACCTCACAAATTCCCTGCGTTCCGGGGCTACCGCCCCATCCGGGACGCCTCCCCAACAGGAGAGACTCACCCGGCAGCTTTGAGTTGGTCCCAAATCTCTCACTATCTCCTCTCTCGAATCCTGCGTCCTGGAGCAGCGCGAAACGCAGCCGCCCTCTAGTCCGCCATCTTGGCCCGCCGTCTCTACATAACTTTTGTAGCCATAGTTGCTGAACCACAATTCACAACACATGGGTCAACCAAGGATTTTTCCTGATTTATAATTATCCATGAAAAGTCTCATAAAATCATCCAGACTAAGTAATATTTCATTCTGCCTTTAATGAATCACCTTTATTGACAATAATACAATGACAGGACATCTGGATTGTCCATCCTGAATAATTTGGTACTGATGATTATCATGCTATCAAGATGGTTATTTTGAAGAGGACAAAATTCACTGAAATACAATTATGTGTGCATATTTATTTAAACACTAGTCTTAGTCTTTTATAGTTATACCTTGTATTAATGCATGTAAGATGCCCTAAAAAGAGAAAAATAGCAAAATGACTGAATCTGTTGTTTTCTTCTCCAGACTTAATAGGTTGTCACTGTAGGGAATAATTCCATGTTCCTCTGTATTCAAAAAAGATAATTATGAATAGACCTTGGTACAGTTGTTACTCAACCACACCTATATAATCAGATAAAATGGCTCAGTGTACATCTATCATTTGGCATAATGATAATCTTTGTCACTGATCTTTCACAAAAGATCAATCCGATTTTTTTTCCAGGAAATAGATATGCTGATTACCCCTTGACATTTATATAGCTATAGGAGACCATTATCCCTGTGACAGTACTTCTTTTTTCGACAACCATTATATTTTTAAAAAATAAATAAAAGCAACTCCAGCCCTTTTGACTTCCTTATTTTGACTATTTTATTTTAGAGGCCAAGATTCAGCTTTCTTCTTGATACAGTCAGCAGCTTAGATCTTTTTTCCTCCAAGGAGTTTCAGTTTCTCCATATACCTACATGGTGTTCGTTATTCATTTTTTTTTTTTTTATTGTTTTTGCATTGCTGGGGGTTGAACCCAGGGCCTCACGCATGCTGATCAAGCACTGTACCACTGAGCTACATCCCCAGTCCTAGAGTACTTACTTTCAACAAATTGAAGTATCTTCAACCGAACATGTTTTTTCCTCTCTTTGACTATATTGTGATCTCAAACATGAGGGTACGAACAGGGGATGGCTGATGGTTCACTGGTCAGAAGAAACCATTCAGGATCACTTGTATCATTTTTTTTTAGGGGGGGCAGGTACTGGAGATTGAACTCAGGGGCACTCAATCACTGAGCCACACCCCCAGCCCTATTTTGTATTTTATTTAGAGACAGGGTCTCACTGAGTTGCTTAGTGCCTTGCCATTGCTGAGGCTGGCTTTGAACTTGTGATCCTCCTGTCTCAGCCTCCCGGGCCACTGGGATTACAGGCATGTGCGCCACCTTGCCCAGATTGTATCGTGTTTATACTTGCCAAACTAACACGTCCCTCAGAGACCCCCCCAAATAAATGCAGAATTCACCAGTGTTTGGGAGTTTTCCCAGATTCAGTCTGAATGAGGAGCCACTTGTAACAAATACACAACATCAACCAGCTGATCAAAGATATTATCCTCTCCAATCTTTTTAAGATTAAAGAATTGCACTTTTTATCCAAATGACGAGTGCCTTAGAAAATAGATGAATGTGAATAGAGGAGTGGGAAAAACCAAATTATTACTTTAGTTCCTTGTTATTGCTTTCAGCCAAAAAGGAATTGAGAGGCCTAGAAATATTACTAGAAAAATGAAATAGGCAACGTACCTTATTATCACACAAACATAATTTTATAATGATATTACAACACTGCCAATCAAATTGAAAACTCAAATCTCACCTACTAAGAAGAAATAAGCTCTTTTTTCCCCCTTGCAAATTTCTCTTCCATAGTGCTGGAAGAAATCCAAGGGGAACTCTTTTCAGTTCCTTGAGCTACATCACTCTGTCTTAGTCTACTGCTGACCTTCAAAGAGCTTCACAAAGCACTTATTCAAAGAAGAGAGCAGGAGAGGGTGCACTCTGAGACTGCGTTGCCATGTCAGCTCAAGATCATTTGAAAAGGAAAATTAAACAAAAGAATCAAGATAGTTTTGGTGTATTGGTAGTCTTTTTTTTTTTTTTTTTTTTTGGAACAAGGAATTGAACCCAGGGGCGCTAACCTCTGAGCTATATCCCCAGTCCTTTTCATTTTTCATTTTGAGACAGGATCTTGCTAAGTTGCTTAGGGCCTCCCCAAGTTGCTGAGACTGGCCTCCAACTTACGATCCTCCTGCCTCAGCCTCCTGAGTCTCTGGGATTACAGATGTGCACCATTATGTGCATTGATGGTCATTTTTGACACTTCAAGTGTTCAATTTCAGCCTTTACCAATTTACCAGCTCCATCAGTTTTTTGATCAAAATGTATTTTTCTAGCATATTAAATAATCAACTGTAATTAATAGTTTGTTCCTACAACTTTGTGGAGTTAGATTTCCTATGGTTGCTTCCTCACTTTCAAGAAGTTAGCACTGATAGATGGAGTAAGCCAGAACAGGAAAACACTATTTGTAAATACAATTGATTGCTATATAAATACCATCTACTAAATATTTTGTTTTTTAATATCTTATTTAGTTGTAGATGGACACAATACCTTTATTTTGTTTATTTAGTTTTTATGTGGTGCTGAGGATCAAACCCAGTGCCTCACACATGCTAGGCAAGTGCTCTACCACCGAGCTACAACCTCAGCCCTTAAATATTGTATTTAAAAGCTAAGCCCTTGATATAAAATATTTTCAAACTGATTAATGTTTTTAACCCAGAGGCTGTGTATATGAGTATCCAAAAAGGTTTTTTCAAGATCAGATGATTTTGTAATCCTCCCTAGTTACATCCAGAGAGTTCCAAACTGATAGTTGGGCAGTGCAGCGTGGCATCCAAGGGGAAGAACTGAGCTGTAGAAGCAGTGTGGTGTCATCAAAAGAACATGGGGGCTAGGGATGTAGCTCAGTTGGTAGAGTACTTGCCTCACAAGCACAAGGCCCTGGGTTCAATCCCCAGCACAACCAAAAAAAAAAAAAAAAAAATGGGTTTTTGACTCAGAGAGATACTTTGGCAGGTATTTAGTTTTAGTTTCTTTGGGTGGAAAATGCGTATCACTGCTGCTTCAAGGGGTTACAGAGATTAAAGTAGAAAGTATTTACAAAATATCTGGCACACTCTGGGGTACTACTGCACAGTATGGTGACTTTAGATAACAATAATGTCCAGTGCATTTCAAGAAGCTAGAAGAAAAGATTTTGAAAAATTTTACCACAAAAGATTGATAAATGAGGAGATAAATAACGTTTAACCTGATTTAAATGTTACAGTGTTTATATATATAGAACATTACATGGTACCCCATTAAGATGTATAAATGTTATGTTTTGTGAATCAGTTAAAAAAATCTGGCACAGAACTTGAAATATACTAAGTGTTCAAGAAAAGATATTTGTTGTGTGAAACCTAAGTTCCAGAACAGTTTTAAAGGTACTTAGTAAAAAACACATAATCTTATTTTCTAAGTATGTTCAGGTTAAAAACTATATTTGATATTAATGATCCTGTTCTATGGGGAAGGTACTTATTATGGTTTCATTTACAAATGACTGATCTTGAGAGCCTGGAACATATGCAAATTGCCCAAACAAATCCATTTGTCAAGTGGCAGACAGGACTAAAGCGTGGGTCTTTTTGTTCTCGGCCAACTACTACCTTAATGGTGTAGACAGTCGTAAGTTTGGAGACATTGAAGTACAAGTGTGAAAGTGGATTAAAAAAATGGAAATGGGGATAGATCATATGAAATTTATAATTACCCTGCAGTTTTCTAAGTATAGTTGGTCCTAAAATGGGCCCTTTGAAAACAGTTTATTATAGTTGTGAAGATAAAGGAATAAGAATGAGCTAGACTCAGGAGGCTGAGGCAGGAGGATGGAAAGTTGGAGGCCAGCCTGAGCAACTTAGCAAAACCCTAAACAACTTAGCAAGACACTGTCTCAAAATAAAAAGGGAACAGGGCTAGGGATGTAGCTCAACGGTAAAGAAACCTTGAATTTAATCCCGAGTACACTCACCCCAACCCCCCAAAAAAAGAATTAGCTAAACCAGTCTGCAAAAGAAAAGGGAAAACTTGGGGTTGGGACGTGCTTGATTTGGGGGATCCAAACCAGTAGGGCACACCTGATGTGGATGCTGGTGCTGAAGGAAAACTTTGGAGGAACAGCTGACAGTCCTCATTGATTTTTTAAAAAAATAATTTTTTTTGTTGTTGTTGTGTGATGCAACCCTGACCTACACTCTCATAAAAAAAAAAAAAAAAAGCAATTTCTACATAGTGCTAGTAGAGTGGATATTTTTCAGGATGCAGAGAGTGCAACGAGGTATTCCAGGGTCAGTTGCATAGTTTCCATATTCATCCTATAGCAGTTATTATCTGAGCTCCAAAAAAGTGAATTGCCATTTTTTTTTTTTGGTACCAGAGTTTGAACCCAGGGGTGCTTCACCACTGAGCCACATTCCCAACCCTTTTTATTTTGACAGGATCTCAATAAGTTCCTGGGATCTTGATAAATTGCTGAGGCTGGCTTATGAACTTTCAATCCTCCTGCCTCAGCCTCCTGATTCACTGGGATTGTAGGCATGTGCCACCACACCCAGGGATTGTCATCTTTAGCTTTTAAAGACAATTAAGGGTACTTTAAAAGGTCTTTATGCGTCCTACAGCAGAAACCTGAGGTTCTAATACACACAAGGGTCAAACAGGTGATATAGAAAAGTGAGGCCAGGTGAGCGGAGGATACATGATTCTTCTAAAGGGAATTGCCTCAATTTAGATCTGACAAATGTAATACGGTAATGAGTGTTGCCAGATCTTCTTCTTTTTCTCCCCCAAAAGCAAGCAAGCAAACAAATGTGTGATTTGAATTTTTATGTGGAAATTTCTGATTTTAAAATATCTACCATATTTTAAAAACAAAATGAAATAAATGAGCAAACAGAAAACACTGTGCTGTCCAAACAAAACAATCTGCATGCTGGATCTGCCTCTGGACCACCTGTTTGTGACTTCTGCCAACATTCCCAATTCTCCCACATGCTACAAATTAAATTTCAGAAGTACCAATATACATCCATCCCAAACACCTCAGGCCGGGGATTTAATTAGTAATTGTATAACCCTGGGAGGTTATTTTATCCTCTCTTTACCTTGAGAGTGCTCTCATCTGGGAAATAAAAAAAAAAAAAAAAAAAAAAATCGTCCTTTCTTCATAGCATTGTAGGAAGGATTAAATACATTAATACAGTATTCTCTTTATCTCTTATCCTTTATCTTCTAAAATCACTCAAAGTCTGAATTTATTTCTAGTTGATTTCTAACCTAATGGCACTAGTCATGGTTAAAGTCAAGAGGCAAGAGTCTTGTCTTTGTGCTCTTTTCTTTCTTTTCTTTGCGGGGAGGGGTGGGTATCAGGGATTGAACCCAGGGGAGCTAACCACTGAGCAACATCCCCAGCTCCTATTTGTGATCCTCCTGCCACAGTCTTTTGAGTCTCTGGGATTCCAAGCATGCACCACCACACCTGGAGGGCACTTTTTTTAAAATATGTTTTTAAAAATAAATAAATAAAATATGTTTTTTTAGTCCCCGGAATTAGTTAAGAATCAAGTTATATTATTGACAGTTTCCATGTCTCTCCAAATTTTCCTAAGTCCACAGGTATATATATTTTGACCTGTACTACAGCAAGATGCTCCTTAGCAGTGTTTCTCCTATATGATGCACAAAGGCACTGCTTTAATCTCTTTTTTATTTATTTTTATTGTAAACAAATGGGATACATCTTGTTTCCTTGTTTGTACATGAAGTAGAGGCATACCACTTGTGTAATCATACATTTACATAGGGGTAATGTTGTTTGATTCATTCTGTTATTTTTTCCTTCTCCCCCACCCCTCCCACCCCTCTTTTTCCTCTATACAGTTCCTCCTTCCTCCATTCTTGCTTCCCTCCCACCCCCCATTATGTGTCATCATCCGCTTATCAGCGAGATCATTTGTCCTTTGGTTTTTGAGATTGCCTTGTCTCACTTAGCATGATATTCTCCAAGTGCATCCATTTGCCTGCAAATGCCATAATTTTATTATTCTTTATGGCTGAGTAATATTCCATTGTATATATATACCACAGTTTCTTTATCCATTCATCAATTGAAGGGCATCTAGGTTGGTTCCACAATCTGGCTATTGTGAATTGAGCAGCTATGAACATTGAAGCAAACTATCAGCAATGTGAAGAGAGAGCCTACGGAGTGGGAGAAAATCTTTGCCACTCATACTTCAGGTAGAGCACTAATTTCCAGAATCTTTAAAGAACTCAAAAAACTCTACACCAAGAATACAAATAACCCAATCAACAAATGGGCTAAGGAAATGAACAGACACTTCACAGAAGAAGATCTACAAGTAATCAACAGATATATGAAAAAATGTTCAACATCTCTAGTAATAAGAGAAATGCAAATCAAAACCACCCTAAGATTCCATCTCACCCCAATTAGAATGACGATTATCAAGAACACAAGCAACAACAGGTGTTGGTGAGGATGTGGGGAGAAAGGTACACTCTTACATTGCTGGTGGGGCTGCAAATTAGTGCAACCACTCTGGAAAGCAGTGTGGAGGTTCCTTAGAAAACTTGGAATGGAACCACCATTTGACCCAGCTATCCCACTCCTTGGCCTATACCCAAAGGACTTAAAATCAGCATATTACAGAGATACAGCCACATCAATGTTCATTGCTGCTTTAATCTTAATGTTGTAGTCCTGAAAAGTCTATATTCACTCTTCACCAGCTACTTAAGACCAAGTCAGTTCTGTCATTTTTGCTTCTTTTGTCCTTTACAAAAAAAAAAAAAAAAAATGCTTACAAAAATTCAAATAAAAACAAAAAATTATGAACATGATTCTTTTTAACCTATGAAATTCTTCCAACCACATATAACTACCACATTTTACATGCTGTTTAACAATCTGTTTTTACATGCAGTATTGTGTTGTTGACATTTTTTTCTAGTCAATGAATTTTATGCGATAAATTAAAACAGCATCATTTGTAAACAGCATTCAAATATCCTCTGATATGGAAGCATTGTGATTTAATCAAATCCCTATAGATAAGCATTTGAGTATTTTAATTTTTTTGCATTTAGAAACAATACAAAGATATTATGCATATTTTCTACTTTCCTAATAATTTTAGAGCTATATTCCTAATAGGGGAATTAATTGGTGGCTAAATATGTAGCTAAGAACTTTTATGTTTATTGACACATTGTTTTCTGGAAAGTTTATATTATTTAAGCAACTTCAAAGAGCAAGAATGAGTATTTATTTTCCTACCCTTCATCAATAGTGGTGTTATGAGCCTGAATTTATACTAACTTTTTTCTTGGAATGTATCCTATACTCTATTTTGGTTATATCACAATCACAATTGGTCTGACCTTTATTCACAGAGAAATAATTTTATTTTATTCTTCCATCTTCACAAGCCTTATAAAAGACAAATGAGGTACCGGGTGTAGCTCAGTGGTAGAGCTCTTGCCTATTATGCATTAGGCCCTGGGTTCAATCCTCACCACTGGGGGGAAAAAAAAAAAAGATAAGTGTCACCTCACTGCTGGTTTTTTTCTTTTTCTTTTTGTTTTTTGCATATTTTGATTGATCATCTGGGCAATGATTTTGTTTTCATTATGAATTATCCATTCTTGCTCTTCATATAACATAAAGGAAGAGGAATTATTTAAATCTCTTCATGTATTGCTTTTGTGATGCTCCCCTAATTTTTTACATGACTTTGAAATTGATATTTTCACAATTTCTCATGAGAGTAGAAGCTTGTAATCTTGTCCATAGATTCTTTCTCCAGCTTCACATCATTTGATGGTTTATGGGATGATTTTTAACAAACAATACAATTGGCATTCTTTTCTTTTATATTTTTTAGTTGGAGACAGACACAATTCCTTTATTTTATTTGTTTATTTTTATGTGGTGCCGAGAATCTAACTCAGTGCCTCACCTGTGCCAGGCAAGTTCTCTACCACTGAGCCACAACCTCAGCCCACAATTGTCATTCTTAACCAAATAAATGCTTTGCTCACTTCACACAATCACCTGTGAGGCCACACACACATTCTAACAACGTTGATGTTGCTGCAAATCTGTGTGGATTTCAATTGAGGGTGCTGTCATCAAAGCCAGTTGACAGATCACACAAGAAAATAACTTTCATTGTCTTGTAATTACACCTCAATTTGGATCCCATTTCAACCAGTACGATGAAATTTCTTTTCTAACCTCTTTTTCTAGACTTGATTTCTGGAGGTAATTTATACCTTCATACTTTAATTTATATTCCTCCTTGTGCTAGCCTTTTGTCCTCTGCCATCCAGGGCAGTGTTTTTAAGACACATGTTTTAATCACAAGAGCACATGATGCTATCCACCATGTAGCAGAATTTCATGTAAATCACAAAGATAAATTTTTAATGTTAAGAATTTTTATTTCTGCACTAATGGTGTCTACATAGCATAATAAATAAGCATATTCATTGAACAGTTAGTTAGAGAACAGTGTGGTTTTTAGTTCCAGCTGACAAACACCAAAGAGAGTTTGCATCAAGGGAGAAATTTTCATAGTAGTGTCACAAATCGTAGATTTTTATGTTCCATTTGACATATACTTGGAGATTCAAGCCAACAAGCCAAAATACTGTTTTTCACTGTGCTTAATTAGATCTTCCTTCTTTTCTTTCTTCCTTTCTTCCTTCCTTCCTTGTTTGACTTTGTTTTGTTATCACTAAATTCATTAGAAAATGCTTAGAAATAATAGGTGATTCTGCCATCAAAAATTAATAGTTTGGGCTGGGGAGATAGCTCAGTTGGTAGAGTGTTTGCCTCGCAAGCACAAGGCCCTGGGTTCGATCCCCAGCACCGCAAAAAAAAAAAAAAAAAAATTAATAGTTTGATTTGAGGAAGTGAAGAAAATAAAAATAACATGCACTTTTGGATTGTAGGAACAGACAAGGCACAGTAGAAAATTTGTGTACATACTGTGACTATGATTTGGAAAATAGCTGACTGTTAAGATGAATTCCAATGACCCAGGCAGGCTCAATTTCAAAGCTAGTGGGGAAACAGTAACTAAGCAGGTACAATGGGGATGTTTTACTGACATAAGTATAAGAATAATTCCCAAAAGGTAGGTACAATCAGTTGTTTAAATTAGAATAGTCAATCAAATGTGGTTAACTTCGCTTGATCTTGGCAGTCACTTGAGTCCTACGGAGTCTGATCTAGTGGATAAGATCACAGTTAACAGGAAGTTTCAGAGAAGTGGTGATTGACAATTTCAGTCTTTGTGTGGTGTGTGTGTGTGTGAGTGTGTGTGTGTGTATTGAACCCAGGGGAACTTAATCACTGAGCCACTTCTCAGTCCTTTTTATTTTTTATTTACAGACAGGGTCTTGCTAAGTTGCTTAGGGCCTCCCTAAGTTGCTGAGGCTGGCTTTGAACTCATGATCCTCCTGCCTTAGCTTCCCAAGTCGCTGGGATTATAGACATGTGCCACCACACCCAGTAGCAATTTCAGTCTTATTACAACACCATGATTGTAGGTGGTATGTTCAGTTTGGAGCAAGACTCATTGCACATGGCGGAAATAGAGACGAAGGCAACTGGCAATACGTGGCAAGTTTTTCAAGGCCCCAGACATGCTGTAGCATCCAGTATTCAGATTCCAGACAAGGTTTCAGTTTCAGTGAACAAGCTGGGGATCTAGTCAGAAGCCAAGAGCTAGTTCAGTAGCATGCATTGAACACACATAGTTTCTCAGTTGATTGTTTAACTGTTTTCAATCTTTATTAGGCAAAATAGTTAACTATATTAAGTTGATTGCCTGCTTATCCCCAATTCCACATTCCTTGACATTCTCATACAGTTCCCTGCTGTTCCTCCTCTTTTTCTCTACTACCCTGCATCTTACTAGACCAAGACAGATCATCATGTCTAGAGCTTTTTCTATATTTTTCTACCCATTCCATTGTCATTAATCTCTCAGGAAAGTTTTTCCCTAGAGGGTGACATAAGATTAACAAGAAAACGAATTTCCCTACTACTATGGTTACTGATATATTTCACCTCTAAACCATAGTGAATTCCACCATCATGTACATCTGTAAGAATGGCATCCTAACTAGAATAAGATATAGCCCATGCTTGTACAATTGTATCAAAATGAATTCTATTGTCATGTATAACTAAAAAGAACCATAAAAAGAGGAAACAACAACAACAACAAAAAGAGAATACCTAATTCAGGCAAAACTTTCTCAACAAAATTCATAAAAGTCAATGCAAATGGTCTTGGACTTTTCAGGAAGGTGGAAGTAAGACTGGAGATAAAGGAGCCTTTGGCGTTTTTCAAAGTAAAGATTGTAGGTAGCTAACTATCCTACAGAATTGAAACTGACAGGTGAACTTGAATAGAACTCAAAAACATCAAGAAAATATATCTGCTAGGCTTGTACGTTGGATATAAATATAAGAAGTTGGAGATGAAAAACTAGTGAATAACTTATTACATTTCTATAAATAATAGCATCGGCTTTTCAATGGAAGAAAACAGAACTTTCTTCCTCTTTGGCATTTATGAAAAATGAATGACTTCTATATATGCTGATGTATTTTTGTAGTTTACTTTCTGCCATCTAGTGATGTCTAATTGGACTATTGTCACTAATGCTATTATCAGAGGCCAATGTGTTATTATGCTGTCTTACTGAGAATCAGGCCAAAGAAAAATAATAATAATAATAATAACAGCCTAATTAGTGTAGAGCTTTTAAATTTTTCAATACCTGTCCATTTCTATAACTTCATTCTCTCTTTGAAAGAGCTCTGCCACTGAGGGAGAGTGGGTAGGATCCACACTTTATTGATGAGAAGTTGAAGCACAGAAACTGTGACTTGTGCATGAGTACACACCTAATTAGCAACAGAGTCAGAATAAGAGCTTTTTATATTGCTGTTGTATACCATGCTGCTTCTTCTAGAAACAAGGAAAAAGAGAGGGGAAAAAAATAAGAGAGATGGATTGATTTTTATTCTCTCTTTTCATTTATAATTATAGAATTTATCATAATAATATTAATAATCAGCATTTTGAGACTATTCTCATTTATCCAGAAATATATATTAAGAATATATTACACACCTACTGTTTGCCCAACATGGCTTACTGATTCTGGCTAACTGGTGAACAGAAAGAGTTCAGTCACTCTTCCTAATAGCCTCTTTCACTTTCAACAGACTAACTAGGGATAAAAGAATAGGATAATTAACTCATACTAGGATAATTGGGTTTTCTAATTATCTCAACAAAGTTTCCACTTTCATGTATTACAATGAAAATAGCAGTAAATATTACCAAGTTGCTGTACGAAAGGGTATTTTACTTTAAAGATACTTCAGTAGATCCAGTGTGATATAAATGTGTATGTAAATTAAGGCAGCTTCATTGTATGGCCAGTTAATTCACATTTGAAATACTTTAAGTTGGAATCAGCAAGAAAAGCTATTTAGCATTTCAAATATTATTATCAAAATTCACACCTGAGCATTTGGAATTAGAATAAGAGATGTTAGAAGTATACTTAATCTTGGTGTTCAAGACAGATAGCTAGTTAGAAAGATAATAGAGGTCCCACTAACCTTGCGTGAACCAGATACTATATAAGAATCTGGCAAGTCCGCAACCTATGATTCTCTGTAAAGCCCAGTATCTCGAAGACTTCATTGATTGTGTATTCCTTCTGTATCCCATTTATAGAAGACTCTGCTACCTGATGTAAGTAACGCATTGGCTGTTCCTGCTGTAGGGAAATCACTGCGTCTGCCTAAGAGGCCAGGTTTTTTGCAAGAGGTTAGCCTGTATGGCAGAGAATGGGAATGAACCTGAACTACATGCAATTACAATTGTTTCTGTGGTTTGTAAATATTTTGTTCACATGATAGAATTTTGGCTAGGACTGGTTTTCAATGTAGCTTAACTTGGTGGCGAAGTTTTGGGGTAGGAAATGGATAGCCTCCACTAAATGCAAACTACCAAAGACTCTTCAATACCCCAAAGACCTGATAATTATTCAAGATCAAAACTGCTAAACTTTGACAAAGGACCAATCACAATGTGCCAGTAATTCTGCTAAGGATATTGCCTACTTTCTCTTATTTAATCTTTAGAGAAATCATATGATTTTTATTTTTCTATCCTTATATTTCAGATGAGGAAACTAATGCTTAGGGATTGGGTAACTTGGTCAAGATTTCCCAATTGGCAAGTTTTAGAGCTGAGATTGTTATTTAGATCTATCTACTCCAAAAATGTAAACAAGGGCTAGTGTTTGCCAAAATGTAAGACTGGTAGTTTGGTGATACACGTGATTATTTCAGGTGATATTTTCAGTGGAAATCTATTATAATTTCTTTTTATTTTTCCAATTGCCCAATCAAAAATGACTCATATCCAAGTCAAATCACTTTCTTTCATATAACTCTTTTATTTTCTTCAGTTAATTTGGGCTAGCTCAAATTAACTTGTATTATTTATTTATGTTGCTCATTTCCCACCATCTTCTCCCAGTAGGGATTTTTTGTGTGTGTTCCGTACTTGGTACTGAGGACTGAACCTAGGTTGCTCTATCACTGAGCTGCATCCCAGCCCTTCTTATTTATTTTGAGATTGGATCTCATTAAATTGTCCAGGCTGCCCTTCAATTTGTGATCCTCCTGCCTTAGTCTCCTGGGTCGCTGCTGGGATTACAGGGGTGTGCCACCATGCCAAGGTCAATGTAGGATCTTAATGAGACTGGGTATCTTGAGTAACCATGTACACAGGAGTCCAACAAATACCAATCATATGAATGAATGAGTGGATTATATTCAAGAAGAGTCTCAGTTTGGTGCTTGTGAGTCTTTAGTAGCATATGTTTGATCTTTCGTTTTAGTAGAATGGAAGTAGGTATGGGGTGAGAACATTTAGCAGAAGAAAACCACAGTTGGAAATTTTTTCTGCTCTTCATGACTAGCAACCCTAAATTTCTATTTAAGCTGTTTTCTTTTAAACTAAAGTCATGCAATTTTAAAAAGATGTAAATGTGCTAAGAGAAAACATTTAGTAAATGGGTGTACAGATTTTGGGAAGTCATGGCAATGATTATGGATATTGAAAATAGCAATGAAAATAGGTAGGAGAACATTTTGTGGTAGAGGAATAAATATAATGTGCTTTAAAATGCAGTTTAGAAATTCCATTGAATAGCCAAGGTCTATGAGAGCTCCACAGAATTCTGTGTCATTAGTCCTACTCTCAATTCAAATGGGAAGACAACATGTAAATCATGATGTTATAAATGATCACGATACATGGATCATAATGCAAAGGGAATTTTTAAAAAGAAAAATCAATTTGAATTTGAGCAGACAGGAAAAGAAATAGCTTGAGAGAGGTGGAATTCAGTTGTGTCCTAAAAATAGGATTTTACTAGGCACCCACCTACTGACTCAACCATCATCAGTTGAAAGCCCACAGTGAAGAAAATCATGTACCAGGCGTTCTGGCAGACACTAACTTAATGGCGCTTCCTCCTGCTCTGTGAACAATCGCAATGTAGTGAGGGATCGACTTAAAAGTTCTCAACTCCTACATGAAATATAGAGTAAAAGCTGAGTCAGAGAAAAGACAGACCAATTGCCTCTAAGAGATAATCCAATCAAGAATAATTTCCTGTAGATGATGACACCCCACCCCTGCCCCCATACAGGGCTTGAACCCAAGGGCGCTTAACCACAGAGCCACATCCTCAGCCCTTTTTTATTTTTTATTTTGAGACAGGGCCTCTTTAAGTTGCTGAGGCTGACTTCGAATTTGTGATCCTCCTGCCTCAGCCTCCTGAGCCTCTGGGATTACAGGCACGCACCGCTGTGCCCTGCTAGGTGATGGTTTTTTTTTTTTTTAAATATATTTTTAGTTGTTGATGGACCTTTATTTTTATTTATTTATATGCAGTACTGAGAATTGAACCCAGTGCCTCACACATGCTAGGTGAGTGCTCTATCACTGAGCCACAACCCCAGCCCCGCAGAGGATGGTTTTTGAGTGAAGTCTTTAAGGACTAAGAATATTTGCAAAGTTGGATGATTTAAGTGATCACATCAGGGACACATCTATTCATAATTATAAAACTATGAATGCAATATTAGGTATGAACAAAACAATGTAGAAATGGAAAGTCACAAGTTTCACATTTCAGAAAGCTGACAAGCATTTTTAAAAGAAAAACAGAAAAATAGCACGTATTTATTAAAATGTGACTTGAACACTGCTATAATACCTTTCTTCATACAGGTTTTGCCTGATATTTCTTGATTGCCTCTTCATAAGACAAGGGTTTTGTAATATGAATGTGTATGGAGAGAATAGAGATGATTCAAGAAATTTATCTTTTAGCATTGCTGGTTTTAAAAAGGTTCTTTCAGCTTCAAAACTCATTATCAATAATGTCATGTAAATTTTTAGAATCGTTTTATCAAATTTGGTAAAACTTTTATCAAACTTTCTTGGCATTTCAAATTTTCTAGTGCAATGACTAATCTTAGACACTCTTTGAATTGATGACACTCATTTACAAATTGTCATCAGTGTCCTCACAGCAATGACAAATTCTGAGTTTTATGTTATCTTTGCCAGCATCAGATTGTCAACTTCCCTTTAAGCCAGACTGCAAAAAGTCCTATGACTATGACCCCACTAATGCCATCTGAGATGAGGCAAAACCTGAGCAGATTGAGACAGTGGTTTTAACTGGATGCATGTGCAATTATTCCAGAAATATATGACCATGTGACTACATTGCTTAGGGTCTGCCAGGATTTCGACAGGACCCCATGCAAGTGCGGGACCCAGAGATTAAGCTTTATTAGCTTCTGAGCGATCCTACCTCTGGGTAAGATATTTGAGTATTTTGGGTGCCAGAATGAGGAAAGTGACCCTAAGGGATATATTGGATGAAGGAGTAAGATATAGTGAATAACGGATAGGAGCTAGAGAATATAAAATGCTACGTGAATTTTAAAAAATGTAAATGCTAGTATAAATGTCTGTAAGAGGTAATGTGCTAGTGGCCAAAGAGCAAATGCTCTTCTAGGGATGAACTTCTATTACCTCTAAGAATATGCTTCTGTAAATGAGAACAGAGAAACCATAAAATGTTTTTTAAAACTTTGCTAAAGGCATGGTTATATGTATTTAATCATTCATGATAGTTTGGTACTCATTATCATGTTCAGATACTGTACTTTAATATTTAGGTACCTACAAATACAATGACTACTATCTCAGTTTGCAGCAAAATGCTTGATATAGATAAATAATATCAAGCAAGGCATTGCTAAGCTTATAGAAGCTGAAAGGCAATAAAGAATGGTTAAGAAAACTGTACTAATGTGTTAAACAGTGAAAAGTGCAGATCATTTGGGGGTTTATCAATTAAATTCACCTTGAAACTCTGGATCATGCTTCAACATAAAATCTTGGAGCTAAGTTCCATCGAAGGGTAGGTCTGGGGAAAATAAATAACTGAAAAAAATTATTACTAATACATTAACCACTTTGGTGTTATATCCAGTATCACTCTAGAGAATCTCACTGACTTGAAAAGTGAAATGACAGGTCAATCATAGGAGTAGGGTGAAGCAACAAAAATAGGATGGTTTTTAGTTTGTTTTTCTGTTCTTTTATTTTAGAGTGTAACTGATATCGAAATTCAGCAGGTGCACTCAAATTTTTAGCATTTATTAGTGTTCACTGAATATACATATACACCATATTTGAGCATCTACAATGAGCCATTGTAATTGACTGATTTGTTCTCTGCTTTTCCGGTTGCAGACAAAGCCTTTGAATTAGGACTACAACCTTACTCATATTACTTTTAAATGGGCAAAGAAAATGAAACAATTCTTTCAAAATCAAAGTGCCTTTAGGGAAATAACAACTATATGTAGTGTATGAACCTTGCTGGAATTGGAAGAAAATTAGCTGTAAACAAAAGTTTTGAGATTATCAGATAAATTTACATACGGATTCCATATTAGATGATAATATGTTGATTAGTATTGATTTGGGGAGTTGTAATAATGGCATACACAAACTCTGTACTAAAATATTTGTGGGCGAAATGACATGTCTGGTATTATTTTTAAAATAATGTAGCATACACACATAATTGGGACTTAACAGAGAAAGAAAAATTGGTGTATATATATATATATATATATTTTTTTTTTCTTGGTCCTGGGGATTGAATTCAGGACCTTGAACATGCTGGGCAAGCCCTCTCTCTCCCAGTGAGCCCTAAAATTTTAATAGCTGTTGAAACTAAGTAATATGGGTAGAAGAGTTCTTTACACTATTCTGTCTACTTTTCTGTATGTTTGGAAAGATAAAGGCTTAATCTTCTCATCCTCATTGTTTCTTCTCTTTCTTATGGCCCCTGTATCTCATCCATCCATCTCCCTCAGTAGTATATTTAGTGGTGTTCTTTGTCCATATTGACAATATATACAAGTGAGAACACACGAATATAGGCTGGAAATAAATCTGAAAGCTAGCCATAGATACATTATGTACAAGGGACTACAGATTCTGCCATGGATATTACCACAAATATATTCAGGCAGTATTGCCTCTTAATTATAATCTTAGATGATAAATTTGTTAAAAATTAATTGAGGTCATACTAATGAAAACCTTTGGTTGAATAAACAATCTAACATTAAATTTCACATGTTGAACATCTACTTTAAACCAGGTATTTGAGTAATTACTTGGTTTAGATTATGTTCACTGAATCCTCCCATTAGTTTGGTGAGGATGGTTTATAGTCTTCATTTTATAAACAATGAATTGAGGTAAAGCGACCTGTTGCATGTGATTTTATAGCCCAAATTGTTTCTGTGTGTCTTTACAGGTCATTTATTAATTATTTGATTCTAATTAAAAAGCAGAAATGGAGAAAACAGGAAGTGAACATACATTGCTTATGTCCATTGCTTTGAGCAGGCATTTCACAAATGCAGTCTCATTTCACAACAAGCTAGTGAGGTAGTCATAATCACTGATATTTTTCTCAGTATTATTGGTGAGAAATTGAATGTCAGTCTTGTCAAGTAATTTCTGCAAGATCAGATATTTGGTGAATTTTATCATCCTACCCATGACTGCTTGCCTCTGAAGTCTCATGTTCTTAAAAAAAAAAAAAAAGCATTATTTTGTAGATAAGTATTAAATCTGTAAATTCTAGAAAAATATATGGAGCACTAACTACATAATAAGCCCTATGCTGGGCATAGGAACGAATATAGGAAAAGTTGGATGAAGTGATTCCTACACTTAGAGGAGCTTGTGATCTAGCTGAGGAGATGGGAAGAATGTTCCCTAACAAATAATATAAGAATGCATGCATTAGGCTGGGTGTGGTGGGGCATGCCTGGAATTCCAGCTACTTCAGTAGACTGAGGCAGGAGGATTGCAAGTTCGAGGCCAGCCTAGGCAACTTAGGGAGAACTTGTTGCAAAATAAAAAATAAATAAAAAGGTCCAGGGATGTAGCTCTGTGGTAGAGCACCCTTGGTTTCAATTTAAAAACAAAAAGTATACATTAGACTAACATTCTTTTTTTTTTTTTAGATAAAGTCTTGCTATGTTGCTCAGTCTGGTCTCATATTCCTGGGCTCAAGTGATCCTCATGTTTCAGCCTCCTGAATAGCTGGGATTATAGGTATGAGCCACCTTAGCCTGCTTTAGACTAACAGATTTTAGGAAACTGAATTTGAGTTCTTATTAAAATGCAAATAGCACTTGAAGAGATCTGCCATTTAAATCCTAATATTAAACACTGTGAAATATTTTATGGACCAGTGCTCAAAAATCAAATTATGCATTTTATATTTTTCCCATTTTAGAATTTAATAGTGTTATTCTTGGGACTTCATGGTCAAAGGGCTTGAAATAAAAATGACCTGTGCCATTAAAAACCTTTAAATCAACAAGTGAATAATAGGAAATGCTTTAATATTAAATATTGAGGTTTGTTCAATTTAGTCTTTCTAGAATATGAAAATATTAGCATCAAAGAAAGCCATAGGGAAAATATATGGTTCTCTTTCATCTTGAAATATGTACTCTTTTATCTTCAATAGAAAGACTACATATTCCATAAGCAGAAGTTCATATTGCAGATCACGTTTAGGTAATCACCAACATTGGATGAGAGACTGAAAAGTGGGATATCTTACTGTATTGGTTATCAGGAAGTATGTGATCCAATCCTGATTCTACCTCTAATGAGCAGAGTCCTCTTGTACAATCCCTAAACCTCGATTTCTCCATTTTGTAAGAAATAAGGCTGATTAAAAGAGGGGATCTCCAAGGCTCCTTCAAGATTCCAAGATCTTATAGTTATCTCTAACTTCTGTTAAAGGGCTTTATTCTTGCCTTTTGTATGTACTGGGAGGATATTGGTATCTATTCCTGAGGTATAGTTTTTTATTATTTTGTTTTGTTTTGTATTTTTGATGCCAGAAATTGAACCAAAGGGTGCTTAACCACTGAGTCACATCCCCACCCCTTTTTATGTTTTATTTTAAAACAGGGTCTCCTAAGTTGCTTAGGGCCTCACTAAGTTGCTAAGCCTGACTTTGAACCTGTGATCCTCCTGCCTCAGCCTCCTGAGCTGCTGGGATTACAGGTGTGCGCCTGTATTTTTGGGGGGGTATCGGGGATTGAACTCAGGGGCACTTGACCACTGAGCCGCAACCCCAGCCCTATTTTGTATTTTATTTAGAGATAGGATCTTACTGAGTTGCTTAGTGCCTAACTTTTGCTGAAGCTTACTTTGAACCCACCATCCTCCTGTCTCAGCCTCCCCAGCTGCCAGGTTTACGTCTATGGTACTCAGCGTAGCTTTCTTTATATGCACTATCAGAGCTATCACTTTTGCACCCAAAGGAAGAATGGAGCCTGGTCAGTGTATGAACAGATGGCAGTATTCAGAAATGGAGGGCTGGGGAGATAGCTCAGCTGGTAGAGTGCTTGCCTCGCAAGCACAAGGCCCTGAGTTCGATCCCCAGTACCCGCAAAAAAAAAAAAAAAAAAAAAAAAAAGAAAGAAATGGAGACAGTGCTAATGATTTCACAACTCTATGGGTGCTAGGAAAGCTCTTTTCCAAAATATACCCTAACCCCCAAACTAACATTGATACTAAGGTTACAGTTTAATTTTTTTTTTTTTTTTTACTTATTTTTTTGATCCCTAGTTAAAAGATAAATGACTTTGAAAGAAGTAACATTTGGGGCTTGATCAGATATAATGTCTCATAACCATTTTTTTTAACAGCATAACGATAGTGAGAAATGGTAAGGGAAAAGAATAACAAAAGGAACTATCCTGTCTTCTCTCCAAGAAAACTACTGTTTCAAAGTTATAACTAAGGGTAAAGGACCGTAATATTTCTATTTAGTGCAATGAATGCATATTGGATTTATTTTTTCCCTCCAAAGTAATAGTTTCTCTGGCAACCAGGAGACCATTCATGTCTTTTTGAGAAGTATAGAGGGCAATTCTGGCAGCCCATGATGTCATCTTGTCCCCCACATAAAAAAAAAAAAAAAAAGGTAATTCAACCTCACTGCTTCTTGTTACTATTATGGGAATATGGTAATGTGTCACACAATGGTAGGGATACATTCTGAGAAATGGAACATTGGACAATTTTGCCATTATGCTGACATCATAAGATGTATTTACACAAATGAAGATGGTGTAGACCACTACACACCTAAGGTATATGGTATATCTTATTGCACCTCAGCTACAAACCTGCACAGCATGTTGTGGTATCAAATAAGTAGATGACTGTAACACAATGGTCAGAATTTGTGAGTCTAAACATATGTAAACATAGAAAAGGTATAGTAGGAATTTTTCAGTTCCACTATAATTTTATAGTTTTATATGTGGTCTGTCACTGAGCAGAACACCACTTTGCAGCACATGACTATAAAATAAATGCCCAATATAGAGAACTTCAGTTTTCCATGCCTCTTTATGCTATAGATCAAGTGCAGTCCACAACTAAACACCTAGTTGTGTGATTTTCTCCTTTTCTTACCCCCAACCCCAGACATATAGAATATCTTTAATGAAACTGCTGTCTTTTTTTCTCCAAACATAGGCATTGTAACAGACTTGATTCCATATCTCATTCGTCTGAGAATCTTTTTGTCAGTTCATTTTGTATTTTTATCTTATGTTTGTGATATGACTAAGAGTCTTTAAGACAATCCACTCAGAACAGACTTTTTCCTAATTTATTAGAATGGATTTAAAAATCTATGGCCACTCACGGAAAGTTAATGAGGATTATTATAGTGGTTCAGTGGCAGTTAGGCATGTCACCTTGAATATTATTTTTCTTTCTCATCTCTAAAACAATGAAGGCAGGTCTAATGCAGCTTTCTGTTTAATCACCTCATCCTGCAAAGATGAAAATTATTCTTGGAGGGGCCATTTATTCCCTTGTTATATGTACAAAACATTAAAATTCTAGCTGTCTTAAAACATGGGAGCTGTCATAGAGTTAGGGTAAAATTACGAGAGTGTACTGGTTAAAAAGTGACACTTGGAAGGAAGTACAACACTTTAATAAGCTTAGGAAAGATGCCAGGGATTTAGTCCCTTTTGAAAAACATTGGCTATGCCAGCTCCAAAGCATGCCAGGCATATTTTCTCCTCAACAACCCTGGAAGTGCAATATAAGTACAGTACTTTGAAATGTGTTTGCAGGATTATGGGAAGCACACATAGAATTCAATTGCTAAAATCTGTTTCTGTCCAGATTAATGAGTGGAGACAAAACATCTGCCAGCAACCTGTGTTTGGCTCTCTTTCTTTTGACTGTCTGAAAAAGATACAGATGCCTTTCTTTTTTTATTTCACTATACATTCACATGCTTTCTGAAAGAAAGGAGATTTAAAAATTAGTTCTAATTTTCTTTGCAGTTATTGGTTTGGTTCTTTTATTCTAGCATACTCTTTTAATCTAGAATATTGTTTTGAAACAGTCTCAACTGTCTTTATGATATTGCTGCCATGGAAATTGGCCTGGCTCTAGGATTGGAATAACATTTTGACAAAAATCAGCTTCCTGACTGCCATCCTTAAAACCAATTATATGGCAAGTGTTTTGTCCATTAGAATAGTTCAAGGAAAGAAAACAGGGATCATTTTGTATTGCAGGCTTTGTCAACTATAAGAATATGGCCTGCCCTATTCATTCCCACAGGTTAGGGTATGGGTTTCCACAAGTAGATATTTAGTTTCTTATTGTTCCTCCTTCCTTTCATGTCTTTTGATTTTTCCCATGTTACCAGTCTGAAAAGCTGGCATTAATACTAACTAATCTCTTTTCTAATAAGGAGGCTTTTCCCAGGCTACAGCAGAAGAAATACCAAGAAACAAACAGCATATTTAGCTATCAGGGAAAGAGAGAAATATCAGAACGGTGATTTTAAACATGGATTCCTAAATTTGGGAAACAAGAGCTTCCTGTACCTGTTGCTGAGCTATCCCAAAATACTCAGAATGCTTTTTCTTCACTGACACAGAAACACAAATGCATAGAAAAGTGGTTTAGAAGCTGTTCCTCCTATGAGTGTCAGCTGAATGAAACTCAATATCCAAGTGTTGATGAGCCTTTATTACTGTCAGCTGAACATATTTATCACTACCAAATGTTAAACAGCTTCATGAGCCTTCAGTAGAATTCTTTAACAACCTCTGCTGATGTAGAGCTATACCTAGGGCACAGAGCATTGATAATTTATCATTTTTGACTTAAAACATAGGGGAAATTTTTATTTAATTGGGACATACTTGTGAGGCTTTGATTCTGTTTTCTTTTTGTTTGTTTGTTTGTTTAAATTTCTGGGTAGCTGTTTTAGTCAGCTTTTATTTCACTGTGACCAAAATACCTGAGAAGAAAAACTTAGAGGAGGAAAAGTTTAATGGGGGCTCATGGTGTCAGAGGTCTTATCTATAGATGACCTACTCCATTCTCTGGGCCCAAGATGAGGCAGAACATCATGGTGGAAGGGTATGGTACAGGAAAGCTGCTCAGTTCATGATAGAGTCAGGAAGCAGAGGGATTGGGGAGGGGCTGCTGGGAAGATATACCCTTCCAGGGCATGCCCCCAGTGACCTACCTCCTCTAGCCACCTGCCTACAGTTTCCACCCAGTCAGTTCATTCAAACTAGGATGAACTGATTAGGTTACAGCTCTCACAATCCAATCATTTCACCTCTGACTAGTCCCACATTAACAGGAGCATTTGGGGGGCTTCTCATATCCAACCTACAACAGTAGCCAAAGATGAGAAGAAAGTGCCACTTTATTTTTTAATGGTTTTATTTTTTAGAACAGTCTTGGTTTCAAGGCAAAATTGAACAAAAGGTAACAGATTTCTCATGCATGTCATGTCCCACATATGTGTTGGCTTCCTCCAGTCATTTTAATACTTGGGTAGCACATTCTCCCCTTCTTCTTCATCTCCCATAGAATGTGTCAACCAGATTGTCTAACTTTGTAATTAAGGAAGGTTTTAAGGCTATCATGTTGATTGAAGATCAGTTCTCATTATTCAGAACATTATAAGTAGAGGAAGTACATTTAGGAAATTGAAGTGAACATGTGCTGACCCCAGGTTGACCAATCTGGATTATTTTTCTTTTTCTTTCTTTCTTTCTTTTTTCTTTCTTTCTTTCTTTTCTTTTCTTTTTTTTTTTTTTTTTTTTTTTTTTTTTTTGACCCTTTTAAGATTAAAACTCTAAACTCTTCTTTTCTGGTGGAGTGCAGATAAGAGATCAGTAAGTCCAGTATATTGGTTAGTTGAGTTCTAGTTAACAAATGCATATTTTGATTCATAGGCAGAGATAGAACTAGAACATTGTGATAGGGCTTTTTCACAGGGTATTAAAGTTGAAAGGACACAAAAAGTAATAATTAACTCTAAGTTTCAAAGCTCAGCAAGTGGTATAAATACAAATCTTCCAGAAAGGGAGTGTTAACAAATGTCTCTGAACTATATCATGAATTTTAATTTTAATTTAATTAGCTCAGTTTTATTGGATTGTCTTTAGTAAGGTTTACTTTCTAAATGAAGATGCCTCACAGACTGAGAAAGAGAACCAACTTTTATTTCTGTACAAGGATTACTTTTCAAGACTAATGCTCATCTTATCTTGGCACCAGGAAGGTCATAGCAGAGTTCACCAAAGACTCAGCAGAGAACAATGAGTAGTAGATATGCTTTGTGGAATTTTTATTTTTAAATTTTTATTTATTTTTGGTACTAGGAATTTGAACCCATAGATGCTCTACCACTGAGCCACATCCCCAATTCTTTTTTATTTTTTATTTTGAGACAGGGTCTTGCTAAATTGCTGAGGACCTCACTAAATTGCTGAGGCTGGCTTCAACAACTGTAATCCTTTTGCATCAGGCTTCAGAGTCTCTGGGATTACAGGTATGAGCCACCAAGCTCAGCTCCCTTGTGGAATTTTTAAATCCAGCATGAATTCAATTGGAAAATAAAGGCCTTCAATAACAATGCATATTAAGTTTAAAATACTCTTACTAACCCCAAATACATGAAATGTTATTTAGTAATCCTTAAGTGAGGAATAGTGCTGATCAGTAAGTAACTTATTGGATCAACATACCCCAATTCACTTCCTAGGATTCAGATGCCCTCCAAGGAGAGAATGTCTCCCGACAACTCAAAAATAAACATGCAATAGCTTTGAGCGACATTTCCCAACTGCAATGTATAATTGTCCAGAAAATATAAGCTGGGCTATGGTAAGGAGACTGAGTGGGTGAATGGTGGCAATTTTAGTGATGAAGGACACAACTGTTGACATAAATTTCTTCTGCAATGAAGACATCTAATGAGAACATCTGAGAAGAAATGTTTCTGCTGCTGGATATAGTACATGTTGCAGAAAAGCAAATCTAAGGGGAGTCTTATATATTCACTGTTGTAACATCTAATAGTTAAATAAAAAGCACACTTTTATATTTGAAAGAAACACATAGTCATTTGTCATACTTTTCACAAGAGAGAAAGATTTGCCTCCATGGCTATTTTTATCATGAGGTTCTTATCTCCACATTTTAATGCTTCAAAACTCTTTTCTGCAGAGTTGTGAAGATGGCATCAATATAACCTTTGATATCAAAATTAGGTCAAAATGAAGGAGGAGAAAAGGAATTTCTGGTTTAGGAATAGAGTGTTAGAGATGTAAAGCCTTATATAAGGTTATTACTTGATTTGGAACCTTAGAATTAAAGAAGAAAGATTTAAAGTTTTGAACGATCTGTAAAAATGAGAAAAATATCATGACAAGTATCCTGTTCACTAAGTTGTGATAAAAACTGAGTATCAAAAAGGAAGTCATGGGGCTGCGGTTATAGCTCAGTGGTAGAGCACTTACCTAGTAGCCCATGTGAGGCACTGGGTTTGCTCCTCAGCACCACGTAAAAATAAATTAAAAAAATAAAGGTATTGCGTCTATCTATAACTAAAATAATTTTTTTTTAAATGGAAGTCATCCTACATGATTACCAATGTCAGAAATCCCACAAAAACTATGTACAAAAACTAGAATCAATAGGTGAATTTAACATTGTCATGAATTTTAGATTACTATATAAAATAAATCATATTTTTATATACCAGTAATAAGCAAATGAAATTTTAGCAATGAAAATCAAAATTAAAATTACAATATCATTTACAACAACCAAAGCAGAAAGATTTAGGTATATATAGATCTAACAAATCATATACATGATCTATATACTAAAAACTATAAAATGAAGAAAGTAAAGAAGAAAAACTTAATAAACTCAATAATGGCAAGGCCTACTACCTTCATGGATTGGAAGACTCAAAGTAGTAAAGATCGTGTTTCTCCCCAAATTGATCCATAGATTTTATATAATCCTATCAAAATCCCAGCAGAATTTTTTATAGTTATAAAAAAGCTGATTTCTAAAATGCATATGTAAAAGTAGAGGATGTGGACACAGCTAAAAGAATTTTGAAAAAGAAGAGTAAAGTTGAACAAATCACACTACCTGATTTTCAGACTCCCCTTACAACTACAGTAACCAAGATGGAATGTGGCAAATGGATGGACACATACATCAATGGAACAAAATAGAAAGATCAGAATTGACCCAAAAAAGTATGGCCAATTGATATTTTTATTGGCACATTATAATTATACACATTAGTGGGGTTGATTACGACATATTTATACATGCATATAGCATCATTTGATGAATCTTGTTTCCCAGTACCTTCCTTTTCCCTGTCCGTCTCCCTCTACCGATCCCCTTGCTGTATTCTACTGATCATCTATTATTATTAATTAGTGCATTGTAATTATATATATGATTCATATTCATATTTATGCATAATTTGGTAGATTTTGTTACCCTGTACTGCCCTCCCCTCCTTCCTCCCTCTTCATCTCCTTCCTCTACTTTCTTTGTTTCCATTCTGTACTCATGAGATCCTTTTTTAACCCCCACTGCCCACCCCCAGCCCCAAGCCTCAACTTTCACATGAGAGAAAACATTCAACCTTTCCGAGTCTGGCTTATTTCACTAAGCATGATATTCTCCAATTCCATCCATTTACCAGTAAATGACATAATTTTATTCTTCTTTATGATGGTCAATTGATTTTTGACAAAAGTACAAAAATAATTCAAAGAAAGGATAATCTTTGAACAAGTGGATATCCATAGGTTAAAAAGAAAGAAAAAGTAAAAAGATTAAAAGGTTCAATCTGAACCTTGCACCTTATATAAAAATGAATTCAAAATGGATCATAGTTCTAAATGCAAAATATAAAACTATAAGACTTTTAGAAAAAAAATAGAAGAAAACCTCAAACTAAGGATTAGGCAAAGAGTTCTCAAACTGAACACCAATGCATGATCAATAAGAGGAAAACTTGAAATTCAAATTTCATTAAAACTAAAAATATTTGCACTGTGAAATAACCCTGCTAAGAGAATGAAAGAACAAGCCACAGACTAGGATAAAATATCCAAAAAAGCACTTAGAGTCTAAATATTTGAGCAATTATTTAAAATCAACAGTAAACAAGAGAACAATGCAATTAGACAATGGGCAAAACCAGAAAAAGACATTTTACCATATACAGACAGCAAATAAGTACCTAAAGGGACGTTCAACTTCACTTAGCCCTTAGAGAAGTTCAAATTAAAGCCAAAAAGTGTTTTTGCTATGCACCTAAAAGAATGGCTACAATAAAAATTTATTGACAACATCAAAATCTGTCAAGGACGTGGAAAAGGCAGATCATTCATGAAGTGCCAGTGGAAGTGTGAAGTGGAATAGTTACTCTGGAAAACATTTTGTCAGATTTTATAAAGGTCAATGATCCAGCAACCCCACTCCTAAGTGTTTACCCAAGAGAAATGAAGACATGTTCACATAACCTGCTTTGTAGAAATATTTATAGTAGCATTATTTGCAATAGTCAAAAAGTGAATACAACCCAAATGTCCCACACAGGTGAAGGGATTGTAATGTAATATGACTTAGCAACAAAATAGAACAAATCATTGATATAGACAACATGTTTGGATCTGAGGAGCATTATACTGAATTTTAAAAAGCCAGTTCCAAAGATTACCTTGTTATGATTCCTTACAAAACTCTTAAAATAACATGGTTATAGATGGATAACAGATCAATGTTTACCAGGGATAATGCTATCTGGAGGGCATGGCTATAAAGAGATAATAGAAGAAAGTGTCTTTAGAGTTATTGAATATCTCTGTGTCATGGTACTGGTTACACAGGATCCATGTAATGTTTCACAGAAAAAATGATGAATATAAATATCATTGCCGCAGTGGTGCACACCTGCAATCCCAACAATCTGGAGGTTGAGGCTGGAGGATCATGAGTTCAAAGCCAGCCTCAGCAACTTAGTGAGGTCCTCAGTGGTTAACTGATCCTGGGTTCAACCCCAGTTCCAAAAATAAACAAATAAATAGATAATCATGATCTGCATAAAATCTGCAGATGAATGATTTTGCACTGATGTCAATTTTCCAGTTTGACAATTGTACTGTGGTTTTGTTAGACATCGTTGGGGGAAGTCAGGTAAAGAGTATACGAGAAGCCTCTGTATCACTGCAACTACCAAGAGCATTTAAAATTATTTCAAAATAAAGTAACAAAATGAGAGAATGAGTGAATGAGTGAATGCACAGGCCAGCAACTCTACTGAATCCCTGATTGATGAGAAGGTGTTAATAAAGAAAAGAACGAAAATTGAAAATATGCTTTATTTTACTTTAATTTTTCTTCTCCTATAAGATATCAAGGCTTATAACCTGGGATCACTGGGAATTCTGAAGCATTGAAGATGTTAAATGTTTTACAGATCATTTCTGAGGTTGGCACGAGAGGGCCACAGATGGGCTCAACAATTAACAAAACCTACAGGTCTCTGCAGGACATCCTCAGCAATGGCATGGTCTGTGAGCCATTTGTTTAAATCAAGCTGCAATATTTGGAAAGAAGGACTGATCCCCTTGGGACATGAAAAGAGAGAAAGAAGTGAAAGGAAATTCCATTGGATGCCTCAGTGTTTTTTGTCTTTGGTGCCATTTATTATGATAAATATCATACAAATAAAATTGCATTTTTTTCCTCTTTTAAAACAATGATCAAAGTGGCATATGATTACAGAAGATGTTTTATGGCAAAAAATTCCTTTAAAAATAGGATAAGTATATATGCTACACTTAGTACATCTTTCCCATTAGTGGTAGTTCTGTTTTCTTGCCCAACTGGTTTACATTTGTCAGGAGGTTCTACATTCTCCTGAAGTTTGTGTGAAACCAGAGAAATGGGGATTGATAATAACGGCCAAAGGGAAGAGTGGCTGCCAGTGAGTTGCAGGGGGTGAAGAAATACCAGTATGCTTCAAATGAGGATCAAAGGTTAAAAAGTTACTAACATAATCTAAACATATTTGATGCTATTAGTGGTCATTCTTTCAAAATAAAGGCTTAGTCATATATTGTTTATCCTCAGAAAGTAGTGCTCTCTCTTTTATCAAAGAGGGCACTGATGCTTTTGATAAAAAGCAGTGTGTAGTCAAGCTAGTAATTAATTACACAATTGTTTATTGAATGACTACTGTGTTTTAGTTACTGCGATAAGCATTGTGTATAGCTCATTAAAACATCATGAAGTTTACAGCACATCAGGGAGAGCAAACATTTAAAACACAATAACACAAATCAATATTTCATTTGCTTTTGAAAAAATAAAGATTATAAAGACTATAAAGAGTATGACATTAAGAAAGCAGAGTGCTATGAGGGTATGCATGGGGCATATAATACACACAGATGGCCTTTAATGAAGTGACATTTAGTTTGAGTTCCAAAATATGAGGAGCCATTAGCCAGGTGAAGGCAGAAGGGTCATTTGAGGCAAAGGAACTAGCATATACAGAAGCTTTAAGATAGGAAGGAAGAGCTTAGAGAATTCATGGAAGCAAAATGTGTTTGAAGGGTAGTAAATAACAAAATTAGTAAGTACAGGTTGGTTAGATAGACATCAGTCAGATTAGGCCTGATCATGTAGATTAGGAAAGCAGTGTGCATCTTATTTTTAGTACAGTGGGAAGTCATCAAAATTTCTGGCAGAAGAATGACATAATCAAAATTGTCTCATTTGAAGTTTGCTCAGGTTGCTAAGGATCAAGTATGGAATTAGAAAATATATTCATGAAGATATTTGAGAATCGATGTTTGCTTTATTTCCCCACATCATAATATTGTAGACAAGCACTAGATTTATCCCAAGGTATTTTTATTTCTGGTGAAGCATATAGCTGCAAGCAAGTCAATAAGAATATCTTACATTTGTTTAGTGCGTATATGTATGTATATATATGTTTGTGTGTATGTATGTATGTATGTATATATGTGTGTACAGATGTTGTTTTTGAGGGGAGGGTACTGGGGATTGAACTCAGGGAACTCGACCACTGAGCCACATCCCCAGCCATATTTTGTATTTTATTTAGAGACGGTCTCACTGAGTTGCATAGCGCCGCGCCTCACTTTTGCTAAGGCCAACTTTGAACTCGCAATCCTCCTGCCTCAGCCTCCTGAGTTACTGGGATTACAGGCATGTGCCACCATGCCTAGCCTACACATGCTTTTTTATGTGATTCTGGGGACTGCATCAAGGGCTCGCACATAATAGACATGCAGTCTACCACTGAGCTACACCTCAGCCCTTCTTATTTTATTTTAAAACAGGGTCTTACTACTTTTCCCAGGCTGACCTTGAACTTTTGATCCTCTTGCCTCATTCTCCCAAGTAGCTGGGATTATAGGTAAACACCATCATGCTAGCCTAAGTTCATATACATCCCATATATATGTATACACACACATACACAATCTCACATGTGAGATATATATGTATGTTATATATATATGTATATGCGTTATACATATAACAGGTAATTAAACCCAGGAGTGCTCTACCACTCCACTCCAGTTCTTTTTTATTTTTTGAGACAGGTTCTCGCTAAGTTGCTAGGACCTTGCTAAATTGTTGAGGCTGGCCTTGAACTTGTGATCCTCCTGTCTCAGCCTCCAGAGTTGCTGAGATTATAGGTATTTGCCACTGCATCTGGCGTAAGTTCTTTTATTTTTCCAAAGTATCATACCTACATTTTATTTTGCCTCACAATAACCTCAATTAAGGCATAGAAGAGATCATTTGAAAACTGCTGAGCATAAATAACTAAAATGTCATGCAACTATTTAATGGCTGCAAAGGAATCGAGATGTATGTTTTTTGCTTCTTCTTCAGTTCTTTTCCTCACTTCATCATGCTGACTTCCATACTACCTTTTTCTCTTAATTTCTCCATATATCTAATAGCAATAATCTCTTTGCTGTCTAACAATCACAAGAGTTGTGTGGTTCAAATGACATAAAGAACATACGAACTGTTCCAAAAATTGAGGTACTATCCAAATATAGTATCTTGTATTTTTAGAACCAAGTACTACTACAAACACTGGTCAGAATTAAGAGGAATATATATTTTTATTCATAAAGAAACAGGAAGAACAAGTCAGCCCCAAGAAGATCTTACTCTTGTGTACATCACCAGGTAAGAAAGCTGTTCTAGAGCATTCTCCACAAAAACCAAGATTTGGAACACCCTTGCCCCTCCCAGCACACTGTGCTGGGAGTTCTGAGTCTCTCACCTTCCTTTTTAATGAAATTCCTGCTTGCTTGCTTAAAAAACAACAAGATTTGAAATTGATCTACGGGTCCATCAATAGATGAATGAATAAAGTGTTGTAAAGATATACAATGGAAAAATATTCAGTCATAAAAAGAATAAAATCCTGTTATCTGCAGCAACATGGATGGAATTGGAGTTCATTATGCTAAGGGACATGATCAAACACAAAAAGATGCCACAGCCTGTATGGCCATTAATTCAAGTTCCCGGACTAGGCAGAGAGGGGATGGAAAGAAGACAAACAGACACACAAATAGAGAAAAAGGTAGGTCTCAGTGGTTGACTACAACCCTGCTAGGGAAGTAGTGACATATGACAAGCTCAGCATGTTTATTACATAAGTATAAACATCAAAAGGTTATTGTGAGAAAGTTTCTGCAAAGTAATCAGAAACAAGGTCATGAGCATGATTAGCCCAATTATGATTATCGACTTGCACACATAGATTTCTATCCCAGTGCAGCTGGCATCTGAACCTCAAGGTCAAGAACTGAATAGCTTGTGGCTGGCATAGAACCTCCTATTGAACAGGGCATTGCCATAGCAACCTGGGCAGTCTGAAATAGATGCCTTCCCACCCAGTTACCAAGAGAGGCATTGCCTCTGTCACAGGACAGTTCAAGACCCATCATTCAGTCACTGCTCCTGACAGAAAGATACATGATCTCACTTACATGTGGAATCTAAAAATTCAAACTCACAGAAGTAAAAAATAAAATGGTGGTTACTGGAGGGAGGAGGGGAAGATGTTTTGATAGATTTTGGACAAAGAATACAAAATTTGAGTTAAACACAAGGAATGATTTTGATACCGCCGTTTACCGGTGACGAGTTCTGCTCCTTCTAATGTTGAAGATTGAACACTGGAATACGCCAAGGCAAGCATATTAAGCAGGGAGGGAGAAGGGGGCCATGGCTGATGTTCTAAAGTCCCAAGAAGTGAGCGCACCCTCCATCTTTTATAGGTTAAAGTCTCTTTTGTTCTCCAGTTCTCTCCCCCCTTATTTCTCCTTCCTGCCTATGTGACTAGGCCTGGTTTTGCATTAAGTGAGAAGCCATGGGCAGGGGGAGGGCCAAGGTGATTCAGGCAGGCAAGGGCCCAGGGGGCATTAATTAGCAGCTCCTTGCTTGCAGTCCTTGATAAAGGCAGGTAAATTTGGTTATCAATGGGCTCCGGAGATCCTTGACATTCCATTCTTCCAGGGGCAGTCTCCAGCTTCCAGAGGCAGATGGCTTCATGGTTTCATTTCCTCGAATTGACCCGATTTCCTATTTCTACACTAACTACCTGTCCTTAATTCTGGCTTCAATTTTAAGAGATCTACTGTACAGCATGGTAACTATACTTAACAATATACAGTACTTTAAAAAAAAAAAAATTTGTACTGGGAATTGAACCCAGTAGCACTTAACCACTGAGTCACATCCCCAATCCTTTTTATTTTTTTTATTTTGAGACAGAGTCTCACTAAGTTGCTGAAGGCCTTGCTGAGTTTCAGAGTCTGGTTTTGAAGTCATGATCAACCTGACTCAGGCTCCCAAGCTGCTGGGATTACAGGCATGCACCACCACATCCAGCAGAAAATAACTGTTGAACAGAATGAAACTTCATGGTATTTTTGTCCATCCCCTATGTAGCAAAGCAGTTCACTCAGTTTATTTGATCACATGGCATTGAAGCCAGAATTAAGGACAGGTAGTTAGTGTAGAAATAGGGGATCGGGTCAAATCGAGGAAATGAAGCCATGAAGCCATCTGCCTCTGGAAGTTGGAGACTGCCCCTGGAAGAATGGAACTTCAAGGAGCTCCAGAGCCCATTGATAACCAAATTTACCTGCCTTTATCAAGGACTGCAAGCATGGAGCTGCTAATTAATGCCACCTAGGCCCTCACCTGCCTGAATCACCTTGGCCCTCCCCCTGCCCATGGCTTTTCACTTAATGCAAAACCAGGCCTAGAGATAAGGGGGGAAAGAACTGGAGAACAAAAGAAACTTTAACCTATAAAAGATGTAGGGTGTACTCACTTCTTGGGACTTTAGAACATCAGCCATGGCCCCCTTCTTCCTGCCAGGAGAAGTCTGTATTATTACCTTTAAATAAAACCTGCTTAATATGCTTGCCTTGGCGTGCTTCTCTAGTGTTCAATCTTCAACATTAGAAGGAGCAGAACTCGTCACCGGTAAACGGCGGTTATCAGCATCCTTATTCCTCTATGGATGTATTTCTTAAAGTGAGTTCTGATGATCATTGATTCTAAAAAATATTACTAGGCAGTATGAGAAAATAGTTTCACGTTTGGGAATTTATAAAGTCTTCATTACTAACTTACAACTTCACAAAACATCTAAAGCCTCAATGTATTCTAAAGCACAGTGGGGTAATTATAGCCTATGACAATTTGTTATATATTTCAAAATAACTGGAAGAAAAGAGTTTCAAGATTCCCAACACATAAAAATGATAAATGTTTGGGGAGATGGCAATGCTAATTACCCTGATTTGATCACTGCACAGTTTATAAATATATTGAATTATTATGCTGCACCCCATAAATATGTATAAATATTATATGCCAATTAAAAATTTAAAAATTAATTAAAATTTCAAAAGTCTCAATAATTCTTGTCATAAATAAACCTGCTTAATTTTTTGAGAACATCATTTTCCATAGCTCTAGAACATTCTTTTCCCTTGTAATACTTACAATTATACTTTTAAAAACAAGGTTAGGAAAATGCTTTATGCCTTTTACTATATATACTTATAAAACCTTATTTAGCCAGAAGAACTAAACTACCTCTTACTTTGATACCATATGCCTCCTTCCCTCCTATTCAGAGACTAAGAATTAGAAAGATCCTTGTTTAGGAATTACTGACATCTTATGTTTCCTTAGCTGAATTTTCCTAATTAAAAGAATGGGTAGTAAGAGACATTTTTGACAATATTATGGTCCTTTTGAAGCCAGAATTAAGGACAGGTAGTTAGTGTAGAAATAGGAAATCGGGTCAATTCGAGGAAATGAAACCATGAAGCCATCTGCCTTTGGAAGTTGGAGACTGTCAGGGACCAAGAAGTTCTCATTCTGAGAACATTCTGACCTTTACAATAAGCAGCAGCGCCCCTCCCCCCCCCCCTCCTGGCTGATAATTCTGACAGTATGGCGCCTATGGCGCCCACGGCTTCTCTTCCGGGACTACACTTTCCCGCCGGCGCAAACTTCACCTTCCCGCCAGCGCGAACTTGCAGCCTATCAGGAGCCCAATAGAAGAACACAGCCAACCAGGCTGCACCTCGTCATACCCCTCGTTCCCTCAGCATAAATACCCGTGAGAACAATAAAAATTTGCAGCTTGATCAGAATTCCTGTCTTGCTGTCTCTCCCTGCGTCTCTTGTCCCTTCATTCCTTCTCTCTTAGGTTTGCCGTCCGCGTTGATGTCCCGCGGGTCGGGACAGTTGGCGCCCAACGTGGGGCTCGAGCCTTTGTTTGAGAAGCGAACGCTGCCCTCTGGGGAAGCCTTGGCCAAGCGGGATTCGGGATCACCTCGGTAAACGCGACCGGGAGTCAGATCCAGGAGGAGAGTGAGGCCAGCGCAAGGTGAGTGACGCACCATGGGACAAGCAGTTTCGTCACATGATTTGTTTCTGACGGGTCTCAAGGAGGCCCTCAAGACTCGGGGAGCGCGTGTTAAGAAAAAGGATTTAAGATCATTCTTTTCATACATAGAGGATTTGTGTCCTTGGTTTCCCCTCGAGGGGTCAATTGATGGTAAAAGGTGGCTCAGAGTAGGAGACTGCCTCAAAGATTATTATGAGACTTTTGGTCCTCAAAAGGTGCCTGTCACTGCCTTTTCTTATTGGAATTTAATTAATGAGATTCTTAAAAGCTCACCCTTTGACAGTGGTACTTTAAAACTTGTAAAGATTGGGGAGCAGGCAATGCAATCCACCTCTCGCCCCCCATCGGCATGCCCTTCGGTTAGTATTCATATGCCCCCTACTCAGCCTTCTCAGGACCCTGGGACCCTCCCAGACCCCGGGAACCTCCCAGACCCCACCTTACCAAAAAAGTCCCCTAAAAGTCCCCCTAAGATTTATCCGGTTTTAAATCCCCATGATGAGTTAACCCCAGAGGATGAGGCTACCCTGGAGGAGGCAGCGGCTCGATACCATTCTCCAGACCTGCCACCTCTTAAAAATCCACCTCCCTCTTATATATCCCCTGCCTTTTGTGCTCCGGCCCCTCAGGGACCTACTGCCCCCCCAGACATTTTTTCCCCGCTTCCCTTGCCTAATCTAACCCCTTTACGCGAGTCTCTCCAACATAGGCGGGAACAAATCCAACTTTTAAAAGAACTAAAAGCCCTTGATGCCGAGCTTCGCTCACTGGCCTTGGGCACGGAGTTAACACAAACTGGCCCAAGACCCCTCAATACTCGTAAGGTGAAGCCACGTGGTCAGCCTGTTCTTGCCTTTCCAGTCACTCGCAGTCAAGCAGATCAGCCCGCACAAACTGAAGCAGAGAATTTAAAAGGAAGTCAGGAAGAGGAATCAGGGGAGGAACAAGAGGTAGAACCAGAGAGGGAACAGAGGAGGACCAGGAATCAGGGGATGAGGAGGAGCCCACCTCTGGACAGAGTGGAGCCCTTGGTTCTTATAAAAGGCTGAGCCTCCACTTTCTTGAAAGACTTAAAAAGGCTTGTACACAGTATGGCCCCACTGCACCTTATACACTGGCCTTGCTAGAGAACCATAGTACACAGTGGCTCACCCCTAATGATTGGAAATTTTTGGCCCGAGCCACCCTCAGTGCGGGTGACTTCCTGTTGTGGAACGCAGACTTTAGGGAATACTGTCGGGAAACTGCCCAAAAAAATTCAACCAAGGCTTCCTCTAAATCCTGGACCTATGTTAAACTAGTGGGTAATGCGCCATTTGATACTAACCCTAAACAGGCACGCTTTCCTACTGGGCTCCTAGCACAGGTTCAAACTGCTGGTTTGCATGCTTGGAGACAGCTCCCTCAAAAGGGCTCGGCCACCACCTCCCTAGCAAAAATTCGTCAGGGTCCTGACGAGCCTTACAGTGACTTTGTTGCCCGCCTTAATCTAACTGCGGAGCACTTACTTGGACCAAGTGAAAACGAGAGCTCCTTTGTAAAATATCTTGCCTTTGAAAATGCCAACCCGATATGTCAAGATGTTCTTCGGCCCCACAAAGATAAAAGGGACCTTTCTGACTTCATTAGGCTGTGTGCCGGGGTGGGAATAGCCCATGCCATGGGTCTCGCCATTGGCGCTGCCTTCACCAAGGCCCTTCACAACCCTGGCCCACGTACTTGCTTTACTTGCAAACAACCTGGCCATTTTGCGCGAGACTGCCCAACAGGGAGACTGAGTCAAAGACCCATATCTCCTCAAACAGGGGCTAAACCACCTCTGCTCACCCTTTGCCCTAAATGTGGTAAAGGCCGCCACTGGGCCAAGGAGTGTAGATCCAAGACCAATGCCCTTGGACAGCCTATTCCCTCTAACTTCTCGGGAAACTCCTCTCGGGGCCAGCCCCTGGCCCCGACCGCCCCCAGAACAAACCCAGGGGCAATAAGGTTTGTTCCCTCTCAGACTCCCAACCCTATCCAGGACCCCTGTCCTTCTCCACAATCACCTCCCTCCAACGTGCTACCCCAGGCAGCGCAGGATTGGACCTCTGTGCCTCCACCGATACAATATTAGACTCTATGCAAGGACCTCAAATAATACCCACTAGGGTTGTAGGCCCCCCTCCACCTCATATGTGTGCTCTTATTCTTGGGAGAGCTTCTACCACCTTACAAGGTGTTCAGGTCTTCCCTGGCATCATTGATGATGATTACACTGGAGAAATTAAAATACTGGCCACAGCTGTTAACGGAGTAGCGGCCATCCCTGCAGGAACAAAAATTGCACAATTAATACTCCTTCCCCTCAATTCAGGAAATTCACCAGGAAACACAGCCTCTTTAGGTTCCTCTGATGTGTATTGGGTCCAACCTATCTCCCACAAAAGACCCACTCTTACCTTATTTATTGAAGGAAAGAAATTCCAAGGGATCCTAGATACTGGTGCGGATGCCACAGTTATTTCTCAAAAATATTGGCCATCAGAATGGCCCCTCACCTCATCACTAACTGACCTTAAAGGAATAGGGCAGTCAAGAAACCCCTTAGTTAGCTCCAGGGTGCTTAATTGGACTGACACAAAAGATAACACAGGGAATAAAGGAACCGTTACCCCCTTCGTTGTTCCTGATCTCCCTGTCAACCTTTGGGGACGAGACATTCTAAGCCAAATGAAAGTTATTCTTGCTAGTCCCGACTCTTTAGTCACTCATCAAATGCTTCGTATGGGCTTTATCCCTGGTACAGGCCTTGGGAGGCTAGGACAAGGACAGGTTGAGCCTGTACAGCCCATACAAAAAACAGACAAATTTGGACTTGGGTATGTGGATTTTTAGTGTCGGTCCCTGACCCTCCTGTACCCCATGCAGACAAAATTATTTGGGAAACTCAAACTCCTGTGTGGGTGGATCAGTGGCCCCTTACCCAAGAAAAATTAGAGGCTGCCTCCATGTTAGTACAGGAACAGTTGACAGCCGGCCATGTGGAACCCTCAACCTCACCCTGGAATACTCCTATTTTTGTTATTAAGAAGAAATCAGGCAAATGGCGCCTTTTACAGGATTTGCGCGCTATCAATAAGGTTATGCGCCCGATGGGGGCATTACAGCCAGGCATCCCTACACCGGTAGCTATTCCTAGGGACTATTATAAAATGGTCATCGACTTAAAAGATTGCTTTTTTACTATTCCTTTACATCCTGATGACAGACCCTATTTTGCTTTCAGCCTCCCCCGCATCAATTTTCAGGGCCCTATGCAAAGATTTCAATGGAAGGTCCTTCCCCAGGGTATGGCTAACAGCCCTAGTCTTTGCCAAAAATATGTTGCTCAAGCAGTAGACCCTGTGAGAGAGCGGTGGCCACAAGTTTATATATTACATTATATGGATGATTTGTTAATCACTGCACCTAATACCTATGATCTTAACAATTGTTATTTGGATCTCTATAAAGCCCTTACTGCCTTGGGACTTCAGATAGCCCCTGATAAGGTTCAAACACAGGACCCCTACACCTACTTGGGCCTCAAACTTCAAACTAATCAAATTCAAATCCCTAATATACAATTGCGTGTGGACCATCTCCACACTCTTAACGATTTCCAAAAATTACTAGGGGATATCCAATGGCTAAGACCATATTTAAAAGTACCCACCTATGTGCTTTTGCCTCTTAATGATATTTTAAGGGGAGATTCTGACCCTTCTTCTCCTCGAGAGCTTACTCCTGAGGCACGGCAAGCATTAATTCAAGTCACAGAAGCCATCGCTCAACAATTTGTTACACAAATATCTTATAATCTTCCTTTGGTTTTGGTTATATTACACACCCCTCATACACCCACGGGACTATTCTGGCAGCGGGATCCACATTTTAAAAATAAGGGTTGCCCCTTGCTCTGGGTTCATTTGCCCGCCACATCCTCTAAAGTTATTGCTGTCTATCCTGCTCAGGTAGTTTCTATCATATCCAGACAATTGATTTCTGACGTACAGATACTCTCAAGTACCATACAAGATCTTCAAGATCAGGTGGATTCCTTAGCAGAAGTGGTCCTACAAAATAGGAGAGGTTTAGACCTTCTAACTGCCGAACAGGGAGGCATTTGTCTGGCTTTGCAGGAAAAATGCTGTTTCTATGCCAACAAGTCAGGAATTGTTAAGGACAAGATCAAACAGCTGCAGGAAGACTTAGAAAAACGCCGACGAGCACTGGCTGATAATCCACTATGGACTGGATTCAGTGGACTCCTTCCCTATCTCCTTCCCTTCCTATGTCCCCTCCTTTGCTTGCTGCTTATTGTATCTATAGGTCCTTTGATAGTCAACAAGATCATGGCTTTTCTTAGAGCTCAAATTGAGGCTATACAGGCGAAACCTATTCAGGTTCATTATCATTGACTGGAGATGATGGATCGCGATGGTGATCTTAAAAGACCATCACCCCCATGAGCTGAACTGGACAGCCAATGACGGGTAAGATTCGTGAGAGCTCATACCAACCTAAGACAGGAAATGAGGGCCAGAGCCTCATTATCCAATGATGGGTAAGGATGTTGCTCTGCCACGGACAACCTAAGACAGGCGCAGTTCCCGAGGGATTGTCACTCCAGCCCTATACCTGTTCAGGCAAGCTGTGCCCCCGTCTCGCCACATAACCTCTATCACCCCCTTAAAATATGGCTATCGAAAAATGGTCAATAATTTTATATAAGAAAGGGGGAAATGTCAGGGACCAAGAAGTTCTCATTCTGAGAACATTCTGACCTTTACAATAAGCAGCAGCGCCCCTCCCCCCCCCTCCTGGCTGATAATTCTGACAGTATGGCGCCTATGGTGCCCACGGCTTCTCTTCCGGGACTACACTTTCCCGCCGGCGCAAACTTCACCTTCCCGCCAGCGCAAACTTGCAGCCTATCAGGAGCCCAATAGAAGAACACAGCCAACCAGGCTGCACCTCGTCATACCCCTCATTCCCTCAGCATAAATACCCGTGAGAACAATAAAAATTTGCAGCTTGATCAGAATTCCTGTCTTGCTGTCTCTCCCTGCGTCTCTTGTCCCTTCATTCCTTCTCTCTTAGGTTTGCCGTCCGCGTTGATGTCCCGCGGGTCGGGACAGGAGACTGCCCCTGGAAGAATGGAATGTCAAGGATCTCCGGAGCCCATTGATTACCAAATTTACCTGCCTTTATCAAGGACTGCAAGCAAGGAGCTGCTAATTAATGCCCCCTGGGCCCTTGCCTGCCTGAATCACCTTGGCCCTCCCCCTGCCCATGGCTTCTCACTTATGCAAAACCAGGCCTAGTCACGTAGGCAGGAAGGAGAGAGAGATAAGGGGGGAGAGAACTGGAGAACAAAAGAGACTTTAACCTATAAAAGATGTAGGGTGCGCTCATTTCTTGGGACTTTTAGAACATCAGCCATGGCCCCCTTCTCCCTGCCAGGAGAAGTGTGTATTATTCCCTTTAAATAAACCTGCTTAATCTGCTTGTCTTGGCGTGCTTCTCTAGTGTTCAATCTTCAACATTAGAAGGAGCAGAACTCGTCACCGGTAAACGGCAGTATCGCTTTCATATCTAAACCATGTCTGAAGGGACACAATTTGAGAGATATAGAAAAGTATGAACACTGAAAGAAAGGAGCCACGACTATCTTCATTATTCTGTTGAATATACCTTTTACTAGAAAACAATCTGTCTTACAAATTATAGGGAAGTCATAGCCATAGGCCGTGGAAAACAGTAGGCATTTAGTAAACGATTGTTGATTCTCTTAATCATTAGAGGTTTAGAATCATGTCTCTGAGAATCACTATTTTTCTTGGGGAGGGAGGTGTGTGGGTATGTGTGTGTGTGTCTGTGTAATTCCATAACCCAGTAATTCTACTTCAAGGTACATTCCAAAAGAAATAAATGCATACTTGTACCGAAAGATGTAAAGAAACCCCAAAAAATTTTATTCATGATAGTAAAAACTGAAGATAACACTAATCTAAACTATATAATGTTTAAATTAATTTCTATAAGCTCATATGAGGGAACAACAATGAAAAGAATTAACTACTTCAACATGGACCAGCATGAATGTATATCATTTACATTAATGTTCAGTGGAAGAGTACATACTATGAATGTTATTTATATGACGTTTTAAAAGAACCAACAATTACATATGATGATAAAAGTCAAAATAATAATTATACTAGGGGGCTATTGACTGAGGAGTACACTGAGGATTTTGAATATGTTTTTTTGTTTATTCTGGTTGGCAGTTACACTGATACAGTCAGGGATTGCCATTAGCATGCACAGAAAGGAAATTTATGAAGAAACTATGCCCATAATTTCTAAGGGGGTGACAAGTGGTGGATAAGATCTATAGTTGAGCCAGAAGCATTAAGGAACACCACTAAGAGACCAGAGAAAGGAGAGGATGAATGGACAAGGCAGAGGGACTAATGCTCTGGTTACATGTAGCATGGTGATCATGGTGGCCTGGTTTCTTTTTCTATTTACAAAAAAACTGCTAGAACTAATACACAAATCTGGCAATGTAGCAGGTTACAAAATCAACATACAGAAATCAATAGCATTCTTATATACCAACAACAAATCTGCTGAGAAAGAAATCAGGAAAAAAATTCCATTCAGAGTAGCATTAAAAAAAAAAAAAAAATACCCAGGACTCAATCTAACAAAAGAGGTAAAGGACCTCTACAATGAAAACTATAAAACACTGAAGAAGGAAATCGAAGAAGCCTCAGAAAATGGAAAGACCTCCCATGTTCATGGATAGGCAGAATTAATATTGTTAAAATTGCTGTACTACCCAAAGCAATATATGGATTCAATCAATTCACATCAAAGTACCAATAACATTCTTCACAGAACTAGGAAAAAAAAAAAAAAAAAAAAAAAAAAAGCACAGTCCTAAAATTCTTTTGAAAGAATAAAAGACCCAGAATAGCCAAAGTAATTTTTAAACTGAAAAGTAATGTGGTAGGCATCACAATGCCTGACTTCAAATTATGCTACAGAGCTATAGTAACAAAAACTGCATGATACTGACATAGAAACAGACACAGAGACCAATGGTACAGAATAGAAGATACAGAAACAAACCTACACATCTACAGTCATCTGATGCTTGACAAAGGTGCCAAAACACTTTTGGCCTTTTTAACAAATGGTGCTGGGACAACAGATATCCATACACAGAAGAATGAAATCAGACCCTTATCTTTCACCCTGCACAAAAATTAACTCAAAATGGTTCAAAGACCTCGGGATTAGACCCAAAACTATGCACCTCCTAAAAAAAACATAGGGTTAATATTCCAGCTTTTAGGTACAGGCAATAACTTTCTCAATAGGACCCCTAGAGCTCAGGAAATAAAGTCAAGAGTTAATAAATGGGATGGCATCAAATTTAAAAGCTTCTGAACATCAAAGGAAACAAGAATGTGAAGAGAGAACCTATAGAATTTGGAGAAAATCTTTTCTAGCTACTCTTCTGATAGAGGATTGATATCTAGAAAAAATATATGTATATCCATCCTATTGGGCTAAATGAATTTTATGCTATAACACATACTGAAAAGGGTAGTTTGTAATATCTTCTGTTTTTGCCTTTCCATGGACTCTCTTGATGGAGGGATTCTTTTGGTAATCTGTCATCATACCCCAAACTCAAATAAAAGTCACTAACCACAATTCTCAATCAGTACTGAAATCTCATGTGGTTCAGCTAGAAGAGGAAACGTTGCAAGGATACTTCAGGAGGAAGGAATGGATGTGAAAGGTACAGAGGTTTTGAAAGAGCCCAACTCCTTTGAATAATCATAAGTATTTCATTATGGTTTTAATCAAAGAGACATGAAAGAGACTGATGGAAGGCAACAAGAAAAGTAGCAGGTACCAGATTTTAGAGTGCTCCTTGTAACCTACTTCCATTCCACTTGCATGAAAACATTTTGTAGAAAGACACTGACAAAGTCCACATGCAGCTCATGGGCTTTATGAAATGAAGTATGGCATGCACATAGACAATGTATGTTATGACTCAACAGATCTCTAGGGAAATACAATGATAATTTAAGTTTTGTGAGAAAAGTAGGAAATTTCATCTAATTTCATTTATAGTGTTTACTATGTGCCAAGCATCATTCTAATTACTTTATAAACATTAGTCCAATTAATCTTTATGGCAATTCTATGACATAGGTTCCAATATTATTATTATCCCTGTTTAACATATCAGAAAGGTGAAGACCAGGGAAATTACTTGATTTCCCTAAGATTGCACAACTTTTAAGTAGTAAAACTAGGCTCTTCCACAGACCATATGGTTCCAGAGCTCGTTTCTTGACCATTACATTATTCTGCTTCTTCACTGTCTGAGACTGAGAAACTCTTATACATATTGAAAAAGCATTCGTGAATGTGGATTCCACTAAAAGGGTAATGGGGTATTGGGAACCCCCTAAGTAGTGACTCCCATAGAGTATATTTGTTGAAAAAATCATGCATTTAAGCATGATTGGGTATTCAAGCAATTTAGATTCCACACTATTCAGATTTTGAATACAAGGACAGTAAAAGGTTCATCGGCTTGAAATTACTTTTTAAATGATGTCAATGGATTTCAAGTCAATTTGAGAGGATTAAGGGATAATATGGATTTGCCAAATACTTTGAGATACCAAGGAACTGTGAGGGCACTTGTAGCGTTACACAGTATGTTTAACAGCTTTCTCTGTTGTCTGAGTTTTTAATTCTTTGCCTTTACTTTTGAAACTAACTTTATAAGGCTGAAATGGTGGCTATCCCAGTCACCAAAACAAGGTTACAATTCTGAATGCTTAGAGGTTTCAAATAGTGGTATTTTGAGCTACTTGTCACTGTTTACTGCTTTGGAGTGTCTAATTTACAAGGAGAACAAGGATAGGTACCTGGAAAAATGACTGCTTCCACTCTCATTTCTAACATAATGGCCACATTGTTATTTTTTATAGAGTATGAACTTATGCATTATAGGTTGAACAATGGGTTTCATGAATTAAAAGCTCATAAGCAACACTGAACATCATTTAAATTTCCATTCATTTCATGAATATTCATTAAGGTTACACATTCACATCTATTACAGTGACTATTATAAGTAAAAAAAAAAAACAGGAAATAAAAAGTGTTGGTGAGGATGTGGAGAAATTAGAACCCATGTGAATTGCGGTTGGGAATATAAAATAATGCAGCTGCTATGGAAAATGGTTTGACAATTTCTCAAATATTAAACAGAAGCACTATATGACTGAGCAATTTCACTTTTAGATATTTACCAAAAAGAAGTGAGAGCAGGGACTCGGATATTTGTATGTCCATGTTCATAGCAGCATTATTCATAATAGCCAAAAAATGGAGACTATCCAAGTCGCCATCAATGAATACATAAAAGGTGGTATATCTACCCATACAATGGGTATAGGTAATGGCATAGGTCATGATATGAATGAACCTTGGGGACATTATGCTAAGCGAAATAAACCAATCATGAAAGGACCAATATTGTATGATTCTATTTATATATGATACCTAGAGTAGTCAAATTCACAAAGATGAAGTAGAATCATGGTTGCCAGATGCTGGTGGGTAGGGTGCAGAAAATGTGGAATTTGTATTTAATGGGTACAGAGTTTCAGTTTTGCAAGATGCAAAAGTTCAGGAGATAGATAATAGCGACAGTTGTACAACAATATGAATGCACTTAAAATTAAGGTGGTAGATTTTATCTTATGTATATTTTGCCACAATAAAAAATGGTTAAAAATGACAGAACTTAAACCTGCAGAATAAAGATGAAAAATTTGGCCAAAAACTATCAGTACAGTACCTGTACTGTCCATGAAAGACACTATAAAGTACCAGACATTATTTAGAAAGTGACTATTTTAAATAAGAATTTTTTTTCTTAGTAAACAGAATAACAAGGAAATTAAAAGAAAAATCCACTAAGGTTATACATAACAAAGCCCTAGCCAATCTAAAATAATTTGTCCTTAACTTCTCATTAGGCAATTAGCACTACATTTTTAATGAGTCACGTGGTGGACTTAACTGTTGTACCAATCGATTTATATGAAATAGTTAAACTAGCTCCTATGCTTGGATATAGCTCAAATGATTCATAATAGGCTAACTCTTGTGTTTCTACTCTAGCTTCAGTGGGTTAAATCCTCTTAACTTGTATTGTTCAAATCTAAGGGACTGTTCCAGACCCCAGGACTATCCATTACTGAAACATTATCTCATTAAGAACAATCCAAAGACATGGCTGTAAGCCACTGATATTATCAGCCCAGTTTGGAAAATTCAGACTTGGAAATCAAAATAGTCTAAGTCATCCAATGGTATACAGCAAGCTGTTTGCAAACCTGAAATAAAACCAGACATTTTAAACCTTAGAAGAATTTTATTTCCAATAGCTAAATGAAACCCATATTACATACCACCAAACAGAGCAACTTAAGAGTGCAAATTGCATTACATTTCTAAAAAAAAAAATTAGATTCCAAGAACTGCCTTTTCTTAATGACATGTTAATAAAATATCAGGGAAGGTTAGGATGTACCAAACCTTGTTCTACTTTGTACTAGTTCTCCCCTGCTTCCTGAAAGCCAACTATAATTGAGGTGGAAAGGTCTGTTAGAAGTCTTTAATTTCCATACAGTACAGGAACTGTAGCTGGAAGTTTCCAAACTGGAAAGGTGTCGTTAATCCTGAATTAAGATTCAATGACTCTTTGGTATGAACTGCAAATTGGGGTCTCCATAGCAAAACCTTTTCTCTATGTAGCCAAAAATACTATGCATATTTTTTTAGTTAAATTTTGAAGTTGGTTTTATTTCTAATGACTTTCAATCATTCTAAAAGATTGTTTGAATTTTAAAAATATAGTCCATTTCGTCTCCACATGTATGAATTTTCCCTTTTCACTTGGAACCTGGAGGACAAGGTGACTTTGGAAAATGGAAAAGTAAAAGACTCAATTTTGCTTTGGGTATATTATAGGAGGAGGGCCAGGATGTGGAGCCCAAATATGTGAATCAACCATTCATTTTCAGATCTTCTCTTGATAAAGAGCCTTTTGTTGTTCCTGCTCTTCCTTGTTATTTTAAAATTTAAATAATTTATTTTAAAGTAGGTGGCATATTTTTATTATTCAAAATTCAAAATGTACAAAAGGTAAAAAATGAAAAACTCCTACTTTTTTAAACTCGTTTAAATGGGAGCCAGCACTACTTTTTTTTTTATTGTTTGTTCTATTTAGTCATATATGACAGCAGAATGCATTTTGATTCATTGTACACAAATGGAGTACAAGTTTTCATTTCTCTGGTTGTACATGAAGGAGAGTCACACCATTTTGTAATCATACATGTACACAGGGTAAACCATTGTTTCATTCCACCATCTTTCCTTCCCCCGGCCCTCTCCCCTTCCCTAATTTCCTTCTACACAATCCAACATTCCTCCATTTTTCCCTTACTGCCCCACAGTTATATATCAGCATCTACTTATCAGAGAAAACTTTTCAACCTTTGGTTTTGGGGGATTGGTTTATTTCACTTAGCATGATATTCTCCAACTCCCTCCAGTTACCTGCAAATGCCATAATTTTATTCTTCTTTATGGCTGAGTAATACTCCATTGTGTATATATTCCACAGTTTCTTTATCCATTCATCTATTGAAGGGCCACTAGGTTGTTTCCCCAATCTAGCTATTGTGAATTGAGCTGCTATAAACATTGAGGTGACTGTGTCACTGTAGTATGCTGATTTTAAGTCCTTTGGGTATAGACTGAGGAGTAGGATAGCTGGGTCAAATGGTGGTTCCATTCCAAGTTTTCTGAGGAATCTCCATACTGCTTTCCAGAGTGGCTGCACCAATTTGCAACCCCACCAGCAATGTATGAGTGTGCCTTTTTCCCCATATCCTCACCAACACCTATTGTTGCTTGTTTTCTTGATAATATTAAGGTAGTTTTGATTTGCATTTCTCTAATTACTACAGATGTTGAACATTTTTTCATATACTTGGAAGAACTCTTATTTCTATTTCTAAGCACCCAGCTCCATTCTAGAAGTAGAACCTTATTAATCTCTTCCTATACTTCCAAAAAAAATTTATGCATATAAAATTCATATAAATAAACATGAAAACACAATTTTTTCTTTTTTAACTGTTGTTTAATATATTGTGTATTCATTTGTGCACCTCACTGTTTCACTTTAAAATATATCTTAGAGATTGTGTCATATTAGTTCAAAAGCCTCCATGTGGTTCTTGTTTCATCTGCCCAGTATTCCACATTCATAATTCATTTTAAGCAGTTACCTACAGATAGCATCTAGGTGGTTCAAATTTTTTGCTATTACCAACAATTTTTGGTAAACAACATTTTGCATATATCATTTTTCCTATATGCAAATTTATCTGCAAGATAAATGCCAAGTAGAAATGCTGTGAAATCTTTGAGTCCCAATGCTTGTTTTAGGACAGATTTTCTGTTATCTTCTTGAATGAGTTTTAAAATATTAGATATATCTAAAATATCATCCATTTCACTATGGCATTCAAATTTGCCCAGAATCGAGCAGCCTTATTATTTTATTTTTAATTTAATGTTTTGAAAATTAAATTTAGTTTTAACTGATACATAAATACATAGGACTTGTACATATTAATGGGGGGTCATCTGATATTTCAATGCATGTATATATTGTGTAATGTTTAAATCAGGTTAAACACATCTAACTGTTCTCAAAGATCTGTCATCCTTTATGGCAAAACTTTCAAAATCCTTTTATCTGGGCTTTTTCTTTCTTTTTTTTTTTTGTGGAGGTCTATCAGTGATTATACCCAGGAGTGCTTAACCACTGAGCCACATCCCCATCCCTTTTTTAAATTTTTAATCTTGAGACTTGGTATTGCTAAATTGCTTACAGCCTTGCTCAGTTGCTGAGGCTGGTCTTAAACTTGCAATCTTCCTGGCTCAGCCTTCCGAGTTGCTGGGATTACAAGGATGAGCCACTTCACCCAACTTTATGTCATTGTTTGTAGTTTTAGGCTTCATGATGATAAGTAATATTGTGACTCTATTACTTTATACATTAATTTGAATGTTACTTTTGGCCTGAATATTAAAAATACATAAGTAAACATAAATGAACTCACCTCTCTTCCTTGCCCTATCAAATTCTGTCTTCAAAGATTATAGCATTTATATTATATCTTGTGCAATAGCACTCACATTTCTTTTAATTTTATTTCTATATGGTAAATACTTAATTTTTTTGTTAAGTGTTATTTCATCATTGAGTAAAATTTTGGAGCAGTCTTTATTTCCTTGAAGATCTTAGAAAAATTTTCTTCTACAACTGACTGCTGTTGTGGAGTTATATGAAGCCAGCCTAATTATTTTCTCTATATAAGTTATTTGGCAATTCTGGCCCAATATCCAAAAGACTTTTCATTATTAAAATTCAGTTATTTTACCAGGATATATATCAGTGTTGACCATTCAGTGTCAATGTCACAGGAGATATAGTGTATAACTTTCAATATGTGGATTCTAATTTTATCTTTATTTCTGGGTAAGTTTTTATTTATTTATTGCAGTATCCAGGGATAGAATCTGGGTGTGCTCTACCATTGAGCTACATCCCCAGGCCTTTTTATGTTTTTATTTGGGGATGAGGTCTGACTGAGTTGCTGAGGCTGGTCTTGAATTCTTGTTACTCCTGTCTCAGACTCCTGAGTCACTGGGATTATAGGCCTGCACAACCGCATCCTGCTAGCTTTTCTTGATTTATACCATAATATATTTGTTATATTTTATTGCTTTTTCTATCTTATTCAGAGACTTTAATTGTATGTATACTGGAATTTCTTTCTTCTATGTTATTTTCTCTTTAGTTCTCAGCACTTTTTTCCATTAAACTCTGCTTATTCTTTTCCTCCTCTTTGAAACTCACTGAGTTTACTGTAGTATCTACATTTCCTTGTGCTATTCTCATTTTGCCTTCATTTCTCTGGTGTGTTTTCATTGATTATTTTCCTAAAGGGTTCAAGCTTGTCGTATCTGCATCTGTTGTCTATACATTGCGATCCCTCTTAGATTCTTCTTTATGCTCTTCTGGACATAATATTGCTTGAAGATTTTTAAAATTTTATGGTGAAATATTTTGCCATATTTTTCAGGTTTTTTTTCTTTTAATTTGCCATGTGCCTTTCCGATTCCCGTTTTTCATGTGTCTTGAAGTATAACTGTATGAATTCTTTGTCTGACATGACTTTATTTTTTTACGTTTTGCAATACTGGGAACTGAACCTAGGGCTTTCTGCATGCTAGGCAATTGCTCCTACCGTTGTGCTACATCCACAGTACTTTAAAGAAATTTTTTATTTTGAGACAGGGGATTGCAAAATTGCCCAGCTGGCTTCAGACTTGCAATCCTCCTGCCTCAGCCTCCAGGTTGCTGGGATTACAGGCATGCAATACCATGCGGAGCATGTTCCTATCTTGGAATGAGTTGAATTTTTTTCTAGATAAGCTATTTGGAAGAAGCTCTGTTTTAGGATAGCACTCTATTCTAAGCTACAAGTAGATTTATTTGTGTCTCAGTATGTTTTGTGAGCATTCTTTTAACTTTCCTTTTTAATTTTTTTTTTCCTAGCCAAAGGAAATAGACAGCTCTAGGTGGTTTATAATACCAATTACAATGCCACAAATGCAGGTTGCTTTCTGGAAATAGGAATTGTCTGTTATTTGATATTCAATATTACCCCTTGTGTTTCTCAGGAGTAAACCAGATCCAGTGAAATTCACACTGCCAATGTATGCCCACTTCTCTTGCTGTGGCAACTGAGGAGTTGTCATTTCATTCTTCAAAACACCCCCTCTTACATTTTGGAACACAAAATTTCTGACTCTTTTTTTAGATTTACCATCATATGTTTCTCCTTTCAGTTTTTTTCTGCTGCAGCCATGTTTGATTTCCTTTTTTGGAAACAATTCCAATTAGTTTTTGGTTGTTGCTCCAACATTTTGTTTATAATTTAAAAAATAAGTTTGTATTTATCTTTTTCATGTTGTCTTATTGCTTTTAGTTACCTTCCAAAAAAATAAAGAATAAAAAATATTGATATTACATGGTTACTCTGAAACCCTAAGTGACATATTTTTAAATAATCAACTGAAAAACTAGATTTAATGGACTTCTTATCATTTTCAATATGCATCATTTTTATGCTCATTAAGCACTAAGATGGCCCCGGTTCAAAATTTCCTTTACCACTACTCTGTCTGAATGAGCATTTCTAAATCTTGCTGGGACATTTTAAGGTTTTGTCAATCATTATCACCAAAAAAAGAAGCCTGCTTATGTCATTATTTCTACTTGACCCAAAATAGATCTGTTCTACTTTATGTGGAGGGTAAAGAAATTCAAGCTTAAAAAAAAAAAAAAAAAAAAAGATATTTGAACCATTTTATAGCAAAATGGAAGGGTGTGTTTATGAGTGGGTTTGACTGAAGATAATATATTTAGCTATACTCAAAAGGAAAATTGCATAAACCATGAGAAGGGGATCAGCAAATTTCAACAAGTACATATGTAATCCCTGGAAAATATGATATTAAATTCTGTGGATTTCTGGTTCTGGCAATATTTATAAGTAAGATAACCTAAAAATTCTCTCAATCCAAAGAAAATTATTTCAATGAGTAACTGCGCTTTTAAGACACAGAAGAAATCTCTAAAGTCTGAGAAAACTTGAGTATACAATGCTATTTTCAATAATCTTGGGGATTGGGTTAATTCTCCCCACAGTCTGCCCTCAGATGAAGTTTTAGGCAGAAAGTTAGAACAGATCTGCAAAGAAATGTTGGCACACAAGAAAGATTGTATTCTTTGTAAGGATAGAGACAAGATAAAAATATGTCTATGAACAAAGAGGGACAATGAATTTTGTCTTTCTTGGCCTGAGTTGTGGTTTAAAGAAAAGAAAAATCTTTTTCTTTGAAGTTCTGCACCTTAACCACAGGTAGATTTAATATTTAATGTATAGTATCTCCATGCATGAGACAGAGATTCCCAATGCCAGAATTGACACTAAAATGTATCCCGGGTCTGTGACACTACTGATATGTTTGGTGAAAACAAAAAAAACTGACTCTATGGAATCATCTCTCAACCCAAATTGCAAAGTATTTTCACATCTTCCATATCACAGTTAAATAGAAGACTATTACAACAAGAAATTAATAAAGTCATCTAGATAATACAGATAATACAGATTTCCAATACAAGCTTTATAACCTGACTACAGATTTCTCAATAAAATAATAAGACAAAAAATTAACAAGATGAATCCCACCTTCCTTTTTAGTACAAGTAGCATGACTTGATAAATAGCAGCAATCCTCAGAACAGATTTAATTTTTATTTTAAATCTGGATTACTGATATTTGTAAGAGACGGACTGTTAAGGTTTGAATATGAGGTGTCTCACAAAAGTTCCTGTGTTAATACAGGAGATAAAGGGAGTAGATTATGAGGACCATAATCTAATCGGCAGAGTAATCCATTTGGTTGATTAATAATTTGAACGGATTACTTGGTGGTAACTGTAGGCAGGTGGGGCATGGTGGAGGAAGTAGGTCACTGAGGGCATGCCCTTTGGGATTATATTTTGTCCCTGACTCCTTTCTTATTCTCTCTGCTTCCTGGCTGCCATAAGCAGAGCAGCTTTCCTCCACCATGATTTTCTGCCTCACCTTGGGTCCAGTTATGCAACTGGGAAACTGAGGACTGAACCTCTGAAACCATGATCCAAAAATAAATTTTTCCTCCTCTAAATTGTTCTTGTCAAGTATTTTTGTCCCAGTGACAAAACCCTAACTAACATACACACTGAAACAATGGTTCCCATTCTGGAAAAGATGTCATAGACTTTCTTTTCTCAGCCTTTTCTCTCTAAATACAACTAAGTATCTGGAAATAAGGCAATAGTCAATTATAAAAGGATTTTCCAATATGGAAAGGAGAAGTCAAATAGGAGAGAGACTTAATAATATGAAAAAAAAAAACCACTATGGCTCAGTCCCTGTGTTTTTGTTGCATTTCTCACACATTTGAGAATGGGTATTGAAGAGTCCTGTGCCACACCTTACTAACAGACATAAATATACATACACAAAAGGAAAAGAAAAGCCTCCCAATACACAGCACGAGACAGAGCAGCACAGAACCTATGGGTATGAGTAGGAGTACTAGAATGAAGCAGAGCAGAAAAACACTTCAAGGGGTGTAAAAATGTTATCCTCAGATCACAAAAGTAAACCAGAATACATATGCTACACCCCAGTGCAGTGATTGTATGCTGAAATAAACGATTCAAATAGATGATTGTGTCACTTATCTTAATAGCCAAAATGTCCAGGATATAATGAAAAGATCACTCCATATACCAAGAACCATGACAAATATAACTTGAATGAGAACAGGCAATCAACTGAAACTAACTTTGAAATGAATCAGATGTTTCAATTATGTGAAAAGGATTTTAATAGTCATTATAAAAATGTTTCAACAAATAATTATGAGTTCTGTTACAAAAAAGGAAAAAACAAAGAAATAGCAATTATTTAAAAAGTACAAACAAAATTATAAAATTAAAAATACAATAACTAAAAAACTCAATGCATGAGGTCAAGAGCAGAGTTATGGTGACAGAGGACAGAATCTGTGAATTTGAGGACACAGTAATTGAGCTCAATTAATTTGAACAACAGGGAAAAAACAGTAGAAAAACTAATGAAGACAGCCTCAGGGACTTGTATGACCATAATAATAGTCTAGCATTAGTCTCACTGCAGTCCCAAATGGAGAAGCAAACAATTGTGGCCAAAAAAGTACTCAAAGAAACAACAGCTGAAAACTTATCAAATTTTGTGAAAGACACAAACCTACAGATTCAAGAAGCAGAAATAATCCCAAATAGGGCAGATTCAATGAAGTCCATGTGAAGACACATATAAAATAAACCTCCAAAAACTATAGGAAAAAAAATATTTGTGGCCAGGGAACTGATACGTTACCTACAAGGGAAAACCAACTCAAATGACATTGGACTCATCCTCTGAAATGATGCAGACCAAAAGAAATTAGCATAGCAGTTTTCAAGTACTTAAAGTGAAAGACTGTCAACCATGAGCCTTATATCCAGCAAAACAACTTTTAGGAACATAGAAAATATTAAGACATTCTTAGATGAAAGGAAATCAAGGGAATTTTCCACTAGCATACTTACCCTTACGGGATAGCTAAAACAAACTACACGAAGAGAAAAAGAAGGCTGAAACCTTTAAAAAGGAAAGAACTATAGAAAAGGTAAAAATAATACACCATTTTTACTTCATGCATTTCTTAAATTCATATTTAGTGAATGAAATAAAAGTTATATTACCATTTCATGTGGTGCTCAATATGTCTAGAGAATATGCTTAAGACAATTACTTAATACCTTAAAAGTGAGTTAGGCTCAGGATCAGGGATATAGCTAAGTGGTAAAGCACTTGACTAACATGAGTGAGGCCCAGGGTTTAATCCCCAGCACCATCAAGGAAAAAAAAATGGGTTATATTCATTACAAATCACAGAAGCTGGAAAAGAGTACCGATTTCAGCGAGGCTGTCTAAATACATAGTTTCCTGTACCAAGTGAGGATGAAGAAATGACACTTTGAAACATACACATCACAGTTTATTAATCCTATTAACATTATCTCTCAGGGAAATCTATGCCTCCATCTTGAAGGAGTCATGAAATAAAGTGACAAAAAATTTAAAAAGTGAGATAAGGAATAAAGGCACATAGATGGAAACAAATTTTGAATACTTCACTCAAAGCAGTAAAACATCGATACTGGTAGACTGTGATCAATTCAATAGTGTGTAAATAAAACAAGACAGGATTCTAAAAGCTATTTGAGTAACTCATAGGAATCCACATTAGAAACCAGGAATGAGAAACAGAGGGTGTAAACCCAAAACAAACAATATAATCACAAACCTAAAACATGATATATTAATAATTTCTTCAAAGTTGATGGTCTAAATTTCCCAATTAAAAGAGAAAATAATAAAACATTACCCAACTACATAATGTCTACAAGAAACTCACTTAAAATAGAATGGCATGTGTAGATTAAAAATAAAAGCATAAAAAAAGAATACTATGGTTTAAATGTAATGTGTCCTCCCAAAGTTCATGTACTGAAAACTTAATCCTCAAATTCATGTGCTAATGTTATCCAGAGATGGAATCTTTGGAGGTAACTAATATTAGATTAGGTCATGAAGGTAGGCTTGCATGATGGCATTAGTTGCTTTATAAGGAAGGGAAGAGAATTACAAGCTAGAATTCTTGCTCTGGCTTGCCATGTGATGCTCCCTCCCTGTTATAACACAGCAAGAAGACCCTCACAAGATTCTGGGTAGATGCTGGGGTCATGATCAGACTTCCCAATCTCCAGAAACATGAGCCAAATAAACTTCTTTATGAATTACCTGGTCTCGGGTATTTTGTTATAGCAACACAAATCTAAAACAGAAGATATACCTTGCAAAAATTAATAGTAGCTGTATTGCTATTAAGTAGATTAGAGTCTCATGGTAAAGAAAATCACTATGGACAAAGAGCAATTACATTATGATAAGGATCAATCTACCAAAATATATAGTGATTCCGTGTGTAGACATCAAACAACAGAGATTCAAACTACATGAAACCCAAACTGATAGAACTGAAGTGAAAAACTGCAAAATCCTGATTACATTTGAAGATTTAAGGACCCCTCTTAACAGTTGATAAGCCAGCCAGACAGAAAATTAGAAAGGATAGAGAAGAATTTAACAATGCTACCAACTCTCTGGACTATTTTTTGCATGTAGGACATCTCAACCAATAATAGCAGAATGCATTTTTTTTTCAGTACAAGAGATTAAACCCAGGGTCTTGTACATGCTAGGCAAGTATTTTACCACTGAGTCACATATGCAGTCACAGAATGTATTTTTTAAGCATCCATGCAATATTCACTGAAATAGATCAAAATTTGAGCTACATAACAACCTTCAACAAATTTAAAGGAATTGAAATCACACAGAGTATGTTGTCTGGCCAAAATGAAATCACACTAGAAATACCAAACAGAAAGAAAATAATAAAATCTCTAAATACTTGGAAATTAAACAACAAACTTCTAAATAATCCATGGGTCAAAAATAAAATCCTAAAGAAAAAAAATTAAAAATATAAAGAACTAAATGCCAATGAAAATGAAGACATCCAAATGTGTGTGATATAGCTAAAACCATACAAAGATTGAAAATTACAGTATTAATGCCATCTTAGATCCTGTTCTGGTGCTATAACAAAGCATTTAAGACTGGGTAATTTATAAAGAATATAAATTTTTCTTACAGTTTTGGAGGCTGGGAATTGTAAGATCAAGTTGGTAGCTGTCTTGTCCGGTCTCTGATTCAATGATACTTCCTTGATCCCTGAGTTCCCCTGAAGGGAGAAGAGCTGTTTTTACACGATAGAAGGTAGAAAAGAAATAGAAACAAACTCCCTGGTCATGACCTTTTGTCACAACACCAAATTCTATTTACAAGGGTTCATTACTAAGTCACCTTCTGAAGGCCCCACCTCTTCATAATGTTATACTGGCAATTAAATTTCAGCATGAATTTTGGAGGAGACAAAAACGTTCAAACTATAGCAATTACTTATTTTAAAAATTGAGAAATATCTCAAATCAATAATCCAATTTTCTGTCTACTTAGTCCTCTTAGGTTGTTATAACAAAATATTATAAACTGGGTGCGTTTTAAATAATAAATACTTATACTTTTGGGGGGGGGATACTGGGGATTGAACTCAGGAGTATTCAACCACTGAGCCACATCCCCAGCCCTATTTTGTATTTTATTTAGAGACAGGGTCTCACTGAGTTGCTTAGTGCCTCACTTTTGCTGAGGCTGTCTTTGAACTCGCAATCTTCCTGCATGTATAATCTTGTATCTAGAATCCAGGATGGCTTAGGAGAGTTGAAAAAACTCTGGAGACACACATTCATAATCAGGGTCTTGCAGTAATTGACAAGTGTGGTGAAGTTGCCTTAAATGGTCTCATAAAGTTGCTGAGGCTGGCCTCAACTTGCCATCCTCCTGCCTCAGTCTCCCAAGTCTCTGGGATCACCACCATGCCCATATTTCTTCATATGTCAGTCCTGTGTCTTGCTCTGGACTCTACTGTTTTATGTAATACCCAAAGTGGTATTTATTAAATGAACTCCTTTGAAAGACTCAAATTAAAAGTTTTGTACCCATCTGGTCCCTCTGTGCTTACACTTATACTATTAATGTGATTAGAAGACCAGCTTTACTGCTAATGTCTGACCTGTATTGAGATTGTTACAGGTTTCATGTTCATAATGTGATTCAAACAATGTTTTTTAGACCTGTGGAAATAAATAAATAAATAAATAAAAACTTAGTTCTCCCAATTTAGGAGACTGAGAAATCCACAATCAGGGCATCAGCAAATGTGGTGTTTTGCAAGTCTTTCCTGCTTCACATATAGAACTTTCTCACTGTTCCCTTACATGGTAGAGGGACAAGCTAGCTCTCTGGCCTCTTTCATAAGGGTACCAAGCCCAGTCATGATGGCTTTGCCTCCAACTCCTTATACCATAACCTTGGGGATTAAGTTTTCAACACATGAATTTGGGACGGCACATGAATAATCAGACCACAACGTAGTTCCAAGAAAGGAGAGGAAAGAATAAAAATAAGAGCAGAAGTTACTGACAGTGAAAGCAGAAAATCCATAGAGAAAAATCTGTAAAACACAAATCTAGTTCTTGAAAATAAATTAAAAACAATTATAGTGGCTCTAGCAGGACAGACAAAGATGAAAAGAGTGAAGCCACTAATGTCAAGAACGAAACAGAAATGCAGTCTGCAAAAATAAAAATAAAATTAAAAAAGAACGAAACAGAATATCATTAGAGATACCACAGCATCGCAACAACTAAAAGGTCAATAAGGGAACATTACAACTTCATGTTTATGAATTCAACAAAGTAAGAGAAATGGACTAATTTATAACTCAAAAACTTTTAAATCACTGTCAAGATGAAACTGACAAATGTAATTGACCTATACTCACTAAAACTTGAATTTCTTATTTAAAAAAACTTACCAAAAGAAATCGCCCAGCCCACATGTTTTCACTGGAGAATTCTACTAAACATTTTATACAACTTTTTAAAGAAAACAGTAGAGTAGGAAGCATTTCCCAAGTCACTTTAAAGGCTAATAGTGCCATTGTAATACAAAGCTGCTCCCCCACCCCTCCTTTCTGCTGCATCACAACCTAGCTTGTCAGTCTGAAAGCTGCTCTCCCTGCCCTTTCCAGTGCAGCCATTTTCCCCGCCTCCCAACTCCTGTCAGTCTGAACATCCTGGCTAGCTATTGGTTCATCAGTCAGCTTGCAAGTATCCTTCTCCGTTATTGGTTCCCTGTTAGCCCTACGGAATTCAACCGCTTAAGGGTAGCTACCCTGCCATCTTTTCTCATGCTTTCTCCCCCCTACTCACTTTCTTTCTCCTCCTCACTTTTCACACTCTATCTTGCGTGGGCCCTTTCTCTTTTCCTCTCATTTTCTCCCTTACCCTGCAGGGAGACACTCTGTTTGCTTAATAAACTCCCTTATGTGATTTCCCGTGTCTGGCGTGGTTTTCTTACAGCCATGACACCTAAACTACACAAAAATGGTATAAAAAGAGAAACTACAGACCAATATATCTCATGCAGTGGTATGCAAAAAACCCTAATAAAACATATATGAAGTACACCAATATATATAAAGCGTGATACAATATGGCCTAATGGGATTTATTCCAAGTACGTAAGGCTGGCTCAACATTCAAAAATCAATTTATGTAATTCATTTTGTCAGCAACCTAAAGAAGAAAAATCAGAGTAGGAAAAAGTGACATCGGCAAGATGATATAACAGCAGTTTCCTACCCTCATTTCACAGCAACTTCAGTTTGCACAAGCATTCCTGCAGGAAAATGCCTTCACAAAAGCTAAGCTACTAGAAGAAAACAGGGGAAAAGCTTCTTGACGGTAGACTGGGTGATGATTTTTCAGATATGATCTCAAAAGCACAGACAGCAAAGGCAAAAATAGTCAAATGGGATTGCATCAAACCAAAATACTTCTGCTTTTGAGTTGGAAACAGTACTGTAAAGAGATGTCCTCCCTTTCACATTCACATCGGCATTACTCTCAGTGTCTGTCAATGGAAGACTGAATAGAGAAAACATACACGTGCACACACACACACACACACACACACACAGGAATATTATTCTGCCCTTAAAAAGGAAAATCATGTTATTTGTGACATAATGAACTTGGAGGACCGTATGTTACATGAAATTAGCCACAGAATGGCAAAAACTATGATTTTATTTACATGTGAAATCTAAAATAAAGTAAAATTTATAGAAGCAGAACATAGAGTGGTGACTGCTGAGGGTTGAGAACTGGTCAAAGGCAAGATATTGGTCAAAGGGTACAAAGTTTCAGTTACATAAAATGAATAACTTCTGGAGAACCAATATACATCATGGTACTGTAATACAGTTAATTATGTTGCATCGTGTTCTTGAAATTTGCTAAAAAGAGCCTATCTTCGGGGAAATTGTGACAATGAGGTGATGGATATGTCAATTAGCTTGATTTTAGTCATCATTTCACAATGTATATCAAATCATCATATTCTATGCTTTAAATATATACAAATTTTAATTTGTCAATACCTCAATAAAGCTGGAGAAAAAGGAAGAAAAATTATATGATCCTATCAATTCATAGAAAAATATTTCAACATTTGACAAAATTCAGTACTCAGTCATAATAAAAACTCTCAGTGACATAGCAACAAAAAGAACCTTCTTCAACTTTTTAAAAATAATGTATAACCAGACAGAACCAAAAAAAAGAAAAAAATAGGGCTGGGGATATAGCTCAGTTGGTAGAGTGCTTGCCTTGCAAGCATAGGCCCTGGGTTCAATCCCCAGCACCGCAAAAAAAAAAAAAAAAAAAGAAAAGAAAAAATATTTTAAGTAGTTTGCAAAAATAATCCCTACGATTTGGACCATACTTAATGATTAAAGACAATGTTTTCTTCTAGGGTTTTGTGTACTGCAAGGCTATAACTCTTCATCTAGTGCGGTTAAGGTGAGAAAGATAAGTAAAATGTTTAAGGGGAGGCTGGGGGGTGCAGTTCAGTGGAAGAGCACTTTTCTAACACGTTCAAGGCCATGAGTTTATCCCTAGCATCTGGGCAGAGAAAAGAAGGCACAATGGTTGGGATGGAAGAAATAAAATGATCCCTAATTGCAAACGTCATGATAATATAACAGTGCGCGGTGTGTTAGTCAGCTTTTCATTAATGGAACAAAAAACCTGAGGAAAATGATTTAAGAAGAAAAACTTATTTTGGCTCATGATTTCAGAGTTTTCAGTTCACGGCTGGCTGGCTGCAAGATAAAAACATCATGGTGGAAAGCTACTTGCTTCATGGCAACCAGGAAGCAAAGAGCAAGAGGAGGGGGTGAAGACAAGAAATATCTTTGTAGGGCACACCCTCAGTGACCTATTTCCATCAATTAGGTTCCACCTACCACAACCTCCCCCACTTCCCTGTAGCCCATTCAGCTATCAGCAGATTAACCCACTGATAAGATCAGAGCCCTATGATCCAATCACTTCCCCCAAACCTCTGCTCTACAGGGCCTAATCACGCAGGCAGGAAGGAAAGAGATAAGGGGGAAAGAACGGGAGAATAAAACCTATAAAAAGGACAAGATTTGCTCAGTCGGATGGATTCCGCCTTTGGGTCCCCTTCTTCCACCCGGGAGAAGTCTGATTTTACTTTTCTTTAATAAAGCTTAATTTCCACTCTACATTTGCCTCGGTGTGCTTCTCTGGCATTATACTTCAACACCTGAGGAAGCAGGACTCGTCACCGGTAAACGGCGGTATCATTGCCACATACCAACAAAGAACAAGTGACAGCTGAACTAAAATAATGTAATGCCATTTATAATTACTCCACAGAAGGAAATACCTGCTTATATATCTAACAAACATGAACAGGATATGTATACTTTAAACTATAAAAGGTTGAATTGGTTTTCTTTTAAATTTTATTTTACTTTTTAAAATGTTTTTAATGAATCAAAGATATAAATAATTGAGAGATCACCTTCATAGACTGAAATACTCAACATGGTAAAGGTTTCAATTATCCCCAAATTGTTCTATAAGTGAAGGTAATTCCTAATAAAGTCCCAACGAGATTTGTTTTTAGATAAGTTCATTCTGAAACACACACACACACACACACACACACACACACACACATATAAATGGAAAGATCCTACAATAGCCAAAAGCAATTTTGAAAAGAAGGAGTTGTTCTTTATGATGTTATGGTTTATTGCGAGACAGTAATCAAGACCATGGCATTGGAGAAGGGATGGACACATAGATCATAGAATAAAATAAGAAACCCCATAATCTCAGTGGCTCGGGAGGCTGAGGCAGGAGAATTGCCAGTTCAATGTATGAATCAGCAACTTAGTGAGACCCTGTCTCACAATGAGCATTAAAAAGGGGCTAGGGATGTAGCTCAGTGGTTAAGTGACCCTGGGTTCAAAACCTGGTACCAAAAGAAAGAAAGAAACCCCAGAAATAGACCTATAATAATGTAGCAAATTGAATTTTGACAAAGGTGCAAAAATAATTCAATGGAGGACAAATGGTACCGGAGAGAGTGGCTATTCATAAGGAAAAAAAATTATGATTTGACCTTAAACTAATATTCTATATAATAATTAGCTAAAAAATAAATAAATAAACAGACTTAAACTGGGTGTGGTGGCACACTCCCGTAATCCCAGCAGCTTGGGAGCCTGAGGCAGCAGGATAGCAAGTTCAAAGCCAGCCTCAGCAAAGGGAGGCACTGAGCAACTCAGTGAGACCCTGTCTCTAAATAATATACAAAATAGGGCTGGGGATGCGGCTCAGTGGTTGAGTGCCCCTGAGTTCAATCCCTGGTATCCCCCCAAAAGAAACAAACTTAAATACAAAATGTAAAATTATGAAACTTTTAAAAAAGAAATATTTTCAGAACTTAGGACTACATGAATATTTCCTTTTCTTGACACCAAAAGCATGATCCACGTGAGGAAAAATGGTTAAAGTGAACCTCTTTAAAAAATTACAAAAGTGTTTTTGCTCTGTGATAGATGATGTTGAGATAATGAAAGAAAAGACAAATCACATACTGGGAGACTATATATATGCAAATCCTATATCTATAAATAATATCTGAAATATATAAGCATCTCTCAAGCTCAACAGTAATACAAACAAAAAATCAGAAAATGAGCAAAGACATGAACAAACATTTCACTGAAGAGGCTCTATTAATGGTATATGAGTCTATGAAAAGATATTCAATATCATTGGCCGCTAGAAAAGGATAAATTAACACTGCAATGACTTGTAACTCTACACCTATCAGAACAGCTAAAATATGAAAAAATGACACCACCGGACGTTGGTGAAGATGTAGAGAGTAGAGAAACTGGATCACTCATACATCACTGATGGATATGAAATGAGCTGTTTTGCAGTTTATTTCAAAATTAAAATTGCAATTGCTATATGATACAGCAATTGCACTCTTGTGCTTTTATCTTAGAGAAACAGAAACTTATGATCATGCAAAATCTTTAACAGAAGTGTTCAGAGCAACTTTATTCAGATTAGCCAAAAAGCGGAAATAGTGCAGATTTTCTTACAGTGGTAAATTTGTAAACAAACTGGCACATCCCTACCATGGAATGCCACTCAGCAATCAGAGTCTCAACAGTGATTGATGCGGGCAAGATTTTGAATGAATTTCAAGGGTTATTAGCTAAGTGAATAACCTGATGCTGAAAGATTACATATTATATAATTCAATTTTTATATGACAGTCTTGAAATAACAAAATTATGGAGAAGGAGAATAAACTAGAGTTGCCATGGATTCAGGATGAAACATGGGCCGAAATACTATAAAGTGTAACACCGCAGAGCCCGTGGTGATGGTATAGTTCTGTATCTTTATCATGTGTAACTTCTTCAAAGTTACACATGTGAAAAATTTGCACAGAGCTACACACATTTACACATGGATGAGTTCATGTATAATTGGAGGAACATGAATGAACTCTATGGAATGCACCAATGCCAATTTTCTGATTTTGACGTTGTACTATAGTTATGCAAGATGTTAACATGAACAAAGACCAGGTGAAGGATGCACATACCTCTGTAAAGTTCTTAGCAATTTCCTGTAAATCTAGAATTATTGAAACCAAAAAAATTTTAAAAACCATAATGGCAATTTCCTAGACATTTTATTATTATTAATTTCTAATTTAATTTTATCATGATCAGATAAATTGTTTTACAACATTTTGGTGATTTTATATTTATTGGGACTTGTAAGGATGCTGAAAAGGGCCTATGTTGATGAAACATACCATATTCATTTTAAGGAGGTGAATTCTATAGTTGTCAGTATAGCATTCTAGCACTATCATTTAGGTCAAGGTATTTAACAGAGTTATTCAGATTTTCTGTGTCTTTACTAAGTTTTTGTCTAAATTGTTCTGTCAATTGATTATGAATGTGTGTTAAAATTGCTTACTCTATGGAAATGTCTATTTCTCCCTTTAGGTCTGTCAATAATGTATACCTGTGTACACTAAAAATCTGTTATTAGAATATACATAATTATACTTGGGACTTTTAGGAAAATTGAATCTTTATCATTTTGAAATGTACCTCTGTATCTCTAACAATATTCTTTATATTTTTTGGGGGGTTGCCTGATAGTGAGGGATGTATTTTAATGAATTTGGATTAGTTAAAACAAAAGTATATTTCAAGGGTACAGAAACTTAAAAGGACGCAAGAAGCAAAAACACTGAAATTTGCCACCCATCCCCCTTTAAGTCTATTTTATCTGACATTAATATAACTGCAGAGGCCTTCTTATAGTTAATATCTTTATCATATATCTTTTTCCATCGAGGTACTCTCAACTGATCTGGCTTTTTACTTAAAATGCATATTTATGGAGAACCTACAGTTGATTCTTGCTCTTTTATCTGTTCTGATATTATCTAATTCTTACTGTTTCAGTCAGCTTTTTCACTGCTGTGACTAAAAGACCCGACCAGAACAATTGTAGAGGAGGAAAGGTTTATTTAGTGGCTCAGGGTTTCAGAGGTCTCAATCCATAGACAGCTGGTTCCATTCCTTGGAGCTCAAGGTGAGGCAGAACTTCATGGCAGAAGAGTGTGGCAGAGGGAAGCAGCTCACATGATGATCAGAAAGCAGAGAGAGGGAGAGTCTACTCTCCAGATACAAAATATATAATACCCTATAGCCACGCCCCCAACGCCCCACATCCTCCAGCCACACCCCATCTGCCTCCAGTTACCACTCAGGGATTAATCCACTGGTTAGTTTCAAACTATAACCCAATTATTTCTCCTCCAAATATTCTTGCATTGCCTCACACGTGAGTTTTTGGGGGATACCTCATATCCAAACCATAACACTTACTTTGAGTGTTTAGGCTATTAACACATAATGCAATTATATATATGTGGTTTGATGCAGACCTAATGTTTTGCAATTTATTTTAGGTTGACTCCCTGTTTTTTCTATTCATTTGTCCCCATTTCCTGACATTTTTTGGATTGGTTAATGAATTTTAGAATTCCATTTTCATTTTTCAGTGGTTTTTAAGCTATGCCTATGCATTAGATGATTTTTACTAAACTATATAAAAGTTCATTATTCTTTCCTTTGTCATATCCATTATATTAAGTGGACCCAGTACAATTTTAATTTTGTATATTTTTTAGTTTGAAAATTGTATGTTTTATTTATGTTGTTAGTATATCTCTTCTGTAATTTCTTGTCTTTTCATTCATTATAGCATTTTTAATCACTGAGCATATTATAAGAATTGCTTTGAAGTCTCAGCCTGATAATTCTAACATCTGGGTAATCTCAGGACTGGCATCTATCCCTTATATTTTCCTTTGAGATGGGTTACATCATCCTGACTTTTGGGACAGGTAGGTAACTTTGAATATTTTCTTTTTTTTTCTTTATCACAGTACTGATGATTAAACTCATTGTCTTGCATTAGGTAACTTTGAATTATATTCTGGACATTTTGCTTATATGTTTTGGAGATTCTGGATTTTGTTATATTACTCCCAAGTGTATGATATTTTGGTTTTAGTGGGCAATTAATCTGGTTAGATCCAGGCTGAAAGCTGTTATATGAGCTGTAACTATTATCCCAGAATTCAGCTCAGTTTGTTAGGTCTTGTCTAAAAACTGATTTCTGCTTTCCCCATGCATGGATGATTTAGAGGTTAACCAGAGACTATGAATATAAACACAGAATATTGTTTCCACCCCTTCTTATTTCCTTTCCTAAATTAATCCTCATTCTCCTTCAATCTTCATTGTCCTGGCTTGTTTCACTGGAATATTCTCAAGAAAAAAAAAAAAAAAAAAAAAGTAGGGTCGGGGCATCAACCACAATGATTCTAGCTTCCCTGAGGCTAATGCTGCTAAAAAATAAATGGAATACATTTTCCATTTGGATCACTTTCCCAGAAAAACCTACTTTCATTTGTTCAGGCTGAAAAACACTCAGGTAGTTATTTTTATGTACTTACATAGAATGCATAGCTTTTATATGCAGGAATATTGGGTAATTAAGTTTTCATTCCCTGATGTCAGAAGCAGATCTCTCAAAGCATAATAAATCATAAAGGCCAAAAATACAGAAATAAACATCAATGCCAGACAAACACAGCCAACTAAAAATGGTACAATTAAATCAATAACAAACAAAAACTAAAATAAATATTATGCACAGTTTACCACCAAAGAATGAAAATATATAAAACTAAATGGATAGAACTATAAAGAGAAATTGAGAAATTCACACTTATAAGACACTTTAAGAAACCACTTTTTGTAACTTATAAATAATTTACAATAAATATTATAAAGATAAAGAATATTTGAACTGTGCTATTAACAAGTTTGATGTTATGGAATATCTCAAATATTCACTTATTCACTTTCTTTTTTTTTCCTTTTGTTTTTGCAGTGCTGGGGATTGAACCGAGGGCCTTGTCTACTAACTGAGCTATAACCCCAACCCACTTATTCACTTTCTTGAAGTAAATCTGCGCATGATAAACAGTCAGTCATTTTAATTTTTTCTAACTCCTCCACATCATCTGCATGTGTCTAATACATTGTTGTTAGATTTTTAGAATTAAGATTTCTATGGAGAAAAGACACCAAACTTTCAAAGGATATTCAACTTAAGTGTGTTCAAAACGAATTTTTAATATCTAGAGTGGTATGTGATGTGGGTTTAAAGAACAAACAAACAAAAAGCATACCTTTTTTCCCCCTATGTGATCAATGATGTGAAAAACCTCAAGAATTAAGAGTACATTTGTAACTTAGACAGCTGAACCTCATGTGGACATTAATGAAAACAATGTTTGGCATTTCACTCCTGTAAATAAAGCTAGTGACTAGAACTATTTCAGTGATCAATAGTGTCTAATTCAGAGCTATAAGCCTTTGTAATTGTAAAGGACAAGGGAAAATAAATCAATCAAGAAAATGTTCTAACCTTCTTGTTAGATTTTTTTTTTTAACTTAAAAAAGTGCTATTTGTTCCCTTACTCTCCACTAGTACCTAGTCAAATAAGTACATTTTAAGAACAACAGTATGACAATCCTTTAGTAGAGGTATATGTGAACTATTAGGCTGTCAAGGCTGAATATGTCTTTATGCAAATGCTTCTCAAAAGAAGTGTCAAGTCACATTGATACATAATTTGTTACTGTTTAATTAGTACTGTAATGGTTTATTATCTTTTTATAGCTTAGAACATTTTCACAATAATCTCTAGAATGGTTGTATTCTCATTCATGAGTATTCATTCTGCTATGTTGTAAGGGAGAGAGAAAATGAAAATTATTCACTGTGGTTGGAAAATTCACTATAACAAGCTACATTCTCTAGTTTAACTCTGTATATATTTTTAGAAAGGATTGCTGGTTATTCAAAATTGTTAAACCATCTTGTCAAAGTATAGCTTTTCTCTCCTACTTAAAAGATCAGAGTTTTGGTGGGTGCAGCAACGGGGGAGATTAAGGCAAAAGGATTGCAAGTTCGAGGACCACCTTAGCAACTTAGAGAGACTCTGTCTCAAAATAAAAATAAAAAGGGCTGAGTATGTAGCTTGGTGTAGAGCATCCCTGAGTTCAAGCCCCTGAAATCAGAGCTTTGTAATGAATATACTAGGAACAGTTGCTATTACAGATATTTTGGAATCCACAGTGGAATAAGTATACTATGTAGTACATTTTCAGTGCTTTAAAAGAAATATCTTTTCTTTCTGGTTGATTTTAGGATCATTTGTTTTCCTTCAGTTTTCTATAATTTCACTGGAATGGTCTCTAAACATATGCTTTTTTCTGAGGCTTTCTTTGTACATCTTGAATTTGATGTCACATGTATTTCATCCTTATGGAATTTTTTTCCTCATCTCTTTGAATATTGCCTCTGCCCCAATCACTCTATTCCATTTTTCAAAATCTCCTACAAGGGGTATATTGCACTTTAACTTTGTGTTGACTCTTAAATCTTGCTTTCACATTTTATCTTTATCATGCTATGCTGAATTCTATATCTAATTCATTAATTCTATGTTTAGACTTGTCCAGTATGCTATTTAACCCATGCATTAAGGATTCTTATATCAAAGAGTGCATTTTTATTTATAGATGTTTACTCTTTTTAAAAAAATTTTTTTAGTTGTAGATAGACACAATACCTTTATTTTATTTATTTATTTATTTTTATGTGGTGCTGAGGATGGAAACCAGTGCCTCATGCGTGCTAGGCAAGCGCTCTACCACTGAGCCACAACCCCAGTCCCAGATGTATACTCTTAATTTTGCCAAATCATCCTATTTTTAAGTGTCTAATTTTTTTCTAAAACCTTCAATTCATTATTTTATGCAGTTAACCATTTAAAAAATTTATTTTGCCTTCCTTCTCAGATTGCTCTTTTGTTGCCTAAGATTCTGAGCAGAAGCACTATCCAGCACTTGTGGGTGGTTGGGTTATTTCATTGCATGCTTTGTAATTTGAAAAAGTAGTTCATCTTGAATGGGGTCAATTTCATCCTGTGAGAATCCCCTATTACCTTGGTCATGAGAATGTCCCTCCAGAGTGCTTTTGCTCTTGCTTGTATCACATACTCCTAGATTACTGCTGCCACAGAATTAAGTTTAAGTCAATTTCTTAGATGCATGGACCATATAAATATGGCCCTTTTGGAGCCAGGTATGGGAGCACACACCTATAATCCTAGCAGCTCAGGAGGCTGAGGCAGGAGGATTGAGAATTCAAAGTCAGCCTCAGCAATTTAGCAAGGCCCTAAGCAACTTAGTGAGACCCTGTCTCTAAATAAGAATAAAAAAGGCTGGAGATATAGCTCATTAATTAAGTGCTCCTGGGTTCAATTCCTGGTAACCACCCCCCAAATGCATTTTTGTTCTAACCTCAAGTAAGGAATAGGACACAGGTTCTGAATACTAATGGAAAGCTTTTGTTTTCTTTAAAACAGCGCAACCAGCTCCCTTGTTATGTCCTGTAGTCAGTAAATGGATTTTATTGAATTTCTCATTTTACTTAAAGTGTGAACTTTAAGGATCCTATCTTTATTAAGAAATCTCATTTCCAGCTTCCCAGCTGCATGGCTCCAAAGCCTTGAATCTTTCCTTTACATGTTTTTTATACCTAACTTCATCATCATAATTTCACATTTTTTTCTCTGTCATCTTTTCCTGGAAGAATTTGAGTAGTGTTAGCTAATTTGCTTATTACTCTCACTTTCTGTTCTCTTTCATCCTCCTTCTTTTCCCTCGCCTTCTTGCTCTTGTACTTCTTCACATTTTGCATATAGCATTTATTTTTTTCTTCTTTGTAATGTTTCCTGTAAGGTTTTTAAATTATATTTTATCAATCATATGTAAATATTTGGGGAGTATGATTTCCAGATTAGTTAGATGACCATATCAAAATTATCCCAAGTCCCTGTTGAAATTATCCAGTTCTCAAGGATCTGGATTAAGGTCAACTTTATTACTGTCATAGAATGTTTGAACTGGACATACAAATCAAAATAGGATCTATTCCAGAAATACAAGACTATGACATCTCTAGAGGTCAGAGTGGTAACATAAATGTGTAAAATGTCTGGGTATAAGACAATGAGGAGTGGGACACTGTATACCTGGAAAGTGTTTGTCCCACCTAAATGGATTTAAAAATGTCCAACACTATGCTGAGCTAAATAACACTGCAAAATATTGTTTATAACCTCTGATTCTGTACCAATTTCCTCATTCTAAATATGATGAAATTGAGAACAGAATATGTCTTGCTGAATTATCACAGTTGATTGCTTGAGTCTCCTTTCCAACAATCATGGCTCCCATAAATTTATGAAATAGCCAGAAGATCATGCAAACTTCATAATAAAATGTTAGATTGGTTGGTACAGGCTAATGTTACAGGAGTTTAGAAATGTGACATGTAAAACATTCAAGTTTTCAGTATTACCATCATTTTTTTCTCAAATATCAGACCTTGAAATCCTACCTAAGCTGCACAATAGTATTTTTCCTTGCAAAATTATCACTGATTAGCCTATCTTGATTGTAGGTGATTGGGAAAAAAATGTGAACAGATATTCCTTTACCCCAAACAAGTAAGACCTAGAAGGCTCATTTCTCTTGTCAACTAAAGCCCAACCGAGAAGCTCAGTGTAAAGCAAAGCATATACTTAATCATGACATCTGAGATACAGACTGTGCACTGCAGTAACACAGATGGAAGAAGATGTATCTAGAGGGGACTGAGCATCACTCAGATGTTATCAGCTGCCTTTCCTGAGAGCATGTTGCCACCCTTGATCAAGCATCTCATTAGAAGAACATCAAAGAGTTAAGAGAAACTTTCAAAGATGCTTTTTCTTCAATGAATGCAAACATTGCACAAGGAGATTTTCCAAGAAAAGAATCATTCATTGCTTATGTATGACACTTTACAGTTGCAAAAATATTTTCCATTCATTATCACATTTCTGCCTCAAAAATTTTGTGATTTTGGCTCTTTCTTTAAAAAAATATGAAGACACTGAAGCCCATCCAATGTAAGTAATTTTATCAATTCACTTGTCCAGAAAGTAGCAGTACCATGTTTGTTTACATAACTACATGCTACAACCCCACATATCAATTTTCCAGGTAGGAAAGATGAAAATTTAGCCTCACTGTGTTATTTTTGTTAAAATGAGTACTTCTTATCTCATATGCACTATTATTAATTTGACAAATGCATTCACTTGATTTGTAAGTAATTTTGATTTTTATTGTATACACTACATTGTTCAACCTTGATCCAAAAGTCAGTTTTTAAAAATGATTATCATCATTTAATTTATTGGAGAGGACAATCAGGGATTTTTGGTACTTCTTTTTGTTAGAGAAAAGGGAGCAAAAGACAAAATCTTTAAATTAAAGCAATAAGATGAATGAATAAAGAGAATGTGGCATACAACACACACACACACACACACACACACACACAAACACACACACACAAAGGAGTTTTACTCAACCTTAAGAAGAATGAAATTATGTCATTTGCTGGTAAATGAATGGAACTGGAGAACAACATGCTAAATGACATAAACCAGACTCAGAAAGTCAAAGGTCAAATGTTTTCTCTCATGTGTGGCAGTTAGAGCAAAATAAAGGAAAGGATGGGAGGATCGGATATCATAAAGATGTAGAGAAGATCACTGGAATAGAAGGAGATTGAGATGGAGGGAGGAGGAATGAGAAAGGGGAGGAAATGAAGAATAAATTTAATAAAATAATTCTATGTGTATATATAAATATTCCACAGGGAATTTCACCTTCATTTATAAAGCAGAAAGAACCAATAATAAATAAATAAATAAATAAATAAATAAAAGATCAGTAGAGGAGAGGAAGGAGAATAGGGGATGGAGGAGGGAGGGAAAGGAGGGAAACAGGGATTGAAATCAAGTTCCATGCATGTATGATTTTGTCAAAATGAACCCAACTATTTTGTTTAACTATAATGCTCTAATAAAGAAATAAAAGAAAAAAATGATAGCAATAGTAAGTGGTATAAATACTGTAAGATTAGTTCAGGCTTGACATAAGGAAATGAGAAAAATACCTGCAAAAATAAAAATGTCCTTGATAACTATGAACTTAAGAGGTCAGAAAACTATGGACAGGGAAGAAGCAACAACTTAGGCTAACATCTTCACAAATTCACAACCTTAAAACTGAATCAAATTTACCTCTACCAAACAATTTTCCTAATTGATATGAATCAATGCTAATCATATTTTTATTCTGTGATCCTTTGGTATAGGCCCCATGTGTGGTCTATTAATTGGCATTTGTTGATATGCTTTAAATAAAAAAACTACTGAGCAAGGCCCTGCATTTGAGGCTTCAGGAAGATACAAGGAAAATAAAGAAGTATGCATTTTCAAATGCTTACAATCTAATGAAGGACAAAACAAATTCACACATTATTGTATGATAGTCTACTTATTGTACATTTTAAGGTCATCAAGAAAAGTGTGAGCTTGGAGGGAAATGCTATTTGCAGGGGACATGAAAGTTGTTGGTATCAAAATTGATTAAGATTTCTAATTAGTTCTGAAGTACACGTGTATAAAATTTGGATTGCATTTTCATTAACACACAAAGGAGTATGAGATGGCTGGCTTACAAATATGCCTTTAAGCATTTATATCTACTTTCCATTATCATCATTTTCTCGAGGTTATGGACCCTGTTTTTTTCTATCTACACAAACACGTGTATACTCACATCAGCTCCTGCCCTGTACTATCTTTTGTTATAGATATTGCAGAATGTAAATAGGCAAACTAGAAAACCATCATAAGAACATGAAGAGGCATGTAATGAGATAAGAAGAAACTGCTGTTAGCCCTGGTCATTTCATTACACTAGAGTACAGGCACAAGGGCAAAGAAAGTCAGAAAGTTGTAAGGGAAGTAATTTGGTAACCCGAGCATGAACAGTCTGTAGACTTAGTGACAGGGAAAGGGGCTAGGGAAAAGATAAAGCAGTAGCAGTAGACTGAGTTATGTTCTGGATGTGTGGCAGGGAGTGGAAAATGATCCTGACATTGCATGCTTGATTTCAGTAGAAATGACTATCACTTTTCCAGATATAAAGACACAGACACACAGAAAAGATCAGTTCTATTTTCATCCCGTTACCTTTGAACAGAAGAATTGCAGTAATTAGATAGGTTGGAAACTGTGACTTTGTCTAAAAAAATCAACATCCCTTTCTCTCTCTCTCTCATTCACGCACACACACACATGCACACACACGTGCATTTAAAACTGGGAAGAATATCAGTGAAACCAGCTAGGAGGATATTGAATATTTTTAAAGTAGAACTGTTTTACTTCATTCATATACTTGTTTAATAAATATAAATTTCTCTAATAGTCACATAACAGGCACTATTCTAGGCATTGAAGATGCAAAGTTAAATAATATAAGTTCCCTACCTCAAAGGGTTCTAAAATTTCTGATCAGGAAATAGTCAACTGCTTTATATTTCTTTTTACTGGTTTATGTGTTTAGACACAATCAGAGGAATATTAAGGAAACAATATTAGTTAGATGTCTGTATCATAAGAGAATTAATGATAACAAATTTTTGTATTCCCTGTACTGTGGATTGAACCTAGGGGCGCTTTACCACTAAGCTACATCCCCAGCCCTTTTGATTTTTTATTCTGAGAGAGGTCCTTGCTAAATTGCTGAAGCTAGCCTTAAACTTGCCATCTTCCTACTTCAGCCTCTCGAGATACTGGTGTGTGCCACCATGTCCAGTTAATGTAATTACTCTTATTATTATTATTATTATTATTATTATTATTATTATTTTGTACAGGGGATTGAACAAAGGGGTGCTTAACCACCTAGTAACATCCCCAGCCCTTTTTATTTTTTGTTTTGAGACAGGGTCTCACTCATTTGCTTAGGGTCTCACTAAATTGTGATCCTTCTGCCTCAGCCTCCTGTGCTGCTGAGATTACAGGCATGTCCACCTGTAATTACAGGCATGTGCCTGACCTGTAATTACTTTTTAAATAAGACATAGAAAAATCCCATTTAATGGTAGGACCCTAGTCCAGTACTAGGATTTTCATAGGTTAGGATCAAAGTGTAGAATTTTACACAGGCAAAGTGACATATGTTTGGTTGGTTTCTGGATATGAGCACCAGCAAGGGTATTCCACTGTAAAACCAAGGTTTTGCCTTAGTGTTTGCCCTTGATGCAAAGAACAAGGAAAAATCACAAGTGAATACTAGCCTTCAAGCTTAGGCTGAGGCTGCAATATCCATTTGCTTAAGCATAAGTCAAAGTGGCAGTTCCAGTTTCTCAGCCTTCACCATAGTCTTTATGTGGTTTTGCAGTAATAATCCATTTCTCACACTCTAAGGAGAAGCAATGTAATGTGAAATCCCCTTCACAATTCATTTTTAAGGTGATGTTGACTACTAAGCTAGCAGTCCAAATTCTTGTTTGTGAGAAAACCTGGAGACTTACTATTTTCTTCAGCAGTTTTCATTGCTAAACTTTAATGTAGTAATATAATTCCCAAATGGCCCAATGATATCATGTAAGCCTTCTGCTAAGTGAAGAATATGAAATGCTGCATGAAAACTTTCTATGAGCAAAATGATTTAAAAGATAAGTTCCTCTTGAAGATGGAAATGTATTCTAGCTAAGCAGAAAGATAATTGTCTTCATCAGGATCGTATCCTGTTACTGCTATCGAAATATGAGACATTACGACATTACTAATTTGAAAGCACTTTGGTGATAATGTTAAGCTGATAGCCAGTACACAGTCCAAATACATGTCAGACTTCAAGGGGTATGTGAGAAAGTTCTTTTGTTATCAAATATTTATTTATTCAAAAGAGGAGAATGAAAGTAGTAAGAAGTAATATTCCTTGGAAAATGCTGGCAGGATTTCAGGGAATGGGTTTGCATTTCATTAAGTAGTTTATGTTTTCATGGCAGCATTATCAGCCCCATATGCTTAATCTCATACACAAACAGAAAGTTGAAAATCAAGATTTTTATTTCAGAGAGAGTCTCTTATAATCAATACATTAACAAATCTTCCTTTATATCTTTTATGAAAATTTCCACTTTTTAGCTGCCAAGTTTATTTATTTACTTTTATTCCAATTATTGACACTCTAGGATCTAGTTTATCATCTCCAGATTTGTTTTTTTATTTCTTCTATCTGTTCTTTGTTATTTTTTCCTTTTTCCTACCTTCTTTGGATAGAGTATTTAGAACTCCATTTGTTCTTCTTTATTGACGTAGATTTTTTATCGTGTATTATTAAATTGAGGTATAATTCAAAAACCATAAAATTCATCTTTTATTATTATTATTTTTTATTTAGCTTTTAATTTTTTACAAACTGCATTTTGATTCATTGTACACAAATGGGGTACATCATTTCATTTCTATGGTTGAACATGATGTAGATTCATACCATTTGTGTAATCATACATGTACATAGAGTAATGATGTCTGTCTTATTCCACCATCTTTCATACCCCCCTCCCTCTCATTTCCTTCTACATATTCTAAAATTCCCCCATTCTTCTCTCATTCCCCACTCCCCACCCCCATTATATATCATTCTCCACTTATCAGGGAAAACATCCGGCCTTTGGTTTTTTGGGTTTGACTTATTTCACTTTGCATGATATTCCACCCATTTATTTGCAAATGCCATAATATTATTCTTCTTTATGACTGAATAGTATTCCATTGTGTATATATACCAGAGTTTCTTTATCCATTCATCTGTTGAAGGGCATCTAGGTTAAAGTACAGAGCACAAAGGTTTTAGTATATAAAGTTTAGTTTATGTGTAGATTTTAGCATATATAGTCAAAAAGTTGTGTAGCAATTGACACTCTCAGAACATTTTTGATCACCCCAAAAAGAAACCACACACCTATTAAAAGTCACTACCATTTATCCCAACCTCCCAGGCCTAAGTTCAATGAATTATCTTCTGTATTTATAGTTTTGCTATTTTGGACATTTCCTATAAATGGAATCATAAGGTGTTTTAGTCAGCTTTTTTGCCACTGTGACCAAAAGACCTGATAAGAACAATGAGAAGAGGAAAAGTTGATTTAGCTGATGGATTTAGAGATCTCAATACATAGATGACTATCACTAGAGCTCTGGGCCCAAGGCGAGGCAGAACATCATGGTGGAAAGGTGTGGAGGAGGAATGCAGCTCAGGACACGACAATCAGGAAGCAGAGAGAGTTCCACTCATCAGGGACAAAATATAAACACCAAAGGCACACCCCCAGTGACCTACCTCCTCCTCTCATACCCTACCTGCCTTCAGTTACTGCCCAGTTAATTCCTATCAGTGGATTAATTTGCTTTTTGGGTAACAACTCTCATCATCTAATCATTTTACCTCTGAACCTTCTTGCATTATGTCACACAAGAGCTTTTGGCAGACACCTCATATCTAAACCATAACATAAGGCATTTTAACTGCCTTATTTCTCCTGGCAAGTTTTCAAGGTTCATGCTTTGGTGGTATTTATCAGTACTTCCTTTAAATGACTAAATATTAATTGATCACATGAATATACCATATTTTGCTTATCCATTTATCACTTGATGGATGTCTGCATTATTTTCACTTTTTACACGTTCTGAATAATGCCATTATGAACATTTGTTGGCAAGTTTTTATTTGGGCATTCATTTTCATTTCTCTTGGACATACACCAAAGGATGGAATTGCTGGGTCATATGATACCTCTATACTTAACTTTTGTTTTTTATTGAGGTAAATTCAATTCAATAAAGTTCATCATTTCATAATTTTAAAGTACACAATTTGGTGGTTTCCAGTGCATTTGCAATGAGGAATAACCAATAATTTCTAATTCCTGGATATTTTCATCACTGCAAAAAGAAATCCGGTACCCATTAAGCAGTTACTTTCCATTCCTCTCTGTCCCTATTCCCTAGAAACAACTAATTTGATTTGTGTCTCTATGGTCTGGCCCATTTTGGACATTTCTATAAATAGGATCATACATTATATAGCTTTTTTGTATCTGACATTTCATTTAGTATGTTGTTTTCTAGATCCATCTAGTCTGTAGCTTGAACGTGTACTTCACTCCCCTTAATGGTCAAATAATAAATTCCATTCCATTTATTCCATAAATATATCACATTAACAATTTAATGGATGTTAATTGATAGGTATTTAAGTTTTGTTCAAAATACTTTTGGGCTGTATAGGAAGAAACTGTTTCAAATATTTATGTTCCAGTTATTTGAAAATTTATTTAAAATTCTTTTAGGTGTATACCTGGAAACAAAATTGTTAGCTCACATGTAATTCTATGTAGAACTTTTTGCATTATTGCTACACCATTTTCTGTAGCAGCTACACAATTATAAATTCCCATCAGCACTGTTTAAGGGTTCCAATTTCTTACCAACTCTTTTCATTTGCTCTGTTTGACAGCATCCCTTCTCTAATAGGTGTGAGATAATAGCTCAAGGTGGTTTTGGTTTTCATTTCCCTAATGATTAGTGATGCTGAGCATGTTTTTCCATGCGTTTATTGACCATCTGTATTCTTCTTTTGAACAATTTCTGTACAAACCCTTTACCTATTTTTGTAACCAAGTTATTTGCTTTTGTTGTGGTTAGTCAGTTGTAGGAGTTCTTTGTACATATTAGTCTTTATCATATGTATGATTTGCAAATATTTTTTTAGTTTCTTCAGTTGCCTTTTCACTATGCAGATTTTTGTAGTGCACATATTTTTTTATTTTTGATATAATACAATTTATCTATTTTTTTTCTGTTGTTGCCTATGCTTTTGGTGTTGTCTCTAAAGAAGAGATCTATCTTCTTTTTTACTGTGGGCATTTGCAGCTTTAAATTTATCTCTCAGCACTGCTTTTATTGCTTTTACTGCATCTCATAAGTTTTGATATGCTGAGTTTTCGTTTCATTTCATCTCAGAGTGTTTTCTGATTTACTTCATAATGTCTTCATTGACCCCTTGGTTAAAAATGCACTTTCAAAATTCCATACACTTGTGAATTTTCCACACCTCCTACTGCTACCGACTTCTAATTTCATTCCATTGTGGTCAAAGAAGACATTCATATGATTTCAAGCTTTTTTTAATTTAATGAGGATTGACTTGTTTCCTAACATATGGTGTATCTGGGAGACTGTTTCATGTACATGTGAGAAGAATTTGTATATTTTGTTTTAGGATGGAGTGTTATATATAGATATGACATTCACATCACCTTCTAGATTCCAGTGATGTGGAAGATCTTTTCGAAGTCCTTATGGACATCTTATTCCCCAGGCTTTCCTTTTAAGATTTTTGGTTATTCATTTTTGCCCCAATGATATGCATTGCCATGAATATCTGTGAATTTTTAAATACTTTCCTCTAAATATTTTTGATAAATACAGTAAGAAAAAAGGTCTTTTCCTGGGCTAGCTCCAAGGGAAGTCAAACAAAGACAGCCTAAAAATTGATGTCTTCCAGTGAATCACCAGACAGGGAAATAATGACTATTTTCTGGAACCAAGGCTTTGAAAGGAACTCAACTCTGTTCTGACCCTCCAGGGGCTGCCAAACTGCAGGTTTTCACCATGATTGTGGGTTGTCGATTTTCAAGGCTATTGTAGACCTCAGTGGAGAGGCATAGGAATTGAACCAGTCAAAAAGTCACAGAGTTCACTGTTCTCGCTGAGCTTCAGCTTATTTTCTAGAATAAATGCTCCCTGAATTGTTGAAAGACTGGTTAATTTCCAGCATCCTAAAAACATTGGTCCTGACAGTTTTTGCCAATGTTATTGTTAATTTTCAGGTGTCTTCATGCTGTCATTTTTATTGATGTAGATTTTAGCACTTACTTTAGTAATCATATCATCCTTCATTTATTCTGTTCCTTGAATTAGTAACATATCACTTTACATAATATCCTTAGCACCTGACAACAGTATACTTCCACTAATCCCTCTTGCCTTTTTTATTCCTGTCATGTATTTTATTTCTATATATGTGATAATCCCAAATACATTATTATATTTGATTTAAATATCAATTTTTTTCAGTAAATCAAGAAAAGCTGAAATGAGTCTTTTGTTTTCACCTACATATGTATTTTTTGGTTCTCATTATTTTTTCATTTAGATATGATTTCCTACCAAGTATAACTTCCCTTTAGCCTAATGAAAGTCTTTCAGCATTTCTTTTAGTTCAAGTCTACTCATGAACATTATCTCATTGTCATTTATTTGGATATTTTGAGTCCATCTTCATTTCATTTATGGGAAATATTTTTATCAAGTAAATTTCCAGAGTTCTTTTTTCTGGGTAGTTCTCTTTTCTCAGAACTCTGCCCCATATGTTCCAGTCTTCTTAGTTTCCCTCATCTCTGTCTCTTCAACTCAGAGACACCACCCAGTTTGGGTTGTACTCCCCCTACTGCTTTATATTGTGGGATGTGCCTTCAAACAGAAATCTAATGTGATCATAGGGCTTACCTCATTTATTTTCCTTGTGCTGCCTGTTGTCCAATGTGTGAAAATGGTTATAATGATGTGTTGTTTATTGATGGGGATAGGTTCTGATAAATGCATTGTTACATGATTTTTGTCACACCAACATCATAGAGTGTACTTACACAAACTAAGGTGGCCATGATGTCACTTGGTGATATAACCTCATGGAACCACCATTGTATACATGGTGCATCAATAACTAAAGCATTGCTATGTGGTACGTGACTATATTGGGCCCAATTTTCTAGTTAATTCTCACTGGCAGAGTAAATTCAGTCTCTGGTACTTATTTCATCATATCTAGAAATAAGAAGCACATGTTATCCACTTTTTGATCACCCACAGCACATTTCTAGTGTCATGTTAAGTACTGAATAGATGTGCCAAAGTTGAGATGACTTTGAGACAACCAGGACTTTTTATCTTTTAATTTCAATAATTATGACCCAGCCCTAAATTCATATCTGAACAGGTTATTGATTTGGCAAGAGATCATATTTTAGATTGAATTTCCTGTTTTGACATTAGAATTTATTATGTTGTGGAGATACAAATTAAATTTAAGTGATCAGTCGCATTAAGAAGTGTCATTTTTAACTCAGATTTTCCTTGGGGAGAAATGAGTGACTCAAATATGTGTTCCCACTCACTTTTTTATGTCTGGCAACTGTTTGCTTCTCATTAATAAGAATGTCCTTTCCTAAAATAAAATCTTGGTTAACCAAAACCTAACTAAGCCTGTAATTGACTTACTTTCCTCTGATATTATTCCTCTATTTGATTTTATTTGTTTGAAGGAAACTAATGACAAGAAATAAGTTGCTATATCCATTCAAAAGTAATGAAGGAAATGAAGAATTATGACAAATTCTCTAGAAAACTTATCTTAGTGCGTTCAAAAGTACTATAGATGGTAGAAAAAAGGAATGATGAATCATATGCGCACTTCCAGCCACATCCAGATCTCGCCATGTAAAGTCAATACTATTTATATCTCTTTTCACTAAAGAACCCCAGTTGCATCAAACATCACTAATGTAGCATATTGTTCAGTCCCCATCTGTCTACCACTGGGTAACATTTTTTCTCCTCCACATTGTCCTTGAACTTCTTTGATGAGATAATTCCCTTAAATATACTTTATGAGGGAAAAGAGAAGAAAAAAAAAAAAAACAGAACAAACTTGTAAGATCTCATGTATTGTTAACAAAACTGAACTTTCAAGTTTAATAACTTTAGAAATAATCTTTTTTACCCATTTGATGAATTTGTTTATTCAGTAAATTCCTGTTGAACACCTACCGGTGCCCGGCCATGTGTAAAGGTATCAGAGATTCAAAGATGGATAACATTCATTTCTCTTTTTGGGTACCGGGAATTGAACTCAGGGGCACTCGACCACTGAGCCACATCCCCAGCCCTATTTTTGTATTTTATTTAGAGACAGGGTCTCACTGAGTTGCTTAGGGCCTCCCTAAGTTGCTGAGGCTGGCTTTGAACTTGTGATCCTGCTGCATCAGCCTCCAGAGCCTCGGGGATTACAGAGGTGTACCACCGCGCCGGGCTGATAACATTCATTTCTAACTCTCTGAAAAGCTGAATGTTTCTAACCACCGGGGACCTCAGTGACTCCTGAAATCATTCACTACATCTTTTCATACTCCCTGATAATTATATCTTTTTCTGTCTTAGATTAAGTCAAAAGTCATTTACCTGCAATTTCACAGTTTCTGGCTTTGCTTTCAGAGCAACACATAATAAAAGTCTATCTTTATGACAAATTTGAAAAGGTTCAACATTTCATCTAGTGTATATCAGGTACTCAGTAATGATTTGTCTAATGAGCAAACAAAACTTTAATTTGGTTCTCATCCTCATGCTCCAATTCTTTTTTCCAACAAGTTCATTACTTATTTCTTGACTAAACAAACCCAGTTGGATCAAACATCACTAATGTGACATATTGTTCAGTTCTCAACAACCATTTTAATTGCTTTCCTCTGACATTTTTTTAGCTTGTTACTGTCATCTTAAAGTATGAAAATGGAATCATACATTCCCAGGATGACTTGGAGGTGGAAGAGTTGACCTGAAGCATATATGCTGGTATTTGCACACTTTATTCTTGTTGCCTCTGCCTCTATTTCAACTTATCAAATCTTAGCACTGAAATGGAACTTAAAAGTTTGTTACTGTTAACCTTTATGGCTGAGAAAAGCAAGATGCACCATGATGTGCACAAGTTCACACAATGAGTAAGCAGCAGAATCTACCAGTATTTCACAACTTAGGGGTGCCATTGATTAAATAGGGGATATTTGGAAAAATCCAGCAGAATATTTGCTGACATTTAGTGAATGAGAGCCATCCACGCTTAAATAAGACAATATTCAGGAAAGATTGCCTCATGTAAGTTGAAAATGGAGCCCCCATTTAGAAACATGGCAAGCGTAGGTGTTATGACTTCCATGTGCAGTGCCATTCAAAATGATAACCTTGAGAATGCTAGTATATTGAATTATAAGTTCCAATTCTACGACATGCCCTCTAGTCTCCATTTAACTTTACAGTTCCTACACAGATGAAATCATATACTTCTCAGCCCCTTAAATTTGGATTTGGTCATGTGACTTGCTTTGGTCAATGCGATGCAAATACAACTAATACAAAGCAGGTACTTGATTTGCGTTCACAAAATTGGTTGTGACCTCTTTTGCCTATGCCATTGCCATTGGAAAACTGTGCTCTAGTTAGGCCATTTGTCCCAGAAGAAGATGAGAAATGCACGGAAAAGGATCTTCCCTGATACTATCATTGCACCAGCCTAGATTAGCTAAAATGTAAATGTGAAATAAGTATTTATTATTATATACCACTGAGATTTTTGTCATTCCACAATAGCTGACTGATAGAAAACCTGGCAAGAATCTAGTGATTTGAACACTTTCCCAATATGTGTTACATGATCATAGCCTCTTAAGATGATCTCCAGTTTGTTAGAGGTAGGGAGCTCCATAAGCAAATAACTGCAGGAAACAATGGGTATTTTTTCATATAACATATTTAAGTACACAAGAAGTTACTGGAAAAAAATCCTAAAGTTTGTTTTAAAAAATTTATTGGTAGAAGTCTGCAAAGAGAAGCAATGAAGTTAGCCTGAAAAAAGCCTCAAGATACAGAATAGCACTGTCAAGAGGAAAATCATTGAGCCACATCACTACTGAAAAAAATAAAAAGGGCAAAAAAAAAAAAAATCAAAGAATTTGTTCGATCCAGTCAGAAAGGAGATTGGAAGTTTCCCCTCCATCTTAACAATAAGTAAAAAGCTAAACAAACTGAAAAATCAATAACTTTTCTTAGCTCTGTAAGAGAAATGCTGTGCTGTCCCCTAAACCGGAGGGAGACAGTTGAATAGAGAATCACAGCTTACTGGAGCAGAAACCTTTGTGAGTGTGGGTTGGTATCTATCTAGGCAAAGCTGAAATGCAACTGACAGATTACAGGAGATGTAGTGTGAGGACCAAAATCTCCAGGGGACTCATTCATGGGGAAGAGAGATTCCATACACTTTTGTAAGTTTTGCCAACAGGAACTCGACCAGGTTCTCACAGTGACTATTGGAGAAAAACATCACTGGCAGGGCAGACATAAGTGTCAATTTTAAAATGTACTAGAGCATTCTCTTCTTCTTACAGTCCTGCCCCTGGGAGAAACTAACTCAAGCCTATACTACTAGGGTTTCATTAGTGCCTGAACGACCTGGAAGAAGGGAAATACTCAATTCCAGTTCCCTCCAGTCATCTTGTATTACCTAAGGCAAGGGGATAATAAAAACTTGAGAAGCACTTGTAAAGTCTATAGCCCAGGGGCACAGGCTCACTAGACTGGAAATTAGTCAGAGGAGTGTAGAGCATTTCTACTCCTCTGCATTACTTTAGTAATTTACTGCAATGTTACTAAAAGCCTGTTTATAGTAGTTTCTTTTACTCAGTACCTCAAATCAGAGGTATCAAGAAAAAGCTATAAGGTATAGTAAAAGGTAAAAAAGCACCGCTTTTGTTCTTTGCTTTTTGGTGCATTATAATTATACAAAATATTGAGATCCATGATGCCATATTTGTGCATGCACGTAACATAATTCGATCAATCTCATTCCCTGGTACCTTTCTTTTCCCCCCTCCTCCTCCTTCCTACTGATTTTATTGCTCTACTCTACTGGTCTCCCTTCGATGATGATAACGACCAGGATGACAACAATTTAATTTAATTAGTGCATCATAATTGCATACAAAAGTGGTATATTCATACACGGACATAGCATAATTGGATAGGTTTCCTTGTCAGTAGTTCCCGATTCCTTCCCTTCTTTTCTTTCTCACGACCTCCTTCTATTTTATTGATCTCCCTTCTATTTTTATGAGATCAGGTTTTTTTTTTTTTTTTTTTTTTGAGATCGCTTTTTTATTCCTTCTTTTTTACCCTCTAGCTTCCACACATGAGAGAAAACATTCCACCCTTGACTTTCTGGGTCTGGCTTATTTCACTTAGCATGATGTTCTCCAGTTCCATTCATTTTTACCAGAAAATGACATAATTTCATTCTTACGTATGGCTGAGTTAAACTCCATTGTGTATATGTTAGTCAGCTTTTCATCCCTGTGACCAAATTGCCTGTGAGAGTTTGCCCGAGTTCTCTTATGGCTTCCTTAGTTTTCTCTGTTAAAGAGTAGTAGGTATCATGATTCAAGACTGGAGAGGAAGAAAGAAGTATTGGAAATAGGAGTGAGAAGATGGTATGATATTATTTTCAAAAGTAGTGGAATAAGAATAAACTAGTTCACATGATAATGTTTGTGCATTAAAGTGAGCTCAGTCATTTCGACAGGGGATTTTTCTCCATTCATATTCAACTGCATGCATGAAAGTCAAGGATAGTTGGAGAGTTGAATTTAAATAGAGTTAAAGACTTGGCAGGTAAAAATGAGAAAGGAAGAAAAAGGTAAGAGAGGTAGAACTGAGTACCATAATTATCCATATAATTTGCACTGTATAAAGAGGCAAGTTGAAATAGGATATGTTTGGGGGACAATACAAAAGATGGTAGAAACAACAGATATAGTAAAGCAGTTATTGGAATGAATTTTCCTAATATAATTGAATAATTATTGAAATCAAGGTTCTAGAAGAAATTAGCCAAAAAGATGGTAAGTAGTAGTTGAAGAGTAGTGGGATGTTTAGAAATTAAGAAGAAGGAGAGAGTACAAGTTTTTTGGCAATAAAAGGGTCTAGGATACAATTTGTGGAGTGTGTGATCGAGATAATCTGGGGGACAAACTAATTGAAAGAGAGGATATGAAGTAATTGAGATCACAAAAATTTCTACAAAAAGTATCTCCACACCGGCTACACATTAGAATCGCCTTACACAAGTAGCCCTTTCTTGCCTACCTTGTTCTTTTGCTGAAGTTGTATAACCTCAGTTCTCTGGGGTCTCATATTTTCAGAAAAGCATCCTTGGGTTCACTTGACAACAAACAAGTCTTGTCTTTCTTTTTTACTAATTATTATTTTAATTGTGCTTATTTATGGGGTACAATGTAATCATTTGATACATGTATTCAATGTGTAACGATCAATTCCAAATTGGGGTAGTTAACATTTCCGTCTCCTAAAACATTTAAAAATTTTTTTCATTAATGTAGTAATTTGCATATTTATAGGGTACAGTGTAACATTTCAATTAATGTATATAATCCGTACTAATTAAATCAAAGTAATCAACCTTTCCATCTCCTTGTCATTACTTAATATTTGGAGCCATTGAGCTCCTCTCTTCTAGTTACCCAAACAATATATAATAAGTTATTGTGAACTATTGTCAGGTTTTTGTCACTATGATCAAAATACCTGACGAGAACAACTTAGAGGAGGAAAAGTTTATTTTGGCCCACAGTTTCAGAGGCTTTATTGCTCTGTGCTCAAGGTAAGGCAGAACATTATGGAGGAAGGGCGTGGTGGAGGGGTCCTGCTTTATTCATGGTGGCCAGGAGGCAGAGAGAAAGATGGGGACCACCAGGAAGATGCATCCTTCATACCCCAGGGACCCACTCCCTTCAGTTACAGCACTCATAATCCAATAATTCCACCTCTGAACATTTCTATAATATCACAGGAGCTTTTGGGGACTACATCAGAATCAAAGAATAACCTCCCCCATTGTGGTGAAAACCACCAGAACTTATTGTTTCTAACTGGTTTTAGTACCCAGTATTCAACTTCATTACCTTTCTTAAAGTCTCCTACTAATTATTAACTCTTTTCTTCAATTGTAGTAGGATCACAGATGAGTATTAGAGATACCTCGGCACTATTTTGTGTCTAGTTACATAGTGACTCTGGAAGCATTTCTCATCCTATCTTCACATATTCAATTTAATACCCATTCTCTTTAGACTATGGATTTATAAAGCAAGCATACAGATTATTTAGGAGATGTTGATAATAGATATTAAAATCTCATTAAAATAGGATTAACTAAGAGTCAAAAATACTGAATCATTTTGATTTACACTTGAATTTCAGGATTAAATATTTTTACATTGATACAAGTTATTAATATTTTCATTTTTTTCTACTTAAAACAAATTTTTCAAAATTACAAATTAAGAAAAATGCATATTTGTTAAAAAACAGAATACAGAGAGTAAAACTTTAAAGTCCTCTTTTAGTCCTGTCCCCTAAACTTACTTCCCTGACTATAGGTAACAACTATTAGAATATCAAATCTCTCTCCTTATCTTTGTCCGCCTGAAAATTCATGAACAGATTGATTCAACAATTAGCTATTGAGTGTCTAGTTAGTTTCATACACTATGCTGGAGACACAGAGAAATAAGAAAAAATAGGTCTTCATGGAGTTGACAGTGGAGTGAGTACAAATAATGAGTATACAAGTAATTAATAATTTTAGGTTGCAATGATAATCTGAAACAAACAAACAAGGGAAAGAGATTCTGACTAGAGGAGAGTCTACTTAGGATACGGCCGTTAGTCTGCTTCTCCAAGAAACAAAGATGGTGGGATTGGAAGTGTGAGAGGTTTATTGCCTGTAAGAACAGAGGGAGTGAAAGGAAACTGGGAGACGCTTGCTAGTGACAACAGTGCCACTCTAATCTGTGATGGAGAGGAGAGAAAGTTATAAAACTAAAGTTTCAGCTGATAGGGAGTCCTTAAGCTCAAGTTCCTAGCAAAGGAGTCCTCATCTCCCAGGAAGGGGCCTGATTTAGCATCCTTGTTAACATCCGGGTAATGGCTCACTGTCAATATGGTGGTGATGATTTTATAGTATAGGTTGGGGTTAGGGCAGAGGGCAGCTAGTCAATTCCACTCTCTTATTTGTTACTGCTTTACATGGTGTCTACAAGAATCTCTCTGAAGAAAAGAAACTTAAGATTCTAATAATGAGAATAAACCAGTCATTATAAGTACCTGTGAAAGTGTTTCCTAAGCAGAGAGTCCAGCCAGTACCAAGGCCTTGAGTTAGGAAGGAGGTGATCTGACCCAGGATTAGTATAGGAGTCTCCAGTCTGCAGCAAAGTATAGTATGAGAGTAGGTTTAAGTGGGAGGCAAGAATCAAATCATGCAGAGTTTTTAAGGTTATGTATGGTAAAGAGGTTTTTCTTCTTGCTGCTTTTTCACTTTTTTTCTTTTTCTTTTTCCTTTTTTTGGGGAGGGGTACTGGGGATTGAATACAGGGGCACTTAAGTACTGAGTCATATTCCAAGCCCATTTTTTTGTTGTTTTACTTTGAGACAAGGTCTTATTAAATTGCTTAGGGCCTCGCAAAATTGCTGAGGCTGGCTTTGAACTTGCCATTCTCCTGCCTCAGCCTCCCAAGCCGCAGGGAGTGTGCCACCATACCCTGCTCACTTTTCTTTCTTCAACTTTTCTTTTTTATTTTAACAAAGAACAGAGAGAATCCATGGACAGGGTTTAAGCAGGGGTGACTGATACAATTTACATTTTGCAAGCATTTCTTAATCAACCATATAGACAATGTATTATTGAAGGAGACAAAAGTGAAAGCAGTGTGAATAGTTAGGAGTCTGTGCAACAGTACAGGAAAAAATCAAGATGGTGGACTGGACTAGAGTGGGAACAGTTTGCTGCAGATCCATACAAGGTCTTTCATAAATATATTTATACATATTTTGCTCTGACTTGCTTTTTTATATAAATAATATATTTTAGGAATCTTTCCATGTCCATTATATAGATCAGTTGCCTTCTTTTTTAGCCAGAACATAGTATTTCAAGACTTATTCAATTTACATATTTTCCTGTTGGTGGAATTTAGGTAAATACATTTTTATATTCTTTATAATATAATGAACATTTGTATAAGTGCCTCATTGTGAAGATGTGCAAGTGAAATTTCTGCACACACTTGAAAATTTAATAAGTATTGTCATTTTTCTTGTAGAAGACTGTACTAATTTATACTTTCACAGGAGCGTGTGAGATAGATCTTCATTCAGCTCATGTTTTACTAATATAAGATAGTATGAATTTTTAATATTTTGAACTAAAGGAAAAATGATTGTTTTCAGATGGGGAAAGCAGAAACCAGTTTTGTTGCACTGAAGGAGCACAATAACACCTGCTGATTCTATTGCCTTCAATAGATTAAATAAACTAAATATCATTAGAGTATTAGGTTCTTAGTGTAGTCATAACAAATTTCCACAAACTTGGTGACTCCAAGCAACAGAAATCCATTCTCTCACTGTTCTGGAGACATGATATCAGAAATCATGATGTTAGTAGAGCCATCTCCCCTCTGGCTCTAGGTGAAAACACTTTCACCAATCTAGTGACTGTCTGCATTCCTTGGTATTTTTTGCTTGTGCCTGTATCATTCAAATTTCTGATTCCTTGTTCATCTTTTCCTCTGTGTGTATCAAAACTCCCTTAAGTCTCTCTCTGATAAGAATCCATGTGATTACATTTAGGGTCCAGTCAGATAATTCATAATGAACTCTGCAAGATCCTTCACTTAATTCCATCTTTCACCATATATGGGTATAGTTGTTCTTCTGCTACATAAAATAATATTCACAGGTTCTGAGGATTAGAACATGGACATTAACTTTGAGGGAGAGGGGATGCACCATTTAGCTCATTACTACAAAAATTAACTCACATTTCCTTTCCTGTTGACATCACAACATGAAAAGTGGTAGAAGGAGCAGAATTCAAGATTCAAAAGATTCCCTAATTGCTAATAAAGTTTGAGCACTTTGTCATATATTGGTTAATTCAACTTCCTTTTATTTGAATTACCTGTTCGTAGTCTTTGTTCCTTATTCTCTGGAGATCTTCATCAATTTTTTTCTTTTACTTACTAGTGAGTTGCACAAAACCTTCATTTTTATGCATTGTGTTATTTGGGAAATATATCACAAAATGTTTGTACAAACTGTAATGCATCTGTTGGAGGCAAATGAATGGATTTAGGGCTCTTTACTATGCAAGATTTACATGTTTGTGAGCTCAGATATATTTACCTTTTCCCCAGCTTGGTAGAGTTTAATTTAGCTAACAAAAATAGAATCATGAATGAATTATTTTTCACCTCTTTTTTGATTTGGTATGTAACATGAACATTTCCCTAGAATATGCATAATTTTTACCTTTTTAACTGACTTCTAAGTTTTGTGCTTTCTTTTTGTAAGCTGTGTAAATAATGATTCCGACTCACTATGTGTCCAGCACAATGGTAAATGCTCTGTAAGTATTCAATCACTGAACCTGCTTAGGAAAGGATCACTATTCTCCGTTCACTAATGGGAAGTTGAAACCCAGGGCAGTTTCATAATTTACCCTAAATCAAACAGCTAGTAACTAGTAGAGCCTAATCATAGGTCTAATTATAAACTATTCTGCTTTATTGAATATTTTAATTTTTAACACTAAACTCCATAATGTAGGTCTTCAAATAATTGAATTTTAGAAAGAAAAAAGGAATTCTCTGAAATCAAACTAAAGAATTTAAAGCATTTGCTACAGTGGCAAAGGGAAACAACAAGCTATATTTTGACTCAAATATAACATGGAGAGTGTGTGTGGAGATAGAAGTGGGGTTTCCAGATGGGGCTTTAGGGAGACAGGGAGCAGCACATTGGTAAGTATATAAGAAGCTAAACATAAAACTCATGGTATTAATTGCATGTTTATGATGAAGCTCATTTATAGTCATATAAATATACTGTTAGCCACACTGATTCAAATAAAAAAGTCATTGTGTACATCAAAAGTATAAAGTACAAAATACATGGTCATTTAGGCATAAACATTTCAGCACACATATTTAAATAAAGATATTATTTTCTTTTAGTGATGTGTTTGAATTAAAAGAACTTCTCAGGTCTGATTCTATAAGCATATTGGGATGTCTTAAGTAATAATCAGGCAAACAAAAAATACACAATTCATGATAAAAGGTAATGACAATTTTAATATCTGATTTTAGTCAGATTTTAGTTGGGAGAAAGATTGTTTTCTTTTTTGCTTTTAAGAGAGGGAATTTACATAAAGAAAATGGATGTTAACAATGGATTTTTGAATGTCAGCATCCACAGCCATCCAGTACAATCTATGCAACACAGTATGCAGACCATCTGGGCTCACGGCCATTATCCTGCAAACTAGCTAGGCTTGAGTGATCCTCTGAAGCCTAATTCCAGTGCACCCTGGTTTGCCTGTTTTGAAAGAATTCCGTTGCCAATATTTTGGAGCAGGTGCAAAGCCATTTTGGAGTTTCCTGCTGAGGTTTATGCAAATAACTGCCTTAACTGGACTGTGGGCTCAGATTTCCTACTGCCTGAGCACTGAGATTCAGGCATGATTTGTCTTCTATTCCCTTCCAACTTAATTCACTCTGCTTCTATCTTTACCTTCAGCTCTTTTGTTCACATCATACCCTGTTATTATCTTCTGCAATGTTTCTCAAATGCAAGAAATGAGAGTATGATCAAAATTAATAGTGGACGACAACTCGAAAGAATTTATAATCCAATGCCAGAGGAGTTAAAATTTTGTGAAGTAATTTTTGATCCAAGAGACATGTGGATGACTTTGGAGACTTCCTTCATTTCCCTAGGCTGCCTACCTTATGGATATTGTGTAAGCATTAAATGAGGAACTATGTAAGAAGGCAATGAGATACACAAAGCACTCTACTAATGATACCGCCGTTTACCGGAGTTCTGCTCCCTCTAATGTTGAAGTTTGAACACTAGAGAAGCACACCAAGGCAAGCATATTAAGCAAGTTTTATTTAAAAGTAATAATAATACAGACTTCTCCTGGGAGGGAGAAGGGGGCCATGGCTGATGTTCCAAAGTTCCAAGAAGTGAGTGCACCCTACATCTTTTATAGGTTAAGGTCTCTTTTGTTCTCCAGTTCTCTCCCCGCTTATCTCTCCTTCCTGCCTAGGTGACTAGGCCTGGTTTTGCAGGTGAGATGTAAAAAGTGAGAAGCCATGGGGCAGGGGGAGGGCCAAAGTGATTCAGGCAGGTAAGGGCCCAGGGGGCATTAATTAGCAGCTCCTTGCTTGCAGTCCTTGATAAAGGCAGGTAAATTTGGTAATCAATGAGCTCCAGAGATCCTTGACATTCCATTCTCCCAGGGGCATCTCCAACTTCCAGAGGCAGATGACTTTCATGGCCTTCATTTCCTCGATTTGACCCGATCCCCTATTTCTACACTGACTGCCTGTCCCCAATTCTGGCTTCACTAATATGAGGTATTAGGTAAGAATGATAGAGAATATGAGCCAGGTTATCACAGTGAGGAGTTGTAGAAAGGTGGTGATCAAACTGACCCACCTTGATTTGCCTATTTCTAATTCTGGTAATTGGCTTGGATGATAATACACCTGAATAATAAGTGAAGGCAGAAGGTGAGGACAGACCAGGTATGAACTAGACTGCATAAGGTCTTTTGTTCACAATATGGTAACGCAGACACCATTGGTTGCCTACCCAAAATCTACCACTCCTTTCTTTACTGTTGATAAAGTTCTAATTTTTGTGCCCGATTAACATGGCCTCTCTGCTTCCCTCCCTGATTCTATAGGTTGAAAGTTGATTGGTCTAAGACAATCATGACCATTCCATGATTGATCCTCCTGTGAATGGACGTATGATGAAATACTATCCAATGTCTCCAAGGGAGCTTTTCAGATTGTTTTCTTTGATAAAAAATACACTCATAAGGAGAAACTCTCTGAACAATATTGTGTGTGCTTCACCCACCTTGTTAAATTTAGAAACAATGCAATTGCAGAGACTCTAACATAGAACTCTCAAGTTATTAAGTTACTGAATTAACACTGAAAACACTCTGTATCCATTCATCTTGTTTTATAGTGTAATAACATTTCTTTGCTGCTTAATCATTCTGTTATATAGGCCTAAGCAAAACACCATAATCCTTACATTCTTAATTGAGAAATTCTTGCAGAAGGAGTTGCTACAGATCAAAGCATACACTATATACTTTGCCTATAAATGAAAATAATTACAATATTAAATCGTAACGGTAATCGCGTCACTACCTTACCCAATGTATTTCAATAGCTCTTCCTTGTCCTCAAAACAAATTTCCTTACTTGGGACTAGATGGTGATTTGAACCTGTCCTATCACATCAGTTTCATCCTGCACAAAAATTCTTCCACAACTTATAGTATTGTCATAAGAAAATTCATTCAGTTACTATAAATTCTTGAAAATTTGTTATAAGGAACCTCCTTCATGTATTAGCAGAAACTCTTCCTTCAAGAATACTTCAGATTAAAAAATCCCAGCTTTCAATTCTGCAAGTATTTTAATGTAATCAACACAGATGCACTAAAATAGATTATAAATCATAATCTAGAATTTTATATTATTAAATTAATCAATATTACATAATATTAATTAATATCATTATATGATTAGATAGTTCTTATGTAATTAGATTATGTATTGTATGATTATATATTATACACTATATTTAAGTTTTCAATATAAGTTCCATATCTGGGATGATGGGACAGAATGGGTTAAGGCAGGTTACTTGCCCTTGCAGTATGCCCATATAGCAACCTTATTTCCTTCATGATAGTACAACCAACTTTATTGTAATTACTCACTTGATTGCTTGTTTCCCTTACTGGACTAAATGCTCCATTAGTGTAGCAATAATGTTGGTCATGCTCACCCTTGTATCTTCATAGCTCCTGGAGCATAACAACTGCTTAACAAATATATCTGAGGAATTAATACATAAAATCTCTACAAATATATTGTTCCACTCTAAGAAGGAGAAAGGTTGATGAGTAATAAGCATATTATCTCCTTTAAAAGGAGATTGTGCTTGTGGAAATAAATTTGGAAAGAATTTAGAAATTTAGAAAGAATTAATTTTCACAAAATAAGTGAGAAACTAATTAAAACTACTACTAAGAGTATGAAAAAGTTGCCAATTTTAAGAGCAACCCACAAAATCAATCACATTTTTATATCAGAAATAAGCAACAAGAAAATGCAATTAAAATAAAATGATATTTATAATAGTAACAAAACAACAAATTATCTAGGAATTAAATAAGAATATAAATGAATTCACTGGCAAAAACTTCAGAATAATAGTAAAGGACACAGAAAATATCATAAACTTTAAAAAGAGGTGTTCCACACTCTTAAAAGAGATGACTTGATATTCTAATGATCATGATATCTAAAAGTGATCTGTAAATACAAGGAAATCATCTTCAAAGTTTAAGCTAGATTTTTTTTGAGCCATATGATAAATGAAGTATAAACTTTACATGGAGGATTAAAGATCTTCGATTCAATCTTAAAAATTAAAACTAATGGAGGAAGACATGCCTGAGCATCAACACATATTTTAAAACCTCGGTAATAAAAAATTGAAACAAAACAAAAACAAAAACAAAATCCTCTATGGTAGCCACAAAAGGAGAAAAATGCCCCTGCAGAATTGTGCCCTCAGAGGCAAACTGCTGTGGTGTATTGTGTATGTGTGTGTAAAATTATAAGATAAAGAGAACAATGTAAATCAATGAAGAAAAGATGGGTATATTTTAATTGACAATGTTGAGAAAATTGGTTCATTAAATTGAAATAAATGAAACTAGGTCTTGGCTTATACCTACTATACATGAATCAATTAAATACAATATCAAAGTTAACTATGTATTTAACAGAAAAATATTTTTAAAAATACTTTGTTACATAGGATCTGGGAAGGAGAAGTGAAGTACAACTTCAAAAATATACACTGTAAGCAGCAAAGTGATAAAATTAATTCAAAATTAAGGATTTCTAAATCCCACATACAAACTTAAAAGACAGTTGAACCCATTTACATAAAAGATATAATTTAACCAGTGATTATCTATGGGGACTACAGGAATTACAGGTGAAGATAAAAGAATTAACAAACAATAAGAATAAAGATTCCAAAGAACCAATGATGGATATGTACCAGAAATTAACAAGAACAATTAATTTAATCACTGTACTTTTGTTCTGAAAAATAAAGAGAAAACTATGTAGCAGCAAGTTTTATCTTGAAAATATGTTCTATATTGTTAGAATGTAGATCTTGTGGCAAGAAAACAGTCTACCTAGGTTCATTCATATTATACTTTCAAAGGAAAAAAAATTTTTAATACAAAAATAATTTTCTCCTAAAATTATATTAAAGCTGATCACTTTGTCTTCACAGGTTTATTTTAAAGTGTCAATTATTGAATTATAATTTTAGTTTTATTTTTAATGATTTGGAGAAAGAGCCATAGAATCAAAAAGACTGAGAGACATGGACCCAGGAAGCAAGGTGCCAGGGTGCTAGCCAGGTCTTTTTTCTTCTTATATAGAGCCACTAATAGCATCATGAGAGTCTTTCCCTCAGGATCTCATCTAATTCAAATGATATCCCCAAAGTTCTAGCTCCAAATATCATTAATGTATGAATTTAGGGATTATGTTTCCAAAACATACAATTATTGAGGACATATTCAGACCACAGGCAATGGTGTGCTTCATCACAATCTTAAAATAAATTGTTTGTACTAAAGCAGTGGTATCCTCACCTAACCTCCTCCATCTACCTTGGCCAAAACAAATCATAATCATTTTGCTATGTATGGACATAGGTGTCTAGGCTTTAGAAAGACTCACAGTTAACATTGATGTGTGGGAATCATTAGATAAAATTATCTCAATACCTCCAGACTAAACAATATCTCATTCTTAATGATACTCTGAATTATGTTGTTATGTTTTTCATGTTGTAGGTGTGATACGCCTACAACAATTCATGGACAGTGGGAGGAACCTGGGAAAATCTTCAAACAAAACTAAATTTATTTAACAGTCTAGTCATGGTACTTCAAGATTTATTTGATTGACAGTATATATTAAAGATCAGAGAGTCACCTAAGGCACTCTCAATCACTTGAACCTATAAAATTGCTGCTGCCTTTTCCCCTTCTTTTACTTAGCCTGAGTATGTGACAGATTTGCTATCAACATCCATAAATTTTACCATTTCCATTAAATGTGAGAATATGTTATATAGGATATTTAATATTACAGCTTTGTCTACTTATTACATTCATTACATCATAATAATGTACATAATTAGAAATAGTCCATTAATATATTGCGAACTTTTCTTCTTTTTCTTTTTTCTTTTTTTTTCTTTTTTTGGAACCAAATTAAGCAGTTCATTCAGGAGGCACAATGAAGTATAAGAATCACATTTCAGAAGGGCAAAGTAAATCACAAGGTTGACTGTGATTATTGGTCCAAAAGAAATCTGGGGAGGTTGAAGTAAAGAAACTATGTCCTTTTCTTTAAAGTTAAAAAGCAGTTCCAAATAATTTCCAGATAATATTTGGTTCTTATTTAAGTTTTACAGGTAAGATAATTCACCCTGAATGGTGGTACTTACTGGGAATAACAGGACGCCATGTTGACTCTGTTAATGAGTCTTCTGTGCTGTATGCAGTAAATCACATTGTCAATTCTCACCCTGATTCTTTCACCAAAACAAACAACAATGTTTTGGGTGCTTTTACAATGATTTGGTGTGAAGGGATATTAGAACTAGAGAGAGATAAACACTTCAGATTGTTTAAAATTAATTTTGATCCTGGAATGGCAACAGTTTGTGAAAAATCCACAGTTATTTCACAGTACATGAGACATTTGTCAGATAAGGTATTTATAAACTATAAACAGGGAAACAGCAGAGAAAATGGGACATATTGTTTCTAAAGCAACAGCCTTCTTAGTGATACTTTGCCTAGAAGGTATTGTTTTTTAATTAAAAAAAAAAACACAGAGGACTGATATGTTAGAGAATAATTATTTATATGAGGGGAAGTTGTTATTTATAATCCTTTGAGATTTGCTGAAAATGATGTATCTTAAAATTTTCTTAGTTTAATAAACAGAGTGATGATACAAAACAGCAATATAAGAAAAGTTAAGCAAAATTAAATGGATATGTATAACAAAAGTAAAATAAAATGTGGGGAGGAAGGAAATACCAAGAAGGATTTTTATTAACAAAACAGGGTATTAAATGTTACTTTTCTGTTGATTTGGAGTTTCATCAAAGTCTTAAAAGTTGAGAGAAAACAAAATAGGGTCAAATAACCTGACTGCTAAAGTAAAATGGCAGATTAAACCATACTAACATATTGTGCTGTGATAAGATATTTTTAAAATAGACCTATCAACAGAAAGCACTCATTACCAAATTATTTAAAGGAAGGAAGATTCCCCCACACCCCCCAAATTTTTTTTGAGAAAAGATTAACAGTACGAAAATTTGAGCCTGATAAGCCTATGGCTGCAGAGTAGAGGGAAACATGGGAAAAGTATTCAGAGTGACAATCGCTTCCAGCAATGATATGGCAAAGGTACACATTCATGGTGGAGCAGTTGAAGTAAACAAAACTTTTGTCTTCAAACAGATTCTACTCAAGAGCACTGTTGATGACCTCTAACAAAGAATATTGAAATAGGGTTGGGATAAAAAGTAATCATAAGAGGTCAATTAGGAAAAATACTGTCTACATCTCAGAACTCACCTAAGTGGTTCTCAGTGGAGGAATCTGCTGAACCAAATGCATCTCAATAAGAGAAATAATTAGTACTTAATATCTAGACACAAAGGGTACACAAACAGATTACAAGGTTGTAGGTCATGTTCCATATCCAGTAATGGCAGTGTTACCTTTTATGGAGCTAACCCTACTATAAGTAACAAATATAAACTCTAGAATATGAATATTTAGAATACTAGCATATCAGATGCAATCTACATTTTTCTTCTGTGTGTTTTATTACTGTGGAACAAGACACATGACATAAAATTTACCACTTATACCACTATAAAGTAAATCACTTGTCAGTTCTCATCCCGATTCTTTCACCAAAGCAAAAAGCAAGCATCAATATTTCAGGGGCTTTTAAAGTATACAATTCAGTAGTATTAATAAATTCATAATATTCAACAAACATCACTACTATCCAGTTCCAGAACATTTTTATCAACCCACCAGAACTTCCAAACCCTATAAGTAGCAGTCATTTTGTATTTCCACATTGCCCTGGCCTCTACTAATCTGCTTTCTATTTATATAATTTTGCCTAATCTGGATATTTCACATAAAAGAATTCCTATGATATTTATGTATATATAGCCCTTTGTTTCTAGCTTCTTTCACTCAGCACAATGTTTTCATGGTTTACCCCTGTTTTGACATATATTAATACTTAATTACTTTTAATGACTGAATGATATTCCATTGTGTAAATATACAACATTTTTTTGATTCATTCATTAGTTGTTAGACATTGGGATTGTTTTCACCTTTTGACTATTATTAATAATGCAACTATATAACATTTTTATATACATATTAGTTCGAACACCTGCTTTCAATTCTTTTGAATATATTGTATACCTAGGAGTAGAATTTCTTGATATTATTATAATTTTATATAACTTTCTCCACCAAACTATTTCTTTCAACTATACCATTTTATATTCCTACCAGCTCTATATGACAGTGCCAATTTCTCTATAATGTTTTGTATTTCTCATTATAGTCCATCTAGTGGATATGAAGTGGTATGACATTGTGGTTTTGATTTGTATTTTCCTAGCAATTAATTATGTTGACTATCTTCTCAAGTGCTTGTTAGTCATTTATATACCTGCTCTGGAAAAAAATAGATTTTGTACATATGCTATATTTATAATATATAGAATATATAATATGGAATATACACCCACATATATAGGAATGATACTGGACCCTGATGAGATATATGATTTGCAAACATTTTCTCCCATTTTGAGTTATCTTTTTGCTCTCTTGATAGTGTCATTTGATGCACAAAAGGTTTAATTTTGTTGACATCCAATCTATACTTTTTTCCAAAAGAAAAACAATAAAACTTAAAATTAATATAATGAAATATAATCTAAATACATAATTAAATGCCATTCAGCTATAAAAAGCAGGAGATCCTGTCATTCGCAACAATATGAATGATAAAGGAGGACACTGTGCTAAGTGAAATAAGCCAGGAACAGAAAGAAAAATACCTGCTCAGTTACCCTTCCTTTACTGTACTGATCTTCTTTCTACTTATTTACTGTTTTTTTTTTTTTAAATTGGTGCTTTATAGATATACATAAAGGTGAAATTCATTGTGTATATTCATATATGTACATAGCATAATTTAGTCAAATTCATTCCATAGTTCCTCCCTTTTCCCATCCTTTTTCCCTCCCTTCCTATGCCCTCCTGTATTCCATTGATCTACCTTCTATTTTCATGGGTTCTCCCCTGTCTTCCCTCTTATTTTGCTCTAGCTTCCACATAGGAGAGAAATCTTTCAACCTTTAACTTTCTGACTCTGGCTTTTTTATTTAGCATGATGTTCTTCAGTTCCATCCATTACCAGCAAATGCCATAATTTTATTCTTTATGCCTGAGTAAAACTTCATTGTGTGTGTATGCCACATATTTGTTACTATTCATCTGTTGATGGTCACCTAGATTGATTCTATAACTTGGTTATTGTGAATTGTATTGCTTTAAACATTGATGTGCCTGTATCACTATAGTAGGCTGATTTTAGTTCTTTTGGATAAATACCCATATGACCCAGCTATCCCACTCCTAGGTATTTATCTAAAAGAAATAAAACCTTTTTCTATTTATGATTTAATTATCTCAGGTATGTTGTTAGAGCAATGGAGAGCTGGCTAATACACCACCTAATCTTACTTATATGTGGAATCTAAAAAAATTAAAATTCATAAAAGTAGGGTATAAAATGGTGATTACCTGTACTTGGGGTTGATAGGATTGGAGAGATATTGGTCAAAGCACACAACATTTCAATTAGACAAAAGGACTAACTTTAAGGAATCTATTTGGCATCATGAAGACTGTTTTAGTCAGTTTTTGAATCACTGTTCAACATACCTGACAAGAACAACTTAGGGAGGGAAAAGTATATTTGGAACTTATGGTTTCAGAGGTCTCAGTCCATAGACAACTGACTCCTGGGGGAAGGGCCCAATAGAGGAAAATTGCTCATCTCATGACTGGGTCAGGAAGGAGAAAGAGAGAAAGAGGAGGAGAAGGAAAAGGAGAAAGAAGGAGAAAAGATGAAGAACTATTTCTAAGACTTGCCCCCAGTGACATACCTCCTCCAACCACCTGCCTACAGTTACCACCCAGTCAGTCCATTCAAACTAGGACTGTTTAGGTTACAGTTCTCATAATCTAATAGTTTTATCTCTGAATAATCCCTCATTAACAGGAGCTTTTGGGGGGACACCTCACATCCAAACAACAATGACTATAGTTATAACAGAATATAAATTTAAAAATTGCTAAGAAAGTAGATTTTACATATTCTAACTACAAAAGTGGTATACATTTGTTAAATTGTTTGATTTAGCTATTTTATAATGTACTCATATATCAATATTGTGTTTTACACCGTGAATATATACAATTTTTTATTCATATTTTTAAAAAGGTAAGTGAAAAGCCAATATTTTATGCAAATGTTCAAGATAGGGTTCTTACATGAGTCAAAAACTGGTAACAAGGGCTGGGGAGATAGCTCAGTTGGTAAAATGCTTGCCTTACAAGCACAGGGCCCTGGGTTCAATCCCCAGCACCACACACACAAGAAAAAAAAAAAAACAAAAAAAAACTGGTAACAATCCAAGTGCCCAGCAACTGAATAATATAAATTGCCTGATGTAATAGTACTGAGATTCAAACGTAGGGAGTTTCCTAGAGTCCAAATATTTAAATAATTTTCTCCATTTCCCATGTTTTACAGATATATCTGAGTTAAGAGTAAAAATGTTGTCTCCATTATAATGTAGAAAGATAGTTACAAGATTAAAAATTAACCAGAAAGTACACTGAAACACAAAAATCAAAGCAAACTGAAATGATATGAATAGCAAGGCCATAACAGAATACTCATAGTAATTAGCATTTCAAGTATAAAACAAAAAGATCAGTTGAAATGTAATAGCATGACCACTGAAGTCAACAACAAGTATAACTTAGCTCTCTCCTCAGGGATATAGAAATACAAAGTACATTTTGAGAAGAAGATGCAAAGACAGTGCAGTATTTTTAAATGTAGGCCAGGACCAAATATCAAGACCTTCAGTGTTAGTTTAGAATGATTTAAGTAATTGAGATGAGGCAGACCAAGATGGTGGCTGATTAAGATTCTCCAGTGATTGTCTCTCCATTAAAACAAAAATTTGAATAGCTATTTAGGCAATAAACTACCTTCACAAAAGCTAAGGAGGTCAGATGAGAAAACATGCCTGGAATTAGTATAATAAAAATAAAAGATGCATTGAAAAAGGTAGGAAGTAAAGAGTTGCCAGTGTTACTCCTTCAACTGCAAGCAAATGGAGAAGTCTTCCACTTATGGGAGGGAGAAAGAATTAAGTCCAGACCTTAGATTTGAATCCAGTGTCAGGTTCACCACAATAAAACTCCATGCTAGGTCCATACCCACAACCTATATCCTTAGGCCTATACCCACAGACTGAGCCACTATAACTGCATTAAGCCAGATAGCTGACTAGTCCACCATCCCTTCTCCAACCTTGAGCAGCAGCATGGAGAGCAAGATTCCACCATTTGGTAAGCAGGGCATGAATGCTAGCACAGGACTTTGCCTTGGAACTCAGAGTTAGGTCTTCTATGGAGAGTGAGCATCAGGCAAAATCCAAAGGCCTCTATACCCAGGTTAGAGCTTATAGATGGAGACCTTACATCCGTGCCAGCATCAGGAAGAGACCTGCACACTGGTAGGACAGACTTGAGTTTTGGCCTGCATTATTACTAACCTTAAAGGAGGCTTAGGGCACCCAGATCTTCCAGACTGTGTAGGTCCCTGCAGCTGTGAAACTCATTTTTGACCCAGCTTAGCATCAGGCTTGGTAGTCAAGAGACTGTTCCACTACCTTTTCACTAAGCTTGGGCAGCATAGCTATCCTCAGGCCAATGCTTTCAGATGAAACTTCTAGACTGATCCTGGTATTAGTCAGAAACCTGCTCCCTTATAGGATAGATTAAGGTTTTAATCTGTGAGTTGGGGATATTGTTCAGTGGTAGAGCCCTTGTCTAGTATGTGCAAGGCACAGGTTTCCATCCCTAGTACTGAAAAAACAAAAAAATAAACAAACAACAACAAGAATACATGTTTTAACCTGTACCACTGCTAACTGTGACATGGATCTGGTAGCATCCCTGAGAGACTATGCAGGTCCTTGCAGCTGTGAGACTCATGTACAACTCAGCTTAGCATCAGCTTTGGTTGTCAAAAGTTTACATTTTCAAAACTATACCCCAACCTTGAGCAGCACAGCATGGAGAAAGTCTTCATTTTCTGAGGGTGGGACAAGTTAACACAGGACTTTTCCTTGGAACTCAATGCTGAGTTAGTGAAGTCCAACACTGGAAAGATCATACAGTCACCACTCCCAGGTCAGTGTCTACAGATGGAACCTCTGGAACAGCCACAGTGCCAGATGGAGACACAAGGCCCCAATCCATTGGACTTTTGTTCTAGCCAGTGTTACCTATGGCTAGAGCCCCTTTCAGCAGTAGGCTATTACAGCACTGTGAGTCTTGTCCTGACCCATGGATGTGCTGGCCTTGGCAGGATGTGGGCTCAGGATGTAACACAATCTGGAGCACTGGTGGCCACAAGCATGACATAGGAGCCTGGGTCTGGTCTCTCCACAGTTACTTTGTCCATAGCTAGAGAGAATTCCACAGTTTCTGACCCCATGTTGGAGACTATGGTTGAGGCACCTTGGCCTGCCCCAGGTCTAGGAAGATGCTAGAGGAGATGAACTGCCCTGTTTAGATACTCCTGTGTTCATGCTGTAAAACAGAACAACTAAGGACTGAATACAAACATGGGCTTGAATTGTCCACTAATGCACAACAGCAGACTCCCAGCAATCTAGACCTGGATGCCATTCACTGATGAATTAGAGGAAGTGACTACAGGCTCAGAGGGAATAAGAAGCCTACTTAGAATCTCTGGAAGACAGGCACAGAATCAGAGAAGGAAGATTGGAATAAATACATAATTCTTCTATGCCCAGAAGATGTTGCACTCCAATCATCAAGAGCTCTTAGGAAAACCAGGAAAACATGACTTCACCTAATAATCAAAATAAGGTTCCAGATATCAACTAGATAGTAACAAGTATAAGTGAAGTTTCAGTTTGTACAGTTTGAAATAGCTATTTTAAGGAAACTCAATGAATTTCAAACACACACACACACACACACACACATACACAAGGAGAGAAAGACACAGAGAGAGAGAGAGAAAGAAAAAAATTCAGTACTCAGAGAAACTTAACAGAGAGATGGAAGCAATTTTTTGAAATCAGATAGAAACTCTTGAACTGAAAAAAAGCACAAAGTGAAATTAAAAACAATCATAGACTGGGCATGGTGTTGCACACCTGTAGTATCAACTTCTTGAGGCTGAAACAGATGGATCAATTGAATCCAGGAATTTGGAACCAGCCTGGGCAACAGGGTGAAATCCCATCTCAAAAATTTAAAAACCCAGCCCAAACGAAATAAAGAAAAAAATCACATTAATGGGCATAGATAGCAGAACATCTCAAACAGAAGAGCGAATTAGTGAGCTCAAAGACATGTCATTTGGAAATACACAGTTGGAGGAGAAAAAATAAAAAGGAATAAAGAAGAAAGAAGAAAGATTATAAGAATTACGAGACAGCATGAAAAGTCCAAGTAATTGTTTCATTAGAGTTCAAGAGGGACTTAAGAATGCCAATAGAGTAGGATTATTCAACAAGATAGTAACAGAAAGCATCCCAAACCCAGAGAAAGATACAAATATCCAGTTATGGGAATGTCAGAGATCACCAGTCAAATTTAATTCAAAATTGTCAAACCCCAAGAGATCTTATAAATAATCTCTCAAAGGTAAAAAATAAGTGGAACATTCTCAAGCTGTCAAGAAAAAACAAATACCAAATGAGGGTTTCCCAGTTCACCAGATAGCTGACTTCTCTGTAGAAATGGGAGAGAGTGGATTGAGATTTTCACAGTACTGAAGGAAAAATATTTCAGCTGAGAGTATTGTACTCATCAAAGCTATCCATTACAAAAGAAGGAGAAATAAGACATTGCTAGACAAACAAAAGCTGAGAGATTCTATCTCTATCAGACCCATCCTACAAGAAGTTTCTTTAACTGAAGGGTAAAGATGTTAATGAGTAATAAGGAAACAAGAAAAGGCATAAAACAACGGTTAAGAGTAATTTTACAAACTCAGAATGCTCTACTATTGCAAACATGGTGCATAAGCTATTCATATCTTTAGTATGAAGACTAAAAAAACCAAAACAATTAAAAATAACAGTAACTACATTAATATTTTAAGACATTGGTCATATAGAAACATGTAAAATGGGATATCAAAAATTCAAAATGTGGGAAGGAATGGGGTACAAGTGTAATTTTCTTATTAGTATATTCTCTTTTGTTTTTTTTTTGTTAGTTTCTGTTCTTATGATTATGTTAAGTTGCTGTTAGCTCAAAAAAGGTTGCTATAATCAAAAGATGCTTTTTGTAAGCCTCATGGTAATCACAAAGTAAAAACTCTGTAATAGACAAACCCAAAATATGAAGGAAAGAATAAAAACACATTATTAGATTCAATTACTTAATCACAAAAGAAGACTGTAAGGGGGGAAAAATAAAGGAATGATAATAAAATTATAAAAGAAGTTACAAAATGACTGTAATAAGAGTTTACCTATCAGTGATTACCTGAAGTATAAATGAATTGAATTCTCCCATTGTAAGACATGGAATGACTGAATGGTCTTAAGAAAGTCCCTTCACCTCTAAGGATACAACACATATACCAAAAGTGAAGTGATGGACTAAGACATTCCATACAAATGGAATTCAAAAGAAAGCAAGAGCAACCATACTAATATCAGATATTGGACTTAAACTAAAAGCTATAAAAGAGATAAGGAAGGTCATCATATAATAATAGATGAGTTAATTAAGAGGAAATGATAATTCTGAATATATATGCACCCTATACCAGAACACTCAAATATATAAAGCAAATTCTGAAGGAAGAAATAGACTCCAATACAATAATAGTTGAGGACTTTAAAACATTACTTTCACCAATGGACAGATCACCTGGGCAGAAAGTCAACAAAAACAGCACAATTAAATTGCATCCTCGACAAAATGGAACTACATTTCATCCAAAAACTGCATAATACACATTTTCCAGGATACATCATATGACAGGCCACAAAACAACTCTCATGAAGATTTAAAGAATCGAAATCATATCAAACATCTATTCTAACCACAATGCAATAAAACTAGAAATCAATAACAAGGAAAACTTTGCAACTATACAAATACATGGAAATTAAACAACTTACTCTTGAACTACCAATGGATCAAGGAAGAAATCAAGAAGAATTTTTTATTTCTTGAAAACAAAAATTAAGACACAACATGCCAATACCTATGAGAGGCTGAAAAAGCAGTAATGAGAAGGAAGATGATGGAAATCAATGCCTAAATCAAAAAGCAGAAAGATTTCAAATAAGCAACTTATTACTACATCTTTAGAAACTAGGAAAGCATTAACAGTCCAAACACCAAATTAGTAGAAGGAAAGAAATAATAAAGATCAGAGCAGAAATAAATGACGTGGACATTAAAATAATCTCAGCAAAATATAAGCAAATATAATCTAACTACATATTAAAAATATTATTCACCATTCTCAAGTGGGATTCATATCAGGGATGCAAACTTATTGGAACATTTGTAAATCAATAAACAATACATCACATTACAAAAAGGTCAAAAATCATATGATCATTTCAATAAATGAAGAAAAGTCATTTGATAAAATTCACTACCTCTTATGATAAAAATGTTGAACAAATTAGGTACAGAAGAAATGTACCTCAACATACTAAAGACCATATATATGTTAAGCTAACAGTTAACATTTCACTGAATGGGAAAAAGCTGAAGGCTTTCTCTGTAAGATCTGGACCAAGACAAGAATGCCTACTTTCAACACTTTTGTTCAACATATTACTAGATGTCCTAGTCAGAGCAATAGGACAAGAGAAAGAAATAAAAGGCATATGAATTGGAAAAGACGGGAGTAAAATTGACACTATAGGTGGTATGGTCTTATACGTAAAAATCCTTAAAGACTTCACTAAAAATCATTAGAACTAATAAACAAATTCATCAAATTACAGTATAAAAAATCAAAATATAAAAATTGGTAGTACTACTATATGGTGCTAATAAAGTAAATGAAATAGAAATCACGAAAGCAATCCCACTTACGATAACTACCAAAAACAAAAACAAAACAACCAAGAATATGTTTGACCAACGAAGAGGCGAAAGATCTTTTCAATGAAATCTGTAAAACATTGATGAAAGCAATTGAAAAGGACACAAGAGAAGTGGGAAGACATCCTATATTCTTGGATTGGAAGAGTTGGTATTGTTAAAACATTCATAGTACTCAAAGTGATCTACAGATTTAATGCAATCCCTATTGAAAATCCCAATGACATTCTTCATAGAACTCTTCTCCCAAATTCTAAGACTTGTACAGAACTACAAAAAACCCCGAATAGTCAAAGCAATCTTGAACAAAAATAACAAAGAAAGAGGCATGATACTACCTGACTTTAAAATACGTTATAAAGCTGTAGTAATCAAAACAGCATGGTTTTGATATAAAAGCAGACACATTGACCAATGGAACAGGAGAGTGAATTTTAGAAGTAAACCTACACATCTACGACCAACTGATTTTTTATAAAGTTGCTAAGAAGATACATTGAAGAAAGGATGAGCTCTTCAATAAATGGTGTTGGTAAAATTGTATATCCACAAGCAGAAGAATGATAATAGACTTTCATTTCTCACCAGTTGCAAAAATCAACCGAAAATGGATTACAGACTTAAATGTAAGATGTGAAACCATTAAGTTACTAGAATAAAACATAGGGGAACTATTTTAAAATGTTGAAACGGCCAAGGATTTTTTTTTTTGACAAAACTACAAAAAGTATGGGAAAATAAAGCAAAAATACACAAATTGAATTCCATCAAACTGAAAAACTTTTGCTCAGCAAAAGAAACAATCAATAACCCATAGAATGAAGAGACCACCTACAGAATGGGAAAATAAAATTTCAGACTATTCTTTTGACAAGGGGTTAATAAACAGAATATGCTGAAAATTAAAAAAAAAAAAAAAACTTCAATTAAAAAAAAAAAACCCTCCTTTAAAAAATGGCAATAGACCTAAATAGACACTTCTCAAAGTAAGACATAAAAATGACCAACAGCAAGGATGTGGGGAAAAGGGTACTCTCATACATTGCTGGTGGGATTGCAAATTGGTGCAACCATTATGGAAAGCAGTATGGAGATTCCTCAGAAAACTAAAAATGAAACCACCATTTGACCTAGTTATCCCACTCCTCAGTATATACTCAAAGGATTTAAAATAAGCATACTACAGTGACACAGCCACATTAATGTTTATAGTACCTCAAGTCACAATAGGTAAACTATGGAACCAACCCAGGTGCCCTTCAACAGATGAATGGATAAAGAAAATGTGGTATATATACACAATGGAATATTACTCAGCCTTAAAGAAGAATGACTTTATGACATTTGCTGGTGGATTAAAGGATCTGGAGACTGACATGCTAAGTGAAATAAACCAATCCCCCCCAAACCAAAGGTTGAATGGTCTCTCTGATATGTGGATGCTAACACACAACAAGTGGGGAGGGGAAGAATAGAAGCTCATTGGGTTAGACAAAGAGGAATGAAGAGAAGGGAAGGAGATAAGAATAGGGAAGACAATAGAATGAATCAGACAAAACTTTCCTATGTTCATATATGAATACACAACCAGTGTAACTCCACATCATGTACAAACACAAGACTGGGATCCTAATTAGAAAGAGATATATTCCAAGTCTGTATAAGTATGTCAAAATAGACTATACTGTTATGTATAAGAAAAAAGAACAAATTAAGAAGTAAAAATAAAAATGGCCAACAATATATGAAAAACACTAATCATCAGGGACAGGCAAATCAAAACCACAATAACACCTCACCACAATAAAAATGGCTATTATCAAAAAGGCTAAATATAACAAGCGTTAGCAATGATATGGAGAAAAGGGAACCTTTGTACACTGTTGATGGGCATATAATTTAGTAACTCCATTATGGAAAACAGTATGGAGGTGCCTCAAAAAATTAAAAATAGAATGACCAAATTATCCAGTTATCTCACTACTAGGTATGTATCCAAAAGAATCAAAGTCAGTATGTCAAAGAGGCGTGTGCACGCCCATGTTCATTGCTGCACTAGTCAGAATAGCCAAGAAATGGAAACAACTTAAACGTCCATCAACCCATGAATGGATAAAGAAAATGTATATATATATGTTTTAGTCAGTTTTTTTGCTGCTGTGACTAAATGATCTGACCAGCATAATTATAGAGGAGGAAGAATTTATTTGAGGGCTCACAGCGTCAGAGGTCTGAGTTCATAGAAGGCCGGCTCCATTCCTTGGGGCTTCAGGTGAGGCAGAACATCATGGTGGTAGAGCTGGCAGAGGAAAGCAGCTCGCATCATCAGGAAGCAGAGACAGAGACTCCACTTCTTCACTCGCCAGATAAGAATATATATATCCCAAAGCCATGCCCTAATTCTCACCTCCTCTAGCCACACCCTACCTGCCTCCAGTCACTGCCCAGTTAATCCCATCAGGGATCAATTCACTGATTAGGTTAAGACTCTCAAAATCCAAACTTTCTCCTCTGAACCTTCTTACATCTCATATGTGAGTTTTTGGGGGACACCTTACATCCAAGCCATAACAATGTACATAATGAAATATTATTCCGCCTTCAACATAAGAATAATGCCTTGGGACTCCCCAGCTACGTGACTTCAGGTGTTGGTATTTTCCCCACTTTGATTATGTATTTTCTTCTCTATCTTGCCTTTCACCTTTACTTTCACTTCCATATTATTTTTAAAATAAACTGTAGCTTGCATAAAGAGAGTGCCTTTATTGTCTATCAGATCTGATCTGCCAAATACAGCAACTGCAAACATACATAATCCTTTAACATTACAACCAGGAGGACATTATGTTAGGTGAAATAGCCAGGTACAGAAAGACAAATACTTCATCTCATGTGTGGATCTGAAAAAGCTGATCTCCTAGAAGTTTGGAGTAGAATAGTCATTACCTGAGGCTGGGAAAAGTATGGAGGGGGATAAGAAAAAGTTGATGAAAAGGGACTAAGTCACAGACAGAAGCAAGAAGTTCTGATGTACTATTGCATAGTAGGGTGAATACAGATAGTGTTTGTGTACTGTATATCTCAGGAAGCTAGAAAAAATATTTTGAATACTTTCACTGTTAAAAAAGTGATAAATGAGGATTAAACAACATATACATGTATTGAAACATGACATAGTACTCCATTAATATGTATAACTTTCATGTTTTTATATGTCCATTAAACATGTTTAATTTAAATTTTAAAAGGTAATTTATGTAATTGAGACTAAAATAATTAATTCCTATTTTATATTACAAATCCTCCTTAAGAAGGTAAAATATTTAACATTAAAGGAATATTGGAAAGGGGCTGGGGTTGTGGCTCAGTGGTAGAGCACTTGCCTAGCATGTGTGAGGCACTGGGTTCAATTCTTAGCACCGCATGTAAATAAATAAAATAAAGGTCCATTGACAACCAAAAGAAAAAAATTAAAAAAAAAAAAGGAATATTGCAAGGATCAAGAAAATGATATGTATCAGAGAAAAAGGGACAGTACTTGGCAACTACCTTTCTATTATATTTAAAAATTGCCCAGATTGTGTAGTAGGGCTAAAAGAGAATGCCCGTTGTCAGAGAAGGAAGAGGGTTATATCTGCAAAGCATTTGCTTTCCTCTCCATTCCTCCTCAAAGATTTGGCTGGCCTTTCATTTCTCTGGCTCAATAAAGGATGACTTTAAAAGGTCAGAGCTATTGATGTGCCAACTGAGAGACAGAACACATAAAATGCAGAAAAATTATGATGATATGCCTCATGCTTGCAAAATATCTCCTTTAGTCTGAGACAGCATTATTTAAGCTGAAGGCTTATGCCCCCAAATTTAGACTCACCTGCTTGGACTCATGAACTTGAACTCACCTTGCTACATAGTTAAGGCTTAGGCTGACACCTACTCCACACTCCTCCATAGCAAGTTCTCACTATCAGCATCTTTTTGGAGCTAATTTTGGCTCCTTCCACTTCCCTTTTGCCTTTAATAAATTCAAAGGTGGTTTGGACCAATTTAAAATAATTCAGCCTTTAGATTGTGTGATTTTAGATAATCCCATTTCTCTTGTCAAACAGATATGTTTCTTTTAGGCAATTTTCTTTATGCTCCAACTTTGTAAGTATTTTAACTTCACTTAGCTGCACTTATTTGATGTGAATAAGTTTGTTTTTGATTGCCAACTTAAAATAGATGATTGATCTTATTGGCCCATCAAAAGCTTACTATTAGATCAGGTTTTGGAAGCTACAAATAGTCATTCTTGAGACAATATACTTTTTCTTTTTCTTGTGATACTGGGAATTGAAACTAGGGCCTCATGCAAGCTAGGCTAGGCAAGAGACAGGATACTTGGGGGTGCCTCAGAAGGTGGATTAGAATAGGAAAGACAGTAGAATGAATCAGACGTAACTTTCCTATGCTCATATATGAATACACGACCAGTGTAACTCTACATCATGTACGACCAAAAGAATGAGATCAAAATTGGAATGGGTTGCACTCCATGTATGTAAAATATGTCAAAATACATCCTACTGTCATGTATATCTAAAAACAATTTAAAAAGAAGGGAAAAAAATAAAATGTGCATTAGAGGTAATAATGCCCTTTAAAAAAAAACCATTTGGTGAGGCACATACATTTCATGCCTCTGAGAATACAAAAGCAGGACAGAAAGAGTTGAATAGATATGACATAGATAATAATTCAAGGTATTAAAACCCTATGAAGAAAGCACCACTTCCTCTTACTCGCCACATGCTAATCATTTCACTAGTTGGTTAAAAAAATTTTAAGAAATTCAATGAACTGGTGATAAGAAAATGTTCCTTTATATCAAGTTGCCTTCTCTTCTTTAGTATGTGATTATTTTTAGCTATTTTGGGCATTATGCTTGTACAATTGTTTGCAGAAATAATCTTCTACCAGAAAGGATTTGTATTTGCTTCTGCTGGGTGTCTCTTAGCACTTGCAACTTGAGATCACCTCAATCCAATTTTAAGAAATGAGATGGCCTCTCTATCCACTGTAGGGTGCTAGACTCCAAATCCTATATCCCTAAATCTGATAGTCATTCAAAAGTGCTACTCAGCATTTCCGACTCTCAATTGCCTCCTCTAGAATCACCCAATACCCTAATCGTCAATGAGTAAATATTTTATGCTCTTCAGATGGTAGGGTCTTTATTATACCTACTTTTTTGTCAAGCATGAGAACAACCATAAGCAATACATAAACAAAGGACCAAGATATGTTACAAGAAAACTTAATTTACGAAAACAGAAGACAGGCTCAATAAAGCCTAAATATAATAGTTTGCCAATTTTTCAGAGGGAAAGAAAAAGATTTCATATGTCCATCTACATTCAAATCTTTCATACTATACCAAATCCTCACACAATTCTATTTTTTTATCATTTCACAACTACTTACACACAGATAATGTTTGTATTTTAATCAGGTATTCTACTTGTTTTCAGTGAGAGGGTTAGTATGAACTACCCAACTCACCATTACCTAAATTCAAGTACACTTTTTCAGATTTTGGGTTAAGAAAACTCCCTGCAAGGAAAAGTCAATAATTCTGACAAAACTTAGAATTTCTATTAGTTAGAATTTAATTAACCATCTGCACATTGTCAGAAGAAGCATATATTAATTATAACTTCTAAGGGTATAATTTCCCCTTGGAAAATTTCCAGAAGGCTTCTTCAATGTGCTTGTTAATAATTTTTTTCTTGCACTACTGGGGATTGAACCTAGGTCCTGGTGCACACTAGCCAAGTGCTTTATCACTGAGCTACATCACCAGCCCAAAATCTTAAATATTTATTGAGCAATCTTATGTGTTTGCCACTTGATCACTCCCAAGGCTACAAACTTAAATTATTCACATATCATCATCTAAATCAAGAGATTAAGAGATCATCTTGCTCTCTGAAAGGCCTCCCAACCCATTCTTCTCTGTTATCACTGGTCACACTCTACAGAATTTGCCACATATGAATTGAGTGACATCTTGTATGCACTACTTAAGAACTGAGTAGGTTTCTTAACCAATTTAATCTCCATAAATAGCTAACAATCCAAGTTTCTTTTATAATCTTAAAATCTAGTGGCATGCTTCAGTTGGTAATATAATTCTCACAAAACCTTCATAAGTTTCTTATCTATTTTACCACAATCAATTTAATGTGCCCCAAACCATAACAGCAGATCTGTTCAAGAAATAGTCTTTAGAAATACTGTATGTATTAGCTTTTATACTTTCTATCTCTCAAATCAATGGCCAGTTACTTTGCCTGTAGAGATACAGCATGAGAGATATTCTCTGAGACTTTTTTTTCCTGAATCATTTCATTCCAAGGGAAAAATCAACTGGACACACTCTCTTGATTTGACCTTTGCTTTTTAATTTGTTATTATTATTACTGTAATACAAAACCCATACTTCCCTCTTTCAGGTGCAGCCATTTCTCCCCGCCTCCCAACCACTTCTCAATCTGTGCTCCACCCGCCTCTTACGTTACAGGAATTCCCGGCCTACGCTATAGCCATTTTCCTGTGTCCCACGTTATGTCCTGACATGCTAGCTAGCTGTTGGTTCATCAGCCAGCTTGCAAGTATTCTCCTCCACTATTGGTTCCTTCCAGCCCGGGAGATTCCAATATCTGGGAGAAGCGTCCACGCCATCTTTCTCTTTTCCTTTCTTTTCACCCCAGAGCGGATGCGCTAGTCGCAGGCATGATAAAGTCTCTTGCGTGAGGCCCTGTGTCGTGGTGGATTTTTCTGGGAGCTATTGTCAAGCCGCAACTGAGACGGGCTTGCGCAGCAGCAGTTCTGCGGGAGGGGCTGGAACCACCGCGGGTCCCGAGCTGAGCTGCATTTTTCATTACAATTACAATTATTAACATCTATTAATTGTACAAATTAGTGAGATTCACTGTGATATTTCCATACATTCATACATTGCACATTGATCATGTCCATTCACCCTTTTACCCTTGACCCCCCCTCCTTCCACCCAGTACCCTTTCTAGTCCCTAGAAGTCCCTCTTAATTTCTTCCTGCCCCCGCCCTTTGTTCTGAAGTACCTAAATCCGTTTGCAGAGTTTAACAATAGGTGTGGAAGTTTAACCTTAATCTGACCTCTGGGTCAAGAGTCAGTCTGACTTAGATTTAGTATTTCAAAGCCTCTCTTAATTTTTTTTCTCCTATTGTTTCTCTTCCAAAAAATAGTTACTTTTTCTAGCCTTGTAATAACCACGATCTCTAATTCTCTCCTTTTTCTCTTTTCCTGAGATGTTTAGTTGTCTTTTCTTGTGAAACACTGCCAAAGGCAACTAACTCCTGCTACTAACATTCTGCTTTTCCATATCTACCTTCCCAGTCGCACATTCATTAGGTACATAAATTGCCTTCCAATCTATAAGAGAATATCAATTTGGCAAATGTTTTGTCAATGCATTCTCATCTTTCCAGCCTCAGATCACATTTTTTTCCCCCTGCCAAATGTTACCAGGTTTCAAAGCTAGTGCCATCCATCATAGGAATTTTTGTTGTTTTAATGAAAGCACTTCACTTCTGGTACCATCATTTGTATCAATCAGGAAAGGTTGGGTTACGCTAGAAGGAGCAAGGAGCAAACAATCTCCAACTCTCAGTGGCTTATAAAGAAAAAAGTGCATTTCTTGTTCTCCCTATGTATCTGTCATGTTGTGTTCACAAGCATCTCTGCTTCATATTGTTTCCACTCAAGGGTCCAGTTTTATACCATCTGTAACATTATTGGTAGTTGCAATAATGGAAAGGAGAATAGAGAATTGGCCACATGCTCTTAAAAGCTTCAACCAAGAAGTGGCACATATTGCTTTTATCCACATTTCATTAGCTGAAGTAATCACATAGCTTTAAGAAAATGGGGACGTTCTCTTATGATTCTGGAAGGACAAGATAAGCAGACATATTTGTGACCATAATTGGTGTCTGCCATGGAGGAAGGGTCTTTAGATATCATCTCATCTAACTGTCATCATTTGAAACTTGAATTATCTGAGACCTAGCAAAGAAGCAGTGCTTTGTTCATACAGATAATACATGTTAGAACCAGGACTAGAATCAATCTCCTGAGTCATATTCCCAAGTTGTTACTGTGTGGTTTTAATCTCAGCTCATTCTTATATTTCATATGATGTTCTACTTTAGGACCTTGATCCTTTATTTTTCATGTGCAACAAACATACAAAAATGAGTGAAAATTAATGTGTAGCACATAAAAGTTTACAAAGTTACTCATCATTGACACAACTTGAATTTTTGTGACTCCATATCAATGACCTTAGAATCACGTAATGGAATAGTAGTTGAAAATTTGTTTTCTATCAGTAGACAATATATAGCCCTAACAAAAAATATTTATAAGTAGAGAGCAACTTATTACACTGAAGATTTTTATTTAGATAAAATAAAGTCATATCAAATTAATCTTTTAAATTTAAGAAGAGTTAACACATCTATTTAATAACTGAATGCAATGCTTCCTACACAGTTTTTCTTTCCTTCCTACACAGGCTATTGCTCATGTATCTTCATGAATTCTGAATGGTGTGTGTCTATAGACCAAAATGTCATATCAGACTTAAGGAAAGAGGAAAACTTAGGATCTTCTTTTGATCTAAAACAAATAAAGCCTTGGCTTTTAGGTATCCCAATGTTTAACCAAGTTAATATAGTGCATGTTCTCCAAATAAATTTATATGAGCTTTATTGGTGGATTCTGTGGTTAACATCTTGACAGAGTGAAATATTTTGATATTATAAGCAAAACTTTTTAAACTATTCATACAACAGACTAGGAAATAGAACTTTTACTTAATATTCTACTATGCTGATTAGGCAAAGGAAATTCTCTATCACACTTGCATGCCTTTCTAACAAAGTTATCTTATAGCACCTTCTGCTTAGGCTGCTTTCCATCATGTGACCTTTTCACAATTTATGGCAGATTAGATAGACTCAAATTGAGTACTGGCCAAAAATATAGCCAGTTTATAGGCTTGCTAGTAACCTATGATTTCTAATCTACTTTAAAAAACAAAATGAAAAGCAAAATATGACTCAATCTAGTCAGATTCACCGTTGAGGAATTTATGTGAAATTGTAAGCATAAAGTAGTTACCTACTTGGAACTGAAGTTGAGAACATACTGACTAAAGCCATGCAAAAGGCAAGGTTATTAAGGAACAAAAAGGAAATAGTGAGAGTATAGATGCCAGGCAATGGAGAAGAGAGCAGATTATCAAAGAGGAAGGAATTTCTTTTTTTAAATTTTTTTTAGACTGCATTCATTGCACACAAATGAAGTACATGATTTTGTTTCTATGGTTGTGCACGATGTAGATTCATACCATTCGTGTAATCATACATGAACATAGGGCAATGATGTCTGTCTCATTCCATGATTTTTCATACCCCTCTCCCTCTCATTTCCCTCTACGTAATCTAAAGTCCCTCCATTCTTCTCTTAACCCCCCTCCTCCCCACCCCCATTATATATCATCCTCCACTTATCAGGGAAAACATTCGACCTTTCGTTTTTTGGGATTGGCTTATTTCACTTAGCATGATATTCTCCAATTCCATCTATTTATCTGCAAATGTCATAATATTATTCTTCTTTATGGCTGAAAAATATTCCATTGTATATATACCACAGTTTCTTTATCCATTTATCTATTGAAGGGCATTTAGGTTGGTTCCACAATCTAGCAATTGTTAATTGAGCCGCTATAAACATTGATGTTGCTGCATTACTGTAGTATGCTAATTTTAAGTCCTTTATTTCACTCCTCAGTTTATATCCAAAGAGGAAGGAACTTGTAAAAGAAAAAGTGAGTGAAAGTGAAAATCTCTGCTAGATCTGCCTTGATTTATTTTCCTTTCTTTCTTTCTTTCTTTCTTTCTTTCTTTCTTTCTTTCTTTCTTTCTTTCTTTCTTCCTTTTTTAAACTGGAGATGGAAATGGAACCCAGGGGTACTCAACCACTGAGCCACATCCCCAGCCCTTTTTTATTTTAAAATTTGAGACAGGGTCTTGCTAAGTTGCTTAGGGCCTCACTAAATTGCTGAGGCTGGCCTTGAACGTGCAATCCTTCCACTTCGGCCTTCCCAGACACTGGGATTACAGGTGTGCACCACCATGCCCTCCAGCTACCTTGATTTCTTGATAAAATTTCAGTTTTAGCACTCATATACCATAAACTTTGTTTTGAGATCATTTGATTAGTTTTCTGTTTCTTACATTAAGATAAACTGAACTCAAGGGATATCATATTGGAGAAAAGGTTAAAAGAGTTTCTGCTCTTGAATACAAAAGATAGGAGAGTAAAAGGATAAAATAGAAAATACAACCTTGCTTTGAGAAAAATATATACTTTAAATTCAGTTTCAATATCTATCTTGCCACCATGGAAATAAATGTTCCCACTTAAACATTGTTGTACTTTTAGTTGCTCCAGGATAGAGGGTTTAATTACTCTTGTGCCTTTGTTACATCTCATTTTATACAAAGATTTCTACTTTCTACATAGAATCACGGATTCTCTTCATTTTGATAACATATATTGCTTTTCCAGGATAATTACTGAACATCAAGCTCACTGAAACTCGTTTAATATTGCTAATGGCTTTTCTAAATGCAATTACACTTCTGAATTGAAATGTCCATATGGACACATTGCACTTGATAATTTGAACTCGCCTCTCAGCAGTTAAAGAAAACATTCTATTATGCAGAATTAATAAGTGTGTTGCTAACATCTTTGTATTGTATTAGAATGTTTGGTAGTTTTAGGATCCTCTGTAATTATGAACCTATGAGCCATCACCCCCTATTTCCACATCCCCTATCTCTAGGAAACAGTTAATTTACTTTCTATCTCTATAAACTTACCAATTCTGGACATTTGTGGTCTTTTGAGATTTGCTTCTTTCAGTTAGTATAATGATTTCAAGGTTCATTCATGTATAATTTGTATCATTAATTCATTTCCCATTAAGGGTGAATAATTTTCTATAAGTTTTACCACATTCTATTAATCTTTTCATTGGCTGATAGAAATTTGGCTTGTTTTAACCTTTTGGCTATTACTATGCTACTATAAATGTTCATGAACCAATATTATTTGAAATTGTTTTCATTTCTCTTGAGTGGATGCCAAAAAATACAACTGTGTCATGGGATAACTCTGAGTTTGATCATTTGAATGACCTCTAGACTGTTTCCTAAAACAACAAGCCATGCATAAATGTTCCAACTATCCAACATTTCACTAACACTTATTACTAAAAAATCTTTGATAATAGCCATTGTAGTCAGTATGAAGAGGTTATCTTAGTTTGGTTTTGATTTACATATCCCTGGCTAGTGATGTTGAGGACATTTTATGTTCTTATTGGTCATGTTTACCTCCTTTTGACAAATGGCTATCAGATTCTTTGCTTGATTTTTAAAACTGGGTTGTTTTTCCTTTTTTTATTGAGTTTTAAGAGTTCTTTATGTATTCTAGGTACTTGTCCCTTATCATATCTATAGTTCACAAATACTGTCTTACATTCTGTAGGTTATCTTTTCACTTTCTTGACAGTGTCCTTTGCAGCAAAAAAGATTTTAAATTATATAATTATAAAGAAATATGATTTTTATTTGGTTGCTCTTTCTTCTCTTATAGAAAATGTCAAATTAGTCTAAACAGCGAAACTATCTTCTTTTCCCTGAGAAGTATAAACACAATCTTAATATTTATTTTTTGTATCCCTAAATAGTAGAGTCTATAAATTTATAATCTCTATTTTTTAAAAATTAATATTTTTTACCATAGAATAAAATTATGAGTCACTACTAAGCTCATTTTATTATATACATGGAGAGATTTCTGTGACTTTTAAAGCTATAAATAAATAAAAAACTATAAATAAACAAGGTTCTCTTTATAATTATGTAAAGTATACATTTTAATTATTGCAGGTACAGTTTTTTTGGTTTTTTTCTGTGTTGTTGGTTATTAAGAATTCTTCACTGCTTTTGCCTATCTTTAATCTGTTTAATAAGCCTTAATGCCTTATAGAGACAAATGACCCTGTGAGATATGAATCTTGGTATGCTGGATTATAGTAGCCAAGGCTGTGTACCAGATAGATATCCTGCTATGGGGAGCATAGTTGTGTGATAGCCCCACCTGCTGACTGTCTGAATCCAAATCATGTTAGTGTCAAGACTACATTTACTTTGGATTCTTTAAAGCTAATGGTTGAACCATTTCTGTGGAATATATGATACCATCAATGGAACATTTTTGACTTATGGACAACCTGGACAAAATTGTCTTGCAACTGTACTGCTGAGATTTCTTTCCTGCCAAATCCTACTTCCTTTCCACTCTCCTTTCATAGATGCCATATCTGTTTCACAGTCAGAAAGCTGTCTACTCCTGCATCTTCCTTATTTATCCTTCATAGGATCCAATTATTTTCTTTCACATTTAATTGCATCTTCATATGTGCTTCATGGAGGAACTAAACTAACATAATAATGTTACATAGCTTCCTCCAAATCATAAAAAAGGAATATAAATCTTGGATGTGACATAAATATCTTAATGAATGAAGGTTGGGGGGGTCATTATTTAAACTCCCAGTCAAGATTTTGGTAAGATTTGTCTCCAGGAGAGAGATTGTGAGGCACACAATCACACATATCCACAGGGATGATGAGAAAGAAAGAGGAGAGGCACTGGTGGGTTTAGAGGAAACAAAAATATACTCTAAGTGTAATGAAGGAAAGTTGAAGCTATAACCAACGAGGAGAGAGTAGTTACCACTAACTATTGTGAATATAAGAAAATATAAGGGGCTGAATACTATGGCACTTGGGGGAAATTGAATGTCTTGTTACTTTGCAAAACTAATTTCCCACCCCTCAGGAATCTATACAAACAATATTTCGATGGGTGACTTCTCACTGTGAGAAGGAGATTAAAATGCTTTCCTTGATCCAAAATGAAAGGACAGTATAATTGATTTCCTGTTTAAGAAATTCATATAGGGTTCTTAAGTCATGTTTGGATTCATGACCTGTCTCAGTCACTTTAAAGACGTAGCTGAGATTTAGCTCTATCATTATGACAGCATTATTCCCTATTTTAAAAAAAGATATCATGAAGAAAAATGTGATATGATATGACACATGCAAAATGAAGGACCCAGACCAAGACCTCAAACAATAATATGTTAAAAAAGGAAAGGATGACATAAATGGAAATGGCTCTACAAAAGCAGTTAGTACAGGGTAAGGCAAAGTTGGAAACAACCTGGCTGAGTGTTGAAGGAATGTCTCCACATGAACACAGAGCCCCTAGGAAAACACTGAGAGACTTTCATTCCAGGCATTTAGACATTCTGATGATACCACCCTGAATGTGCCAGATCTCGTCTGATCACTGAACTAACCGAAAAGAGATCCCAGTGTCCACGCATGACAAAGTGTTATGGGGCACAACTTAAGAACAGATGGATCACCACTGAGAAGTCCAAATTTGAGAGTCTTTATTAAGCCGGCCAGCTGATTGTCTCACACAATGCCCCCAAAAATGGCTATTGGGAGAACAACCCGACCACAGGGTTGTAGGGGTTCTTATACCAAAAATCACATCAATCATTAGTGTCTGTTGCTATGATTTGAAATTACAAACTAACATCATGATCATCAAGAGGGGGAAGTGGGTCAAAATGACTTACCTAGGTACAAACTAAAGAATGGTTGCTAACATCCACACAATTACTGTTTACATGGTACATTGTTTAGGAGCAATAGGAATCAAAAGAGAGCAATTCTTTACTACATAGGAGTTGCCATTGTATATTATTAAACATGTCACACCAAGTAACTGATGATGGGCACAGAGGTGGGGTGTTCCCATGGGAGAAGCTTATTTCCTACATAATATGGAGTCTCAGAGCAAAATGGAGTCTGTTTAGTCATTTCCCTTAGAGTCTGGTCTATAACATTCTCATGGAGTCAGATCTGTCAGCCCATCACAAAAGGCGGAATTTACAAACTTAGTTCAGAAAACTAATTAAACAAATTACTGTGACAACAACAAACCCTGGGGAGAAAAGAAAAATTTGATTTCTAGGATAGCCATAGTATATTATACAAAATATCTAGTTTGCAATAAGAAATCGTGAGATGTGCAAAGAAACTGGAGAGTATAACTCATACGTGCAGGAAAAATAGTCATTATAAACTAACCATGAGGAAACCCATACATTGCATTACTAGACAAAACTTTAAAATCGTTATGAATACACTTGCTAGAAATTAGGATGTTAACTAATCTCTAGGCAGTCATTAGGAAAATAAATACCAATCCTCAAACTCTGAATTCAAAGAGACAGGAACATGAAATGCTTCCCAATTCATTCTATGATGCCAGCATTAGTCCAATAATAAAACCTGACAAAGTTATCACAAGAATGTAAAACTACTAAGCAACATGAATTATGAATATAGAAATGGAAATCTTCATCAAAATTCTACCAAATCTGGCATTATATAAAAAACATTATGCAACTTGACCAAGTAGGATTTATCCCAGGAATGCAGGATTACTTAGACATAAAAAATCAATCACTGTAACATATCATAATACATAGTTATTTTAATAGATTCCAAAAAAGCATTTGATGAAATTCACTTTTAAGAACTAACTTTTAGCCGGGCACAGTGGTGCATGCCTGTAATCCTAGTGGCTCTGGAGGCTGAGGCAGGAGGACTGCAAGTTCAAAGCCAGCCCCAGCAACTTAGCAAGGCCCTAAACAACTCAGCGAAACTCTAAATAAAATATAAAAAAGGGCTGGGGATGTGGCTCAGTGGTTAAGCGGTGCTAGGTTCAATCCCTGGTACCCCCGAAAAAAACAAAAAAAAAATCACTTTTAGGGTTGGATATGTGGCTCAGTGGGAAACTGCCCTGGGTTTTATCCCCAGCACCTCAATAAATATATAAATAACACCAAGACGAAGCTTATAAGTTAATACATAAATAAATAAATAAAAAGAAAAAAATAAAAAGAACTCACTTTTAAGGAATTCAACAAATAGGAATAATTCTACCTGATAAAGGACATCTGTAAATAATGCACATCTAATATCGTATTTAAAGGTGAAAACAAGAATGTTTTCTAAGATTAGGAATATCTCCACTATTCAATACTGTACTTGAGGCTCTGGAAAGAGCAGTTAGGCAAGAAAACTAAATAATAACAGTCAGATTGGAAAGGAAGAAGTAAAATTATATTTATACACGGCATGATCTTACATACAGAAAATTCTCCAAATCCACAAGACTCCTAGAGCTAATAAAAAAGTTCAGCAAGTTTATATACACATCAATATACAAGACTCAATTGTATTTTATACTCTAATAATATATAAGAATAAAGTTAAGAAACAATTACATGTAATATTACATCAAAATAAATAAAATTCTTAGTAAATTTAACATAAAAGTGCAAGACTAAAATGCTAAAATCTATAAAATCTCATTGTAGAAAATGTAAAAAGAACTACATAAAAGAAAAAATATTTCATGTTCTTGGATTGGAAGACATAATATTGTTAAGATAAAATTACTCCCTCAGGGTCTGGGGTTGTAGCTCAGTGGTAGAGTGCTTGCTTAACACATATGAGGCACTGGGTTCAATACTCAGCTCCACAAAAATAATAAATAAATAAACAAACAAGCAAACAAATAAAAGAAGGTATTGTGTCTATCTACAACAAAAAATATTTTAAAAATTACTCCCTAAATTAATCTATAGTCAATTATTATCCAACTCTGGGTGCCTTTTTTGAAGAAATTGATAACCTACCCTTAAATACATATGGAAAATGCAAGGAACTCCAAATAATCTAAACTGGTTTATCTTTATTTTGTTTTTAATTAACACATAATTATACATATTAACGGTGTATATTGTGGTCTTTCCACAAATATATACATTGCACAATGGTGAAATCTGAGTACTTAGCACGTCCATCACCTCAAACTAAATCTTATATTTTGCAATATACAATATAACACTATTAACTATAGTCACCCTGTGTGCAATAGAACTTCAAAACTTACTCCTCCCAACTATCTTGAAAAGAGCAACAAACACACACAGGCACTGAAGAGTATGTCAACCTTAAAAAGGAAGTCTTTTCATTTGCCTCAATATAGATGAGCCTGGAGGACATTATGCTAAGAAAAGTAAGGCAACACATAAAGGCTAATACTACATGATCTCACTTATATGTGGAATCTTTTTTTTTTTTTAAAGAGTTCAACTCATAGAAACAAAAGTTAGCATGATGTTTACCAGGGATGGGGGAATGGGAAAAAAGGGGAGATGCTAGTCAAGGGGTGCAAACTTTCACTTATGTGATTAATAAGTTCTGAAGAGTGAAGATACAGCATAGTGACTATTATTATTAATTACACGTACTTGATATTTGCTAACAGAATATATCTCAATGCGTTCTCAACATACACATACACACGCACACAAAGGGACAACTGGGTGAGGTGATGGATATGTTAGCTTGAGTTTGGTACCACTTCACAATGTATACACACATCAAAGCATCACATTGTAGACTGTAAACACATATAATTTGCATTTGTCTACCATACCTCAACAAAACTAGAAAAAGAAAAAAATGTAAACCCAAATATTTTATAGATAAAAATCTACCATAGTAATAACATTCTCAAAGTCAAGCAATAAATTTCATGAAAATCTGAAAAACTTATTGAAAGACAATAAAGAAGCCTTAAATAAATCAAGAAAGGTATATATCCTTACATGTGAAGGTTCAACATTCTAAAAATAATGTTTCTCCAAACATAATCCATAGTCCCAGTGCAATCATCATGAAAATCATAGTTTTCTTTGTGTTTGAGGGAACTGATATCTGATTAAAAAATTGTTATGCAAATTGTTGTTTGTACAAGATTATCAAAAAGACAATGGAACAGAATAGATCTCAGGTTCAGATTCACATATAATGCAGATAATTAAGTTAGAACACAGCTGTGGTTGTTCTAACTAGTATGGCAAGGATAATCTTTTAAACAAATGCTACTTAGAATAATTGATATCCAAATGGAAATTAACTCTTTACCTCACATTATACACAAAAATAGCTCCTGTTAGATTTTTATACTTTCCTGTAATAAGGGAAAAAAAGATACAGCTCTAGAAGAGAACACATAATATCTTTGTGACTTTAAGATAGTGAACAACTTCTTAAATAAACCCCAAACTTCACTAATCATAAAAGGATTGATAATTTCTCAATAAAATTAAGAAATTTTGCTCATTGAAAAGACACCATCAAAAGAGTGAAAGTGTGAGACAGGAATTAAAAGGAGAAACTTGAAGTGAGGATGAAAGGATGGAAGGATCCATATCCAAAATATATAAAGAACTCCAATAGAACAGATAATCAAAAGAAAATCAGAAAAAAAGGCTTGAACAGGTACTATTTGAACATAAAAAACCAATTGGCCATTAAACATCTGAAAAATTTCTCAACCTGATTAGTCCTGAAGAAAATTCAAAATAAAAGAGAAGTGATAAAATTTAAAATTCTGTCAAATACAAATGTGAGCAAGGTTATGGTATAACTGGATGTCTTACACCCTGCTACTAAGAGTGTAAAATCCTTTCAGAAAAAAGTCTCGCAGTATAAGTAAGCTGCACCCATGTGTACCCTTTGATCTAGTGATTATATTCAAAAGAATATACCTTCTAATAGGTATTGACTATGTGCCTTGAGTCAATTTGCCCCATGAGCTAAGAAAAGTTTCTGCCTTTTTATATGCTTATGAAAAATAATGTGATAATAAGTAAATATGTGATGGATTGTTGTGGACAGGTGAAACTAAAATATTTATTATCTAGCACTCCACAGAAAATGTTTGGGGAGCCCTATGGCTGTTTGTGCACATACACCCCAAGGGGTATGCATAAGAGCATGGTTGTGGGGGGATGTGGCTCAGTGTTAAAGCACTTACCTGGCATGTATGAGGCCCTGGGTTTGATCCACAGTACCATAAAAAGAGAGTGTTCACTGTTGCATTATTCATGAAGACCTTGTCTTTTGTTTCTATTTCTCTTAAAGCAGAGACTGAGACCACAATTTGAGCTCAGGTGGTTTATTTGGGAGGTGATCTCAGAAAGTACAGTTGAGGAAGGAGGAAGAATGATTCAGGAAAAGAGGGAGAACCCATAAACTTTGCATTATTAAACAGTAGCACCTATGTTCTTCTAGACTGCCCTGCTACCAAGCCAAGCAATCAACTGAGATTTGGAAATAGGACTAACACAAAAGAGAAAACAAAAATCCAGAATGACTGTGAGCACTGATTCAGTTGGCTGGCTTCTATTCTAGAAAGGGAGGGTACTGCCGACCACAACTCTAAATGAAATCTGATGCTGGCCACAGGAATGTAGTGCAGGGAATAAACCAGAAAAATCCAAACATCCACCAACGCAGGATATATGTTATGGTCTGGCTGTGAGGTGTCCCCTAAAAGCTCATGTGTGAGACAATGCAGTAAGGTTTAGACATGAAATGATTGGGTTATGGGAGTCTTAACCCAAACAGTGCGTTAATCCCTTGACAGGGATTAAGTGAATGGTAACTAGGCAGGTAGAGTGTGCCTGGAGGAGGTGAGTCCTTGGGATATACCTTTGGGGTATATATTTTGTCCTTGTTGAACAGAGCTCTCTCTCTCTCTGCTTCCTCATCCTCATATCCTGAACCACTTTCCTTCACCACACATTTCTGCCATGATGTTCTGCCTCATCTCAGGTCCCAAGAAATGGAGTCAGCCATCTATGAACTGAGACCTCTGAAACCGTGAGCTCCCAAATGAACTTTTCCTCCTCTAATTGTTCATGTCAGGTCTTTTGATCACAGTGGTGAAAAAGCTGACTAAAATAATACATATCAAAATTATGGTATCGTCAGACAATAGGATGTCATAGAGTAGTAAAAGCAAACCAAGCACAATTAAAAATTACAATACAAAAAATGATATTGAGGAAAGAAACAAAATACCAATGCATACAATGTGACTGCACTTGACTAAATGTCAAAATCTGGCGAAACTAAACAACTAGTATTTAGGGATACAACTGTTGTAACAGAAATATAATGAATATTAAGGAAATGATGGAGCAGGTCAAGATAACAGCTGCTGGAATTATAGGCATGTGCCACCATGTCTGGTTTATGATCTATTTTTTGACTTAGGTGGTAGTATTTGAATTGTCCTCAGTATAATTATTTATAAATAAAATTGATAATTTGCATGCATATTTCACTCATTACAAAGAAAAAACTTCCTTTTATCTCACAGACATCCTCAAGCTACTGTTCATTTTTCCTTCCCTTTAGAGCAAAACTCCTTTGAAGGTGCATTGGAAATTCTTATGTCCCTATTTTCTTGAACTCATTTAAATCAAGGGTTCATATTCACACTACCCTCAAACTACTCTTGCTTGGATTGCCAATATCTTTACACTGTTAAATGCACTTGTCCACTGCAGCTTACTTACCTTTCCTCAACATTTGATATAGTTAAACACTTCCATCAATGTAAAACCCTTATTTGATCCTTTCTACAAACGTCCCACACTCCTACTTTCTCATTATTCCTTTTCTTCCCTTCCTGTTAACATCATAGTGTTTCAAGACTCAGACCTTACTCAGACTTCTTTACCTCCAAATTGCTTTCCTGGTCATCTCATCAAATTTAGTGTAATGTTTTGAATTGCTATTTATTTTCTAATTATTCTTAAAGTTTATCTCCAGCCCACACCTCTTTCCTGAAATGGAATCATAAGTCAATCTGTCAACTTGACATTTTCTCTAGGATATTCAATAAGCATCTCAAACCAGAGTGTCCAAAAATCAAATCCCTGATCTTCCCATCAAGATCCCTACTTCTTCCACTATCTTTCCCATATCAGTGAAGAGCATATAAGTAAATGGAAATTGTACACTTTCAGTTATTGGGTCTAAAACCCTAGAGTTATCCTGGATGATGTTCTTTCCCTTATATCCTGTATCCTATGCACAAACAAATCATTTGGTTTGTATCTCCAAGACAGATATTAAAAATCAACCCCTTTTATGACTTTCTACTGCTATTGCCCTGGTGCAAGCTACCAGCATTCTTTCATCTAAATTATAAAAGTTGTTTTCTAAACAATCCTTGTACTTATATCTTGGCCCCTACAATCTGTTCACAACATAGCAACTATGGTGATCTTATAAAAAGTAAACTTTAATATACCTCTTATTTGCTCAAAGTTCTCCAGTGGTTTCTGTTCTCACTCAGAGTAAAATCCAAAGCCTTTGCTATAAGGTCCCATAAAATAGGCTGCTGCTTTACCTCTCTGGCAGCCTCCATTTTCTCTCTAAGCTCCAGCCACATTGGCTTCCTTGTTGTTATTAGAATATGCCAGGAATGCTTTTGGTTCAATTCCACTGTGCCAAACTGTCCTTCATATATCATATGGCTTACTCCTTTACCTCCTTCTTGTTTTTGTTTAAATGTTATCTTTTCAGTTAGGCATTTCCTGACCACCCTTTTAAAACATTCGTTCTTTCCACGAGAAGTATAGCTTACTTTATCTATCCAGAATGCCAACTCTCTTGGTCTATACATGTATGGTCTTACAGTCTGTCTCTACCTTGGTCTTTCACTCACATGCACACACAAATGTGCCTGCATATGGATATATATACATGAACATATACTTTCTCACAGACTGTGCTAGTCTATATAGCTTTCTGTAAAAATTTAAAAAAGCTGAACTCAATTAATGGTTGAATTAGAAAAAAAAAGGGTGAGCCCTCAGACACATGATTTGGTGATCAAATGTAACCATTGAGAAAGAAAAAAATCCTTCCTCTTGGCATTATTCACCACTGCACCAAAGTACATGTGGACCACAGACTATATTTCGGCATATTTGGCCCTTTGTGCATGCGTACACACAAACACACACACACCCCATATACACAGATGCACTGAAAACATAAACACACACACACACACACACACACACACACACACACACACACAAATACACATGAGCACATTCATTGGTTTAACTCATTCATCTTCCCATAATGTCAAGTTGACCCATCAAATGATTTAATATTATGCTTTTTCATATTGGCAAAATCCCCATTTCCACCAGAGAGAATTTTAGCAGCACACAAAGAGCAGGACACAGCTAAATGATCTTATAGATGATGGCATTGTTTTCTAGGGAGCAAGAGACAATAAGACATCAACAGACTGACAGATGAATAAGAATAATGAAACCATTTGGTATGGGTTATGAACACTGGCACTCTTTTGGCCTAAAGAACAAGTAAAAGCTAGCACTACATTTTTCCTTTTGAATCCAGGAAGGAAATGGGGATAGGGATAAATTGAAGCCTTCTTGAAACAGCAGAGACTCGGTATTTTGGACCTGACAACTGCAATTATTAATGTGGAACCATGAGGGAAGTGGTTGAATTATGATTTCTGTTATGCCTTGAGGTTACTATTCTCTCACATGAGGAATATTTCTGCCTTCTACATTTCCACTCTGCTGTGACCATTCTCTGAAGCTCAGTGACGAAGGAAAAACTGAATGTCACTTTGAAATTTCATTTTTCAGGCAACACCAAGTTTGATGGGGGAAGAAGGGAGAAGTAGCAGAGTAAGCAAAGGACACAGACCAATATAATTTCCTACAACACCATGGTGGCTACTTAGCTTAGTGGACTAGAACACTGAAATAACAAGGTCAATTTATAAGCCATTCTGCTGCTTGCTCTGTGCAAAGTCAGTACTAGGGTTTGGGGGAATATAAAGATGATTGAAATGTATTCTTACTAGAAGATAAGGCTAGAAATGCCAGAGCAGAACAATGGAAAGGCGGTTCTTGAATGCAAATATCAAGAGCATGTACTCAATCCCAAAAGGCCAGTGTTTTTCAACCTTGGAAAGATGTAAAATCCCTCAGAGAGCTTGTAAAATACACAATTTCTTTGGCCTTGGAAAATACAGTTTTTCAAGGTTATTTCTATGTAAACTAAATTTGAAAAACACTGTCATAAGCATAGGAGAGCCAATGAATATTTTAAATCAGGTGAATGGCAATATCAGCTCTTTGCATATGAGACATAACTCTGGCAAGCATGTATGTATAACATGGGGGGAGACTGGAAGTGTAAAGGCTAATTGGGTTTAAGTCTTCTGTGAACTCATTTGCTTTCTAGTAGTCCCTAGTCACACACGAAATGTCACACTCACTTCTGCAAATAAGTTGTCAATCAGAATTTTTTTTCTTTTTTGATGACCAGGGGCATTGAATGAAATGGTTATTACTCATCAGGTCAAAACCATTCTCATTCCTGAAGAATAATTTCAACACCAATCAAGGGAAGCAAATTTAGTATATACAACAGCATGGTATTTTGAAATGATCCCTGACATGTGGGGTTCAAAAAAAAAAGAAAAGAAAAGAGGAGTTTATTCAGACTTTTTATCTACTCTGGAGAAGATTCCTGTAGTCTCTGTGCTCAAGAAGCTACCATTTCCTTTCCAATCACTTGTTATGTGCAGTACCAAATCCTGCTTATGTAGCAGTACAAAGACGAGGGTTGTAGCCTGTGCATTAAGAGTGAGACATGAAAAAAAGATCGAATAACACTTATAAAGCATTATTTAATCCAAAACAAAGTGAAGTGAAATAATTCACAAGTAGTATAAAATGGAATGGTTAGGAATACGGGTCCTCCAGCGCCAGATTGTCTGCATTCACAACTTGACTTCTTAACTTACGAGTATTCAAATACTGGACAAATCACACAATCTATTTCTCAGTGTTCTCATCAGTAACATGGGAACTGCAATAAGTTCTACCTCAAGAGGTTGCTGTGAGCACTAAGTGAATCAGTGCGTTCGTAATGCCTAGAAAACTTGGTTACATGGTAGATTTAGATCGGCCATCATTATTACAGGAGACAGAAGCACAGAAGATAAATGGAAAACACATGATCTGAGGTCAAGTGGGATTACTAGGCAATACTTTCTAGAAGATTTAAGTTGTAAACTAGAATTTGCAGGACGTTAGGGAGGAAACTCTTCTAGACTCCTGAGCTACTGTGGTATATTGAGAAGAGACAATAATTGGCATTGGAAGACATGAGCTCCAATATCAATATGCCACTTATTAGTGATATGATTTAACTTTTATACATTTCAGTGTCTTTTATATTGGTACATTATAATTATACATAATAGTGGGCTTCATTTATCCATATTTGTTCTTACCCATAACATAATTTGGTCAATTTCATTCTAAGTTTTACTTTCTTGATCTACAAAATAGTAAAAGTAATATTTTCCCTGCTTAAAGCATAAATAAGAATTTATGTATGTATAAATTTATGTGTATAAATTATACATAAATATTTTTATATAAATATATATATCATATAAATGTATGTTCTGGGAGTGACTTTGGTCCTCTCTAATCTCCATACACTTTCGTGAGGAGCTGTGGGAGCTACGGGCATCCTTACTTCATTGCCTCTGAAAGTCACAGAGAACCGGGATGGAGGGTGCCCCTCACTGGTTTTCCTGCTCTCGGCTGGTTAAATCATGGCCCCTCATTGCTGGCATGAGCTACCTTAAAAGGACTCCTGCTTCCAGAAATCTCTAGACCAGAAATGGATGCCATCTCTGTATTTCTATGGGTTCCCAAACTTCAAGGAGGAACTAAAAAGCAATTTCAAGAAATCTGTCTTCTTGCTTCTTTCTCAGGAGAACCCCAGGTGAGTCTGCTGCTTTCCACAAGCGTCTCAACCAAGGAGAGTGATGCTCCTGTTGCCTTCTTTTTTGATTTTTGTTTGTTTGTTTTCATACTGGAGATTTAACCCAGGGGTGCTTTGTCATTGAGCTACATCCCCAGCCCTTTTTGGTTTTTATTTAGAAAGAGAGTCTTGCTAAGTTGCTGAGGCTGGTCTTGAACTTGTGATCCTCCTGTCTCAACCTCCCGAATTGCTGGGTCCTGTTTCCTTCTTCAAAGTCACGTCCAATCTCCAAATCATCTTCAGGGATTCTCCCTTTACATGGCATACACAGAGAAGACCAAGGAAGAGAAAGACTATTCTTTTATTAAAACCCTGCACAACTCCCTCCCCACTCACAATTTTTCTCATTTCTGATCAACTCCTAGAGGTAGAGATGGTATAAAGCCTCTTAGAAAATTCTCCAATTATGAGTGTGAACCCCAACTGGTGTTTAAAAAGAGGTATTTTTTTTAGAAAATAGAAGTAGTTAGCAGCATTTGTATCCTGCTCAATGATTTTGATCGCCAATTCTGTGGTTACAGAGAAAAAAAAATCAGACAATAGAACAAATGTGAGTCAACATACCTTTGTTGTATCAACCTATTCACATCTATATCTATATATCCACTTATCTGTCACATCTTTGTCAAGCAACTAAAAATAAAATACATATACATAATTTGTTTGTGTTCATCATCTGTCTCTGCGTCTGAGAAATTGAGGATTTCATTAGAACATAAACTCATGGTGGAAGAAGCCATACCTGCTTTGTTAACTATTTTAACTCCAACACCTGGCATACTGCCAGGTACATGGTTGGCATTCAATAAATATTGTAAAATACATCAAGGGATGTAAAAGAAAAAGGGCTTATGCAGGGTCTTTGAGTCATTGAGTAAGCTGAATGATCATTTGCCAAAATATAGAGACAATGAGCAGGGTGCAGTGGCACATGCCTGTAATCCCAGCAGCTCAGGAGGCTGAGGCAGGAGGATTGAGAGTTCAAAGCCAGCCTCAGCAACTTAGCGAGGCCCTAAGCAACTCAGTGAGAACCTGTCTCTAAATAAAATACAAAATAGGACTGGGGATGTGGCTCAGTGGTCAAGTGCCCCTGAGTTCAATCCCCAGTATGCACCCCCCTAAAAAATTAGAGAGACAAAGGGCTGGGGAGATAGCTCAGTTGGTAGAGTGCTTGCCTTGCAAGCACAAAGCCCTGGGTTCAATCCCCAGCACCACAAAAAAATAAATAAATAAAAAATTAAAAAATTAGAGAGACAATGAGATTCTTGATGCCAATATTACAGTGATGTCATCTTAAATATCAGGGAAAGATACCAAATAGTGATGAGAGAGAGAGAGAGAGAGAGAGAGAGAGAGAGAGAGAGAGAGAGAGAGAGAGAGAGATATTTTCTTGTTATTTTCTTGTTGCTATGTTCATCTATACATGGATTTGTATTCTAAATATTTCAATTTCTATGACAATTTTCAATGCATTCTTATTCTTATGTGAGTTTAAAATATTGAGAAAAAATAGTAAGAAATGTTCAGAATCAATCATGATATAATTGCTAGCTTAGCTTTTATTGTCATAATGCATTTTCCTGATTTCAATATTGTTTGCAAGAATCTTGGAAGGTCAAATGAACCAAAGTGCATGAAAATGCATTTTAATAATTAAACTGAAGACCTAAAGAATAACTTGAATATAGTTTCTTTTGTTCACGGTTGCAGTATTCATTTATTCATCATCTTATAGAAAAGTAAAATGAATAGACATTATCTAATGGCTTTCTGCTAATCAGTAAACTTCTCATATCTAATATTACATTTCAATAATTAAAGTAAAAACATTAAAGTTATGTATACTTAATATCGTGTGTAATATATAAAGATGTAAATAGAAATTATAGAGTTCTAAAACTGTAATAAAAAGCATTGAGATTATGTACTAAATAATGGCAAGGGAAAATTTCAATTAAAAAAGCATTGAATAGGTAAAGAAATCATGTCTTACCACAAACAGAATTTACTCAATACAACCAAAAACCGCCTTTAAGGGTATTTTGCTAGTATAATAGAAGTCTATGGTGATTTTTCCATTTACATTTACAATACACTACAGTGAAAAAATCAGAAAAAAATTAAACCCTAAACTTGTCTCTTTTCCAGGGTTATTATCCTCACTAGTTACTGAAAAATATGACTATATCTTGAATTGTCCATGTAGAAAGCTGGTTTTCTCAGGGTAACAGAAGCAAAGTATTGACTTATTGACTCAATAGAAGGGCCTTTAATTCTTATGACATTCAGCTGTTAAAATACTTTATAGTTTTAGTCAGCCAAACCACCCATGGCACATAAAGTTATTTTCTCAGTCAATGTTTTTGCTTTTTATCTTCATCTTTAAAGTAAAAACGTGTTAAGGGAAAGAAATTATGATGCTCAGTATTTGCAGTTCTAATTTATAATATATATCATTTCTACCTTCTTCCATAGGTTTTTCTCAATAATGTCTTATGATATTTTAAAGGATCTTATAATATTCTATTTTAATTTTAATTGTTTTCGTTCTGGATTAAACTCAGGGGTACTCAACCACTGAGCCACATCCCCAGCCCTATTTTATATTTTATTTAGAGACAGGGTCTCACTGAGTTACTTAGGGTCTTGCTAAATTGCTGAGGCTGGCTTTGAACTCTCAATCCTCCTGCCTCAGCCTCCCTAGCCGCTGGGATTATAGGCATGCCCTACCGTGCCCGACTTTCATTATATTTTTGGTACTTAACAGTTTAACACTTCTTTCCTTATTAAGTTGTAAGAACTTAAGTCATGTCTAGTTTTTTTGTTTGTTTGTTTCTTTGGTTTTTGTTTTGGTACCTGGGATTGAACTTGGGGAGCTTAACACTGAGTCACATCCCCAGCCCTTTTGTATATTTTATTTAGAGACAGGGTCTTGCTAACTTGCTTAGGGCCTTGCTAAATTGCTGAAGTTGGCTTCAAACTCATGATCCTCCTGCCTCAGCCTCCCAAGTCACTGGGATTACAGGCATGTGCCACCACACCCACATGCTTAGTCTTTATCACTCCAGGACCTAACATAGTGCTTGCCACATAGTACTCAATAAATATGTACTAAAATGAACACTGTTTATGTCTTTTTTCTAAGCTACTTTTTTTAAAAAAAGAAAAACATATGAGACCTTGATAATAGTAGTTAGAATAGAATGCAGTACATTTCCATATAATGAAAAAAATGGTACTCATTATGTAGTTTGCATTAAATTTACATTAAATACATTAGTATAGCCATGTGATGTGTGAATGTGCAAAAACTCTGTATCTTAGAAATATCCTAATTAGGAGGCAACAATGAGAGGTGATTACTTGGCACTTCAGATATCATAATTGAAATCTACATGAAAGGAGTTATCAACTAAGCATAAGGGATATTAGAAATATTTTTCCACTGGAAAAATGCACAGTGCTCAAAATAGCTAAGTGATTATGCAGATTTGTACAAGTCCCATAATCTACCAAGGCGATGTAAGAACATTTCTGAAGTAATTGAGGTCTACAGCTCCATTATTCTTGAATCCTGTGGTCAGAACATCACCTTTCTGGGTATAGTCCACCTTTCAGGGAATCTTTCACATAAGGTACAAGTTGGAAGGTCAAGAGCAGAAAGTGGCACTTCTGGCAAATTTGTAGGAGAGCAGATATAAAGGTTCTACTTGCATATAACTACAGGACACTACCAATATTTATAAAAACAACCTGTCACTCACCGCATGCCAAAATTAGCTTAGGTCAGTACACATCAACCCTCTAAATAAATCTTTGTTTACAAAATATTTTCATAAGGACCTATCAAAGTATTGGACATATGCCAATCCCATAATCATCAAAAAACAGTAATCACGGTGGCATTTGAAATAAATAATACCAACAATAAAGTAATACTTCTTAAACTACTTGTTTATATTTATGCATCCATTTTCTCATGTGAGACAGTTCGCCTATGAAAACAATACAATAATTTATTATCTTCATTTTGTGGTAAAATGAAATGGCATAACCCCCAGTATTTAGCAGCCAAAATTCAGATCTTAGTACCAACCTAGAGAAGTGCTCTTTTGTTTTTCTCTGATAAACAGCTACTTACCTGTTCAGCCTGGGATCCTAAGATAGCCTGAGATAAACATTTCATCCTCTAGAAGCCAGAACAGTTGAGAAAGGTCGAACTGTATGTTCCTGAAAAACGCTTAAATCAGAAACACCAGTAACATCCAAAACTGCCAGGGGTTTGCTCTGAAACTAAATAATATTTCTGCTTCTTTTTCTGCTAAATGCTTTATTAATTCTTCCAAAAGTCTCTTTAAAAATATTTTACAGTGAATGGAAATACCATTCTACTTTTATTTATGTATTTATTTATTGGTACCAGGGATTGAACCCAGGGGCACTCGACCACTGAACCACATCTCCAGCCCACCATCCTGCTTTAGTAGAAAAGAAAATACGAAGTAGAAAATAAATGAGCAACAGCAGTCAGCTAGATTGGGAGTATGTACATAATATAGTTTAAAATACTTCTAGGCTTTTAAAATAAAGCATACTGTTGAATTACTTGACCATTATAAAAGAAGATTCATTCTAAAATATTCCTATCAGCTTAGCTAATTTTATGGTAACATTATAGTAACACAAATTCATTAAATATTAACCGTATCCATTTCTTTAAGCATTCCACATAAATACCCCTGTACACTGCCACTTATCACTTTTCCAGTGGTTTCACCCAGAGTGAGGAACCACAAAGTAAAGTAGGATCTGTTTGTTAGCATAGCTTAATAGAAGTATTTAGTGAGATATCTCTCTTTACCTTAATTGTGATTCTTGCAGGTGCATTTTTGCTTTTTTAAATTCAGAATTCACTCAATTGCAATGCACCAATAAGAGAAACTTTTAAAATGTCATTCCCGTGAGTTGAAAACTACAAGGCCTGATTCAAGTTGGCTGTGAGGCAAGCATGGTGCAACCTAGCGGAAAAGCTGTTTTGTTTGATTCGACCATCTCCAACATTTTAGCGAGGGGGAAAAAAAACATAAAGCATAAACCTTTAAACCAGAATCAATTGGGCCCAGAGGGCTGAGGCACTCTGTCAAGATTGCTTAGAAGACTGCTTCTACAGAAAACTTTCCTACAGTAAAAAGTGAACAGGAAGGTCGAATTGCAAGGAATGAGAAAATGAGTTGTGAGAAATGCAGAGAAGCATCTAGATAGGTAAGGATCAAAGAAACCTGTTCCTGAAGTAGGCTGCAAGTTGAAGACCATTCACTGTATCTGGAGGATGGATGGAAAGCTGAAACCTCTCTTTTCATTGGTCTCAAAGGAAGGAAAAAGAACAAAAGCTTGGAGGTCGAGAGCTAGAATGGAGAATCTTCTAAAAGCACAGTATGTAATATCCCAGATTGAAGAATTCTGTTGCCAAGGAGCTTGACGCCATACCAGGCTTTCTCCTTCATCTCAGCACCTGCTAAGTGGCAGGCATTGCACAAAGAGGGGATGCCATAGAGTTAAAGGTAGGGACAAGGTAAAGTGGGAGTGAGACAACTTAAACAACGACATGGGTGCAACCCTTGAGGATTGAAGAAAGAAGGCAGACAGGAAAAGGTCAGAATAAAATGGGAAAAATATTCTAATTAAGGATGTTACAATATCAATAGTAACTGTTATAAGTGCTCACTGTCTTCCAGGCATGATGTCAGTGTTTTACATATATTAACTCATTTAATCCTGATAACTGTGTTATGAAGTAGATATTAATATTGTACTCATTTTTACAAATGGGGAACTTAGAATCAAGGAGGCTAAATAACAGGTCTAAGGTAGCTTTTAAGAAACAATACCCAGAGTCATACCCAAGTGATCTGGCTCAAAATCTCATAGGCTTAGTTTTTCCAGGGTTCATTATTATACAATTATGTTAGCCAGCCTTTTGTCACTGTGATCAAAAATATATATACCCAAGGAAAGCAACTTAAATGAGAAAAGATTTATTTTGGCTCATGGTTTCAGAGGTTTCAGTCAATAGTCAGCTGGTTTTATAGCATTGGACCTAAGGTGAGGCAGAACATCATGGTAGAAGGGCATGGTGGATTAAATGTGCTCAGTTCATGGCAGCCAGGAAGGACAGAGAAAGAGAGAGAGAAGGTGGGGGGGGGAGCGGGGAGAACAAGAGGAAGGGACCAAGGACAAGATATAGTTCCCAAGGGCACAACCCCAAAGATCCACTCCCTTTAACTAGGCCTTACCTTCTACAACTTCCTTCATCTCCATGTGGTCTTCTCAAATCATGAATCCCTCAATGGATTAATCCATTGATAAGATTGATCCCTCATGGTCCAGTCACCTCCCTAAAGCTCCACTTCTGAGCATTGCTGTATTGATGACCAAGCCCTCAACACACGAACCTTAGGAGATACTCCAGATGTAAACCATGACAATGATCATACATTATATACACTGAATGTACATTATAGACATAGTAAACATTTTGGTAAGATTTGATCACAGCAGGGAAAGAAGAATTGGAGTACCCCAGTTGGAGAAGAAATGGAAAAGAATGATAGGCTAAGGGAATAAATACACATAGGATCAGGCTAGTATGATCCACAAAGTTGGTTAAACATGAGTTACCAAAGGCAGCTCATGGGGCAGGGGGAGTTGTAGAATTTTCAAGGCAGTGAGACCTGATTGTGATAGACCCTGCCCCCAAGCAGGTAAGATAAACAGTGGAGGTTCAGAAATAAGTCACAGCATAGGTGATAGAAAGTGGTCATCCTTAGAGTAGAAACATAATTCAAGAGGTCAACAGACTTCAACTTTGTCTATAATGTTTGCAATCAAATGCATTTAAAGTATTATATATGTATATAACAATAAAAAAAATTTAGAATAGGAAAGGAAAGCTAAGATTCAGTTAAGTGGTGGCTGCAAACAGGTTTCATGTAAATCTCATTTTACCATAAGTATCACTTTTTGTAATCAGTTGTTAAGTAATCTGTAGTGCATTTTCAAAAAATAATTTTTTAAAAAAGTAAAAGCACTGATAAAATATGAATTATATTTCTAAGTTTTTAAATTTGCTGTTTTGCTTTTTAATAAACAAACATGTGAGCATATGCAGTCAAACTTATAACTGTACCTGGTGCCAGAAGGCAGACACTCAATGCAGAGGCAAAGTGCCTGAATGGAAATAATCAGACACTAAAAGCTGACTTTGACAATCTAAAGTTGTGGTAGATACGAGTGACATGGAAACAGAACTTCACTTGGAGGATCCATTTAACTAAAGATAGTTGATGGAAAACTCCACAGCTTGCAAGGTAGTTCTCTCCTTCTCACTCTTCGGTCAACAAATGTTAAGTAAGCAAAACTAATGTTTTCACATCACTTCAAACCTCATTCCCACCCTCATGTTTTTCTGCTTTCTTCTCCTCCCTTTCCCTGCATCCTAAGATTGCTCTGGTAGTTGATGAAGCTTTTGATTAAATTATCCATTTAGCAAACTTGCTTATCTACTATCATTCAGGCAGAAAGTTACAGGCTGGCAATAGATAAGTAAATAATTCATGTTCTCTTCTGTCAAATAGTAGTAGTCTACTGGAGGTTTTAGACATAAAACCAAATCATCCTATGAGAGAATTTTTTTAGAAACACAGATTTAGAAGTAACAGGGGCTGGGATTGTGGCTTAGAAGTAGAGTGCTTGCCAAGTATGTGTGAGGTACTGGGTTCCATCCTCAGTACCACATATAAATACATAAAATAAAAGGTATTGTGTCCACCTACAACTAAAAAATTATATTTAGAAAAAAATAAGTAACAGGCCTATTAGTGATCTGAAATCATGAGAGTAGATGAGATCAGAACCATGTGCCCAAAACCTGTTTTGGACAACAACATGTGATTTGGATACTTACTTTTTCCTTGTTTCCTATCAAATTTATTTGAAGTTACATTCCATTATTAACAGACTTCTTCTTCATTAGGGTTAATTTGATAAGCAAATCAAGATTAAGACCGATAATGACTTTATATGTAACTTTATCTCAATGGGATATTCTAATATCTGCAAGTCTTCATTCCTCTCACCATCTTCATTTGATTTGCAAGAAGAAGTCATTCTGATTATTGATAAAGATCAGAGTTAAGTAGCTAAAATAACTCAGTCTCTTCATGGTTCACAAGGATTGGCCTCCATAGGGAAACATGTTCAGACAAGAACTGACATCTCAGCCAAGAAGAGCTGTCCCAAATTTTGTCTGGCCCAATTACATTCTCTTTTGGCATTTGGAATTTGTACCTGGAGAGAAATCAGTGAGCATCAGGCATTGGATTGATTACATAAAGTTGGTGCTGAAATGACAATGACAGTGTTTGAGTAGGGAAGAGAAAGCATGACTGGAAGAGAGATGGGGTCGAGTGGAGGCAGAAAGAAGAGCCAAATGATCCTGTGGTTTCAGAAAGAGAGGGAATGATAAAAAAACAAAAACAAAAACAAAAAAAACAAAACCTGCCCTTTTCCTTGACTAGTTTGAAATTCCTAATGCTATTTCCCCATAAGGCCTGGTTGCTTCTGAATCCAATGGAATAAGATGGACGTACACCTGCTTTCTGTTTAGGATGTGCTTCCCTCATCTTTGGCTTGTGGAACAAGAGAAACAAGAAACATTGGGTTCAGAGGAAAGAAAACATTTAAGTGATTAAGAGACAATGTTTTAAGAAAATGAGCTCATTTTCTGTGTACTCCCTTTTCCATGTACCTTTTGAAGCCAGCCCTCGTCCCAGAGATGTGGAATAACAGTCCCAGTGAGTGGTGAGCATGGGACAGGGATGCATGGAGTCTGCCATGCTTGTGCAGACCTGAGGCACACAAGCCAGGATAAAGCAAACCAGGGTACTTGGAGGCAGCCATGTCCACCCAGGTGCAGATACCTGCTCTGCACAGTACCACAGCTCAGAACCATCAGCATCCACAATCCCATGACGTTAACCTCCTTCTTCCCAAAAAGCAGTGAGAAATGGATGTGGGGAAGACCTGAATGGAAGTTCAGACTTGAGGCGTAATCAATAGTGTTAGTACTTTTCCAAAGCCTGATTAGCATAAGTTTTAACCGGTAACATTGGTACTTTTCAAAACCATGATTACCATGAATTTGGACCAATAACATTGACCCAAGTGCTATGTAAACCCATAGACTAGCACACTCAAGCAGCAACCTGCTATTGGGTCCCCTCGTGTCCCCATGAGAGTTCTGTTTCTATTCTTCACACTTGAACAAATCATACTCTTTTCACTCATCCCTTCTGTCATCCTGTGCACTTCATTCTTTGGATTTGTGACACAAGAACCTGGAAAGAAGCTGGTGGTGAGCTGCTAGTCTACTGCAACACTGGAGAGCAGAGCCCCCATTTAGAACTGCAACACACCACTAGATAGTAGTGGAGAACAGTGGAGAAGAATCCAGAACTGATGCCAGTAGGCATCTCCTGCTGTGATTAGTTGGTAACATTAAAATGGGCTTTCTCAGCTGTACAAGAGCAGCTTACACAGACCCCACATGCCAACAGAAGCAGAGAACTGAGTTTCATCTTTTGCTGTCAGTATTATGTTACTCTGTCAAGACAAATGTAAGGACTGTGGGGGAAATGATCAAGGAACTGGTTTTAGACTGTCTCTCATTCAGGCCCTTAGCTGGAGGGCAGAAGGAAACTTGAACTCATATGAAGGCCAGGTGGGTTCATCAGGATTACATCTGATAGGGCTTTAGGGACAAAGCCAGGGGTAAAAATAAAATCTATTTGTCTAAATTATTCACACTGTGCTGCAAATATCCCAAGGGGATGTATTATGATGTCTATGGTCAGCAAGATCTTGGATCTTAGCCAACTCTCTGTACATCAGAAACTATTCTCTGTAGATAATCTTGTTCCACTGCCTTAATAAAACTATATTCAAAGTACTGCAACATTGAAAAACAACAGACAAATTAGATTGTTCCACAAAGAGCTACCAAAATGTTAAAGGAGATGTTCATCTTAGCTGAGATAAGAAATATGAAGGATATAAAAATGACAAATGTGTGGTCAGATGATAGCTCCCAGTATCCAATGGGACAATGTACTGTGTGTTCATATCTAGGGCAGAAAGAACTTTCTTTCCCAAACATATTGAACAGAAGTCTCAAATTCATTTCAAGTGGACCACCTTTGACAAAGGTAACTGACTTACCCTAATGAGGTTAGGACAATCAGAGAGGCTGTGTGGAGGATGAACAATGAGTGAGATGAAATGAGTATTTGGGAATATGCTCTAACAACTATCCTTTTGGCTATGTACCTTGAATACATACTCTCTTTTTTATAAACTTAAAGTGTGCCTGAAACACATTCACATCCCGCCTCCAAGGGAAACTATCTAATATCTCACACAGTTACTGAAAACACAACCTAGATCTCTGATTTATTACTGTTCTTGCTATCCAGCCCAGAGGTAGTTACTTCATAGTGTGGTGACATATCCCGAAATTGACAATTTATTCACTCCTAGTGCTTTCAATATACAGTGGTGGCAAAAGATTTGGATAAGTAATAAAAAAAAATCCCACTCAGAAAAGAAGAGAATGGTAAAACAACATATTGGTTCATGTCATATATCATTTTCTGTTGACTAAAATACTGAGGGTTCAATATCCTGACTAATGTAATGAATTCATTCATCAGATGATATTGCACATTATGCCTTAGGAGACTTTCTATATGTCTGTTGTCCTTCCTATTTTTTGTTTTAGCTCTGTGGGAGAACTTTCTTTGTCCACTGTATTTCGTAGGAGTGTCTACAATGGTCATTAGAAAGAAGTCGCATTGGCAGGGGATAGGGGTGAGGAGGTTTGTACATCCTGTTGCCTTATGCTTGTGTTTGAGGAATGGAAAAATAGAGATTTACCTAGGGGTTTAGAGTGGATAATCAGAGTCGAAAATTATTTAAACCTGAGATTAGTTTCTGTCTCTTAAACAGAACTCTGTGCTCTGCTCACCCCTCAGTCAACCTGCAACCTTATATTTAATGGTGCTAGTTTGCACCTTGGCTTCCTTCTTCTCAAACATATTATGACCCTTTCTTTAGGAAAGTTCCTCTTACAATGCTATGAGGGCTTTGTTATTAAGAATTCTCTCAGAAATAGGTAGAATAACAAGACAAAAACTCAGAAAATACATAGATGATATGAATCACGATCTCTCACTTTGACTTCATTAACATTTATAGATCACAACACCCAACAATTGAAGAGTACACATTATTTTTAAGGGCACATGTTACATTCAACAAGATTACCCTATGTACATGTATAATTACACAAATGGTATGAATCTACATCATGCGCAACCATAGAAACGAAAAGTTGTACCCCATTTGTGTACAATGAATCAAAATTCATCCTGTAAAAATAAATAAATAAATTATAAAAAAAAGATAGTCCATACTCTAGGCCATAAGACAAGTCTCAATAAATTTTAAAGGGTTAAAATCCTTGAGTATATTTTCTGACCATAAAGGAATCATATTAAACCTCAATAACAATGTATCTATGCATATACTTGGATATTATGCAATGCTCTTCTAATATATAATATATATATTATTAAATTCCAAGAGAAAATAGAAAAGAAAGTTTTATATTGAGTAAAATTATTAAATTGCTAAGTAGCAACTTGAAGAATATTACTGAAGTAGTGCTTACAGAAGAATAAGTAGATTACAATATTTATACTAGAAAAAGAAGACTGATCTCAAAGCAAACCCGAAAAGCATCAGTTAACAAATTAAAGCCTGTATGCCTAACCAGGCTTACCACCTATTCTGATAAATAAAGTTTTATCAGAACATAATCACCCATGTGTTGTTTATGGCTACTTTTGTGCTGCAGTGGCAGAGTTGAGTAGCTGCAGTACAGACCATATGGTCTTCAAAGTCTAAAATATTTATTATATGTCCCTTTGAGAAAAAAAAGTTTGGTAATCTCTGACTAACATTCTACCTTAATAAACCAGATAAAGAAGACCAAAATAAATACAAAGAAAGTAGAAAAAAGGGACTAAATATAAGAGCAGATCAGAACAAAATAGAAATCAGAGAAAAAATGAATGAGCCAAAGAGTGACTTAATATTTGAGTAGTCGAGTCTGAAAGATTAATTTTGACAAGGTACAGGGGGTTGCTATGCAAGTAAATTTCTTGGGAATCATTTGAATTTATGTCCAGAAAACAATAAGTGAGTCTGTTATAGAAAAAAAAAAAAAAATCAAGATCCAGATAGTTTCACTGGTTCTTTCAATCTCTAAAAGAAAAAAATAACATCAGTCTTGCAAAAATACTTTAAGAAAACACAGGTAGAGAAATTCTCCCTAATTCATTTTGGGAGCCCACCATAACACTAAAATCAAAACTCAACAAAGGCATTACTAAAATGAGACTGTATGCCAATAGTCCTCATAAATATAAATGCAAAAAATCTTTCAAAATATTACCAGATTTAATTTACCAGTGTATAAAAAGAGCAATACCTTGTAGCTGAGTCTTTTTTATCTAGGAATGCAAAAATGACTTTTTTTCCTGTTATATGTTTTTTTTTAATTTTTTATTTGTTCATTTTAGTTATACATGACAGTAGAATGTATTTTTACCTATCATATATACATGGAGGATAACTTCCCATTCTTGTGGTTGCATATGGTATGGAGTTACACTGGTCATGTATTCATATATGAACATAGGAAAGTTATGTCTGATTCATTCTACTGTCTTCCCTATTCCCATCCCCTCTCTCCCTCCTCCCCATGCAATCTGGTGAACCTCCACTCCCTCCACCCCCATCATTTATTGAAAGTCAATATCCCCATAGCAGAGAGAACATTTGGCCTTCAGTTTTTTCAGATTGGCTTATTTCATTTAACATAGTAGTCTCCAGCTCCATCCATTTATCAGCAAATTCCATAACTTCATTCTTTATCATGGATGAGTAATATGCCATTGAGTACATGTACCACATTGTCTTTATCCATTCATCTGTCGAAGGACACCTAGGTTGGTCCCAAAGCTTAGCTATTGTGAATTGAGCTGCTATAAATATTGATGTGGCTGAGTCACTATAGTACACTGATTTTAAGACCTTTGGGTACATGCTGAGGAGTGGGATAACTGGGTCAAATGGTGATTCCATTTTCTGAGAAATCTCTATACTGCTTTCCAAAGTGTTTGCACCAATTTACAGTTCCACCAGCAATGTATGAGTGAACCTTTTTCCCCACATCCTTGCCAACATTTGTTACTTGTATTCTAGATAGTTGCCATTCTGACTTAATGAGGTAAAATCTCAGTGTAGTTTTAATTTGAATTTCTCTTACTGCTAAAGATATTGAACATTTTTTCATGTATTTGTTGACTGATTGTATTTCTTCTTGTGCGAACTATCTGTTCAGTGCCTTTGCCCATTTATTGACTTGGGTTGTTTGAGTTTTTTTGGTGTTAAGTTTTTTGAGCTCTTTATATATTCTAGAGATTAATGCTCTACCTGAGGTGCAGGTGGCAAAGACTCTCCCATTCTGTAGGCTCTATCCTCACATTCTTGATTGTTTCACCTGCTGTGAAAAAGTTTTTGAATTTAATTCCATTCCATTTGTTGATTCTTGATTTTATCTCTTGCACTTTAGGAATATTATTAAGGAAGTTGGTTCCTAAGCCAACATTAATTAGATTTGGGCCTACTTTTTCTTCTGTTGGGCACAGGGTCTCTGGTATAATGTCTAAGTCCTTGATCCACTTAGAGTTAAGTTTCATGCAGGGTGAGAGATAGGGGTTTAATTTCATTTTGCTACCTATGGATTTCTAGTTTTCCCAGCACCATTTGTTGAAGAGGCTATCTTTTCTCCAATGAATGTTTATGGCACCTTTGTCCTAGTATGAGATAACTGTATTTATGTGGGTTTGTCTCTGTGTCTTCTGCACCATTGGTCTACATGTCTGATTTGGTGCCAATACAATACCATTTTTTTAAAATATATTTTTTAGATGTCGATGGACCTTTATTCTATTCATTTATTTATATGTGGTGCTGAGAATCGAACCCAGTGCCTCACACATGCCAGGCAAGTGCTCTATCACTGAGGCCACAACCCCAGCCCCACAATACCATTTTTGTTACTATAGTTCTGTAGTATAATTTAAGGTCTGGTATTTTGCTGTCTCCTACTTCACTTTTCTTGCTAAGGATTGCTTTGACTATTCTGGGCCTCTTATTTTTCCAAATGAATTTTATGACTGCTTCTTCTATTTCTATGAAGAATGTCATTAGAACTTTAATAGGGATTGTATTAAATTTGCATAGTGCTTTTGGTAGTATGGCCATTTTGACAATATTAATTCTGCCTATCCAAGAACATGGGTGATCTTTCCATCTTCTAAGGTTTTCTTTAATTTCTCTCTTTAGAGAGCTATAGTTTTCATTTTAGAGGTCTTTCACTTCTTAGATTGATTCCCAAATACTTTTTTTGGAGGCTATTGTGAATGGGGTACTTTTCCTAATTTCTCTTGCAGTGGATTCATTACTGATGTATTGATTTATGGGTGTTAATTTTGTATCCTGATACATTGCTGAATTCATTTATTAGTTCCAGAATTTTTTGGGGTGGGTTATTTTGGATCTTCTACGTATAGAATCATGTTGTTGGCAAATAGGAATAGATTGAGTTCTTCTTTTCCTATCCATATCCCTGTAATTTCTTTCTTCTTTCTCATTGTTCTGGATAGGGTTTCCAGAAGTATGTTGAACAGAAGTGGTGAAAGAGGGCATCCCTGTCTTGTTCCAGTTTTTAGAAGGAATGCGTTCAATTTTTCTCCATTTAGAATGATGTTGCCTTGGGTTTAGCATAGGTAGATTTTACAATGGTAAAGTATGTTCCTAATATCCCTAGTTTTTATAGTGTTTTTGAGTATGAAACGGTGCTATATTTTATCAAATGCTTCTTTTGCATCTATTGAGATAATCATGTGATTCTTGCCTTTATGTCTACTGATGTGATGAATTATGTTAATTGACTTCCATACATTAAACCAACTTTGCATCCCTGGGATGAACCCCACTTGATCATGATGTTTTTGTATGTGATTTGCCAGAATTTTATTGAAAATTTTTACATCTATGTTCATCAGGGATATTGGTCTAAAGTTTTCTTTCTTTGATGTGTCTGTCTGATTTTGGTATCAGGGTGATATTAGCCTCATAGAACAAGTCTGGAAGGGTTGCCTCCCTTTTCTATTTCATGGAATAATTTGAGGAGTATGGCGTTAATTCTTCTTTGAAGGTCTTGTAGAACTCAGATGAGAATTCATCTGGTCCTGGGCTTTTCTTTCTTGGTAGGCTTTTGATGGTGTCTTCAGTTTCATTGCTTGAAATTGGTCTGTTTAAATTGTGTATGTCCTCCTGATTGAGTTTGGGTAGGTCATATGTCTCTAGAAATTTGTCAATGACTTCAAGATTTTCTATTTGAGTATAAATTTTCAAAATAGTTTGATTATTGTCTGTATTTCATTAATGTCTATTTTGATGTTTCCTTTTTCATCATGAATTTTAGTAATTTGAGTTTTCTCTCTTTCTCTGTTAGTTTGGCTAAGGGTTTATCAATTTTATTTATTTTTTTAAGGAGTCCACTTTCTGTTTTGTCAATTTTTTGAATTATTTCTTTTCTTTCAAATTCATTGATTCAACTCTGATTTTAATTATTTCCTATCTTCTACTGCTTTGGTGTTGATATGTTCTTTTTCTAGGGATTTGAGATGTAACGTTAGGTTATTTATTTGTCGACTTCCTATTCATTTAAGGAATGAGCTCAATGCAATGAATTTTCCTGTTGGCACTGCCTTCACAGTGTCCCAGAGATTTTGATATGTTCTGTCAATATTCTTGTTTGCCTCTAAATATTTTATTTCATTCCTCATTTCTTCTGTTGTCCATTGGTCATTCAATAGCATATTATTTAGTCTCTGAATATGAGATTAGTTTCTATTTTTTATTTTTTAATTTCTAATTTCATTACTTTATGATCTGATAGAATGCAAGGTATTATCTCTACTTTTTGTTTGCTAATAATTGTTTTGTGTCCTAAGATATGGTCTATTTTAGAGAAGGATCCATGTGCTGCTGAGAAGAGGTATATTCAGTCATTGCTGGATGAAATAGTCTATATATGTCTTTTAAGTCTACATTATTAACTGTATTTTTTAGTTCTATAGCTACTTTATTTAATTTTTGTTTGGAGGATCTATCCAGTGGTGAGAGAGATGTGTTAAAGTCACCCAGTATTATTGTGTTGTCGTCTATTTGCTTCTTGAAATTGAGAAGGATTTGTTTGATGTACGTAAATGCTCTGTTGTTTGGAGCATAAATATTTACGATTGTTATGTCTTGTCGATGTATAATTCCCTTAAGCAGTATGAAATGTCCTTCTTCGTCCCTTCTAAGTTTGGCTTGAAGTTCACTTTATCTGATATGAGGATAGAAACACCTGCTTGTTTATGAGATTCATGTGACTGATGTGTTTTTTCCCATCCTTTTACCTTCAGTCTGTGGATATCTTTGCCTATGAGGTGACTCCCTTGGAGATAGCATATTGTTGGGTGTTGTTTTTATTCCAATCTGCCAGTCTATGTCTTTTGATTGATGAGTTTAGGCCATTTAGATTGAATGTTATTATTGAGATATGATTTTTATTCTGTATCATTTTGATTTATTTCTGGTTTTTAATTTGAATCAGTTTCTCCTTTGATTGACTATTTTTCTAGCGAGGTTCATCTCTTTGCTAATTTTCACTTTTATTTGTCATTTATTCTTCATGAAATGTCTTATTGAATATGTTTTATAGTGCAGACTAAATTGTGAATTCTTTTAACTTTTGTTTATCATGAAAGATTTTTATTTCATTGTCAATTCTGAAGGTTAATTTTGCTGGGTATATTATTCTTGGTTGGTATCCATTTTCTTTCAGAGTGTGGTGTATATTATTCCAAGGCCTCCTAGCTTTGAGGGTCTGGGTTAAGAAATAAACTGAGATCCGATTGGTTTCCCTCTTAATGTTACCTGTTGTTTTTCTCAGGCATCCTTTAAAATTGCAAAGTTGACTTAATATGTGAAAATCATCCAATGCAAATCACCATATTACAGGATTAAAGTGGGGAAAAACACACAACCATTTCAATGGGATTTTTAGGAAAAGTGATGTCAATAAGGGCATTTTCAGGAGAGTTCAGGAGGATTTTCAATGTGTTAAGAGAAAAGCATTTGACAAATTCAATCTCTACCCCTGAAAACAAATTTCAGAAAATTATCTTCAAATTGATAACAAACATCTACAGAAAACCTAATATCACACTTTATGGTAATTTGTGAATATTTTCCACTGATGATTGGGAGTAAGGCAAGGGTACCCATTCATAAGACAGCTATCCAGCATTGCCTGGAAGATTCTGCTCATTATACTAAAGTGACCAAAAGAAATAAGTATAAAAATCAATAAAAAAGGATAAGTGAAACTCTCTTTACTGACATATGACATGATTCCTTGTGTAAATAATTCTAAGGAATCTACCACCAGGACAAGAATTAATGAATTTATCAAGGTCAAAGGATACCAGGTCAATAAGTAATGTACATTTAAATATGGAAAATTATATCACTCAAAAATTAAAAATACAAGATGACTAAGAATTGATTGGAAAAATTTTATGTGTAACCTTTATCCTGAAAGTGACAAAATGTTAAGAATATATTATAGAAGATCTTAATTAATGGAATTATACACATTACTCATGAATTGAAAGTCTCAGTTTTGATAAGACACCAATTCTTTCCCTATCATTTATAGATTCTACTGAATCCTAAATCCTAATTTTATAAGACATTTTTGTAGAAATTTTTGTTATCAATTCTGCATGGAAATTGAAAGAATCAAGAACATCAAAATAAATTTTAATAAAGAAAATACATCTAAACATGTAGGTGCTAGGCCCAAGGTCCACTTTTATTCATAAAGGTATTTATTTACCTCTGTGGTTGATTTGGTGGGCACAGAAAATTCTACATCCACTCTATGCAAATTTATAATTATAATTTATAAAGAATTATAGCTTTTCAATTACACTATACCTTCTTTGTATCTTCCTTTTATTCTAGGAAGCAGAATATATCTTATCCTCAATCACTTAGTTATTGTGAAAGATCTTTGTTTATTTTTGTTCTAAAGAAAAGTATCATTTCTCAGTGACACATAAGAAAGGAGAGAGGGACTTATGCCTTGGACATTACAGCAGAGAAGGCTAGACACTGAATGTGGAACAGAGATGGACAGGAAGGCATAAGGACACTTGAAAATAATATATTTATTGATAAATATTTAATGATAAATTAAAATACTTGAAAATTTTATTAAAACCTAATCCCTGACATGGGAGGACAGGAAATTTTGACCCAAAACAAATGGTGAAACTTTCTGAAAATTCTTTCAACATCACTGTTCCTAAAATCCCACTCATCAGATCACCTACTCAAAAAGGTAACTTGGGCTAAAAGATAGGCTTACAGTTTATTTTTCTTCATTATCATGTAAATCTTTTTACATACTAAGTGCTAGGAAAATATTTATAGAAAAAATATTGAAAGTCATCCTAGGATTCTTTTGATTTAGAACTATGGTCTTGATATATGATTAATTTTGTATAAACACACTTCTGTCTTTTGACATTTATGCAATGACTTCTAGGTCAGTATCATGTTTTAGAAGACAAATCTATTCTGTTTCACTACTACCAAAATCTGACAGAGATGAACACATACTGTGAAATTAAACACAAGGACTAAATATTTAATTGTACTGCATTTGTGTTAACCTTCCCAACTCTTTGATTTAGGATGGGATGAAATTTCAGTGTTCAAATGTCCCCAGTGTAATCTTATTTCATTTACTTTTAGCAATATGGCTAGGGCTTGGATAAATAAAGCAAATTACAAGAATATAAGCATTTTCATCAGTGTGTCTCTAAATTTCAAAAATAGAGATGGCCATCTGTAAGAATTACTTGATATTTCCCTATAAGAGTATTAGGGCAATATTAATTAGTTTATCAACCTAAAAACAAGACCTGTTTGGATGCTTCATTATGTTATATTGAGAGGAAATTAGTGAAACTATTAAAATTAGGGCAGAATTTTTTTCCCACCAAATACAATAGTTTTTACTGACTGGAAAATATTTTCTTTCCTTATGCCAAATTTTAATTTATTTATGTTTTACTATCTTTATTACATTTATTATAAAAATAGATATCATATATAATCATTTAAGACTTTACCTCTTAGAGGGCTAAAAAAAGTGTTCGATAGTAATTTTTAAAATTAACCAAACCTGGTGGCACACACCTATAGTGCCAGCTACAAGGGAGGTTTAGGCAGGAGTAATATTTTATCCAAGAAATTTGAAGCCAGTCTGGGGAATACAGAGGAAAGACAGAGAAAGAGAGAGAGAGAGAGAGAGAAAGGAAGGTGGGTTAGGCTGAGTAATTTTTGTGTTTATTATAACTACTTTTTTCCCATCTCTGAATTTATGTCCCTTGGCTTTTTTTTGTCTTGCGTGTTGTCTCTTTCTTTCTATCTGTCTTTTTTTTAACCAGGGATTGAACCCAGGGTGCTTAACCACTGAGCCACATCCCCAGCCTTTTTTATTTTTTGTTGTGACACAGCGTCTCACTAAGTTGCTTAGAGCCTCTCTAAGTTGCTGAGGCTGACTGACCTTGTGATCCTCCTGCCTCAGCCTCCTGAGTCACTAGCATTATAGGCATGGGCCACCACACTGGCTTTTCATTAGTTTTTAAGGAATTTTGTATTACATTAGACATTTTTTCATGTTATTTTGGATGGGGCATAATAGTTATACAAAATTGCTGGTAAATAAATCTGTTGAAAAATTTTAAAATTTTGGTTAAACAAATGATCCAAATTTTTGAATAAAAATTGTGTAGCATGAAATTGTAGATAATTTTATCAGAGGGAAATCAACTTTATTTTCCTTGAATGTCTGCTTTGTATTAGAAATGGATATGTGCTATTGTATACATTTTCTGTATAAATCCTTTCAAGAACTTTTTGAGGTGGTTATTTTTATTCTCTAATTTTATAAGCAAAGAAACAGCCAAATAATTTAAGTAAACTGCTCAAGGACAAACAGCGAGTAGAACTGGGAATTTAACCTAAGCCTTTCTTATTCTAAAATCCATGTGCTTAAGAGTCAACCATGATTTATTACCTTAACTATGCCTTGCACATAGAAGGTGATTGATCAATGAACACTGCTTCAATGAACACTGCTTGAAAAACACCATGAATATTAGGAATATTGTCAAGTAGATCAGCATGACTAAAAATGTCCAAATACCTGGCAAGGAGTCTACTGCCAAGTATATGGTCCATCTCTGAGACAGTATGGAACTGCATCACTGCCAAGCATCTCCATCCACTCCACCAAGTATGGTGAAAGAAGAGCCAAGGGGATTCATGACACTAATGGAAAAATTTACTACTAGAGTTGTCTAATTTTTTCCAGTTTTACTGAGGCATAATTGACAAAATTTGTATATATTTTGGCATACAGTGTGATATTTGATTTATATATATACATTGTGAAATGAATGATTGCCACATCTCATTAACATATCTATCATCTCCCATATTTACCTTTTTTGCGGTAAGAACATTTAAGATCTCCTCTCAGCAAATTTCAAGCTACAATATAGCATTATTAACAGGAGTTAGCAAGCTCAACACTAGCTCTTCAGAAACTTAATCCTGCTAACTTTAACCTTGTACACTTTGATCAACATCTCCCCATTTCTCCAATTATAAAGGTTCTGGCAACCACCCATTTCACTCTTTGCTTCTGTGACTATGACTTTTTCACATTCCACCTATAAGTCAGATCATGTAATAATTGTCTTTCTGTGCCTGGCTAGTTTCACTTACCATAATGTCTTCTAGTGCATCCATGTTGTTGCAAATGACAGGATTTTCTTCTTTTATTATGACTGAATAACCCTCCAATGCATTTTTTATCTATTCATCCATCCATGGACTCTTAGGTTGACTTCATAACTTGGCTATTGTGAATAATGCTACAGTAAACATGGAAGAGCAGATGTCTCTTCAAGGTATTGATTTCATTTTCTGGAGTTATATATCCAGAAGTGAGATGGTTGAATAACATAATAATTCTATTTTTACTTTTTGGAGCAAATTCCATACAGTTTTCTGTACTGACTGTACCATTTTACATTCCCACTGACAGTGTACAAGAGTTCCTTTTTCTTTGGACCTTGCCAGCACTTGTGGCCTTCTGTCCTTCTAATAGTAGTCGTTTTAACAGATGTGAAGTAATATTTCATCATGGTTTTTATTCACATCTCCCTAATAGTTGGTAATGTTGGATAATTTTTCATATACCTGTTGGCTATTTGTATGTCTTCTTTTGAGAAATGTCTGTTCAAGTCTCTTGCTCAATTTTAACTGGGTTGTTTTCTTCCACTGAGTTACTGGAATTTCTTATACTTTTTGGATGTTTACCATTTATCAAATGTATGGTTTGCAAATACTTTCTTCCAATTCATAGCTTGTCCCTTCACTCTGTTAAGTATTTACTTGACTGTGTAGAAACCTTTTCATTTGATACAGTTCCATTTGTCTATTTTTGCTTTTGTACCCTGGGCTTTTGAAGATATAGCCAAAAAGTCATTGCTCACACCAATACCAAGAAGGTTTCCCCCATTTTCTTTTGGTAGTTTTAGTCCTAGGTCTTATATTTAAGATTTTAATTTATTTTGAGTTGATTTTTATATATGATAGAATATAATAGTCTAATTTCAATTTCCTTCTTCCACATGTGAATAAATAATTGCCCAACACCATATATTAAAAGGATTGTCCTTTCTCTATTGTGTGTTCCTGGGATCTTTGTCAAAAATAAATTCATGGTAAATGTATGGATTACACTGAATCTGTAAAAAGCTTTGATTAATATGGACATTTTTGCAATATTAATTCTTGTGGGCCTTGAATCCAAGATATCTCTCATCAATATTTTATAGTTTTATGTGTATAGATTTTTTACCTTCTTAGCTAAATTTATTCATAGTTATTTTATTATACAAATGGATTTTTAAATTTTTGTTGTGAACAAAGTATCCAGAAAAAAAGGAATTTTTAAAAATCCATTTATAATACCACGTGTAGCATATATGTTTATTTTGTATCCTGCAACTTTGCTGACTTGGTTCTTAGAAATTTTTTGTGGAGGTTTTTAGTTTTCTATTCAATGTCATGTCATCTGCAGAAAATTTTACTTCTTCTTCTCTGATTTGGAGGTGTTGTATTTCTTTTTCCTTGTTTAATTGCTCTGAGTACAACATGTTTTTAAATGTTTAGTAAAATTCACAAGTGAAGCCATCAGTAGTCTGGACTCTTCTTTGTTTTGATGTTTGTCATTACTGATTCAGTCTCCTTAGTCAGATTCACTATTTCTTCATGATTCATTCTTGGTAGGCTGTATGTATCTAGGGATTTACCCATTTCTTCCAGATTATTCAATCTATTGGCATTTAATTGTTCATAGTGCTCCCATGATCCTTTATATTTCTAGCAAATTAATATTTCTTCTTTTATTTATAATTTTATTTAGTTGAACCTTCTCTTTTCTTAGTCTAATTAAAACTTTGTTATTTACCTTTTCAAGAAACCAACTAATTGTTTCATTAATCTTTCCTATGGCTTTGTTAGTCTCTATTTATTTCTACTCTTCCCTCTGTTACCTTTGGGCACTGTTTGGTTTTTCTTTTTCTAGTTCCTGAAGTTATAAAGTCAGGTCATTTGAGATATTTTTCTTTATGTAAGCAATTATTACTATAAACTTCCTCTTAAAAGTGCTGTTGCTGCATCCCATAAGTTTTGGTATGTTATGTTTCCATTTTCATTTGTCTCAAAATTTTTGAAATTTCCTTTGTAAGTTCTTTATCTCATTGGTTGTTCAGAAGCATGTTGTTTAATTCCCATGTATTTGTGAATTTTCCAATTTTCCTTTTGTTGTTGAGTTTTAATCTCTTACCATGGTGATCAGAAAAGATACTTTATTTGATTTCAATCTTCAATTTGCTAAAACTTTTTGTTAGCTAACATGCTATACACTGGAGAATATTCTGTGCACACTTTAAAAGAATGTGTATTAGGCTACTGGTAGAAAGAATGTTCTGTATATGTCCGTTAGGTCCATTTGGTTTATAATGTTTTTTAAGTGCACTGTTACCTTATTGATTTTCTGTCTGGATGATCTATCTATTGCTGAAAGTTGAGTATTAAAGCCTTTACTTAAAAAAAAATCTTTAATATTGTTGTATTGCCGTATGTTTCCCCCTTTCAAATCTGTTGACATTTGCTTTAGGTTTTTCCATGTTGAGTCTATATATATTTATAATTGGTATAACATCTTGATTAATTGATGCCTTATTTGTTTTCTTTCTTTTTACTTTTTGCAGGACTGGAGATTGAACCCAGGGCCTTGTGCATACTAGGCAAATGTTCTACTACTAAGCTACATACCCTGTCCATTTTATTATTTCTTTTTATTATTTATTTATTCATTCTACAGTATGGAGAATTGAACCCAGGTGTGCTCTACCACTAAGCTATGTCTCCAGCCTCCCACCTTTTTTAAAAATTTGAGACAAGGTTTCACTAAGTTGCTGAGTCTGGCCTTGAATTTGTGATCTTCCTGCCTCAGCCTCCTGAGTACCTGGGATTACAGGCATGAACAACTGAGCTGCTGTTCTTATGACAGTTTATCACTTATAGCCTACTTCATCTAATATAGATATTATTTATATTACTCAGTTTTGTTTGCTTTTGTTTAACATTTGTTTCAAGTATCTTTTTCTAACCTTTTCCTTTCAACTGTGTGTCCTTACAGCTAAAGTGAGTCTCTTGTAGACAGCATATAGTTGAATATTGGTTGTTTCCTTTTTTTTTTTTCTTAGAAAATTTAATCCATTAAAGTGATTTTGAAAGGTAAGAATTTATTACTGCCATTTTGCTAATTGTTTTCTGAGTGTTTTGTAGATTGTTTCTTTCTCCTAGGATGTCTTCCTTTGTGACATGATGATTTTTAGTACTAGTATGTTCTGTTTCTTTCTATTTTCTTTTGCATCTATTACACATTTTTTTCTTCATAGTATCATGAGACTCACACTAAACATTTTGTAGCTATAATATTTTAAGCTAACAATTTAACTTTGCACACAGAAACTACACTTTAACTTCCCCATTCTCACATTTTATGTTGTTGACATCAGTTTACATCTTTAACGTGTTGTATATTCATTAGCAAATTATCATAACTGTACTTGTTTTAAATGTTTTTGTCTTCCATCTTTTATATTATTTAACAGTGATTTTATGTCCAACATTACAGTATTAGAGTATTCTGAATTTGACCGTATTGCTATCTTTCCAATGAGTTTATATTTTCATATGTTCTCAAGTTTTTAATTAGCAATTTTTGTTTCAACTTGAAGAATGCTCATTAGCATTTCTGGTAAGGCAAGACTACTGGTGATGAACTCCCATAACTTTTGTTTATCTGATTAAGTTTTTATCTTTACACCATTTCTGTAGGTCAGACTCATAAGGTATAATATTCTTGGTTGGTAGTTTTCTATCTTTTAGTACTTTAGATACATCATCCCACTCTCTCCTTGCCTACAACGTTTCTGCTAATGTATTTGCCAATAGCTACAGATGTATTCTCTTATATATGATGAATTGCTTTTCTCTTGTTGCTTTCAAAGCTCCGTTTGTCTTTGAATTTTGAGAAATTGATTATAATAGGTATTGATGAAGATCTCTGTATATTTAATTTCTTTGGGATTCTTTAAGCTTCATTCGTATTTTTTTCCCTCTTCATGTTTGGGAAGTTTTCTGTCATTGTGTCTTCAAATTAGCTTTCTTCCCTTTTCTCTTTCTCTGCTCCCTCTGGAACACTCATAAAGTATATATGGGTTCACTTGAAGTTGACCCATAAATCCTGTGAGCTTCCTTTGTTCTTTTTTTTTTTTTTAACTCTTTTCCTTTTTGTTTTTCTGACTAGATAACTTCAAATGATCTCTTTTCAAACTCACTATTTCATTTTTCTGCTTGATTAGGTCTGCTTCTATGATTTGTATCTCTTTGTTGAATTCTAATTTTGTTCAGATATTATTTTCCCGATATGATTTAGTTGTTTAGCTGTGTTTTCTTATACTTCACCAAATTTCTTTAAGAAGATCATTTTGAATTCTTTGTCAGGCAGTTCTTAAATCTTCATTTCTCCAGGATCAGTTATTGGTGCTTCATTTTATTCCTTTGTTAGGGTGATGTTTCACTGGTTATTTGTGATACTTGTGGCCTTGTGCTTGCATCTACATATCTGGATTAGTAGTCACTTCTCTAATCTTTATAGACTGGCTTTAGGAGGGAAAGTCCTTTATTAGTCAGCATGTTTAGAGGTTCCAAGTGAGCTAACTGGTGAGGTCCATGAAAGGCTTATTGCTGGAGTCCTCAGGCATGCTGAGTGGGGCAGGCTTGGCACCTGGAACCACAGAAGAGACCTGGAACCTAAATCTGTGATGAAAAGCCTGAAACCTAGATTCATCAGGACAGGACTTGATCCTGGGTCTTCCAGAGCTGATGTAGTGCCAAAATGCACTGAGTTGGGCCTGTCACCAGGATCTATGGGGATAAACCTGGAGCCTGGGTCCTTGCAGGAGTGTCTGGAGACTGTGTCCATGGGGCTAACTTTGTGCTTTGGTCCACAGGAGCCATTTGGCAAAGAAGTGGGCCTGAAGCCTGGGTCTATGGGTACTGTTCTGAAGCTAGGTACTGTGGTAGCTAGCCTAGTCAGGTCATGAAGGACAACATAGTAGTGGGACAGGCCTGGAGTCTTGGATCACTGGGGCCAGCCTAGAGCCTGGAGCTCTAGGGTCTGTCTTAGTGCCAAAGTTCATTGGTTCCAGGGTTCACAGGAGCAAGTTTGATGTTGGTGCCTAAAGTGATGTTGGGTTCTCATTCCACTCTCTTTTCTTCCATTGGAAGGGTATTTCTCTTCATGCTCTGCTGTCAGGCTTCAGGGAGGGTTGATGTGGTTAAAGTGAAACAGTCCCTTCTGTCCATTCCATTGCATCTTTTATTTCGATGTTCCATTCAAGTGCTGTAATCTATCATTTGGACTACTCAAATCTTGTGAAAGTATTTTCTTGTGGATATAGATATTCAAGTTGAATTCTACTCCCCATCTCGCTGATATCACTCCTGAAGTTATCTGTTTAAAAGAACTGCATTGACAGTTTGTTTACAACATTTGGGGGGAATTTTTGGCTCTATTACAGCTTAAAATGTTTATTTATTACATCCAGTGCACTATTCTCCCGAATAGGTAGTTGAACATTGGTGAATACAGTTGTATTTTTTTCAGTGTCACTGATAAGTCTATCCATTAGGTTTGTCATAGAGAGGCAGAGTCATGCCATTTACACATAAAAGAAGGCAGACTGATGTTTTCTTACTAAATTACCATCAAATTGGCAGGCCATTGTATTTCTATCCTCTTAATGTAACAGATAATCCTCACTCTTCTGCTCTTGCTATACTTTATTCCCGACTCATAAAAATTATATAAAGTGCACCAGCAGACATTTCTCTCTTGTTTTTCTTCCAAATGAAAATCCTTTGAAGACTGTTGAATGGGCATGGAAACCAGGTACTACTTATTCCTCTTTTCTGTCTCTGTTGTTTGACTTTTTGTCAAATGCTGTTTATCTTTCATTCCAATTAGTAATATTTTCTTACACATCAACTCTGTTTTGATAGTTTTCTCATGCATTGTCTAATGATTCCAGATGTAGGGGTGCAGAAGACATCATGAAGCGCAAGGTAGTTTTCCCTCCATGATGAAAGATCATGTATATAAAACCATTGACATACCATATGTGCAATTATGAACACATAGGCTATCGATGAGGGAGATATCACAGAGGGGTGGCATTTTCCCAAGGTAATAGCACTAATGCCATTATCCAGATAATCCATCTGGATCTATCTTTTCTGAACAGTTAGTAAAACTGGCAAATTTTATAATGAGTGGGCACAATGCCATACAAACATATGGACAAAAATGTAGATAAGCCAAAGATGTGCAACAAATAATTTGTTTAATAAGTCTGGATTTCTGCCAGAATTTCCAGTACAATTGCCTTCTACTAGTTTATGCTTCCAAATTAAGAGAATGGTAGTCATATAGTCTCAGAATTCACGTTTAAACTCAGAGGTGATGAAAGTTAATGGAAGGGGTGTGTGTGTAGGTACCCTTAAAAGTGATAACATAGATACATTTCTCCATGGGTGCCAATTTAAATTGAAGAACAAAAAAGTCTAGGGTCACATGGAAGGAAGAAATGCTTTGTCATATATGGTGAACAATTTTTCTTCATAGTCAATGACTTATACATTCATAGGCTTCTTTGAAATCTCCATTTAAGTGTAATATTTAGATAAAATTCTCAATAGACTACTTTTAGAAAACTATTCTAAAAGTTTGGAAAATTAATTATATATAATAAAAAATTCATAGAAAGTTTTAGAATGCAGAGTCACAGAGAGGCAGTCATACCATATAATCTACAAAAATGAGAAACTCAAGATTATGGTTTCCTGCTTTCAAATCCATTCTAAACTAATCTCTCTCTCTCTCTCTCTCTCTCTCTCTCTCTCTCTCTCTCTCTCTCATACACACACACACAAATTGGTGAACAGCATATATACAATTCACTTTCTGATATTGTTAAAATAATTATTTACTACCATCAACCATCTATTTTGATTTATCTGGTATGGTAGGAGTAATTACATTATTATGTTGCAAGAAATTTTGTTGTTTACACACTCCTATTATTGTAAAGCACATTGTGGAATATTATCAAATAAGATTGATCTCAATCATTATACCAAAAATTGTTTATTTGCTGTTTATTACTGTCTCTTCTGTAGCAAATCCAATAATAATATTTGACTCTTCTAAGAATTTTCCATGTTTTTGTCTTCCTTTGTCATGAATCTGAAGAAGACTGAGGAGAGGAAAATAACCTTTATCTTTGGTCTGCACACACATGCAAAACACAATTTAATTAATTTCTCCTTTATAGAAGTCCCAATTTGTCTTTTCTGGTTTCTGTGACTTCAAATAAATGGTTTATGCCAAATTGTTTACTCTTCAATTTATTATTTTTTTGTGGCTCTAAATTAGGATTAATAGGAAAGAAAATCCACAGACATCATTCATATGGTTTGTATAAAGATATGAACACAAGAATCTGATCTTATGTTTTCTAGAATCATTCAATCTGAAGGAATGGACCATGAAATCTTTGATCAACATTCTATTTGCATGTAGCACAAACACAGAAGAAATAGAACAGACAGTAAAATCATGATTAAAACACTTTTAAAACATCATAGAATGTAAATTTTTAAAAAATAATTATTTTAAGTGACATATTCATAAGATTTATTAAAACTTTTCACCATAACACTGAGAATATGAGTTCTGAAATATAAATGATCTCAACAATCACAATAGATCAATAATATAATTGCTCTCAATCATTGACTGGTAAATGATAATTCAATCACACATTTTGAGTGATAACTTTATATTTGTCTTCCTGACCTTTTTGTATCAACTCAGTTTTTTGTTTTTATTTTTGCTATTAAATTCAACATGTACCTCTCAGAGTTCAAATTTTATCTGAGAGATGTCTTTGAGAAATGAAACATTTGGCAAAGCAAAATGAAATTATTGCACTTCTGAAACAACATGGATTAAGCATTTGGAAGTAAGAAAACAGAAAGACAAGGGTCAAGATCCTTTTTCTCCAATTATGTAGATACTCTATGCCAAAACTCAGAAGCTAAACTGTATTTTAAACTTGTTGTTTGCTTCTTAATTCTCTTCTTCAGAAGCTGCACTTTGAACATATCATATTCATCAGGTATTGTGATCTTACTTGGTATCTAGCAAATTTCCTTGTGAGATCTCAAACTTGACATTTTGTGCTTTAGTACCACAAATGAATATGGGTCAGGAATAGTGTTAGGGTCCTTGGGAAAATATTGGAATTGCCCTCTTGAGACATACCAGATATATTATAGGAATGCTTATTACACGTGTTCTTCAAATTATAGTTACTTACAGTACTTTTAGCCTATTATGTTCTCTCTCGGCATTAATTCCTTCCCTATCCAGGTTAGTTTCCATGCACTAACACGTGATTGTCTTTACAATATTCTCAACTCCGCTTTTCATTCTTTCACTCTGTTCACCTTGCAAGAAGCCAATATTGCTGGAACTACCAGGTGTGTGTATGTAAGTTGTTCAAATGTCATGCAGGTTAGACTACAATGAGATTGTTTCTCTTCTGAGTAGTTCAATGCACAACTTGCACAACCGTTTGCTGTTGCCATAGCTGGTTCTAACATACTATTCTCTGAATTATTTTCTGATTGCTGGACATGAGATAAAATTCACACCACCATCTGTTGTAGACACAGATTTAGTCTCCAACATAAAGTAAGCCATAATGGTACCAAATGATTCTCCTTTCCTTATCCACTTTCTGTTACACATTCTCCACACAGTGGCTATTCTCCACTGACCTCAAATTTCTACTTTACTACTTATTTCCCTCTCTCTGATTAGATAAATATGAGTTATTCCTCACTGAGAACACAGAAGAGAGATATTTCATTAAGGGGCTGTTATCAGTTCCAAAATATTATCTGTGTATTTTCCTCCTCCCATTTTTTAGAATCAAAACAGTATCCTGAATCCTTTATAACAATGATCTTTCCAACTATAATCTACCTCCTATTCACTTCTTCATTTTCAACAACTTATCTTTATTATACATCTTCCCTGGCCTTCAACCTCTGGTTTCTTGCGTCACCATTTATATCTTCTCTAGGCTCTTTCTACATTAAAAAAACAAACACGACCACACACTCCAAGTGTCTCATATTTGATGCAATCAAATTTCATGAATGGGTTATCTAGTCACCAGGTCTTCACTATCTTACCTCCTACTTACTCCTAATTCAACTACTCCCTGGTTTCAGCCACACTTATGAAATTGCTCATGCAAAGGTCACCTAATTCTTTGTCGTGTGCCTAATGGATACTTCTGTGTATTCACCTTTTTTGATTCTCTCTTGTATTTGTCCATGCTGATCATTACCTCTTTCTTCTGTTGCCTTCTTTAGATTCAATGACATCCCATTCTCCTAGCTTTTCTCTTCCAGCTGCTTAATCACTTTCCTTCCGGGTCTCCTCATTTCCTTTTCAATTCTTAAATGCTATTATTTTCAAAGATCTATTCTAAGCCCTCTGTTCATTCTGCCTACTGTCTCAGAGACATCTCACTCACTTCCATGGCTTCACTATACTGACGATACCAAAATCTTAACACTACCCTACATGTCTGTCTTCATTTATAGAGACAAGAACGCTTCTCTCAATAGGACATACTCACTTGAGTGTTCCCTCTGTAGATGCATAACACCTAATATGCTCCAAATTAAATTCCTTTCCCTCTTACTTCCCGTTATGTTTCTCCTTTGCTGTACTACAATTAATAGCATTTTAAGCCACCCCACAGGAAACCTGGCTTCTTCATCTTCCTAACTTTTCTCCCACAAGTTAACCAAGCAGTCATCTTTCTTTTTGCTATCTACATATTTCTTATTTTCTTCTATCACCCCACCACCTTCATTTATCTTGTTTTTCCCTCTACATACTTTTTTTTTTTTTTTTTTTTTGGAGATCGCATCTCACTGAGTTGCTTAGTCTTGCTAAATTTCTGAAGCTAGCTTTGAACTCATGATCCTCCAGTCTCAGCCTCCTGAACTGCACCATCATGCCCAGCCCTACATGTATTTATTGCCTCCATCTTTCTCCCCCCTGTTAGCAAGGACCAGTTTTTGACATCAGCATTTTAATAAAGCCATCCAAGTCCCCTTAGACTTTCTATGCTGTCTCTCACCTCCAAGATTTTGTTGATCCCTCTGCCTGCAAATCTATTGACGGCTTCCCCTTCCTCTTATTTTCATTTGTGTTTTGTGGTCATTCTTTTTAGCTCACATTTTCTGGCAAGTCTTTCTGAACCTCAAAGTATGTTTCAGATGTCTCCATTACATTATCCCATGGTATTTATCTCATTTGTAGCACTTAACACAATGATACTTAATTATCTACTTAAATGCTTAATTTTCTGTTGACTTCTCCCAGATTGCATATACTTTTGATCTTGTCTAACTCTCCAGCTTCTTCATTCGCCATCATCAGGTTAGTTTCCTTTGTTGTAGCCACTCATGTCTTCTTTCATTTCTCTGGTTTATCTCTAGTGCATTTATAAGAATTGAAAGTTACATGAATTATTTGATGAGTCCCTATGCTCCACAAAACTTTAAGCTGCAAGATATCTCTAGTGTCCATCATGCAAATTGGCTAATTAATGAGTAACTAAATATGTGCTTAGTCTGCAGAAACCCTCTGTTAAATAAGTAAACATTATCAAATAAGGATGACATGATAACCTCCAATCAAACATAGAGAATTTTATGCAGATTAATATATCACCTTTGAAAAATGAACATGCTCCTGAGATAATGAACAGGACCAAAACATTTTAATAGAAATAGGAAAGAAGACAAGAGAGTCCAGGCCATAAATATGCTTCTTGGAGTGGTCATCATGAAGTAGGGCATCAAAATGTGTTTTCTCATTTGTAAAGTAGGAATTGTGCTAGTACCTATCTCATTGGATAGCTGTGGAGATTAATGAGTGCTTAGCATAAAGCATGTAATTAAGTAAGCAATCAGTAAGTGTTATGCACTCAATTTCCTTCAATGAATATTAATTGTAGCGAGTTGAGCAACATAATGGAATCAGACACTCAAGGTAAGTGAAGAGGAAACTCCAAAGTATAAGAGGATGCTGGATACAAATTCTGTCACTGGACTTTGGACTCACTTTGAATGCTAAAGGCAGATCCTGGGCCCGAGGTCATCCCCTCAAAATGCTTCTGTGCTTCTAGACTTGGTTAACTAGGAATTTCATTCATTCACGAAAGGCAGGATAAATACTTGCTATTTCCACTTACTCCTTGTAGGGTCTTCCAGTTCCCCCCACTTTCTTTCTGTGTCATAACTGAAAATAGAGTGTCTGGCCTGCTCTATGACCCAGCCAGCAGGCCTGAGTCCCAGTTGGGGCCCCAAATATTCCCAGGCACTGATAAGGTTATTTAGATTGTTGCCCAAAACACTGAATCTGGCCTCAACCCTGATCCAAAATTCCCAAAACTCTTATGTAAACTCCATCCTCTGACCCCCTCTTGGCAGACCATAATCTAGGTAGAACATCCCTCTCTCCAGCTGTCCTTCAAGAAGACAAGCTGCGGCACTCTGTAAGTTCCCCTAATAAGTGATTTGGACTATCACCCTGGCATTCAGTGCTTCCCAACTGACCTCATCCAGGGATATTTTGGGACACTCCTTTATGAGAAATTCCCTGCCAGAACTTTTAGGGCGACTCCAACTGCGAGTTAAACAGGATGAAACCCCCCTCCGTTTTCAGCATAGTTCAAATGGAAGAAGGACCAAGGATCAAGCTTTCTTAAAACAGGCTTTGAAGATCTTCAAGAATTTCAAAATCTTGCTCAATATGGCTTTGATTTGACTGTACTTCTTGCATTTTTATATAGCCTCCAGCAATAGGAAACTATCTTAACAAATGTCTGACTCCACACACTTATATTTATATGTATGTACATACTTCATGTGTATAAAATTGATGTTGAATTAATTGCCTTGCCTTTTATGTATTATGATTTGCCCAGCTTTCTATGCCAGAGTATAGAAATCACCTTCATCCTTTTTAAAGAATGCATACTATTCCATTATAGTGATGAATTTTAATTTCATTTCATCTCAGCTTAACCTGATCATACAGATGGATTACATACAGTCTTTTGCTATTTTAAACAATGTTTCAAAACATAAGGCAATCATATCTGGTCATACTTGGTCAATATAATCAAAGAGTAGATTCTAAGCAATGGATTTCTTAGATCAAGGCATATATATTTCAAGTTTTTTATTTTGAAGTACATTTAGTAGATTTATATCAAATGACTAGTGATGAATGATTTTGAAATATTTATAGAAATTTTTGAGGTAGGGTGGGGAAACTTCTGCATTTGCCTCATTTTGTGGTATGTTTCCTTTCAATAGTTTATAAATTTATGTAAATGGATGTGCAACTGCCTACCTAGAAGTTCTTCAAACTCAATATTGGTTGATAATCTGCAATAATTGAAAGTATTTCACTACTTCTGACTTCACTCACTTTTTCATATATTCTTCATTCATCCTACATCTGTAAGTCTGAAAGCAAAAGAAAATTTCTCATGAATCCGAACATCAGTTCAGCTTTTAACATTTTTCACAATTTATTTTTGAAAAAGCATTCCTCCACCACCATATACTCCATCCCTATATCTCTTAACCTCCAAAAATCTGAGCATGTCCATTGTATGTCTTTAGAGAAAATTTCCTGTATAATTTGCATGGTTCACAGTTTCAAAATTATGCATCATTTGATTAGGTTCGGATAATTTGTTAAAAAAGGATAGCAGATGGAAAGTTATCAAATTTATCTAATTCTAAGGAACAGTAAATCTGGACAACTGTGCTTTTGTAATTTATAAGAAATTAACTCAGACTGCCAGGAGGGAAAAAAAGAGAAACTATAAGAAGGTAAATAAAAGATCTGGGACTCATATTAAAACAATCATCCAATAAATACCTCTACTGTAAATTAAATGAGGTACCATCCTGCTATGATTTGAATATGTCTCTTCCAAAATTCAGGCATTGCCAATATAATGGTATTAAAAGGTGGGACTTTGAAGAAGTAATTAAGCCATGAGGGTCCATCCCTGGAGAATGGGATTAAAGTCATTATAAAAGAGGCTTCATGCAGCATTTGGTTAGCTTGCCCTGATACCTTCTGCCACATGAAGACACAGCACTCCTTCCCTTCAGGGATGCAGCAACAAGGTACCATCTTGAAAGGAGAAAGTAGATCTCACCAGACAACCAAGCCTGCTGGTACCTTGATCTTGGACTTCTCAGTCTCCAGAACTGTGAGAAAATTAATTTCCATTCTTCATAGCCTACCTAGTCTCAGGTTTTCTGTTATAGTAGCACAGACTAAGACACCTTCCCTCCTTCCATATATAACATCATGGTGCCCTTGATGATTTGTTTTGCATTCCAAGACTGACCTTAATATTCCTTTGACTCTAATTCATGAAGAGCAGTGTGTATTTGGGAGATAGGGATGATAGAGTAAAATGGTTGGGGAAAAGCTTTGCATAGTTTTCTCTGAGCTCTACCTCCCTTTTGGACTTTTGGGCAGATTCTTCTCCCAAATGAACATGGATACAATCTGTAAAGCAATTTTTTCCATTCCTACTGAGGAATACAGACAGTTTTCTTGTTCCACCGCTACGTATTTCATGTGAAAAACAGGTTCCAAATATCTTCCACCAATTGGAGAGAGGGTGTAAGTCTGCAATTTCCAACTTTAGCCACTAGATGGCAAATGTGCAACAGTAAGCCATGACACTGCTGGGTTTTCAGAACCCCCAAAAGGAACTCTAATAGGATTCTAGGATTGATGCAGCAAGAAGAGAAATACAGCTGTTTTAAGACATAATGCAATAGTTGTATCAGTGAGTTAAGAGGTAAACTGAACATAACCCAAAGAAAATGATGAAGACATCTCTTTGGCAATTTGTGAATACATTGCTTTGACAAAAACAGCCTCCATTTCAGTCAGAGTACAATTAGTGGTTCAGAACAAAAGCCATATATTACAAGTGAGTAATGGAATCTCTATTGGATATTTCAAGGTTTCTGTTATGAAGTACTTGTTTGAATTTAAAATGGTCTCATTGGCTAGATACCTTTGGCTATCTAGATTTGTTAGAAAACTTAGTTTTCTTAAGAATGTCTTTCTTGCCTATATATTTTATTTATTTATTTATTTATTTTTAATTTTTTTTTTTTGCAGTGCTGGGGATTGAACCCAGGGCCTTGTGCTTGCAAGGCAAGCACTCTACCAACTGAGTTATCTCCCAGCCCTATTGCCTATATATTTTAAATTTCATTTGATCAACACCTGAGAGACTATCCTGATCAATCAATGTCAAATATTTACAATTAGTTCTTTAAAGTGTTATATCTGAACATCAGAGACAATCGAAATATCTAATAATAGGGTAAAAGTTCAGAAAATGTCGATGTCTCTGTGATGGAATATTATGCCTCTTAAATGTTAATTGAAATTCTGTAAAAACATAGAACATCTTTATTATAGAAAGTGTTAAGAAGTATTTAAACCGTCTAACCAGTGTATTTTAAAATATGCCTTAGAAGAATGACTAGAAGAAAATATAACACTATGAACTATCTTTGAGAAGTATATTTGGGGGATTGTTTTTCCTTCTTCCTATCTTCCCTTATTTCTCAAATGATCTAGCATTTTTTTAAATGCTCTATCATGAACATTTATTATTTTATGATCTGAATAATAAAGCATATATTTAAGAAAGAAAAAGGTGTATTATTAGACAAAGGCAGTTCAGCAAATTGAGGATAGAATAAAAATAGGCAGGAATTGCATATTTTAGTTTTTACTCACATGATCCATTTTTAGGATCAAATTTAGGCTGATATTTGGGGAATGAAGGGACATAAAGTAATGGCATCTTGAGGTAACTAATTTACATCTCTTCAAGTAAAACTGACTCTTCTGTTTGCATGAGTAGTCATTCACTCCAGATACATGTGAGTTGATTTCTAGATAAACCTGGGTTGGGATAGAGTAAGAGGCAAAATATTACCACTCTGAATGGTTGTTTTAAACCTATACTTTTATTGAATATGGATAAAAAAATGTATTTGCTTCCCTCATTATGTCTCCTTTTAATACTCTCTTCTCATTCTTTGATTCATTCAAAAATAATTATGAAGCACCTACAGCTAATCAGACATTGTGTCACGTACTAGAGGTACAGTAGTGAATGAAATGACTCTTAAGGGACAATAATCATATACAAGCAACCAAATAAATATGTAATTTGAGATAAATAGAGTTACTTAAGTAACTTTAAAAAATTCACATTAAATATTTCCCCAAAAGAAAAAAAATTATTTCATGCACTTTCAGAATTCTAATTCCTATTCATACTAATTAGGTAGAGTTGATAAAGCTTAAGGCAGTTACTCAGTATAATTGATCTAGTATAAGCAGTTTGTTCTTATAGTTTATTTAAGTGCACATTTTCCTTGAATTTTTTATGATTCTCTTAAAGCCTTATTGAATAATACCCAGCTTTCTTGAATAAAAAATTATTAAAAGTGACTTGTTAAATGAACTACAGGTCGATAGTTTGCTATTCACAATTCTAAAATTCAGAAAAAAAAAAAAAAAAAAACTCTGAAAACTAAAAGGTGTAGTCATAAAGCATTTAGTGGCAGAATCTCATACTACCAAAACCAATCTGACCATAAAACCTGACCAGAGCAGACATAAAGGTACTTAATGGTTTTTATTTTTAGTTATTCTATTAGGCATATTGATAAGTTTTGCTCCAGAAATATTTATGTATTTGATTATGTGGTGCTGTTCCAGAGCTGATGGATGTCCTTACATTATATACATAGCATGTGCACCTATTACCTTTCTAAAATTCGAAAAGGTCTAAACTGTGAGAAACACCTGTCCCTAAGAGTTTCAGACAAGCAACTGAAGACTTAATTGAAGATTATCTTAGTAAGTCCACGTGAACTCACCTCCTCTTATTTAAGTCATGTAAGACTCAAGTCAGAGCCTACCCTAGGATCAGTATAAGGTGCTGGGCGTTAGTATAATAAATGTAAGCAATACCTAATACTTTTCATATTTTATTGTCTTGGACAATAAAAATGTGAGATCACAGATAAAGGGCTAATCTCACAATACATAATTGAGAAAACCACAAAAACTAAATAGAAAAACAGCACAAAAGGCATGAACAATTAATTAAAAGGATATCCCAGATAGCCTTAAACACACAAAAAAGAATTGCTAACCTCCACTCATAAAAAGTGAAATGGAAATTGGAGCTCTACTGAATACCATTTCTCACATCTCAGTTTGGCAAAAATTCAAAAACTTCACAGTACATGCTTGCTGGAATTTGTGGGGAAATATTTTGCTCTCATGCATTGCCAATGGGAATGCAAAATAGTACAAACTCTAGGGTGGAAAAGTCAGCAATGTCTAACAAAATTTTAAATATGCATTTACCCTTTACATTAGCTATCCTACCTCCAGGCAATTCTTGACTAATTTGGAGAGGAAAGTCATATGCACATTTTACTCATGGTGGCAATATTTATAATCACAACATACTGGAAACAACCTAATTGTCCACATTCGGGCAGATTACCTGAATAACTTCTAGTACATCAAAGTTATAAAGAATAAGGAAAATATCAATTGATTAACATTGGGTAATTTTTAGACTATTACTCAAGTGAAAAAAATCAGGTATGAAAGACCATATAATACTATATATTACATTGTGTGTGTGTCTATCTGTGTTCTTATTTTTGCAAAAGGAGACTCAGGAAAGATTAAACAAGACATGAATTAAATTGGCATCTACAGCAGGTAGGTGGTAATGGAGTAAGAGTAGTAGGGAAGAGAGTGAGACTTCTCAGAGTATCATGTTTGTATATAATTTTGCTTTATAAACCATATTGTTTTACATACTTAAAAAAAGTGTCATTTAATTAGCAAGAGTAAAGAAAGCTAAAATTGAATACTAAGATAAATAATTACTAATCATATTCATAACCAAAGCACAAAACACACAGAATTAATCCAAGTAATATTTGAACATATTATAACTATACATCTTCCCTAAGATATATTCTAAAAACACAAAGAACTACAAAGACGTCAAGAACTTTACTTAGTAGATTTCTTGTTGTGGCATGCAGTAGTAATTTTGAAATCATTTTGTGTGAACTATGGAACTGAGCAAATGAATAAATATATTGGTATTTAGGTGGAACCAGGTTTCTAAAGGAAAAGGAAAAGACAAATATGGAATGGGCAAAGAAGAACCCTTCTGGTATTAGATTAGACATAGAGATATCAGTGTGAACTCATGAATTAAAAGCTGTGCCCAATGAAATATCCTAGAAGCAGTGATGTCCCAGGAACAATAAGAATATCTAGTATCTAGATCTTGGTCCCTAATTGTTTTCTTCACTGAAAAGAACCATGAGTCCTTGGAGAAATGACTGATTTCAGGTCTAGGGAGGGAAAGTATAGATGAGCTAGGAGTACCTTATTGAGCTAGAATGCAAGAAACTACTCAAATGTTGAAGGAGATATGTCAAAACACATGAGAACCAGCCTGAAGAAGAATCCACTTGATCATTTAAAACAAAATAGACCATTAAAAATAATAATGATAACAGTGGGTTAAAGCATATTAAGAAAACATAACCCATAAGTACATGGTCATACTAAAAAGGTGTATATGAGGTGGGGGTTCTTTATAGAAAATTCTATCTAATGAAAAAAAAATGACGGAATTTGAAAACCAGAATTTTAAAAATACCATAATAATAGTTGCTTCAACTAAGGATATCAAGAATCACCAATGGGCAAAGGCTTAAGGAACAACACATTGACATAGTCTGAAAGTATCGATTGACAATACAACTTAGTTACAAAGGAGAAAGTTACATCTTATAGCAGAAATCTGTTTGGATACCACATTAACCAAATAAAACATAATCTATGTGATATTTTTGTCACAGATGTTTTAACCTAAGTCCAATCAAAAAGAACAATCAGACTAACCCAGATTTATAGCCATTACACAAAACAGCTGGACTGGACTTCTCAAAAGAATCAAGTTTCTTGAAAAACAAATAAAAAGAGAAAATGGCTGGGGAGCTATTCTAGATTACAGAGGTTGAACAGGTATGAGAAAGAAATGTAATTCAAGATCTTTGACTGGACCCTGGATCAGGAAGTAAAGATCTACAAATGACATTGATGGGTTGAGGAAATATGGGTATGGAGTGTTTATTAGATAATTGTATCACATCAATGTTAAAGTTTTTGAATGTGAAGTGTATTGCTAAGATATACGAGAATGCCCTTGTTCCTATAACATGTATGGTAAAGAATATAGGAGTGCATTGTAATGAAATACACTAATTAAAAAGTAAGCACTAAATACATATGGTGTGGGGAAAAGGACCATACAGTTTTTATATGTCTTTTTATATTAATAATTAGTAGATCAAGGTAAAGGGTACATGGTAGTTCATTACATTATCCTTGTGACTTTTGTGTAGGTTTGAAACTTTTTAAAATAAAAAAGTTGTGGAAGGAAAATATAGGTAGGAACTATATGCATTCTGCTGGTATATATACCAGATGGTATATTAAAACGAAAGCAAGGCTGCATTCCGCCACATTTAAAACATTAACGAGCAGGCAAAAAATGTCATACAACCTGTTCTTCTATGTTCTTTGAATTCATCATCTATCCTTGGCACTTTGCGTGAACATTTCACTCGGAAACGGGTGCACCAACATTCTGATGGCAGGATCAGCAACTCTTATAATTACATCAGACAGCAGATTCCCATATTAAGCATGGAGGCTGCGGGTGGAGGGTTGGCATCAGTCCCAACAATGTCTTGAATCTGGGAGTTTCTTTGAAGTTGTTCGTTGGCTGAGCTTGCCAGATCCTTGTATACAAGGGTGGAGTTTCCTATACAACTTTCTAGCCAACCATAAAATTCGAACAACTGTAAATTCACAAGTGAAATATTGTTTTTTATACTAATTGAAAACTCCTATTCCATATGTTTAGAACCAAAAATTTGGAGGATATTGTTGGAATAATAACTACCCAGCACAGGAATGTGGAATCCCTGAGTACTTCAAATGTTAACAACCTGTGCCTGACTTAGACATTAATAGACTTCTACCCATATCTTCATCATATTATATATACCAAAGTGTTTTAAAGTAAATTACAAATTAATAAAAGCTCAATTTCCTCCTTTATGCAAATAATTATACTTTCTTTTTAAAATACCATATTTGCTGAACTTGGTTGTTCATTTATTCATGAATTTATTCATTTATTTATTCATGAATTCATGAATTCTCTCATTCAATATTTAACACATTTATTGAGTGGTTGTTATGTGCTGGATATTGCATTATGTGTTAAAGAGGATACAAATAGAGATGAGACATAGTGCTTGTCATCAAGCTATTGACAGAGACCGAGACATATAATGTGCTAAATAAGTCCTAGAAAGAGAAGTCAGAAATGTTTCACAGAAAAGCTGACTTTCTTCAAGGAAACAGACAACAGGTGGATAAGGCGAGGAAAGGCATTCCAGGAAAAGGAAATTTGATGTGTAAAGACATATTGACAAAAAATGGGTGTAGCAAATTGAAGGAATGATGAATGTATTGATGTGGTTGGAACATATGCTACATGAAAAATGTAAGTTAGAAAACTTAATTGGGGTCAACTTGTAATGTCCCTTTCTTATAACTTAAAAAATCATTTGGACTGGATGCCTTCCTCAACCCCAAGTGTTCTGTAAACTTGCCTGTGTATTAGAATCACTGCCTGTTATAGAAAATTCTACCTTGTTGATAGAAATTAAAGTCTAGAATGAGTCTTTAGCAAGTACTAATTTCAACAGGTTCCCTATACATGGGGAGACTTTTCATAAGGCAAGTTTAGGGAATAACAATTGCATACCAGTTTAAATCCCATTTTTTTCTGTTCAATATACTGAGTTTCCACAGCTATCTCACTTGACAGACAGGAGTCTGCTGATTTTTATTTAATTTATTTTATTTCTGCAAATCACTACTTTTGGCATCAGAAAGGGAATGCAATGTACAAAGTCACATTTTAGAAATGTAACTGGCAGTAGTGTGAAGGATATGTCAGATACGGAATAGAAGCCAACTTAAGAGTCCCCTACAACAGATGAAGTAGAACATAACTAGGGCTTCAGTTCAGGTCTCAGCAGTGAGGACGAAGGTGAGGGGATAGAGTTAGGCTACATTTAGAAGGGAAAATGCATGGGGCTAGTTTTGACTATAAGTGAAGTGTGGAGAAAGAGATTCTGAGATGACTGCTAGGATTTCACTTTTGGTGACCAGGTGGACAGTAAATTCGTTAATTGAGAAAAGGAAAACAGGAAAGTGACAAGTTTAGGATGAAAGCTCCATTTGAAGTGACAACAGTATACATATGTGAAGTTTCCCATAGATAATTGAAAATAAAATTCTGGACTCAGGAGAGGGGGACTGAAAATACGGATTTATTCATCATTCATTTCTAGGTGAAAAGTTCTTAATCCAGGCTTTGGGAATATGCAAAACCTTTAAAAATGTGTGCAAAATATTGTGTATGTGTATTCATGACCTTTGTTCATCTGATTATATATGTTGTATAGGTTATATGACATTTTATTACAATCAAATGAATAAAATTCATGAATATTAGATGAAAAAATGTGTCTGGGTATTTTTCTGGGCAAATGGACCTAGATTTCTTCTTATTTTTAAACGATCCCTGACCCCCAAACAGACAGACCAACCAATTTTGGTGCTGGTTGAAAATAAGAATCTTTACCACATGCACTTCAGATAAAGCACTAATCTCCAGAATTTATAAAGAACTCAAAAAATACAAATAACCCAAACAACAAATGGGCTAAGGAACTGAGCAGACACTTCACAGACATTTCACAGAAGATATATAAGCAATCAATGGATATATGAAAAAAATATTCAACAACAATAGATCAAAACTACCCTAAGATTCCATCCCACTCCAATCAGAATGGCAATTATCAAGAATACAGGCAACATAAACGTTGGTGAGAATGTGGGGAAAAAGGTACACTCACACATTGCTGGTGGGGTTGCAAATAGTGCAGCCACTCTGGAAAGCAGTATGGAGATTCCTCAGAAAAGTTGGAATGGAACCACCATTTGACCCAGATACCCCACTCCTAGGCCTATACCCAAAGGACTTAAAATCAGCATACTACAGTGACACAGCCACATCAATGTTTATAGCAGTTCAATTCACAATAGCTAGACTGTGAAACCAACCTAGATGCCCTTCAACAGATGAATGGATAAAGAAACTGTGGTATATATACACAATGGAATATTACTCAGCCATAAAGAAGAATAAAATTATGACATTTGCAGGTAAATGGGTGGAGTTGGAGAATATCATGCTAAGTGAAATAAGCCTATCCAAAAAAAACCAAAACTGAATGATCTCTCTAATAAGCGGATCATGATACATAACAGTGGGACAGTAAGGGAAAAATGGAGGAATGTTGGATTGTGAGAAGGAAATGAGAGAAGGGGAAGGGGCCGGGGGAAGGAAAGATAGTGGGCTGAGACAGACATCCTTACCCTATGTACATGTAGGATTACGTGAATGGTGTGACTGTACATCATGTACAACCATAGAAATGAAAAGTTGTACCCCATTTGTGTACCATGAATCAAAATGCAGTCTGCCATTCTGCTGTCATCTATAATTGAATACAACAAACAATAGAAAAAAAAAAGTTATTTTAGACTTAAAAAAAAAGAAAGTGGAGCATTGTTTGCACTTGGGTTATGTTTTTACTGAGTGAAAGCTCATTTGAATTTTTTCCCAGAATATAATATCTACTTATAATACACAAATGAGAAATTTAGATTTCAAATAATCATCTTTTGAATAAAACTCAAAATATGAATATTACAGTTACTTGTAGAGTAATACTTGGGTGTCTCTTATGTGTCTTGAATGGCTAAGATTACGTGGGAGAAGATTTAAGGCTAAAAATTTTTGGCCATTTCCTCAATTACAGAAAAAACTCACTGTTCTCATTTAGGGTGGGCTTATTTGTAACTTAGAAAAGAGAAGAAGAGCCTGTTTCATTCCATATTTTAACCTATGAATAAAAAAATAATATCTCTGAAAATGTTCTCAATTCTCCTCTATTGAAGAGAATTTTTTTGAAGGTTTTAATTTTTTAATCTATGTGTTAATAAAGATGCTGTTTATACCTTTCTTCTAAGTTCATCACAAGCAGGTTTTCTATGGTAAGTTTGAATGCATTTAAAGTTTAATATATTTAATAAGAAGAAGGAATATAATATGATTCTCAGTGTCTCAAAAATCTAAGAGTTCCACTTCCTGTTGATAGGGAGTTAAGTATACTCCATGCTGCCTCCAGTCAATGAATGTAACTGAAATCCATGGACATATTGAGTACAACAGCTCTCTGGGGCATCTGAAAAGTTAATGGTAGCAAGAACAATGGGAAAAAAAACCAGAACTGAAAGAACAAACAAACCAGCACTAAGTTCCCTTTCTTTTTTTTTTTTTTTTCTACTTCTATAGGTCCCAACTTGGACTTGAATGCAGACTATGCCCTGGAACTACACCAAGTGCCGACAGAAAGAAGTCCAAGGGAAGCCCTCCCTCTCTTCTGGTCTGAATCAGGAAGGAGGATGACCAAAGTACAGAGAGTGGCACAGGTTCTCTGTACATTTCCCCTCCGAACTGGCCTGCAATCAAGCCCCATTCTTGGTGTCACAGTCCTACAGTAGTGGTACATCAACAAGCACACAAGTACCTTGAACTCTGAGGAAGGAAAAACCCTCCTTGTAGAAGAATGATGGTCCAAAGAGCGTAGAGGGAAAGTCTGTTGCTTACTTTCTCTCCATTTCCTGGCACTTGCCTCAAGAACCAGATGCAGGGAGTTTGTGCCAAAGTGGGGTTGAGGGGTGGTGGGGGGATTCCTACATTTTAGTGTGATAATCACAAAACAGGATTTTGGGAGATGGAGAACATGAGGAAGACCAAGGAGGATGAGCTTAAAAATGAAATCCCACAAGGTTGCCAATGAATTCTGAAGCCACATCAGAATATGATGTGATATCTCAATATATAGCACAACAAAGATCTCAGATTGGCCCATGGGTGGTGTACAGTGGAAAGATCTGAATAATACCACTTAAAGCTTCAGAAACTGAACTTAAATTTGAACCACAACCAAATGAATGCAATTGAAACATGTGGCTCAATTGTTTATAAAAATCTCCCTGACTAAGGACTTTCAAAAAATTGCTCTCCAGTAACACAATGAAGACATAGGCAGAAACAGTCAAAATCAACTTTTACAGAGCTCTGAAAATTGAAGGTTTGTATTGGTTTGAGAAAACAGGTGGACCTTGGTAAGAACAGTGAATTTTGTGTCATTTTAACATGCATCTTTTAAACCCACTTTTCCTCAGTTCCATGTTGTACTATTCTGTTTATTTCTTGTTTCTATTTATTCTATTGTTTCTTCATTCTATCTATTTCTTAAAGGTATTTGGAATTTTATATATATATATATATATATATATATATATATATATCATACATTTTACATGTTGTGTGATATATACATATGTATATATATGTATATATACATATATATATACACACAAATCAGATGAATAAAAATCATGAGTACCAGATGAAAAAAATATGTTAGCCTTGTAATCATGGTAGCTATGAAAATAAGTAGCCTGGCAATCACTGGAGGGGGAATAGTGTATTTGGAGCTCCTTAATAGGCCCCATTCCCAGAGAATTGTCATTATTTGACCTATGTGGACAACTCCCTAGAACTCCACTCACAGGAGTTGTATTTGTCTTACATAATTCAAAGATTTGTCAGCAGAAACCGTCCTTTTCCTGGGGGTATATGTTGAAAATAATTAGATAATTGTTTAACATCATAGCTGACTAGCATAATGATAATAAGGCAAATGAGAAGATGAAAAAACTTAAAAGGAAACCATGGGAAATGACATGACCATAGGGGACTTTGAAAAGTTGCAAAGTATTCTTGGGTCTCTAAAAGATCATACAAATATGCATATGTCCAAGGAAAACCTGAAAAGGCCATAATTTCTCACCTCTTGCTGACCTTGAGGATCTTTACAAGTAAGAAAATAAAGCCAAGAGAGAAGGGTAATATGCCTCCAAACACTCATAGATGCCCTCTGCAAGAGTGGGAGAGATATTAGTTTCAAACCATTTAAAGAAATATTTGCCCAATCACTTGACAACCACGAAGCTAACTAAACAGAGATTTCAGTACCCACACAGGACAAAAATACAGACTTCACAGTTAGTTGAGGAAAGTCCTAAACAACAAAACTAGAAATAAGCATCAAAACCAACAAATTCTAGGAAGGAAGGATGTGATATATATACAATTCCTCCATTTTATTATTCAACATATGCAATTTTTAGCAACAACAAAATCATGAGACACACAAAGAATAGGGAAATAAGGCCCATACACAGCAGAAAAATCACAATGTGTATAAACAGTTTATGAGAACGCCCAAATGCTGTACATAATAGGCAACAAAGTTAAATCAGCTCTACAAATGTCCAAAAAAACTAAAGCACATCATTTAAGGGGGTGCATGAAAAGGGTAACTGATCAAAGACAGAATATTAATAAACATATACAAATTTAAAAAATTAAACAAATAGAAATTATGGAGTTGAAAATTACAGTAACTGAAATTAAAAATGCACCAGAGGGACTCAACAGTAAATTTGCACTTGTAGAAAAAAGAATCAGTGAACTTGAAAACAGATCAGTTGAGATTATCCACACCAAGGAAAAGAAAGAAAAAAGGCTGAAGAAAAACCAACAGAGCCTCAGAGAAATGTAAGACATCATTAGATATATCAACATACATATTATGGGAATAGAGGAAAGAAAGGAGGGGTAGAAAATAAGTATCACAATTCCCCCAATTCAATGGAAACCAATCTGTACAACAAAGAAACCCAATGAACTAAATAGAATATACGTATTAACCTGTGTTGCACTTCATAAATGCTTTCTCTACATCTTTTGATATCATCATCTAGGTTTTGCCCTTTATTCTTTTAATACATTTTAAGATGGTTAGTTTTCACATGTCAAATTAACTTTACTTCTAAGATAAATTCCACTTATTGTGGATTCCCACTATCCTTACCAAGATTCAGTAGATAATTCTTCACATTTTTTTTCTTACTGTATGTCCTTAGTATCATTTGCATAGATTTTTAAATGGTGGTTGCTTTTAAAAATAATTTTCAATGAATATGAATATTTTGCTTGGAAAAGAGACTTTGGAGCTCATTATGTACCATTTTGTCTCAATTGATTTTTGGCAAAAGAGCAAAAGCAACTCAATGGAGAAAGACTAGCTTTGTCAAAAAATGGTGTTGGAAAAATTGAAAATCCATACGCAAAAATAATCTCAAATTATATCACACATATTATATAAAAATTAACTGAAAATAGGTCATAGATATAAATGTCAAACAAAAGAACTCAAAAACTTTTAACAGAAATTGTAGAAAAAATATGACTGGGTTAGAGTTTTCAAATATGATAGCAACAGCATGATCCATTATAAATCAATAAACTATAATTTGTCCAAATTAACCTTTTTTCTCTGCACAAAGACACTTTTAGAAATTAAAAAGACAACCCAGTGCCTGGGAGAAAGTATGTAAGAATTTTCATATCCAATGGAGAATTCTTATATCTGAAAAAAAACCTCTCATAACTCAGTGGTAAGAAAATAAACTAATAAATCAATGTGCAGATGATTTTAATAGACGCTTCACCAAACAAGCTGTATGAATGCCAAATAAGCACATGAAAAGGTGTTCAATGTAATTAGACATTAGGGAAATTTGAATTAAACCCCAAATGTGATATCACTATAGGTTTATCAAAATGGAAAACAAAATCTCTGAAAATATTTAATGCTTGTGAGGAGGCAGAGCAACTGAAAAACTCCTATATTACTCGTGTGGGTGCAAAATGGTACAGCCACCCTGGAAAGTGATTTCTTACAAACTTAAATGCACAATTACCAAATGACATATAAATCTTACTCTAAGTATTTACCTTAGAGGAAGAAAAACTTCTATTTACATAAAAACTTATACAAATATTGGTGAGAGTGTTGAGAATTTAGAACTCTCATATACTGGAGACAGGAATATAAAAACATGCAACCACTTTGAAAAACAGTATGACAGTTATCTAGCAATATACTCCTAGGTATAAAACCCAGAGAATAGAAACATGTATGTATAAAAACTTGTACATGAATGTCCATGATAGCTTTATTCATAGTTAACAAACTAACATTCTAAATGTCTTTTAAGGAATAAATAGAATGGACAAACAAATGGTGGTATAACAATTATAAGATTTGAATCACTGACCTGTGAAGCAGCATGGATAAATCTCGAAGCCATTATTCTAAGTGAGAGAAGCAAATTTCAAAAGGTTATATATTTTGTATGAATTTATTTATGTGACATTTTGGAAAAGGCAAAACTGTAGACAGAAAGGAGATCAGTGGTTTCCAGGGTTTAGTGGTGAGAAGAGACTTTGACTACAAAGATACAGTGTAAGTGAATTTTTTAGGGTGATTGTATACTAATTGCTATGATGGTTACAAAAATATATTAATGTATTAAGCTCAGGACTATTACAACAAAATGTTAGTTTTTTTATATTAATTAAAAACTTAAATATTAAAATAACAATTCTAAATTTTAACTGGTATATTAAGCATATCAGAAGGCAAAGGTCTATAATTCTCAATTATACTAACTGATGATTAATATAAATTGTTGCTCCAACAAAGTTAATAATGCTTCTAATGCATTGCAATATTATATAGTAAATATGCAAACAATATTTTCTATAGCTGGACAGAATCCCATTCTGTCAGATTATAGTCTTCCTTTCACTTTTACTTGTTTTTATATAATAAAGTTGCAGTTGAAGACCTTCTTATCGATATCCGGTATCAGGACTTTAAAAATTATTTTTCCAATTTTCATTTTCAGTTAATAGATGTCATTCTTTGTGTGTGTGTGTGTTTTAAGATGTTTATGGACATTTATTTTATTCATGTATTTATATGTGGTGTTAAGAATTGAATCCAGTGCCTCACACATGCTAGGCGAGTGCTCTACCACTGAGTCATAACTCCAGCCCTAATAGATGTTATTCTTTTCTTCTTTTCTTTTCTTGTTTGTGTTTTTGAGACAGAGTCTTGCCCCAAACAATGGAGCATCTACATACATCAAACAAACCCTTCTCGATTTCAAGAATCAAATAGACCACAACACAATAATACAGGGTGACTTTAATATACCTCTCTCACCATTGGATAGATCTTCCAAACTAAACCTAAACAAAGAAACTATAGAACTCAATAATACAATCAATAATTTAGACTTAACAGACATATATAGAACATTGCATCCATCAAAAAGTGAATACACTTTCTTCTCAGCAGCACATGGATCCTTCTCTAAAATAGACCATATGTTATGTCACAAAGTTACTCTTAGCAAATACAAAAAATAGAGATACTACCCTGGATTCTATCAGATCATAATGGAATGAAATTAGAAATCAATGATAAAATAAAAACTAAAGCTATTCCAACAACTGGAGACTAAATAATATGCTATTGAATGACACGTGGATAACAGAGGACATCAGGGAGGAGATTAAAAAATTCATAGTGATAAATGAGAACAACAGTACAACATATCAAAATCTCTGGGACACTATGAAGGCAGTACTACAAGGAAAGTTCATTGCATTGAGCTCTCATTCATTAAAAGAATTGAAAGTCAATGAATAAATGACCTAATATTACATCTCAAAGCCCTAGAAAAGGAAGAACAAATCAACACCAAAAGCAGTATAAGACAGGAATAATTAAAATCAGAGCTGAAATCAATGAATTTGAAACAAAAGAAATTGAAAAAAATCAACAAAACAAAAGATGGTTCTTTGAAAAAAATAAATAAAATTGATAAACCCCTAACCACACTAATGAAGAAAAGGAGAGAGAAAACTCAAATTTCTAAAATTAGTGATGAAAAAGGAACTATCAAGATGGACACTATTGAAATACAGAAGATAATTAGAAAGTATTTTGAAAATTTATACTTCAAAAAAATAGAAAATCTCAAAGACATTGACAAATTTCTAGAGACATATGGCCTACCTACACTGAATCAGCAGGACATACACAATTTAAACAGATCAATTTCAAGCAATGAAATAGAAGATACCATCAAAAGCCTACCAATCAAGAAAAGCCCAGGACCAGGAAGATTCTCACCTGAGTTCTATAAGACCTTCAAAGAAGAACTCATTCCAATACTCCTGAAAATATTCCAGGAAATAGAAAAGGAGGGAACTCTTCCAAACTCATTCTATGAAGCTAGTATCACCCTAATACCCAAACCAGACAAAGACACATCAAAGAAAGAAAACTTCAGATCAATATCCCTGATGAACATTGATGCAAAAATTCTTAATAAAATTCTGGCAAATCACATACAAAAACATAGTAAAAAGACAATGCACCACAATCAAGTGGGGTTCATCCCAGGTATGCAAGGTTGGTTCAACATACAGAAATCAATGAATGAAATTCTTCACATCAATAGACTTCAAGATAAGAATCATATGATCATCTCAATAGATGCAGAAAAGGCATTTGATAAAATACAGCACCCCTTCATGTTCAAAACACTAGAAAAATGAAGAGAGTAGGAACATACTTCAACATTGTAAAAGCTATCTATGCTAAGCCCAAGGCCAACATCATCCTAAGTGGAGAAAAATTGAAAGCATTCCTTCTATGAACTGGAACAAGAAATGAATGCCCTCTCTCACCACTTCTATTCAACATAGTCCTTAAAATTGTGGTCAAAGTGTTGTGCCCAGTGGCTCGAGACCCCACAAAGACCACCAGAGACCACGATCAATGCAAGCAACAAAGAGTCATTTATTAGCAAACTCGAACCTGGTCCTCCGCACACTCGGTAACTGGTGACGCTAAGAGGCCCGGAGCCCATGTTTAGCAGGATTTTTATAATGAAAGGCAAAGCAGTTTTATAGTGCTCTTTTTGATTGGTTAACATATAAAATTGCATACAAAGTATGTTATCTTAATTTCTGGGTCACTCTGACCACTGAGAGGAGGGTGGTCATTATTTTTAAGTTCGCTTTTGTATCAGCAAAGTTTGCTTTTGGGTCAGCCTGACCGCTAAGGGAAGGGTGGTCGACCACCTGGCCTTTACAGACAAAATAAGGGACGAAAATACTTTGCGGCTTTTCTGAGGGGTTGAGGGCAGTTTGGGAAAAGCCTCATATTTACACAAGGGCAGGCTTTTTCTATCTTTTCAAAAGCAATCAGACAGTTGAAAGAAATCCTGTTTTTGTTACTATTGCTCTGTAGTATAGTTTAAGGTTTGGTATTGTGATGCCTCCTGCTTCACTCTTCTTGCTAAGGATTGCTTTGGCTATCCTGGGTCTCTTATTTTTCCAAATGAATTTCATGATTATTTTTTTCGAGTTTTATGAAGAATGTCATTGGGATTTTATAGGCATGGTATTGGTACCAAAATAGACAGGTAGACCAATGGTACAGAATAAAAGACACAGAGACAAATCTACATAAATACAGTTATCTCATACTAGACAAGGACACCAAAAACATTCATTGGAGAAAAGATAGCCTCTCTAACAAATGGTGCTGGGAAAACTGGAAATCCACATGCAGCAAAATGAAATTAAATCCCTATCTCTCACCCTGTACAAAACGCAACTCAAAGTAGATCAAGGACCTAGGAATTAGATCAGAGATTCCATGCCTGACAGAAGAAAAAGTAGGCCCAAATCTTCCTCATGCCAGCTAGGACTTGGATCCTTAACAACACTCCTAAAGCACTAGAAATAAAATCAAGAATCAATAAATGAAGTGGGCAAATAGCTCACCCCGTAGAGCACTTGCCCTGCTTGTGCATGGGCCTGGGTTCGAATTCCCATGCACCTCAGAGAAAAACAAAAGAAGAATCAATAAATAGGATGGATTCAAACTAAAAAGCTTTTTCTCAGCAAAGGAAACAATAATGTGAAGAGAGAGCCTACAGAGTGGGAGGAAATCTTTACCACACACACTTCAGATAGAGCACTAATCTCCAGGATATAGAAAGAACTCAAAAAACTTAACACCAAAAACACAAATAACCCAAACAACAAATGGGCTAAGGAACTGAGCGGATGCTTCACAGAAGATATACAATTGATCAACAAATATATGAAAAACTGTTTAACATCTGTAGTAATTAGAGAAATGCAAATCAAAACTACCCTAAGATTTCATCTCACTCTAATCAGAATGGCAATCATCAAGAATACAAGCAACAATAAGTGTTGGCAAGGTTGTGAGGGAAAAGTTACCCTCAAACATTGCTGATAGGACTGAAAATTGGTGCAGCCACTCTGGAAAGCAGTGTGGAGATTCCTTAGAAAACTTGGAATGGAACCACCATTTGACCCAGCAATCCCACTCCTTGGCCTATACCCAAAGGACTTAAAATCAGTATACTATAGAGATTCAGCCACATCAATGTTTATAGCAACTCAATTCACAATAGCTAGATTGTGCAACCAAACTAGATGCCCTTCAGTTGATGAATGGATAAAGAAACTGTGGAATATATACACAATGGAATATTATTCAGCCATAAAGAAGAATAAAATTATGGCATTTGCAGGTAAATGGATGGAGTTGGAGAATATCATGCTAAGTGAAATAAGCCAATCCCCCAAAACCAAAGGCCAAAAGTTTTCTCTGATAAGTAGATGCTGATACCTAACAGTGGGGCGGTAAGGAAAGAGTAGAGGAACGTTGGATTGAGCAGAGGGGAGGGGGCATGGGATTGGGAAAAATGGAGAAATGAGATTGACATCATTAACCTAGGTACATGTATGATTGCATGAATGATATGACTGTACATTATGTACAACCACAGAAATGAAAAGTTGTACTTCATTAGTGTACAATGAATCGAAATGCAGTCTGCTGTCATGTATAACTAATTAGAACAAATAAAAAAAATAAAATTCCATTTTCAGTTGATAGATACCATTCTTGTTTTTTTTTTTAAATTTTTTATATGTATGTATGTATGTATGTATGTATGTATTTTTAATTATTTGAGACAGAATCTTGCTTTGTTGTGTTCCCTAGGCTGGCCTTGAACTTGCAATCCTCCTTTCTCGGCCTACCAAGTAGCTGGAATGACTAGCTATGTGCAACTGTGCCTAGGGCTTTCACAATCAGCCATTCCCTCCACTTTAAGCCAACATGATATTAAAGGCATTGCAAATACAAAGTCAACTCACGTGAACTTTTATTTTTTCGGGAGGGGCGCGGTAGTGCTGAGGATCAAACTCAGGGACTTACACAAGGTAGACAAGCACCATACAATTAAACCACAGCCCCAGCCTTCATATAAACTGTCAATGAAATAATTGTTTTAATCTTAAGTTAATGAGAAACAAGCCACAGAAGTGGATAGAGATGTTTTAACATGGAGATGAGACCTTCTAGTTTAAAGAAGTGACCCTTAGGGAGGGACTTAAAAGAGGAAGAAGAGAAGATGGGGGGACATAGGAGAATCTTGGGATCAGGGATGTGTTCATTTTGAAAACAAAGGAAATTCTAAATTATCTTTGTTCATTTTAAAGTTGAAATTTTCAAATAAAACCAAATATAAATGTGAAATTTTCCACATAGATTCTATGGCATTGATAGATAGATTCAGTTCTATATCTCTGTATCTTCTGAAGAGTAGTAAAATGCCAAAGATTCGTTCTATGGTATGCCAAAATTCAGAATCACCAAAGCAACAGAAAAGATGTGGTAGGCATAATCCAATTTTCTAAGGTAGGAAAGAGTTTAAGAAAAATTTATTTGTAAGTAATACAGAAAGAGTGACTTCTCTTTGGCACATATTAAACTAGAAATTTTGTTAAATAGAATTTAATTCCTGGATTTTCACTCTATTGGATAATATCAATGTTTGTAAAATGTTTCTTAGACTCATTTAGTGACTCTCAAGCATTATGATACACTGTGAAGCACACCAGTAGTCCCAGCGACTTGGAAGTTTGAGGCAGAAGGATAATAAATTCAAAGCCAGTCTCGGCAACTTAGTGAGGCCCTAAGCAACTCAGTGACACCCTGTCTCTAATAAAATATTTTAAAAAGGGCTGAGGATGTGGCTTGGTGTTTAAGTGCCCCTGTTCAATCCCTGGTACAAAAAAGAAAAAAAAAAAGACAAAACAAAACAACACAACCATTATGTTGCAACTGAATTAAGTTGGTGATGAGGGGCATAGTGGTTAAAATGAAGATCCCAGGCTCTGTCCTCAGAAATTCTTATTTTGCAATTCTGAGTCTGTGATGAGGTCCTAGAAAAACTGTTTCTTCAAAAATATTCCCCTGTGATCCTGATGTGGATGATCGGCAGACTACATTTTTATAAGATGATTCCTATTTATAGCACATTTTTATAAGATTCCCTGAAAGAACAAATCTTCTGAAAATTTAAGGTTAATTTTATGTATTATCTCTGTATGGAAACACATGTCCTCCCAAAGAAAAGACCTACTTCACTACAACTTTCAAGGTTGTTTGAGTATTGTTTTTTTCCCACTGAATTTACCTGTAACTTTGGAGTTCTTAACATGATGTAAACTTATCTTCCTCATTATAAAATCCTATTAATGTAATTACCCCACTCTAGTAATTTTAACCCATGGGACCTTTTCATATCAATTCTTCTTTGTTGTTTTCTAATTATAAATAAGTGATTTTCTATTGTAATCAACTGTTTTAATTAGTTATCATGTAGTAACAAAACGACAAATTGATAACCAGCACATATAAATTCTGCCACAAGATAAAATTATAACACATTTAATTTTAAGGATCTAACTGGCTTGTATTTGAAATTCTAGAATTGGGCAACACTTCACTCTGTGAAATAGAATCGGTATTCCCCTGAGTTGAGTGGAGGAGGTTGGCTTTGTAGGCAGAAAAAGGTTGAAGATAGTAGAAACAAGGAACAAACATTGGTATTTCAGTTACTTAGAGGGTTAAAACAGAGAAGACTTTCTTATTATGCCAAGTCAGGTTGACTGGAATCTCCTGGTGTTTTGTTGTTTAAATGGGCCCCTTTCAAAATTCAATTTGATTATGTGACACTGAGCACAACAAATCACTCCATTCTCATTTGATCTGGTCTGCTGGGTCCTAGGGTAGGAAGCAAGTCCAAAACAATAGCCCCACATAAACTTCATTTAGCAGTTCTAGCTTGACACTTGCCTACCTGTGTGACATTGGTTTTAGGTCCCAGTTTCCATATATGTGTACACTGGAGTAGATAACTTTGTGCATCTTTTCCACCTCTAAAATTCTGATTATCTGATTTGTTTCAGAAAAAGTTAAACTGCCCCTTCAAACTTTTCATTCAAAATATTACTATAAAATGATAAACACAGTGTTTAATTAGGTAACTCTTCTTTTCCAACTTAGAAATTATAATCTACACTCTGAAATAGCCAAAGTAAAATAAGAATTCAATCCTATCAATCTTAGAAAACCTTAAAAATTTCATATACAAATTTATATAAAAATCCCATTTCCCTTATCTTATAAAACTTAAGTTGTTGGCCCTAACAAATCTTTTTAAGAATCAACCAAGTGAGAAATAATAGTGTATTGGTATAAGTCTGCCCCAAAGCTAACCATTTATTAATTTTCTTTACAATAAATAACAAAAATTCCTTCTGTTGTCAGCAAAGCTTTTATTCAAGCACAAGATTTGGGATGTGGGGTTAGAGCTATCAATTATGCCTGCAGAAAATTATTATGATCTCAAAGTTCTGGTAGACTGTTCCCTGAAGATATTATCCCAAAGTGTCAATGTGGTTACCAGGGCAAGAAAAATGATGGCTATTATCAGGAAACTCTGTAGAAACTAAACATATTTTTCATTTTGAGTCTATATTCTCACCAAAAATATTGTTTAAAATTCTGTTCCTCACACTTAGCAATGTCAGAGCTAGGGAAAATCCAGAGAAGAACTTCTAAGGAAAGGCATCTATTACAGTTACACTAAAACAAATGTGATTCCTTCAAGATGATAGCTGAGAGGAGAGAAATAAATTTTTAAATGAGTAAAATGATGATATCTCTCAGTAGTGGGGAATAATTCTTGAAACATGAAAGAAACAAAAAATGATTGCTAATACTTTTTGAGGACTTGCTCTGTGCCAGATACTTTTCTGACAACTTTATATTTATAAAAAATATATTTTATTTTCTCATTTAATCTTCATAAAAATCTTAGGGAGTAGGGCCTACTAATAGAACCACTTTAAAGATTAGGGACCTAAAGCACAGACCTATTTAGGTAAATTGTTTGAGGTCATATAATAAGTAGCAAAGCCAGAGTAACCCAGAGATTCCATTTCCAGAACCTGTTTTTATATTACATTATATTGCATATTATTAATAGATATAAATAAATGCTATGTTACCCATTACTTATTTATTCATGCAACAAAAAAATTTTATACTAGGTACTGAGACTTGTGTGTGGCATTGGGGATATAGAGATGAACAAACCAAGTCTACAAGGAAGGAAAATGAAAAATTTCATAATGACTTTATACATGCTATGGAGGAAAGAGGTACTATGGTTTGTTCCTCAAACTGAAAATTGCTAGTTTTGAAAAACAGGAACCAAATGAACATATGCCAATGGGGAGAAAGAGGCATGGTAGAAGAAATGATTAAAGAGATAAGGAATAATTGTGTCATGAAGAGTAGCATTGTTAGGTAGCTAGTCAGCCATACAGGGAAAGACATGACCAGGGAAAGGATAATGAAGGGTGACTGAAAGCCACAAGGATCCTTATCAGGTAGCAAGTACCTGGAAGATATGGACCTGGCATGTCAAAATCTTTCCCAAGGATAATTAATTACATCTTCTTAAGAAAACCTACTGGGTGTCTGTGACCCTCCCTATCACCAAACTATGTTACAAATCACTCCTTGTGACCAGGACATCCTAGATCCTTACCAAAAAAAAAAAAAAAAAAAGGATTTCTGAGGGTTGTTCAAAGGGTAATAAACAGATTAAGGGGGTATGAGAAATTGAGGAAGGACAATGGGATCCAGAAATCCTTAGAAACCCCTGACTTGGTAAGGGTCATTTTCCCTCTCCTCTCTCAGAGGGCACACTCTCTCCTTTGAGAGTGTCCCCTTTTCCCTTTTCCTTTCCATTCTAATAAACTCACACTTGCTATTTGAACAGCATTTCTGAAATCTTTCTGGCATGATCACAAGAACCAGTGAGAGAAGATGACCATAGCTGCCTTGGCTCTGTGGTAGAACTTTGCCCTGTAACAATATGAGAACTTAAGAAATGTGAACTTTCATATTGATGATCATAGGAGATTCTTGAGAAGAGTTTTAAGCAGGAAAGTCACATGACCATATTTGTATTTTAGAGTTATTACTGCTGTTGTTTCTTGGTGAAAAGTTTGAGGACAGGCCAAGGGAAAGTAAGGAAATCTGTAAAAAAGATGTGGAAAATTTCCAACAAGAGATAACAATGGTAACTAATAAGATAGGACAATAAGAATGAAGAGAAAAGTGGGTGGATTAAAAACATAAACTCATTGGGAGAGCACTTGCCCAGCATGTGCAAGACACTGAGCTCAATACTGAATATGGACAAAAGATATGTATATGTCAAAGAGACAGAATTGACAAGATTAAAAAGCGGATGTGGTTGACATAATACTGTAGTGTTTGGTCAAAATTAAGCTTCCAAAGAAGGACAAGACAAGGGAAGAGGGGTGCATGTGTGTCTGTATGTGCTGAGTCAGGTAAAAAGGTAGAGATCCCTTATGACAATGTCTCAGTTATATGAGATAAGCAGGTCTATATGTAGGTCTGGATCTCGGAAGAGATTTTTGCTACAGATACAACTTTTGGAGTCAGCATTTCAATGAGCATGGTTGGCTTTTCTCAAAGAAGAATGCATAGAGGGTATTATCAGAACCTTTATCCTTTTTTTTTTTTTTTCCTTTTCTCTTTTTTGAGGTGCTGAGGATCGAACCCAGGGCCCTTTGCTTGCAAGGCAAGCACTCTACCAACTGAGTTATATCCCCAGCCCTATTCTTAAGACAGTGGTTCCTAAACCTTACCGAGGCTCATGATCACTCTGAGACTAGAAAAATGCAGACTCCTACATGCAGAGATTCTGATTTAATCCATCTGGGATAGAACTCAGGAATCTTCATTTAAAGATATTTTAAGTGATGCTAATGCAGGTGAATCACAAAACCCAATATGGAAAACAAAATGGAAGACCTAATTGTGTTATTTTTGGATGTTGAGTGTCCTCTGAAAATCCATGTATTAAAAGCTCAGTTACCAGAGTGGTGCTATTGGAAGGTGCTGTGGGCTTTTAGGAGGAGGGGCCCTGGGTGAGGTTCTTAGGTCTCTGAGGGTGTGCCCCTGAGGGAGATTGTGGGACCCTGGCCCCTTTCTCTTGCTTGTTTTTGCTTCCTTGCCATGAGGTAAGAAGTTTGCTCTACTACCTACTCTCTGCCATTGCCACCTGGCAAGCCCACCAGAGGCCCAAAGCAACGAATCCACCAGTTCTTAGACTGGGACCTCTAAAACTGCGAGCCAAAATAATCTCTTTTCTGTATAAGCTAATTATCTCAAGTATTTCTGTATAGTGACAGAAACTAACACAATGTGTAAGGAAAAAGGAATCATTAAGTAGAGTCAGTGAGAAATATTTTACTTATTTATATTCATATTGTTTTGTCTATCTCCATTCTTTGGAAAAACCATGGAAATGTTATTATAAATGACTTACATTTAGGATTCCAGCTAACCCTTAAAATGAAAAAGTAATTCATATTGATATTGTAGAATTAATTCTTATGATCATTCTTTGATACCAACTAATTAAATTCAGAAGCAATCATTGTCAGGACAAATACACTGTAGAAGATCTGTCTGAATTTAAATTATAGTTTTCTTACATGACAGCATTACAGGAACAATAAAACAATTTTATCCTCTACTGATAAAAGTATTTTAAGATCCACTTCCAGGTAGCTCTGAATTTTTTTCAAATCATAGCCAAATTTAAACAAAGCCACCTCACAAGAATTCTTTTTTCAACTTTGATGCACACTGCCATGAACCCGACAAACATTATGTTATTCCTACTTTATTAACAAAATGAACTATGCAATAAGAAGGTATTAAAATATTACTGATTCAATTTAGTCTGGCAATGCTGACAATCTTGGAAAATATGAGAAACAAGGAACATTAATTGCTGCCTACATACAGTGACTTATTGTTTCTGTTGCACTTGAAATCTGAATACATAACAGAAAAATAACAAGAGGGAAATATAGGTCTGAAATTTATTCTAAGTCTAAGTAATTACCTGGATGGATTATATATTATAGCATACATTGCAGGTAGATTTAAATACTCACAAGAGATTTGTTTTTAATGTGTTTTTGCCTCATTTTAAAATTGGCCTTCAGAAATGTTTTATGCTTTTGCTTTACAAACATGAAATTAATGTGTCTTAGCACCTCTTGAATTCATCTCTAAGTTATATTTTGTGATTAATGGTTTATAGTGGAGGCTTTAAAAGGTTCTTAAGAGAAAGTGCTATATTGAATTAAGAAAATGCATAGATGATTACAAAGATAACACATTGAAACTTCTTCCTCTTGAATGATTTGACACACTAATAATATAATCATTTACTGTGCTAGATGGAGTGTATACAGTATCATTAAAGTGGACATTTAGAAAAAATTCTAGGGAGAGAAAAAGAAACAAGTATGTCTTTTTAGTAATGTGCTATATGCCATTTTCCTTAGACATTTTCTACTTTTTAAAGTAAACTTTCTTAAGAACTCTTAAAAGGAAATTTGCTCTTTGGACAAACTAAAAATTTAGACAATCATGGTGCTTGAGTGGAGCTCAGAAGTCTAACTGGATCAGTTAATTATTTTTATTTCAATTAACTTATTATAAAAGGATAAATGAACTAAGAAGTGGGGATCTGATTGACAGATCAGAGTAGGACAGAGTTGAAAAGGAAAGGAGTAGATGGTGAGGGAAAGAGTCCTATGTTACCAGAGAAACCTTCATTGTGTTCAATACAGTAGCTTCTCTTGGTTTATTTGGACTCTCTCATTTTCCAGGACTAGGGAAAAAAAGTACAAATAGCCATTCAATGTTTTAGATGTAACCTAGGAAACCCTAAAAGGTTCCAGTGGGGCCTTGAATCAGTTGGACAGCAACACCAGTAGGCTAGAGGAGAAAAAAGTTTGTTCTAAAAAACAAAGTTTACATAGCATGCACGTAGGTGGGTGCTGATGAACATAAAAATATGCATACAAACCCCTGAGAGTACTTATAAACAGCATTGAAATCAGTGAAATACTTTAACAGAGCTCTTCTTTAGAGGTAAAGAATTAAAGATAAGAAAGGGTAAGAAGTGGCAATATGGTCAAGCTTTCCTTTGGCCTTTCACGGGTCAACCTCATTCAGCAAAGATTTGGATTTATGCGTTTTCATAAAATATAATGGTAATCATATTTTCATAACTCCTGTTTTACAGTGTGTTTTCAACTCAAGGTTATCACTTTGTGGTCTTTAAAATTCATGACTAATTTAATAGGCTAAAAAAAAACCTCTACAAGAATTTTTAGAAAAGAATAGCATGAATGGTAAAGTATTAGGAGTTCACTGGTCACATTAGTAGATGACAAAAGAAAAACCATGTGATAATATTGGATGACAATAAAATCCTAGGTGATAAAATTTCCAATAACTGTATATCAGGAATAAATCATTATAAAACATAGCAAATAAAGTCTCCTTCATGTGAAATACACACTCACACACACACATACACACAAAGCAAAGTCCCTAACATAAAGCACAGGGCTGGGATATAGCTCAGTTGGTAAAGTGCTTGCCTCACAGGCACTAAGGCCCTGGGTTCAATCCCCAACACCATAAAAGAATAAAAGCTAATATGTACCAAGCTCATGGCAGAGACCAAACAATTTTACTGAAAAACATTAAGATTTTAAATATTTCAATTTATTTGGAATTAAAAATGACAAGATAATGAAGAAATGTGTTTTAAGAATAATAAAAATTATTGACAGATATTTAAAACATATTCATCAAAGGAAATAAAATACTTAAAATCTTGTTGCTCCAAGGACAAAATTCTGGAATAGAAAAGAAAGATCCAAATCAGACTCACCCACATGCAAGCTTACAAGATAATACATGCTAAAGGTACCTTAAAATCAGTGGGAAAAGGAAGAATTATTTTAGTATGTAGTGCTGGAAAAACCAATGAAATATTTGACACAAAATTAAGCCCCTTTCTAATATTATATATCCAAATTAATTCCAAATAAAATAAAAGGACAAAGGTTTAAAGATAAAAAATTTAAAGAACTGGAAATTAGTGAATATTTATTCATAAAGAGAGGGCAATGGAGATTCTAAATATGGATTTGAAAGCAGGAATCATTAAGAAAAAGGCTGATGGATTCCATTATATGAACATGTTAAGCAGCTGTATGCTTTATGTCCAAGAAAGAAAATAGTCAGGATTCAAATGCAAATGACTAACTGGAAAATATTTCCATATGACAAAGAAGTTACATATTGTGCATATAAAAATCCATCATAATTTTATAAATATAAGAAAGAAAAATAGTGGGAAAATGTGCAAAGGGCATATACAGACTATTTGAAAAAAAAGAAAAACTGGAAATGACAAAAATGGTATCAGTTTGTTTGATTCCATTATTAATCAAATAAGTACAAAGTAAATCAGAATTAGTTATCTTTCACTCTGTATTGGTGGAAGGATGGGGAAGTGAGTGATCTCATGCACTGCTGGCTAGAATGCAATATGGTATAACCTCACTGTGTAACAGTTTGGTAATGTGTAAAAATTGTAATGTCCATCAACTGAATAATACTACAACTAGAAATTAACCTTAGAGAATTCCACTAAAAGGACAACTTCAATAGTTTACAAAAATAATAAAGATATTCAGATGCTATATTGCTTTTAGTAGAAAAAATATAATCACCCTAAGCATTCATCAATGTAGTTCCATGAAGTAAAACATACACAAGACAAGTCCTATCTGCTATTAAAATTACTTATACACAGACCTTTTCAACATGTTTTTAAACAAACTTTATGAAACTATAAATAATACAAAATTAAAATCACCCATCTTAAGTGAATGTTTCAATGAATTTTAAAATGTGCTTATAGTCATGTAACCATCATCACAATTAAGATGGAGAACATTTCCATTATGGGAGAAAGCTCCCTAATGTCACTCTTCTGTCAAGTTTCCTCTTGTACTCTGGCCCATGGCAATTTGATCTGCTTTCTGTTATTATACCTTAGATTTACCTCTTTTAGAATTTCTTATAAACTTAATCATGAATTATGTAGGCTTATGTGCTTGGATTCTTTTACTTAGCATAATGATTTTGAGATATATACTGATAAATAGATGTACCTTTATTTGTTTTCTTTTTACCACTGAGTAGTATTCCATTGAATGTATTCCAATTTGTATATCCATTTACCCAATAGAATTCCATCATATGGATGGGCCATGATGTATTTATTTACCTATAGAGGGATATAAGCTGTTTGTAAATAAAACTGCTGTGATTGGTCACATATGAACCTTGGGTATGCATATATTTTCCTTTTTTGAGGGATAAATACCAGGAGAGAGATTATTAGGACCATATAGTGGGTCCTTTCTAAGAAACTACCAATTCTTTCTCAAAGTGACTATACCATGTTTGCATTCCTCCTCAGATTTTCACTTGCTCCTCATGCTTACACATGTTATTGATTGTCTATTTAAAGGTAATTCTAAAGGGTTTGTAGTCACTTTTAACTGTGATTTGTGTTTTCTTTAAAATTTATGATGTTGAGCATCTTTTCATGTGCTTACTTGCTATTTGTTCATCTTCTTTGGTGAAGGGTTTGTTCAGATATTTTGGTCATTTTATTGGAGTCCTTTTGTTTATTTTTGAGCTTTAAGAGTTTTTTTCTATATTGCAAGTTACAAACCAGTTATATGTATGTACATATTTTTCTCCCAGGATGTGGCTGAATTTTTCTTTGTTTAAGGTTATCTTTTGAAAAGCATACACTTAATTTTCATAAACTCTAACTTTTTAATGTCTTCTCTTGTGATTCATGCTTCCCATATTTTATCAAAATTTTTTTCCTTAACCCAAGGTAACAAAGATTTTCTTTTGTGTTTATTTATAATTAATTTATAGTCTTAGCTCCTATGTTGAAGTCTAGGTCCACATTATGTGAATAATTGTATATGGTTTAAGTCATGATTGGCAATTTTTCTCATAAAGGAGCAGATGATATTTCGGCTTTGCAGGTCATATAGGTTTTCTCCCAACTACTCAACTCTGCCAGTGTAGTAGGGAAAGCATCCATAGATCACATTTAAATGACCATGACTGTGTTCCAGAATAAATTTATTTACAAAAGCAATCATCAGGCTTTAGTTTGCTTGTCTCTGATATAATTTAAAGATCAAAGTTATTTCCTTCTTCTTTTTCCCAATTTTGCTAACTTGTTGTCATCACTATTGTTGAAAATATGTTCCCACTCCTATAGGATTATCTACACATTTGTTTATTTACTGTATACATGTAAGTATTTTTCTAAACTTTCCAGTGTTATAGCCACACAATGGAGTAGTATCTAGTCATAATAGGAAGTAAAACGCACACTGTTATTGTTTGGATGTGAGGTGTCCCCCAAAAGCTCACATGTGAGACAATGCAAGAAGGTTCAGAGGAGAAATTATTGGGTTGTAAGAGTGTTAACCCAATCAGTGAATTAATCCCCTGATAGGGATTAGCTGAGTGGTAACTGAAGTGGTAGGGTGTGGCTGGAGGAGGTGGGAATTGGGGCATGACTTTGGGGTATATATTTTGTATCTGGAGAGTGGAGACTTGCTTTCTCTTTCTCTGCTTCCTGATCTCATGTGAGCCACTTCCCTCTACCACACACTCCACCATGATGTTCAGCCTCACCTCCAGCCCCAAGGAATGGAGCCAGCCTCCTGTGGACTAAGACCTCTGAAACCATGAGCCCTCAAATAAACTTTTTCTCCTCTTTATTGTGCTGGTCAGATCTTTTAGTCACAGCAGCAAAAAAGCTGACTAAAACACACACTACAACACGGATGAAAATATCATGTTGAAAATATACTTAGTGAAAGAAACTAGACACAAAATCACTTCCTGTGTGATGTCATCTATATGAAGTTTTTAGAATAGGCAAACATATAGAGATAAAAAATAACAGGAAGGGGATTTGGATAAATGGGGAATGTTTGATAATTGGTATCAGGTTCCTTTTTGGATAATAGAGTGTTTCGGAATTACATATAATTATATAGTGATGGTGGTGTCACAGTCTTGTGATATACTAAAAACCACTAAATTATACACTGTAAAATAGAGAATTTTATCTCAGCAAAAAATACTGAAAATCCATATTCACAAGATACATCCACGTTCATGCACATCACTAATTTACTAATTTTATTTCTGAGTAATATTTGAACATGAAAGTACTACAACTTATTTATCCATTCTCTTACTGATGGTCACTTTGATTTGTCCAATTGTAGGTTATTACATATATGTGAATATACTATACTAAGACGTTACTAAGCTGTTTCAGAAATTAATAGGAGTGGTCAAGATATTCTTAACCTGACTAATAATCATTGTTCTTTTGGGTTATATATTATCCCAAAACGCATAGATTTAAGATTACCTTGCTGGTTCCTAGTTTAGCCACTTCTGGATGCATATTACTCACAATCTAGTCACCCAAACAGAATTTCTATGGCGTCCCTAGTGCTCATGTTGAGGGGTTTTTTTTAGATTTTTAAAAATATAGGGGTTGGGGTTGTAGCTCAGTGGTAGAGCACTTGCCTAGCACATGTGAGGCACTGGGTTCCATCCTCAGTACCACATAAAAATAAATAAAATAAAGGTATTGTGTCCATCTACAACTAAAAAAAAAAATTTAAAAAATGTAAACCACCTGTAGTAAAGAAGATTAGGAAAGAATGTGAGATTAAGAACTAGCAAAGGCATTACCTTGTCCTAAAATAGATATATACTTGAAGACAGAATTGGGGACAGGCAGTTAGTGTAGAAATAGGGGATTGGGTCAGAAGGAGGAAATGGGGGTCATGAAAGCCATCTGCCACTGGAAGCTGGAGACTGCCCTGGGAGAATGGAATGTCAAGGACCTGCAGAGCCTATTGATAACCAAATTTACCTGCCCCTTTCAGGGACTACAGGCAAGGAGATGCTAATTAATGCCCCCTGGGCCCGTACCTGCCTGAATCACCTTGGCCCTTCCCCAGCCCATGCTTCTCACTTTATGCAAAACCGGGCCTAATCACGTAGGTAGAAAGGAAAAAGATAAGGGGAAAGAACAGGAGAATAAAACCTATAAAAAGGACAAGATTTGCTCAATCGGATGGATTCCGCCTTTGGGTCCCCTTCTTCCACCCGGGAGAAGTCTGATTTTACTTTTCTTGAATAAAGCTTCTTACTTTCTACTCTACACTTGCCTTGGCGTGCTTCTCTGGCATTTTACTTCAATACCTGAGGAAGCAGGACTCGTCACCGGTAAACGGCAGTATCACTTACAAAAAGACAGCTGGAAATCAGATAAACAAAAAGCAAAACAACTCACAATATTTATTTGGGATCTTTGAACCCCGTTTTCACTGGGCTGGGAAAAAAAATGTAATTTTCAAATATCTAAGGCAAGGCACAGTGGCACATGACTGTAATCCCAGTTACTCAGGGGGCTGAGCCAGGAGGGTCAAAATAGTGAGATCCCATATCAAGATAAAAAAGGCTGGGGATATAATTTAGTGGTAGAGTGGTCCTGGGTTCAATTCCAAGTAACAACAACAACAACAAAAAAGAAATCCTAGGAATTATCTTGCTAGCTCATTTACAGCCACACACTAGGCAGGTTTCACTTATTGAATGAATGAATAATTGAACAAATTTGAATTGGCCATATAAGACAAGCAAGTACAATGAGCAAAAGGAAGATTTTCTAGGGATACAGTAAATGCTTGTTACATATAATTTCTGGATACTTTAGGAACCTGGATTAACCTGAGAAGTCTCAGAGTAACAGTGGTCCACTTCACCTTTTCAATATAGCCTTCTCTGCTTATTTTAAAAGGGACATGTTTTTCTTTTTCTCTACTCCCTTTCCCCTTCCCTAACCTGGGGGCAGGGAATAAGATCACCTTGAGTTATCTGTGCTCCACAGGAGGGAGATGTCATCAGAAGAACTAGGAAGTGACTATCTCCCGAATTAACAAGTGAATTTCAACACACCATCAGAGCGCACCTGAGACCCACCCCCCCTCCAGGGCACACCTGGAATGCAGCCTTTAAATAGCTTCTTTTAAAAACCCTCTGTTTTCCCGGATGAGCAGACCACAGCCTCTGGGACTGGAGTCCCCGGTGTTTCTCCTTTGCTAGCAAAGCAATAAAACTTCCTTTTCCTTTTTTCAAAACCACCTCCTCGTTATTTAATTGGCATCAGGGACAAGGACCGAGATTTCGGTAACATCAGGTAAAGGAAAAATAGAAAGTAAGGCTACAGAGGCAAAGGCCCTAGGTTGTGTATGGACATTGAATGCCACATTGAAAAGGTTGAATTGTACCTAAGGGTACTGGGGAGGCATGATTAGTTAAATAAAGATAAAATAATTTCCCATTTAGTAAAATAACTAATGTGTCGAAACTCATCAAATGAGAATCTATTAGGCAGATGGGTGAATCAGTTAATTTTTGCACATACTGTTTCTCCACCTGTAGCATTAGTGAAGTGTTATGGAAAATAATATTCTTATAGACAGTTCCCCAAGAAAAATGGAGGGATGGTAGGGCTCGAGAGGAGGGAGGAGAAATTGGCCAGACATTAAACCTCTCCCATTGCATTCTTTCCTGATAACAATGGGCCCTGGGGGAAAGGGGCAGATACAGAATGCTGGGTCCTAAACCTTGACCTTCTCCCATGGCAAATTAGTCCTGAATGACAATGGACAAGATTTGAGTACTCACCCCTTGAGGTCTGGTTTTAACCTGTACAACTAGCCCTGGATGGTCAAACTGCACGGTCAAAACTAAAACTGCAAGGTCACAGTTTCCAATGATTGCATCATCCTCATTGTACCCTACAAAACCAAAATCTCCTCTGTAACTGATGGCTATTTTCCCATCTGGAAAATGGGTCCCAAGGGTGCCCAAGTCCGTGAAGGAATAAAGGCTTCTCTGAATCTGTTGAGGTCTGCTTCCTGTCCTTTTGCATTTACAATTAGCCTTTAATAACATTAAATAAATAAGAGAAATTCAGGGAGAGGTGTAGATGCCCCAAAATAGTGACAATTTTGGAGAAAAGCTTCCATGTGTCTTACACTGCATATAGCTCAACCCCACCCAAAGTTAGTGATGGATATGGACTTTGGTGATTATAGATCTTTATCTTGGATTTTTAAAACAGGAATTATTTTTCAAATAAACTAAAATATTTCTCAACATCAACGCCCACATTTATACACATACAAGTATGTATGATTTCAGAAAATTAGGAAGCATAGAATGTCATAGATTATGGGGGCATATTAAACTGAGAGTCATATTTGAATAAGGAAAGGATCAAGGTAGAAACTAAAGAAATTTATGGTACTATAAATATTACAAAAATTATAATTCCATTATCACTGCTCATAATACTGTTTTATAAAAGGATACTGAGAAAGCAAGCAATAAAATCAGGGCCTCCTGTATATTTGCTGGTAAGCACTGATAATACATGATTCTATGGAGATCGAAGAGTGCAGAGAACATATAATGTCTCCAAAAGTACATGATGACTTTTAACATTCAATTCCCAAAATTGGCCTGGAAAGGATCACATCTTCCTCTACGCCACTTATTGATCACTGACACTTAACTCGGAAATTACATGGCAAATGTGATTTTTTTTTGCCACAAAATGTAAAATTCTCTTAGTCATCGAATGGCTATTAAACAGTGAATTAGATATCTACAAAAGCATGGTAGATAAATCCATGACACATAATAATTACCAAGGATTCAATATGCGAGTCTTTAGGTATCAGGAAGAAATAACTGATGTTCTTCAGGTGTCAATCCTGATCTATCATGATTTAAGGTTACCCATGACATTGAGAGTTAGGCTATGCTATGGTTTGAATGTCTGTGTTGCCCACAAAATCATATGTTGAGGTCTTAACCCCTAATGTAAGGATATTAAGAAGGTAATTAGGGCTACATGAGATCAGTGTCCTTAAAAGAAGTTCAAGAGAATTCCCTTATTCTTCCATCACAATAGATTACAATGAAAAGAGGATCATCTATGAAGCAGGAAATAGGCCCTCAACACCCAATGTGCTAGTTTCCAACCTCCAGAACTGTGAAAAATAAAATGTTTGTTGTTCCATAAACTACCCCTAATTTTTGGTATTTTTGTTATAGTATGAACTAAGTCTGGAATTTTTCATTTCTTTTTTGTTGTTTAATATTCTAGGTATAAAAAATGAAATCCTAAGAAATTCAGTTTGCCAAATTGGATTTTATAGAATAAAAGTTGGGAAAAACATATTAGTAAAATGCCCATAGTAAAAAAAAAAAAAAAAAAAAAATGCCCATCATTGCAGTAGGGGTAGTACCAACTGGAAGGTTACCACAAAAAATGATTAACTGAGTTCAACTATGACTGTCAATCACCTAAGGATATCATGATTATCTACAATGAATGGGGTTACTAAATCTCATCCATTCTTCTTATACATTTAAACAAAATTTTTAAAATTCTATACTTTTTATCCATTCATTTTTTACTCCTCCAGAAATCAAGCCATAGTTATCATTTGCTTAGATTATTATAACAGCCTCATAACCATTTTCTCTACTTTCTTTTTGCTCACATTACAACAGTTCTCTCCAATTCACTCAGAATTATCATTGAAGTGTGAAAATTTCAACACATAAGCCCCCTGTTTAAAACAGCTTTATTAGCCAGAGCTCATGGCACATGCCTGTAATCCCAGTGCCTCTGGAGACTGAGGCAGGAGGTTTCCAAGTTCAAAGACAGTCCCAGTAATTTAGGGAGGCCCAAAGCAACTTACTGAGACCCTGTCTGTAAATTAAACAAAAATAAAGGGCTGAGGATGTGGCTCAGTGGTTAAGTACCCCTGGGTTCAATCCCTGGTACCAAAAAACAAACAACAGCAGCAAAAACACTGTGTTGCTTCCCATCATACTGAAGGATAAAGAATTTCATTCAGTTCTAGGGCCAGACCACTTGAATTGTCTCTGTTACTTACCATGTCTATGGGCAAGTCACTTAGCCTCTCTGGTCCTCACTTGTCTTATCATCAAAATGAGAATATTAAAATGAGACCCTACCTCCCAGAATCTTTATGAGGAGTTAATATGATAATACAAGTAAAGCACTTAGAACACAATTTCTGATAGTTTTATGTTCTTATTACAGGTTAAACATCCCTAATTCAGAAAATCCAAAATCTGAAATGTTCCAAAATACAAAATTTTTGAGTACTGACATGATGCCACAAGTGGAAAATTTTGTACAATGAAACTTTGTTTCATGCACAGAATTATGGAAAATATTATACAAAATTGCCTTTAGTCTATGTGTATAAGGTGTCCATGAAAAATAAATTTCTTATTTGGACTTGGATCTTATCTCCAATTTATCTTATTCTGCATGTGTGAATATTCCAAAATCCAAAAATCCACTGAAATCTGGAATGCTTCTGGTCCCAAGCATTTTGGATAAGAGAAACTCAACCGGAACACTAAGACATTCCCCATGACATATAACATTTTGTACGACTTGAAAGTTGTTAACCTCTCAAGCCTCATCTTGTGCCACTCTCCCACTCATGTTACTCCAGTCCCAATGGCCTTTCTGGTTTTTTTTTTTTTTTTTTTGTCCAAATTCATTTAGCACATTACTGCCCAGGAAGTTTGCTCATGTTCTATCTGCCTAAATTTCTCCCCTACATTTCACCTGCCTGGTCCCTATTAATCCTTCCAGTTTCAGCTTAAAATTTACTTTCAACAAAGAGACTTTTTGGACCATCTAACCTAAAGTACATCATATGACTATTCTTTCTCATTGTACCTAATCGTTTCCTTCCTAGAAAGTATTTATATTTATATTTTTTACATGCTCATTTGCTTAGTGTCTCTCTCCCACACTAGAGTGTAGTATCTAATAAGATAGAAAAACTTTTTAAAAATTCACTTACTCTTTGATGTAGACTGGCAGATTGGATTAAAAAATAACACCCAACACCCAACAATATGTTGTCTCCAAGAGACTCATCTCATAGGTAAAGGCATTCACAGACTGAAGGTGAAAGGATGGGGAAAAACATCATTCACATGGATTGCGTACACAAACAGAGGTTTCTATCCTTATATCAGATAAAGTGGACTTCAAGCCAAAATTAAACAGAGGGGGCAAAGAAGAACATTCCATACTGCTTAAAGGAATTATACATTAACGAGACATAACAATTGTAAAAATTTGGGCTGGGGAGATAGCTCAGTTGGTAAAGTGCTTGCCTTGCAAGCACAGGGCCCTGGTTTTGATCCCCAGCACTGCAAAAAGAAAAAAAAAAAAAAAAAAAAAAAATTGTAAAAATTTATGCCCCAAACAATGAAGCATTAACATACATCATACAAACCCTTCTCAATTTCAAGAATCAAATAGACCACAACACAATAATACGGGGTGACTTTAACATACCTCTCTCACCATTGGATAGATCTTCCAAACTAAACCTAAACAAAGAAACTATAGAACTCATTAATACATTTAATAATTTAGACTTAACAGACATATATAGAACACTGCATCCATCAAAAAGTGAATACACTTTCTTCTCAGCAGCACATGGACCCTTCTCTAAAATAGACCATATGTTATGTCACAAAGCTACTCTTAGCAAATACAAAAAATAGAGATACTACCCTGGATTCTATCAGATCATAATGGAATGAAATTAGAAATCAATGATAAAATAAAAACTAAAGCTATTCCAACAACTGGAGACTAAATAATATGCTATTGAATGACACGTGGATAACAGAGGACATCAGGGAGGAGATTAAAAAATTCATAGTGATAAATGAGAACAACAGTACAACATATCAAAATCTCTGGGACACTATGAAGGCAGTACTACAAGGAAAGTTCATTGCATTGAGCTCTCATTCATTAAAAGAATTGAAAGTCAATGAATAAATGACCTAATATTACATCTCAAAGCCCTAGAAAAATAAGAAATCAACACCAAAAGCAGTAGAAGACAGAAAACGATGAAAATCAGAGCTGAAATCAATGAATATGAAACTAAAGAAACAATTAAAAAAATTGACAAAACATAAAATTGATTCTTTGAATGAATAAATACAATTGATAAACCTTTAGCCATGCTATTGAAAAGAGAGAGAAAACTCAAATTACTAAAATTCAAGATGAAAAAGGAAATATCACAATGGACACTACTGAAATACAGAAGATAATCAGAAACTATTTTGAAAATTTATACTCCAATGAAATAGATAATCTTGAAGACATCAACAAATTTCTAGAGACATAGGGCCTACCCAAACTGAATCAGCAGGACATACACAATTTAAATACATCAATTTCAAGCAATAAAATAGAAGATGCCATCAAAAGCCTACCAACCAAGAAAAGCCCAGGACCAGGAAGATTCTCACCTGAGTTCTATAAGGCCTTCAAAGAAGAAATTAACACCAATACTACTCAAAGTATTCCGTGAAACAGAAAAGAAGGGAACCCTTCCAAACTCATTATACCAAAACCAGACAAAGACACACTGAGGAAAGAAATCTTTAGACCAATATCCCTGATGAATTTAGATGCAAAAAATTTCAATAAAATTCTGACAAATCACCTACAAAAACATATTTAAAATATAGTGCACCATGATCAAGTGGGGCTCATCCCAGGGATGCAAGGTTGTTTCGACATATGGCAATCAATAAAGGTAATACATCACATCAATAGACTTAAAGACAAGAATCATATGATCATCTCAATAGACCCAAGAAAAGCGTTGACAAAATACAGCATCCCTTCACATTCAAAACACTAGAAAAACTAGTGATGGTAGGAACATACCTCAACATTGTAAAAGCTGTTTAGGCTAAACTCAAGATTGACATCATTCTAAATGAAGAAAAATTGAAAGCACTCCCTCTAAAAATTGGAACAAGACAAGGATGTCCTCTTTCACCACTTCTATTCAACATCATCCTTGAAACTCTAGCCAGAGCAATTAGACAGATGAAAGAAATTAGAGGGATACAAATAGGAAAAGATAAACTGTAACTATCACTATTTGCTGGCAATGTGATTCTATATTTACAAGACCCAAAAAACTCCTCCTAAAAACTTCCAGACCTAATAAATGAATTCAGCAAAGGAACAGGATATAAAATCAACAACCATAAATCAAATGCATTCCTATACATCAGTGATGAATCTGTTGAAAATGAAATTAGTAAAAGTACCCCATTCACAATAGCCTAAAAAATAAAATAAAATATTTGGGAATCAATCTAACAAAGAGGTGAAAGACCTCTACAATGAAAACTATAGAACATTAAAGAATAAAATTGAAGAAGACCTTAGAAGATGGAAAGACCTCCCATGTTCTTGGATAGGGAGAATTAATATTGTCAAAATGGCCATACTACCAAAAGTGCTATACAGATTCAATGCAATTCCAATTAAAATCCCAATGACGTACCTTACAGAAATAGAGCAAGCAGTCATGAAATTTATTTGGAAAAATAAAAGACCCAGAATAACCAAAGCAATTCTTAACAAAAAGAATGAAGCAGGAAGCATCACCATATCAGACCTTAAACTATACTACAAAGCCATAGTAACAAAAAAGGTGTAGTATTAGCACCAAAACAGGTAGACCAATGGTACAGAATAGAAGAAACAGAGACAAATTCACATCAATCCAGTTATCTTACACTAGAAAAAGGTGCCAAAGACATATACTGGAGAAAAGATAGCCTCTTCAACAAATGGTGTGAGAAAATTGGAACTCCATATGCAGCAAAATGAAATTAAATTCCCATCTCTCACCCTGCACAAAACTCAACTCAAAGTGGATCAAAGACTGGGCACTAGAAAAGAGACCCTGCACCTAATAGAATAAAAAGTAGGCACAAATCTTCACCATGCCAGCTTAGGATCTGACTTCCTTAGCAAGACTCCTAAAGTGCAAGAAGTAAAATCAAGAATCAATAAATGGGATGGATTCAAACTAAAAAGCTTCTTAGCAAAGGTAATCAATAATGTGAAGAGAGAGCCTATGGAGTGGGAGAAAAATCTTTATCACATGCACATCGGATAGAGCATTAATCTCCAGGATACATAAAGAATTCAAAAAACTCAACACCAAAAAAACCAGATAATACAATCAATAAATGGGCCAAGGAACTGAAAAAGAAGTTCACACAGGAAGAAATTGAACAAGAAGTTTGCACAGGAAGAAATACAGTCAACAAATACATGAAAAAATGTTTAACATCTCTAGCAGCTAGAGAAATGCAAATTAAAATTACACTGAGATTTCATCTCACTCCAGTTAGAATGGCAATTATCTAGAATACAAGTAACAATGAATGTTGGTGAGGATGTGTGGGAAAAAGTACACTCTTACATTGCTGGTGGGAATGCAAATTGGAGCAACCATTATGGAAAGCAATATGGAAATTCCTCAGAACATTTGGAATGGAACAAGCATTTGACCCAGCTATCCCATGCCTCAGTTTATACCCAAAGGACTTAAAATTAGCATACTGTAGTAAGGCAGCCACATCAATGTTTATAACAGCTGAATTCACAATAGCTAAACTATGGAACCAAGCTAGGTGCCTTTCAACGGATGACTAGATGAAGAAAATGTGGTATATATACACAATGGAATATTTCTCAGTCTTAAAGAATAATAAAATTATGGCATTTGCCAGTAAATGGATGGAGCTGGAGAATATCATGCTAAGTGAAATAAGCCAATCCCAAAAAACCAAAGGCTGAATATTTGCTCTGATACGCTAATACACAATAAGGTGGGGGTGGCTAGGAAAGAACTGAGGTACTTTCGAATAGGTAGAGGGGAGTGAAAGGAGGGGAGGGGGTATGAAGGATAGTAGAATGAATCAGACATTATTACCATATGTGCATATATGATTACATGACCTATGTAAACTTGCATCATGTACAACCAGAAGAATGAGAAGTTATACTCCATTTATGTATGATGTGTCAAAGTGCATTCTACTCTCATATATAACTAATTAGAACGAATTTTAAAAATGATTTACTTTTTGAAGTGGGTCTCACTATATTGCCCAGGCTAGTCTGGAACTCCTGGGCTTAAGTGATCTTCCTACCTCAGCCTCCCATGTAGCAGGGACTACAGCTGTATACCAATATGCCCAGTTAAAACAGTTCTTTTAAAAAATGTATTCTTAGAACTTTCTAAGTTATCTGGTACAAAGCAGGTTACCAAAACATGTTTGTTGAAATGGAAACAAATATTTAAGAGAAATGTATGACTGTTTATGTAAGACACCAAGGGTTATACTCCAGGAGAATAATCTAAATGTACATATCTTCTTTTAATTTTCAGAATTGGTCACATCCTAATTAAGCATTGGAGTAATAACAAATAGCTGTGGCATCTGGGCCAGGCAGCAAGAAATTCAACCATAACTTTACAGAAAAATATATCAGGGGTAGGAGAGAGAAGGAGGGGAGGGAAAAAATGGAATCAAAGAAGCCCTCATACATCAGCCTTTCTGCCCTTGATCTAGGGTGTCTGGCTCATTCATCACTACTGGCTGCCAAATGGACTGGCTTAGAGCCAGGAACAAACTCACCATGTGCTGGTATGACTGGAGAATCCTGATTGAGGGAAAAGTGATCCTTGTTGAGGCAATAAAAAGCTTAGTATGTAGAGACACTTTTAAAAACAATAATGGACTTTATTTTTAGAGCAGTTTTAGGTTTACAGAAACAGTGAGCAGAAAGCACCCAGTTTCCTTATACCTCTTCTCTCTGGGGTCAGTTTCCCCTATTATTAACATCTTGCACTATTTGAGACAACTGATGAGACAATATTGATTTACATACTTAGAGTGCTTGTGTCCATGTGGGTTGGTTTTTATCATGGTAAAATAGACATAATATTTGCCTTTCTAACCATTTTAAGTGTACACTTTAGTGGCATAAGTACATTTACAATGTTATGTAACTTTTAACTATCACCCATCTCCAGAATGTTTTCATCTTACCAAACCAGAATCTTGTACCCATTAAACACTAACCCCCATTCCCTACAAACACCAGTCTACATTCTGCCTTTATGAATTTCACTACTCTAAGTACCTAAATTAATTGCATTTGTATATTTGTGGTTTTGAATGACTTATTTCACTTAGCGTACAATCCACAAGTTTCATCCATGTTATAGCCTGTATCAGAATTCCATTTCTTTTTAAGGCTGAATAATATTCTATTGTCTGGATATACAATATTTTTTTAAACCAGTTCATCCATTGATGGATATTTGGGTTGCTTCCCCTTTTTGGCTATAGGGAGTGAAGCTGCTATGAGCATGGATATACAAATATCCATTCCAGTCCCTGATTTTAACTCTGTTTGGTACATACCTAAAAGTAGAATTGCTGGATCATATGCTATTTCTATTTTTAATTTTTTGAGGAAAACTTGTACCATTTTCCATGGCAGCCATACCATTGTACATTTCCACCAGTGGTGAAAAAGAGTTTCAATTTCTCCACATCCTCGCCAGCACTTTCTTTTTTAAATGATAGCCATTCTAATGGGTATAAGGTAGTGTTTTAGTCAGCTTTTTTGCTGCTGTGACTAAATGATCTGACCAGAGCAACTGTAGAGGAAAAAAAGTTTACTTGAGGGCTCACAGTTTCAGAGTTCTTAGTCCACTAAAGACGAGCTTCATTCCTCAGGGATCAAGGTAAGGCTGAACATCATGGCGGGAAAGGGTGGGGGAGGGGAGCAGCCCACATCATGGTGATCAGGAAGTAGAGGGAGTCTTCACTCAACAGATACAAATATATACCTAAAGCCATGCCCCAAATCCCCCCCACCTGCCTTCAGTTACCACCCAGTTAATTCACTGATTGGGTTAAGACTCTTACAACCCAGTCATTTCCCCTCTGAACCTTCTTGCATCATCTCACCTGAGAGATTTTAGAGGACACCTCACATTCAAACCATAACAAGTAGGATCTCATTATTGTTGAGCCACTTTTCATGTGCTTGTTGGCCGTTTGTATATTTTAGAGGGGGAAATGTTTGCTCAACTACTTTGCCCACTTTTAAATTTTGGTTGTTGGTTTTTTATTTTTGTAAAGAATTCTAAATTATTCTGGACACTAATCTGTTTTCAGAGATGGTTTGCAAATATTTTCTCACATTGTATGGATTGACTTTTTACTCTGTTGATAGGGTGGTTTGGTGCACAACAGTTTTTAATTTGATATGGACCAGTTTACCTATGTCTTCTTTTTCTGCCTGTGCTTTTGGTGTCATGTCCAAGAAATGACTGCCAAATCCAATGTCACAAAGATTTTTATCTATGTCTTCCTCTAAGAGTTTTATAGTTTTGGCTCTTATGTTTAGGTCTTTGGTCCATTTTGAATTAATTTTTATGTATGGTGGGAGGGAAGAATCCAACTCCATTCTTTTGCATAACTGTACACTTTTCACAAAATAAATGCAGGATACTTTTCAAATTTCTAGTCCTTTGTGCTTGAATGCTTTTAGACAACTTGACAATAATCCTGCTTAATTTACAGCCCTGCATCTGACATTCATTTTCAAACAACCTAACTTTAGAGAGGAAGAGATCTATAAGCAGAAACAAATGATATATGGTTTGATACTTGACATTTTGAAGGAAAAGTTCTAGGAATTAGATTTTTTTTAATGCAAAAGAAGAAAGAATTTTGGCATTATTATGAAATTAGATTTTTTAAAGTCCTCAATTAAACTGAAAAATATGGCCTTAGATATATGTAAAAGAAATAATTAGAATATAAAAGAAAATATTTTAATAATTATTAGCCATTATAATTTTCCTTCCCTAACATTCAATTAATCTTTTGATTAAGTGAACTTCCCCAGAATCCATGGACTTGGAAACAACCCATAATACTTTTTTAACAGTATTATGATTCTATAGTGTAGTTTTGGACTTATAAGAAAAATTAAGTGAAAGGTACAGATGTTTCCCATGTAACATAACCCTGCTCCCATGTACACATAGCCTCCTCCATTATCAAAACCCCCCATCAAAGTGATATATTTATTACAACCAATGACCCTACATTAGCACATTATTATCATTCTGAGTCCATAGTTTACATTAGGGTTCATTTTTGGTGTTGTATATTCTATGAATTTGGATAAATGTATAATGACATCTATCTACCATTATCTTGTTCAGAATATTTTCAATGCCCTAAAAATCTTCTGTGCTCTGCCTCTTCATCTCTCCCTTTCCCCTTGCTTCTGGCATCCACTGATCTATACACTGTCTGTGTAGTTGACTTTTCCAGGATGTTGTATAGTTGGTATCAGATACTAAATAGCCTTTACAGATTAGCTTCCATCATACGTTTAAGTCTCCTCCATATCTTTTTGTGACTCAATAGCTCATTTATTTTTATTGCTAAATAATATTCCATCATTTGGATGCACCACAGTTCATTTATCCATTTACCAACTGAAGGACATTTTGCTTCCAAGTTTGGCAATTATGAGCAGTTGCTATAAATATATGGATATATATTCAAATTTTTGTATGGACATAAATTTTCAACTCCTTTGTGTAAATATCAAGGAACTCAATTCCTGGATCAAATTATAGGAGCATATTTAGTTTTGTAAGAAACTGCCAAAGTACCTTCCAAAGTGTCTACCATTTTTCATTTCCACTGGCAATGAACGAGAGTTCCTATTGGTCCACATACTCATCAGGATTTGATGTTGTCTCTGTTCTGGATTGTGACCATTCTAATAAGTGTGTAATGGTATCTAACTGTTATAATCTGTATTTCTCTGAACATATATGATGCAAAGCATCTTTTAATATGCTTATTTGCAATATGTGTATCTTCTCTGAGAAAGTGAAGTGTCTTTTAAGGTCTTTGACCCATTTTAAAATCAGGTTGTTTTCTTATTGTTGAGTTTTAGGAGTTTGTTGTATATTTTAAATAAACAAACCTCATTGCACACGTCTTATGCAAATAATTTCCTTCAGTTTTTGCCCTTCGTTCATTCTCTTGGTAACATGTTTCCCCTGGCAGAAATTTTGCTTGTAATAAAGTCTAGCTTATCTATTCTTTCTTTCCTGGATTGTGTATCAGTCTTCTGACTTTGTTCTCCCCCTTCAACATTGTGTTGTGTATTCTAAGTCTTTTGCCTCTTCATATAAATTTTAGAATCATTTTGCTTATACCCACAAAATAACTTGCTAGGATTTTGATTGGAATAACATTGAATCTATATATCAAGTTGGGAAGAACTGACGTCTTGCCAATATTGAGTCTCCCTGTCTATGAACATGGACTATCTCTCCATTTATTTAGTTCTTTGATTTATTTTGTTGAACTTGTAGTTTCACTTAAAAATAGTGTACATATTATATTAGATTTATGTACAAGTATTTCATGTTAGTGAAATTATGTTTTCAACAAAATACATTTTTTTGGGGGGGGGTGCTGGGGATCGAACCCAGGGCCTTATACTTACAAGGCAAGCACTCTACCAACTGAGCTATCTCCCCAGCCCCACAAAATACATTTTTTTAATAAACTTCTCTGTATGTGCTTAATATTATCTATTAGTTTTTAGAGATGTTTGCATACTTACTGTGTCTGGAGGTAGACTTAGAAATGTATGTGATAATTTTCCTATGTACATATGTGAATCTCACCATCATGTACATCCATAAGAAATTAATTTAAAAAAATAACTGTGGGTTAATGGTAGAAACATGAGTAGAGTAGAGGGAAGGGAGCAGGTGTGGGGGAGGGGAAGGGGAGGAGAGATACTGGAAATTGAATTAGGACAAGATACATTCTGTAATGTACAAAGCTGCTCCCCCTGACCTTTCCAGTACAGCCATTTTCCCCACCTCCCAACTACTGTCAGTCTGTGAACATCCTGGCTAGCTATTGGTTCATCAGTCAGCTTGCAAGTATCCTTCTCCATTATTGGTCCCCTGTTAGCCCAGCGCAATTCAACTGCTTTACTGTAGCTAACCTGCCATCTTTTCTCATCCTTCTGTCTCTCCTCCTCACTTTCTCTATCCTCCTGGCTTTCACACTCTCTAGCCCGCACCCTTTCTCATTCTCTTTCTTTTCCTCTCATTTTCTCTCTTACCCTGCAGGGAGACACTCTGTTTACTTAATAACTCCCTTATGTGATTTCCCATGTCCGGCGTGGTTTCTGTGGGATCCCTTACACATTCCATGCTTTTATAATTATATCTAAATGGATTTTACTGTCATGTATAACTTAAAAGGACCAATAAATAAAAAAGAAGTTTATGTGAGTCATTGTCTTAAAAATATATTAGCTTGCAATTCAGTTATTACTTATAAGCATGATGTGTAATATACATGTATAGTCATATAAATTACAAATATATTTATATTACTATAACTATGTTTATCTATACTTATATACAGCAATATATACATATAGTTACACAAGATAGTATTTAGTTTAAACCAAATATCTTTCTCATTTTAAGACATACGCATTCAGTATATTCATAAAACTTATATAGTAAGAATATAAGGACATAGAGAAAAAAATAACAATAAAACAATTGTTCATATCACCAAGTCAAACAAATAAAGTAATTCAAAAGACCATAACTCTATGCATGTTCTACAATCACAAATTTGTAGGACACTTGGTTTAGTGGGAGAAATTACATTCTGAGTGTGAAACTAAACTTTCTTTGGCAAGTGTCATTACACTGATTGCCTGAATCGATGCCTGTTACCCAAAATATTCCTAGAATCAATTTTTTCTGTTTATATGCTTTGACACATTTTATTTCCCACTGCAAAATATGTTTGCTCTGTCAAAAATTAAAAAAAATAAATCTTATTATATTGGAGAAAGGCATTATTCTATCCTAGGAATGAATTATGTTCCCCCACTAGAATCTCCAAACCAACTTTGAAATATATGTCAATCTCAGGTTGGGGATATAGCTCAGTTGGTAGAGTGCTTGCCTTGCAAGCGCAAACTCCTGGATTCAATCCCCAGCACTGCCAAAAAAAAAAAAAAAAGAGAGAAGAATGGAGGAACTTTAGATTATGTAGAAGGAAGTGGGGGAGGTGGGGTGGGGGTAGGAAAGATGGTGGAATGAGACAGACATCATTACCCTATGTACATGTATGATTACATGAATGGTGTGAATCTACATCATGCACAACCATAGAAATGAAAATTTGTACCCCATTTGTGTACAATGAATCAAAATGCAGTCTGTAAAAATAAAAAATAAGAGTAGTTCACACACACACACACACACACACACACACAGAGAAAGAGAGAGAGAGAGAGAGAGAGAGAGAGAGAGAGAAAGAATGAATTTTCCTTTATTTTTGAAAGAATGACTTTTAACAGGTGGAATACCTGTAAACAAATGTTGGGTAACATTATGAGGTATTAAAGAAAAATTCTTGGAGGTTTGTCTCTGGATGAATTTAACCAGTTAGAGCATGTTCCTCAGAAAAAGGGAAAATATTTTCAAGTTCATAAAATGGTCATTGCCAAGTCTTCTACTTTGAAGTTTAGAATTTCATTCCCTTCTAATATTTTATTAACTATTTTTTTTTTTTTTTTTGGAGAGGTTTCGGAGATTGAACTTGGGGCACTTGGCCACTGAGTCATATCCCCAGTGTTATTTTGTATTTTATTTAGAGACAGGGTCTCACTGAGTTGCTTAGCGCCTCGCTTTTGCAGAGGCTGGCTTTGAACTTGCGATCCTGCTGTGCCACTGGGGTTACAGGCATGAGCCACCATCCCTGGGTTTTATTAACTTTTTAAAAAATATATTTTTAGTTGTAGATGGACCCAATACCTTTCTTCTGCTTATTTAGTTTTTGTATATGGTGCTGGGGGTCGAACCCAGTGCCTTATGCTTGCTAGGCAAGAGCTCTACCACTGAGCCACAAACCCAGCCCCTATTAACTTTTAATAAACAAAAAAACTCTTAACATTTATTTATCTGGTCCCTGTTACAAAGAAGAAGAAAAAACAGAAATCAGGGTCATAGGGACTTCATGATAAACTCTTATCAAGAACATTATAAAAGTGAGAGAAAAGACATAACAAATTATAGACATTGTAGGATGATGATATTTATAATTATTAACCCAGGTGTCGGCAAATTATGTTCAATGCCATTTATTTAAGAAAGCAATAAAATATATATTTTAGTTGCATAAAGAAGTATAAAATTTTTAGATAGCTTTCCCCATAAAAAGTTAAAATTTTAAAATTGTTCTAGTATTTCCATGATAAGTTACCGTGAAAATGTACTTTTGTGGAAAAATTTATTCCTGAAAAACAGTGGGTACTCTTAAACTAACTCAGCTCTCTTTGTATCCAAGACAACTACCTGCAGAATTCTACTGGAATAAAACACACGTTACTTTTCTAAGGATACACGGAGAGAGAGGAGTTCATTATCAACCTAGTGACCCGAATCAGTGCAGACAAAAGGTTCTGTTTGACAATGTGGCATGAGAAATTGATACCATTGATAATGCCTCTCCAGAAATTACCAAAGGCAGGACCATGAAAAAAATGTCTCCTTTTTTAACATATGAAATGAGTAAATGTTTTCATAAGAAAATTTGAAGACTACTATCAACCTGCTGATAAAACAAAGTTGTACATTGACATAAAATAATGTTATTATACTAGTTATATTTTATTGTGTATCACTCACACACACTTTTTTTTTTTTTTTTTGGCAGTACCAGGGATTGAACCCAGGGCCTTGCAGGGTAAGCACTCTACCAACTGAACTATATCCCCAGCCCTTCTTTCTTTTTGATACTGGGGATTGAACTCAGGAGTGCTCTACCACTGAGCTACATTCCCAGACCTTCCTATTTTTCATTTTGAGACTAGGTCTCACTAAATTGCCCAGGCTGGCCTTGAACTTGTGATCCTCCTGCCTCAACCTTCCCAGTAGCCAGGGTTGTAGGTAGGAGACCCACTCCCTCAACCCTCCACCCTTTTGGAAGTCAAACTGCCTTACTCAGAACTATCCAGGGAAAGAGGCCAATGTTTTTCCAATTGCCTTTCCTCATCCCGTTGTTGACTGGACCAAGGGTTTGAACATGACCTACATGTGGTCCATTCAGAGGTTTGCCAATGATCCATGTGTTCTGGTAGAAAAAGAAGGAAACGGACAATTTTTTTTTCTCAAAATTTTCAACTGGAAAACTATGAAGTTGAAACAATTCAGCATGAGATGAAGCTGAGAGAATGCCATGAGAGAGAATAAGGGACGAAAGCATCCAAAAGATGGCACGACGCTGTATATACAAAACGAAGATGTGAGGAATAGAAATTAGGTAATACACAGCATGCTAATGAAATAAGCAAAATGGAGTCGATTACCAAATATCTATTTGTTAGAAAGCATTTAAAGTGCCACTTTGAGGGCTGGGGATATGGCTCAGTTGGTAGAGTGCTTGCCTTTCATGCACAAGCCCCTGGGTTCAATCCCTAGCACCACCAAAAAAAAAAAAAAAAAAAAAAAAAAAAGTGCCATTTTGACCGATCAACAGTGGTTTTAACAATAAATACATTTATTTTATACTCAACTACGAACCCAGAGGTCGATTTCCAAAGTTGATTCAGAAGCTCTGTAATGTCATCACAGACCTAGCTTTATTCTATTTTTAACACCATTGTCCCCATTTTCCACCCTTGGGTTCATTCTCTGTCTAATGGAAATAAATTTGGCCTAACCAGTCTCTATAGATGATCCAAAGTTTGATCCAAAGCAACCTCTGTACATAGTGAATTACAACCTACCTTGATATGTAAACAAATTATAACCTAAATGTGTACCCCTGTAATGTAGTGACTGAAGCTAAGCCATAGTAACTGAATTTCCAGCCAATCAGAGTCTGAAAGGTGTGAAAGATGACCATATAAGGTAAAGGCCAAGTGCAGCCAATCCTGTTGTTTATTTCTCAGTCTCTTTTCTCTGGCTATGACTACACACTGTACATGTGGTGGGGCAGGGCATTCTGAACCACTGTCGTTTTGGAGTGCTGGTCAGTTCTAGAACCTGTTTCCTGATCACATAAATTTTAACTGGTCTCAAGTTTTTTTAATAGCTCATATATTAATCAGGTAAGATGATCACTACATTTCCAGGCTGCACATAACAGTACTCAAAGAAGGAAGAGAGAATTGGAAAGGTAAGTACTATCTTCTCCCATTTCTCTCTTACCAGAGTTGAAAATCGTTTCCAGAAACCCATAGCAATGTTCTCCTTTTCTGTCTTTGATTAGAATTCAGGATTCTGGGGAGCCATCCATGCCTAGCAGAATCAGACTTGGCTGAGCCATGGGATACAGAGGTCTGACTCCCAGGAACTGATGGTCAAGGGAGACTGTTTCAAATAGCCTAGGAGTAAGTGACCCTGTATGGGAGTGGCTTAACATCTGAGGATATGCTAATTCTCTAAGCCAAAGGCTTCCCTAACTCCATCCTATCCTGTTCTTCACAGAAGAAGCCCTTGCCGATCTGGGCCCCTTTACCTGTGTGACTATAAATAAGATTGAAGGTGGGGTCCTCCATCTTTTTTTTTTTTTAATTTTTTTTATTTTTTTATTTTTTTTATTTTTTTACATTTACATAGGGTAATGATGTTTATTTTATTTTTCCCCTCCCCCCACCCCTCCCACCCCTCTTTTCCCTCTACACAGTCCTTCTTTCCTTCATTCTTGCCGCTGTCCTTAGCCTAACTCTAAACCTAACCCTAAACCTAATGCTAGCCCTTCCCACCCCCCATTATATGTCCTCATCCGCTTATCAGCGAGATCATTCGACCTTTAGTTTTTTGAGATTGGCTTAACTCACTTAGCATGATATTCTCCAATTTTGACCATTTGCCTACAAATGCCATAATTTTATCATTCTTCATTGCGGAGTAATATTCCATTGTATAAATATGCCACAGTTTCTTTATCCATTCATCAACTGAAGGGCATCTAGGTTGGTTCCACAATCTGGCTATGGTGAATTGAGCAGCAATGAACATTGATGTGGCTGTATCTCTGTAGTATGCTGATTTTAAGTCCTTTGGGTATAGGCCAAGGAGTGGGATAGCTGGGTCAAATGGTGTTTCCATTCCAAGCTTTCTGAGGAATCTCCACACTGCTTTCCAGAGTGGCTGCACTAATTTGCAACCCCACCAGCAATGTATGAGTGTTCCTTTTTCACCACATCCTCGCCAACACCTATTGTTGCTTGTATTCTTGATAATCGCCATTCTAATTGGGGTGAGATGAAATCTTAGGGTAGTTTTGATTTGCATTTCCCTTATTACTAGGGATGTTGAACATTTTTTCATATATCTGTTGATTACTTGTACATCTTCTTCTGTGAAGTGTCTGTTCATTTCCTTAGCCCATTTGTTGATTGGATTATTTGTATTCTTCGTGTAGAGTTTTTTGAGTTCTTTATAGATTCTGGAAATTAGTGCTCTATCTGAGGTATGGTTGGCAAAGATATTCTCCCACTCTGTAGGCTCTCTCTTCACATTTCTGATAGTTTCCTTTGCTGAGAGAAAGCTTTAAGTTTGAATCTATCCCAGTTGTTGATTCTTGCTTTTATTTCTTGTGCTATGGGTGTCCTGTTAAGGAAATCTGATCCTGAGCCAACAAGTTGAAGATTTGGACCTACTTTTTCTTCTATAAGATGCACGGTCTCTGGTCTGATTCCGAGGTCCTTGATCCATTTTGAGTTGAGTTTTGTGTAGGGTGAGAGATATGGGTTTAGTTTCATTCTATTGCATATAGTTTTCCAGTTTTCCCCAGCACCATTTGTTGAAGAGGCTATCTTTTCTCCATTGCATATTGTTGGAACCTTTGTCTAGTATGAGAAAATTGTATTTATTTGGGTTTGTGTCCATGTCCTCTATTCTGTACCATTGATCTACCTGTCTATTTTGGTACCAATACCATGCCGTTTTTGTTACTATTGCTTTGTAGTAGAGTTGAAGATCTGGTATTGCAATACCCCCTGCTTCGCTCTTGCTACTGAGGATTGCTTTAGCTATTCTAGGTTTTTTATTCTTCCAGATGAATTTCATAATTGCTTGCTCTATTTCTGTGAGGTACATCATTGGGATTTTAATTGGAATTGCATTGAATCTGTATAGCACTTTAGGTAGTATAGCCATTTTGATGATATTAATTCTGCCTATCCAGGAACATGGGAGATCTTTCCATCTTCTAAGGTTTTCTTGAATTTCTTTCTTTAGTGTTCTGTAGTTCTCATTGTAGAGGTCTTTCACCTCTTTTGTGAGATTGATTCCCAAGTATTTTATTTTTTTCGATGCTATTGTGAATGGGGTAGTTTTCCTAATTTCTCTTTCTGAAGATTCATCACTTATGTATAAAAATGCATTGGATTTATGAGCATTGATCTTGTAACCTGCTACTTTACTGAATTCACTTATGAGTTCTAAAAGTTTTCTGGTGGAATTTCCAGGTTCCTCTAAATATATAATCATGTCATCAGCGAACAGGGATAGTTTTGAGTTCTTCTTTTCCTATTCGTATCCCTTTAATTTCTTTGGTTTGTCTGATTGCTCTGGCTAGAGTCTCAAGGACGATGTTGAATAGAAGCGGTGAAAGAGGGCATCCCTGCCTTGTTCCAGTTTTTAGGGGGAACGCTTTCAGTTTTTCACCATTTAGAATGATATTAGCCATGGGCTTAGCGTAGATTGCCTTTATAATGTTTAGGAATGTTCCCACTACCCCAATTTTTTCTAGTGTTTTGAGCATGAAGGGATGCTGTATTTTATCAAATGCTTTTTCTGCATCTATTGAAATAATCATGTGATTCTTAACTTTAAGTCTGTTGATATGGTGAATGACATTTATTGATTTCCGAATGTTGAACCAACCTTGCATCCCTGGGATAAAACCCACTTGATCGTGGTGCACTATCTTTTTAATATATATTTGTATGCGATTTGCTAAAATTTTGTTGAGAATTTTTGCATCGATATTCATTAAGGATATTGGTCTGAAATTTTCTTTCCTCGATGTGTCTCTGTCTGGTTTAGGTATCACGGTGATATTGGCTTCATAGAACGAGTTTGGTAGGGTTCCCTCCTCTTCTATTTCATGGAATAGTTTGAGGAGTATTGGAATGAGCTCTTCTTTAAAGGTTTTGTAGAACTCGGCTGAGAACCCATCTGGTCCTGGACTTTTCTTTGTTGGTAGGCTTTTGATGACCTCTTCTATTTCATTGCTTGAAATTGGTTTATTTAAGTTGTGTATGTCCTCCTCGTTCAGTTTAGGTAGTTCATATGTCTCTAGAAATTTGTTGATGTCTTTGAGGTTTTCTGTTTTGTTGGAGTATAGATTTTCGAAATAGCTTCTAATTATGTTTTGTATTTCACTCGTGCTGCCCTGCCCGGCTCCAATAAGCCACCTCTATCTGGGCCTACCACCCGGGCCGAGCTTTACCCAGTGGGCAGACTCACCCGTGGCTCTATTTCAGTCCGAGTCTCTCAATGCCTCCCCTTCTTAACTCCTGGGTTCTGGAGCGACTGGGGGTGCAGTCTCCCTCTAGGCCGCCATCTTGGATCGCCCCGTGAAGAGAGCCTGCAGCCGGAGTGGGCAGAGCCGCCTGAAGAGGTCTCTGGCTGCCCTGCCCTAATCCCAGAGGCTGTTTGCGGATCGCGGCTCTCCGCTGGTTCTTTGCCGGAGTACGCTGCGCTGCAGGGGCTCCGGGACTCGGAGCTTGCTCTGGTCAGAAAGGCTCTCACTAGCGGGCCAGTTCCGTTCTGAGAACCTGGAGAAGCTGGCTGTGTGGGCGGGGCCCACCGCCGGAGTGCGCAGGGCTGCCTGTGGATGACTCTAGCTGCCCTGCCCGGCTCCGATAAGCCACCTCTATCTGGGCCTGCCACCCGGGCCGAGCTTTACCCAGTGGGCAGACTCACCCGTGGCTCTATTTCAGTCCGAGTCTCTCAATGCCTCCCCTTCTTAACTCCAGGGTTCTGGAGCGACTGGGGGTGCAGTCTCCCTCTAGGCCGCCATCTTGGATCACCCCCGGGGTCCTCCATCTTGTTGGAGGCTAGATCTGGTATGACCTGATCCATCACACCCCCTTCCTTTTGAAAAGAGTATTGGCTCTTGTGTGTTTATTGACTAGATAAGCTTATTAGTAATTAATTTATAGCCAGCACCATCCTCAGGCAGCTAAACCTTCCCTCGTCCACGCTGGACGTGGCTGAAACCCCCTCAGAGGATCATGCCCATTTCCACTTCTATCACAGACTAAGAGGAATGAGACAGAGATCCTTGGCTCAGATCATGATTTAGAAAACTATGTCCCATTCGTTTTTGTAAATAAAAATGTATTGGCATACAACCAAAATCATTCATTTCTATATTATCCATGTCTACTTTTGTGGTACCATAGCTGTGTTATGGTTGTGAAAGAGACCTTATGAGTCTCTAAGTTGAGCTGAGTTGAAAAGTTGTGACAGAAATTTCAAAGCCTGAAATATTTAGTACTTGGACCTTTATATACTCTGGTTTCGATCTATCATGATTGATCCCCTGAACAAATTTTGCCACCTGAATAAAGTTGAGGTTGTGTTAGCAGACAAAATGAAAGAAATTACTGTTGGGTAAGATGTAATATAACACCTGTCTGGGGTATGTAGATAGTGAGCATAAGAATCAGAGCTTCCTTAGTTCCTGATTAATTTCCAATTTACAGGTCCAGTCATAGTTTTATTCGGCAGGGATGGAGGGGCAGACCAGAAATATAACATCAAGATTGACTTACTGGAGAAGGATTTGAGAAGTTTCAGGATTGAAAACATGAAAAGATTGAAGCGTTCTGTTCAAAGTTAATTTTTGTTAGACATTTATGTAACTTTTAATAGTATTTTGCAAGAGAATAATTAGCTGAATATTACTTATCACTAACGCCCTTGTACTTTCTAAAATGCCTACTCTGAGACATTATCTCCATACTTAACTTGAAATAGAAGATTCACTTCGTTTAAAATAATATTTGAAAGAAATAAACTATAATACCTTTTCCTATTAACATTAAATGTTTGTACTAAGAAGTCAGTGATGTTTTAATTATGCTATAATACTTTTGGAATTAATGTAAGAAATATATAGTTTCATTTTTAATTTATTAACTTCAGCCATTAAGAAAATCTACCTTTTTGCCATTACTTTACAGCAGAAATCAAATATTTTATAACACTCATTCATGCTTTCAAACAGAATCCATATTCCATGTAGATGTGAGACTACATGGCATGACTGCCAGACACTAGAAAGACCTACGTGACCTAAAACACTTCTCCCCCTGCTCCCCCTGCCCCAATGAACTAAAACCCCACAAATAGAGCTTCATTAGTTGAAGTTAGACAAGTTTACCATTAATCTGAGTACAATAACTTATTAGCTATGTGATCTTATTCAAATTATTTAAATTTTCTGTCTCTGTTTCCTCTTAAGCAACATGGAAATAATAATACACCCTCTCTGACTTCTTTATATATAATACAAAATAATTAGAGTTATTAAAGTATTTTTCAAGTGCAAGCAATATACCAATATAAATACTTAACATTAAGGAGAAATTACATCTCTATAAGTAACTCACTATATATATATATATGTTATATATATACATTTATATACATTTGTTTATATATATATTTATATTTTACATTTTAGGAAAAAAGTTACATTTTTAGGAAATTAGCTGGTATTGCTTTTTAAGTTGTTCTCAGAAGGTTACAGGATACAGCATGAAAGGCATTAGAAGCAGTAGATAAAAACCTAAGTCGTTTTCAACTCACTTCCAAGCCTTTGATGGGATAGTGAACGGGGTTGGTCTAAAACACAGAGAATTTAGTTGCTGCTTGTTTCCTAAGGGGAGAGAAAACAACAAAAAGAACTCAAAGGGGAGGTGGAAAGATATTGAATGAAATTTTCATAACTTGTAATTATACTCAAATTTCATCATCCTTTAAAATCATAAGGATTTTAATTTCTTTATATACATATTGATTAAGCAAAGAACCAGATAAGCTGCATAAAACAGGAATTAGATTGTGAAAATATGTCATATATAGAAATAAAATTGGAAGGGAAGAGGGAAGTTCTAGAGGAAAAAACATTGAGAACAAAATGTGAGCAAAAGCATACGGGTAGAAAGATAGGACATATTATAAAATAGTGGTTAGTACAGTCTGGAACACAGGCATTGGTAGGAGTGGATATAATAATGCAATGTACAAACTGGGGGGCTTGAGGGCAGAAGAGGGCAAGTTTTGAAGGAAGTATTCCCACATGTATAGTACATTTATGGGTCATATGAAATATGTATCAACTACACACACATATAACATGATATACAACAAATCATGGAAGAAATAGAATGGTTGTTTGTCCCTTGAATACCAAATGTTTAGTCACAAATTTTCATCATCATGATACCTAAATATTGATTCCACTTGCTCATTCATGTTTGTTTCTACTTAAGTTTCTAAATATGTTCACTTTTGAAAATTTCACAATGTAATGTGTTCACCATCAGAAACTATATAAGAGAGGGAAAAAGTCACTGATGTTTCATAAATTCCCTTGGTCACAAATAAACTGTAAATTTTTTCATAGTAGACGTATATGAAATGATTTTCTGGTTCCCATTGATTTCCAAGGTTTTGAAGATGATGGGAGTCTGAGAGATCCTTCTTTAGGGATTTCGGTTGTGAAAACAAGTATGGACAGTCTTAGTAATTTTATATGGAGAAATGTTATCCTTATTAAAATAATGTAGAAAGATATTGCAAGAGGTTTTATTTTTTCTGACACCTCCAGGTGTGCTTTTTTTACTCTGTCCCAGAAGCAAAACATATTAAAATATCCTTCTGGTGGAAGGAACTTAGAGAATTCAAATAGTCCAGCCACCTGTTCCCAGGTAAGATAACATCTAACTAGAGTTAGTTATTTCATTATTAAACACTATTGTGGAAAGGCACACTTCCAATATGCTACTTTTGAACTCCAAAAATCATATAGCAGATTATTCTTATGTTTCTGGGAATACAGGATAGAGTTCTCTTTTTAAGTATTTGTTTTAAATGAGTTTATTCTACTGAGCAATTTGGAAATCATATCTCTTTTCAGGATACTCCCTTATACATTATTCCACTTATTTATTCTCATGCTAACCAATCCATTATAAGAGCAATCTTCCACACCAGTTGCATGTTCCCCAACTCTCTTCCCTTTGGTATTTTCCTGTCCAGGATCCAAATCTTTTAGAGATCTATTGTCCATCAACATTAGGATGAGCCATAATGAGGTAACCAGGCAAATGAATCCTGGATTATTCGATGACTAGTTAAAATATTGTCTTTGATGTTTCATTTTTTTAGTGTGTCATAAAAGTCTTTAAAGAGTGACTAATGCTGACAGCAATAAAAGGAACTATGGTGCAAATATTTGAGTACTAAGACCTCTGATTGCTTTTCAAATCAACCCACTTTAGGTTGAAAGACTTAAAGATATTTGTGTAAAGGGAATATTTTCATATTTAAGTGCAAAATTAACAAAACTTGGTAGTGTTATCAGGGAAATTGCTCAATCAGGGAAACTGCTCAATTGAATATATCATGAGAGCCTTCTCTAGAAATAGCCAGTCAGTTGCATTCACTTAAAAAAATGTCAAACTTTGTATATGAATATATGACCAGTGTAACTACATCCTGTACAACCACAAAAATGGAGAGTTATACTCTATGTATGTAAATACATTCTATTGTCATGTATAACTAAAAAGAACAAATAAAAAATATTTTAAAATGTAAAATTTCCCTTGGTTTGAAACAATATCAAATCTATCCTGTTTTTTTTTTAAAATGGATCATGTCAAGATTAATTTCTTGAAACCCTAGTTATTTATATTGCCCCATAAAGTTATTGGAATGATGTCATGAATTGACATTCAATAATAGTGGTAGAGTATTATCTATGTTTCAGGTTTTTATGAATGGGTTTTTGTGATCTTCTGACCATATTTGTTGAGTGTGACTCAAATATCTTTTTAAACAATGACTAATTTGGAAATAGTTATCTCTGCTGGCACCTTCAATTAGAATTTACCTGGGAATTATTTTACTATACCAGATACATATATAAAACAAAACATTAAAATATTTTATGCTTTTATGTTAGTTTTATAAAAAATGTTAGCTTTAAAAAAAATCCCCATTACTGTTGTTACCATTCTAAGAGACTTTAAATAATATCAACTAGTTAAGATATTCTGAACTAAATTTCATGACAAGTCTCCATTAGCACTCCCCATTATGATTCAGTGAACCCCTCTTCCATTATTTACAGAATTATTTGTTTATGAATTACGGATTTTTCTGAAAAGAAGACTCACATAGCCCTTCAAATTCAAAGCTACAGATGATAAAACTGTGCTCTAATAGTTTTTTTTCAAGATCCTACAGTGAGTTGCTGGAAGAGCCTATGCTAGAACCCAAGACACCACCAGTTCACACCCAGTGCTCTTTCCATAACTGCTTCCTCCACTTCACATACTTTGTATTTTGTAGTTCTATGTTAAATCCCTGGCTATAATTTTAGTTTCAATTTTCTGGAAAGTATTGAGAGTCTCATGCACTACTAGTGGGAATCTAAATTTTTCCAACACTTTGGGAAACTCTTTGATAATATTTACTAAAATTAAACAAACGTATACTGTATGACTCAGACATTCTATTCCTAAGTGTAAGCCAGTAGAATGTGTATATATGTGCATGAATGTTCACTGCAGAACCTTTGTTTGATTCCAAACTAAAAACTGTCAAAATGCCCATCAATAGTGGAGTACGTGAATAAACTATAGTATATGCACATAATTTAATACTACATAGCAATGTCCATGAATGCTCTACAGCTACACATGATAAATAGATGGATCTCACAAACATAATTTAAGTTAAAAAATTAAACACAGAAGAGTATATTCTGCATCATTGTATTTACATAAAACACCCCCAATGAGTACTGAATAGAAAGGAGCATGAGAAAATCTTCTGGGGTTCTAGTAATACTCTTGTTTTCTAACCTGGGTTCTGATGACCCAGATTTGTTCAGTTTGCTAAAGTTCAGCAAACAGCTGGGCACAGTGGTGTACACCTGTAATCCCAGTGATTCTGAAGGTTGAGGCAGGAGGATAGCAAGTTTAAAGCCAGCCTGAACCTCTAACTCATAAATAAAAAAATAAAAATGGCTAGGAATGTAGTTCAATGTTAGGGAGCCCCTGGGTTCAATTCCCAGTACCACAAAAAATAAATAAAGATCAGCAAATGGTATACTTATGATTTGTGCTCTTTATGCTATGTCATGATCTTAAATATCCATAAGACATATCTAGCAAGTGGGATGATACTATGATAGATACCATCACTTTCATAGACATGATTAGAGAAACGTACACAGAGTAGCATTTGCTGAACCTAATATGTATTGTGTAGTAAGCCCTTCATCACGTGTGACATCTCAATACTGACAAACAACCTCTTGAGAGGTATTATCCTGATCTTCAAAGAGAATATGTGCCAAAGGCTACACAGCTAATAACTTCCTTTATAAAATAAGCTAGCGATCTGATTACATGGTCCTTAATAGAAAATTTGGTAAGTCCTTTAAAAAGTTCAGTGGACTGAGAAGCATGAGTTTTGAGTTCTAGTTCTAGCATCAATTCCCCCATTCATTTATCTGACACTATTTAAGTAGCCATCATGTGTCTGTGGGGCAGGGATATATATAGAGAGATTCATATACACATACATATATATGAAAGAAAGAGAGAGACCTCACAGGATTCAGTCTCCTTATCTGTAAACTAATAAAAATATATTTTTGGACTAAATGATCTCAGAGTTTTCTTGCACATTTAACATCAAGTTTGTCCTTTTCTTCACAGCAGCATTTTCCAAACTGATATATATATATATATATATATATATATATATATATATATATATATATAAAACTAATATAACTCAAGAGAAATTTAGTAAAAATACCAAAGAAAGGCAATGAACTTAGTTTGTTTTCCTACAGAATGTTATTCATAATTCTAGGGATATAATTTAACAATTTTATGATTTCAGTTTTCAGACAACTCTTAATAATTTAAGCAAAGTAAATTTTTAAAATTTATTCTTGCCTAATAGTTGAGTGTGTGGGTAGTATAGTGCTTTTCATCAAGAAATCATTAGTATTAGTATATGAAACTGGACTTTGTTGGCTGTTTATTAAGGATGATAGAAAAAATGCATCATGGTCAAATGAGTTTGAGAAATGTCTCATTATTTAAAGTGAAATGAATTTGTTTGGATATTTCTAGAAACCTGTAATATGCCAACATGAAATGAATTACCAAGAGGGAAGACAGAGAATGCAGTACCTTTCAAGTTAATTTGACTGTGTAACTCCTGGCATTTCATGGAATATACTTCCTACCAAAAAGTTCTTGGAAAAAAGTACTGAAACTAAATGTAAGCCACAGAAAACTTACCTGGAAGTTAACCTATTTCTTATTAGTCATATTTTTGTGAGGCAATCATTAGTGAAGAAGTTATTATCCTCTTTTACAAATCAGTATAACTCTTCTAACACATAGAACTAATATGCATATATAATGGTATACATATATTCTTTTTCATTTGTATATGATAAATGGAAAACCTACCATTTGAGTTTTTCAAGTTGGCAGACTGTTGATTTTTACTGGTTTGCAAACTTTTTTCCCCAAGTAACTACATTACCAGCAACCCACAAATAAAAGTAAAAATATTATTTGGGTTTATATGCCATTTATACTTTGTGTTCCTGATTATGAAATACTTTGAGTTTTATTTCCTCACTATTTCAGAAACTATTATTGTAACTATCACCCTGTATAACTCAAGAGAAATTTAGTAAAAATACCAAAGAAAGGCAATGGACTTAGTTCGTTTTCCTACAGAATGTTATCCATAATTCTAGGGATATAATTTAACAATTTTATGATTTCAGTTTTCAGACAACTCATAATTACTTAAACAAAGTAAATTTTAAAATTTATTCTTGCCTAATAGTTGAGTGTGTGGATAGTATAGTGCTCTTCATCAAGAAATCATTAGTAATAGGGAAAGCATATTGACTTCAATTAAAAACTAATAGATATAATAACATATTTTAGTTGTTGAACAAAATATCAAAATACTCATTGATGCCTGAAGCTGGTTATATTGAGATTAAGTAAAATGCCATTTGTTTATCTTTTACTAGGTCATACTCAGGTAAATATTATTAATAAAAATGAATTTTGTTTCAAATGGTAGAAGAAAAGGATGATCATGTTATAAAGACAAATGAAAGCTACTTTCACTCTGGGTCATTCATGCAAATTCCCCTGATCAATAAGGACTAGAAATAATTAGAATGGATTTTGTGATTATAAAGTCAGAGCCTAAAATATGTATTATGACTCACCATATTAGGACAATTGTACCATCTCTAATTTGCTCTATCACTTATTCCTTTCCATTGATCCAAGAAAGAGTTTGCTCTTTTTGTAAACCTGAGTTTACTGAGGGCTTTTCTTTGCAGTCATCAACCAACTTAATGATTCAGAGTTCAGAATGTTAAGATAGGACTTTTTGCTTATTGTGAATATTGCCTGATTCAATTCGGTATGCTATCTTTAACAGAAACTTTATTACCATTACACTAACCATCATTCAAATATTTAATCTAAATATTTCTAATTGGTAGAATATTTTATGAATCTTTAGGTAAATTTTTCCCTTTAACTTATCTTTTTAGTTTCAAGACTTTTGCATAAGTAGAAAATCTTAAGTAATCCTATAGTGTTATGTACCAGCTTATGGTTTGGTATTTACTAAATCTTTTTGCTAGAAATTCTTAAAACACATTTTAATTTTCACTGTCAATTTCATCACTAACTCTACAACATTTAATTATCTCATCCAAATATTCCCTGGTTGGAATAACAATTGAAATTATCTTTTCTGGTGGTGAGGATAATAAGTGTTGATTAGATGTCTTGAAGTTTTATAGATAGTCTGATCTAATTATGAAATGGAAAATGTGTTTATTTCCTATATGAGCACGATGGAAACATTTTGAAAATTGGAAAAAATGTAATTAAAATTGATCACTCAAGATATAACTGGATTCAAAGAACACTAGGAAAGCCCACCTATTGTTAATAACATCAGGAAATTTCCCCAACTGAGAGGGAAACATTTTGTATCCTTGGACCTAAAGTGATTTGCTGCACAGTTGTAAAGCAATATTATATTTTGCTTTTGTTTTAACAATTATTCTGTTATCCAAATCTGCCTGTAGGCCATGAGATGAGTCACATAAAAGTTTACTTATGCCAACTAGAAGAACAGGGGCAGAACTAACTGAAGGTCCCTGATAAGAAAATATTCATCTCTTATTTTGGGGGAACCGCTACAGGAATCACAACAGTTAATAAGAAAGAATTTTTTATTAAAAGAATTTTTTTAAAAAGACAAGAAACGAAGAAATCTGAAATTACAATGACTTTCAAAAAAAATGAAATTCTGCTCCATTGCTTAGAAATACAGTTTTTATTCTTCACTTTTTCTTTCTCCTGTGTCTGAGGTAGTTAGATAACCGTCCTTATGATTGTAGAAGCATGGAGACAAAGTAAGTTGAGAATGGAAATAGTTGGAGACAACTTGAAAACTCTGAATGGTACTTGAAACTCTGAATGGTACAGCGGGTCCTAATGATTGGTGACTCAGGATTCTAAAGTCAATGGAGCATGTTATTGCAAAGCTCTTTGCTGCTATTTTGAGGAAGTAGCTCAGAACAGAAATGCCAGAAGTCCTAAATAGAGCTCAATGCTCAATTTTACTAAAAGGATGATCTTGGAAGATTGTGGACCTGTTACCTTAACTTTGGTACCTGGAATGATAGTGGAAAAAATCATTATACTATCAATTTGAAAATACCTACAGAGGCACAAAATGCTGAATAATGAGCAGCATGACTTCACAAAGAACAAAACATCAGGCACATTTTGTTTCCCTCTCTACCAAATTGATATCATTTATAGAGAGAGAAGAAAGAATCATTATATGCCCACAAGTACCATTTTAATGTTTTCATCTTATCAAGTCATAATTTTTCCCATGTTATTCTTTAAGATGAGTCTTCACAATAGGTAGTTATGGTGTTATTTCAGAGACCTTGGGAAACTTTTGTTGCTCTACAAAGCAAGCTATTAATATTTAGTACTTCATTTCTCTGGTTTAAAGCTCTTTAAATGCTACTGAAAAGCTGTGTGACTTTGAGAAAGTTACTATTCTTTTCTGAGTCTGTTTCCACAGTAGCAGAAATTGAGATATTCTTCCTATCCTCTGAGTCTATTATTGAAAATAGGCATGGATCTTTAACATTCCCCATGGGTCCATATTTTAGGCCTTAATCCCCAGCCTATGGTGCTACTGGGAGGTTGTGAAACCTGTAACAGGTAAGACCTAATGGACGGAAGTTGAGTCATTCCAGGTGGACTCCTGAAGGGACTATTGAGACCTCAGCTCCTTTCTCTTCTCTTTTTCACATCCTGGCCGCCCATGAGGTGAGCAACATGCCTCACCATGCACTCTTTGTCCTGCCTTGTCAGAGAAACCAGAAACAATAGGGCCAACCAACCATGGACTAAACCATCCAAGACTGTGGGCCAAAATAAACTTTTCCGATTTTATAAGTTCATTATCTCATGTATTTTGTTACAGTAATGGAAAGTTGAATAACACATTGGGTAACATTCAAGACACTATTTCAAGCTAATTCATTAAATACGTGATGTTTGTTTAAGGGAAGTACAGCATCATAATTTACTGTGACACAAACACAAATAAATGGAAGTAAAAGTTATATAAAAAATGGCTTGAGATGAAGATGATGATGAATAATAGCTAACATAGATATACTGTTCACTCTGTGTCAGACATTAATCAGTTTTCACATATGAACATTAAAAAGATAAGAGAACAGGGCTGAGGAGGTGTGTCAGTGGTAGAGTGCTTGCCTAGCATGTGTAAGACCCTGGATTTGATTCCTATCGCTGCAAAAACAAGAATAAAGAACAAGCAAGGCCTGGTTGGAGGTCCCAGCTCTGGTTCTGCCAGAGTAATATGACCTCGGGCAGGGAACAAAAAAATCCTACTGAGCCTCAGTTTCCTCGGAGTCACTGGTTCTGGACAGTAATTTGGAAAGGGGAGGGAGAGAAGGAGGAGGAAGAAGAAAATACCATAATTCATACTGAATCAGGAAATTAATATCTCTGTTCTATTGTTAAAGCAGGAAGCAAAGAAGTACAAGGCCAATTTGTGATGTTAGAGTTGATGTTAGATGTTAGATGACAAAAAAAATTACTTAGAAGTAAAGAATGTATAATCTACATGACTTAAGAATATAACAACTGCCTGGTGTGGTATTGCATGCCTATAATTCCAGTGGCTTGGGAGGCTGAGGCAGGAGAATCGGGAGTTCAAAGCCAGCCTCAGCAAAAGCAAGGTGCTGAACAACTCAGTGAGACCCTGTCTCTAAATAAAATACAAAATAGTGTTGGGGATGTGGCTCAGTGGTAGAGTGCCCCTGAGTTCAATCCCTGGTACCCCCCCCCACAAAAAAGAATATAACAACTGAACATAATGGATTAAGTTAGAGATATGTGAAGCCCGGTAAGAAATCTGCCTGCACTTGGGATGACTAAATCTTTATAGTGGAATAGAGAACTGCATTTAGTTTAGTGTGTAGTTGGAAAACAATGTAGGTGTTATATACTTGTCTCACAGACTGCAACTACAGGAGATGAAAGATACCTAAATGACTGAGAAGAAATTTAAAGCACCCTTTTCTTTAGTGAACAAGGGAGTGGAGAGGGAGGGGGAGGAAAGTGCATAGTTGCTTTAGAAAAGTGGCCTTTTGGTGCTGAGGATGGAACCCAGGGCTTTGCACATGCTAGGCAAATGCTCTACCACTGAGCTACATCCCCAGTCCTGACTGAGAAGGGAGAATTTTGACTAATTCAGTAAATAAATGCCATAAATATGTATTTTCTACCTAATATCACTTGCTACTGTGTTAGGAAAAACTACACCACATTATCTCTTCTATCAAAGTTCATATGTTCACTAGGAAGACAAAAATAACATAGATATTCTAAACAAAATAAGGCTGTGCAAGATGCATTATGACCTGGTACCAAAATGAGCCATTCAGACAATACATGAGATCAGTGATCTAGAAAAGAAAGAAATGAAGGAGAGCCCGACTATACATAGTTTTCCAAACCTTGAATTTCCCTTCTTCTCTGTTCCCTCCATCTGGTTAATATCAGGCCTCTGTATTGATGAAACCTCTAGAAAGTCTTCTCTGAATTATTCCCTCTTTAGCCTCCACAACAGTGTATATATGTGTTTGTATATACACATATATATATATACACACAAATGGGTTTAGGTGCTCATTTTGTATTCCTTCAGCATCTTGCACTTGCCTGTAACTGTAACACAAAGTTCCTCATCTTTTGTATTATAATTGCCTGTTTGATTGTCTGTGTCCCTCAATGAAATATGAGTTCCTTGCAAGTGGGCACCAGACTTTACTTATTGCTCTATTTCCCATCTACTATGTGGTATAGTATATATCATGAAGTTAATTAACATTTGAGGAATAAACAGAAAAAAATGATACTGTATCAGTGCCAAGAGCATTTCTTCCATCATTACAACTTCATAACAATAAGTTGCCAACAAATTTTTCTCCCAATAGTCCAACTGATAAGTAAGACTAATGAATCTCAGATCATGTCACGATCAGCTTATGAGATCATTTATGATCATTTGTATATATTCCAATCTCTCCAAGTTTATCTTTTACCTCTCTTTTCTTCCTATCATGAACCACATTCTCAGAGAACTATTTGTGGTTCTCTTAAACCTGCCTTGTTCTCTGTAATCACTGAGGGTTTTGCCCGTCCTGCCAGAATAAACATTTCTTCCATTCTCAGCTCTTTCTACTGACCCCACCCCTGCCACCTTGTTGTATTATGTCTCTTTCAGTTCACCATCCTCAAGAAGACTTCTCTTGACAATTCACACTCCAGTCCTTACTCTGGGATGCTTTTGGTACCCCTGCTCCATACTCTCAAGCATTCTGTATTTATCTCTTAGAAATTCTTCTATGAGTTTCTTGTTTACTTTATACACAATGCTTAGTGAACAACTTGGCACAAAATAAACTCACCATAAGATTGGGATGATGAATGGACTTGAAGGTTTCATGGAGTAGTTAAATATGGCTAAAAAATATTAATGTCTTTCTATATGTCAAGATTCATTCTATATACTTATATATTAATCCATGAAATAACCTCTAAGACACTATAAAATACGTTACTTTTATGATCTCATTTTTACAAATAAGGAAATGGCAGCACAGAAATCTAAGAAATTTATCCAAGCTTATGCCCTGCTGGCAAGTAATGGAGAAAATGCTCTTGAGTGCTATGCCACATTGTCTGTGTTCTTAGGATCTATGCTGGTCCATGAGAGATGAGTCAGATTGGGAATGAGAGAAGGCAGAAAAGCATTGCAGATGGGCAGGAAGGACATGAGCTGAAAAATAGAACAGGATGTACAAAAACAAATGACAATTAACAGAATGATTTAACTGATATTATTTGAAATGTTTGTATTGGGAAGTAGTGGAAGACGGACTTGAATAGGTAAATAGGTATGCTGTAGGCAGGAGAGAATGCCAAAACATAGTTTAGACTACAGTAAACAAGAAGGGATAGGAACACTTATTTTTTATGACCCTCCAATTTTTTATTTGTTCTTTTTAGATATACATGGCAGTAGAGTGTATTTTGACAGAACGTATAGGAACACTTCTTTTTGAGTAAGTGAATAACATAATAAAATAACTGGGAAGGTTAATATAAGGAATTATGCTCAATCAACAAGAATGGGAGACATTGCCAGGCAACTGGGGTTTTAAGCCTGCCATGACTTTGAGAATTTCACCAATATCCAAGGTCAGTTCTCATACCCAAAGGCATAAGCAAAAGTTGTGTCCCCAAAGATTATAAAATTCTTATGTGACTGATTCAAACAAAATCATTCAGAAAATAATTTTTGAGCACTGCCTCCATCTATATCGAGGCCTTGCATTAGACACTGAGGAACAGTGATACAGGACAGACATGGCTCCTATCTCCATGGAGTACAGTAGATCAGACAGAATCTGAATATTATCAAAGTAGAAGAGATAAAGGATATTAAAGAAATAAGGTCCCATGGTGGTCTACAAGGTCAAGGAAAAATTCCTGAAAGAAATTAAGAAGTACTGAAGGATGATTAGAATTTTGTTAGAGTGGAATGAAAAGGTGAAGGACTCCAAGTAGAAAAAATAACATGTAGAAAGGATTTGTGATGAGAAGATCACATAAATGTTCTCCATGGCTAGAGCAGAGAAGGAAAGTGATACAAGATGATGTCACAGAAGGAAATAGGTAGATTACACATAATCTTATAAGACATTAAAAAGAATGAATTTTTATCTTGTCAGAAATTTTTGAAAGGTTTTAAGCAGTTCAGTGATCAGTTCATATAATTTGATTTACTAATGTAAAAATCCAGGCTGGGGAGATAGCTCAGCTGGTAGAGTGCTTGCCTTGCAAGCACAAGGCCCTGAGTTCGATCCCCAGTACCGCAAAAAAAAAAAAAAAAAAAAAAAAAAAATCTAATGTAAAAATCCCCTCTCGGGTTTTCTTTTATAATACAATAGATAAATTGTCCCCCAAATCATCCCATCTAAAAATGCTGGATTTATTATTTTTCTATGTGCATTGGTGAGAAACTAAGAAATACACAGTAAGAAAGAAAAATTAAAAATTAAAGGAAAGTCGAAAACTGAAAAAAATAAACACTGAAAAAAAAGCTTATAAATGTAAAGGATCTTCCACATATGATAAACTTTAACTTCAATTTTCATGACCTCTTGGGGTTTCAGAGGCAGGCCACAAATCACTGTACCTACCCAAGGTATAGAGACTAATATGAGACCACCATATACATCTTGCACCTCCCCTCCAAAAAAAAATAAATAAAGTCATTTTTACAGAGTGATCTAGAAATGATCTGGCCATTTTGAAATTTAAACTGTGTATTGTATTTCTGTGAATGGCTAAATATATTATATTAAACTATCCTGTAGATAAAAACTTTAAACTCTGGAGAATATATATATGTATATACTTTTAAAACCACTTGAAGACATTTGCAAGGTAACAAAGCAGGAAGATCATAGAGGGGGCTGATACCTCCATGGAAGAAATGATACTAAGTGAGGTTCCCATTTTCTAGACCTTTTAGCCAGAGAAGAGGACCCAGTATTGGGGAACTAAAATTGCAGATAAAAACCCTACACTTTTACCAACTTGAAATACCTGAGAGGAAAACCTGAAGTAATCAAACCAGTTGGAAAAAGAGAAGGAAAATCTCAGAAAGGATAATGCCATAGTTAGGAAAAGCCAGTTCTTTCCACAAGCTCATCCCAAACCTCTAGCTGACTTTTGAACCATGCATACATAGGACAGAGTTCAAGCAGCCAAACTACAATGAGAAAAACTGAACTGATATTTCCCAGTTCAGAGTCTGAATGAGACAAACCAATTGTTTACCTTAAGAAAAAATCAGTGCCTTTCAGAGGGAAAAATTTAGACCTTGGTAAGTTATGCATACACATCAAAATTAATAGTATGACCATTAATAGAAAAGAAACAGAGTGAACACATTCCAAAATTTGACAAGGAAATGCTTGAACTAAAAAAATGGTTCAAATTAAGGCAAAATAAAGCAAAGAAAAGTATAGGAGAAATGAACAAATGGTAAGCAACGAGAAGGTGATAGAAATATCATACTGGGGGGCTAGGGTTGTGGTTCAGCAGTAGAGCGCTTGTCTAGCACATGTGAGGCACTGGGTTCGAACCTCAGCACCACATTAAAAAAATAAAGTTATAAAAAGAAGAAATATCATACTGTAATCACAATTAGTGAGACTAGTCTAAATTTTCCATTTAAAGGACAAAAACTGGAAAAGTATATAATAAAACAAAATTGAGCTACATATTATACTCCAAGGAATATACTGAAAACCCAAGGATATAAAAAGTTCAAAATTAAAATAACAGAACATAATTACCAGACAAGTGAAAGAAAGCTGGAGTGTCTACATTAATACTAGACGAAATAAATTTTAATGCAAAATGTTTTATTAGGGTTCAAAAAGGATTACCACAAAGTAAAATGTTTGCTTCAAGAGGAAAATGTTAACATTTCTAATCTTCTAAATTTCATTCTTTGAAAAAAAGTAAATGAAATTGATATAGAAAAAAGAATAAGATTAAGAAATGAGAAGAAAGATATAAGTATAGATTTTGAAGATTTCATGAAGATTATGTGAACCATCAGAAATCATACAAATGAGTAAAAACTTAGAAGAAATATGAAAGGTTCCTAGAATATATAATTTGCAAATACTGACTGATAAAAAATAAAGAACTGAAATAATCTGATAACTATTAAAATATTGAACCAATAGTTTAAAATATTCCTATAAAAATTGCCAACCAAAAGTTTTGACTGGCAGATTTTAATAAACATTCATGGAACAGTTAATTATGCTATACACAAAACTTTTTTCTAGGTGATCACCCAAAACCTCACAAAAATGGTTTCCTTTTAATGAGAAGTAGGAAACTACATTTTCCCACCAATTTGGACCTAAGTGGGGCCATGTGACTACTTAACAATGAATGCAAGATGAAATTAGGTATCACTTTTGCCCCAAATCAGTTAGGAGTGCGCCTTTTCCATACCCTCTATATTTTTTCCACTCACTTCCTGTCTCTGTTTTGAAGATCCCTGAACCAGGCCATGGAAAGGGCCTCTATTGTTGAATTGACATATGGAAGGTTGTTAGATGAACACTTGAATAGAATGTGGCATGAAGAAGTCATAAACATTTACTATGTTAATCTAATGAGATTGGCAAACTAATTCTAAACCTATGTGGGTAAACACAGAGCTATATCTTGTCTTGCCCTGACCTATATATTCCCCAAGTTGGTTCAAGTGTATAGTGCGATCTTAGGCTAGAACTTTAAAATTACATTAGGAAAAAAAATTTTTGACTGATATAATTCACAAACATAGATGTTGAAATCCTAAAACATATCAGCAAATGGAGGTAGCTATGAATTGAAAAGTTGATACATCAAGATTAAGCTGGGTTTAATCCAATGTCTTTCAGTTACTTATTGCTGTGCAGAACTCCACTGTAAAATTTAATGACTTAAAACAACATACTATTAAGTCTGCAGGTCTACTAGGTGATATTCCCTAATCTAAACCAGATTTAGTTAATTTCAGCAGATACCCTTATGTATATGTGGCAGCAGGTCAGTTTGAGGCTAGATGGTGTCAGATGGTCTCTGCTGGGATTGCTTTAAGAAATTTCTCATTCTTCAGCAGACTGGCCTGGTCTTGCTCTCAAGGCGGAGACTAAGTTCTAAGAGTTAGAAAGCCCCAAATGCAAGACAGCAAGTGGAACCAAAGCCTACTGAGTCATAGTTTAGAACTGACACATTGTTACTTCTGCCACTTTCTACTGGACAAAGTCACAAGGCCTGTCCAGAATGGGAGTGGTTAGGGATAACAAAATTAGTGGGCAAAATGTAGGAACACCAAGAGGGCATTAATTACTGACATCAATTACATAATATAGTTCACTTGTCACATTGACATGTTAAAAGAGAAAAATCACATGATCTGCTCAGTAGGGGGGGAAATAGGGTTTGAGTAAAACAAATACCCATTTGTACACACACACATATATATAAAACAAAAACAAAGATCACTTTTATCAAATTAATAATACAGAGAAAATTTTTATCTGATAGAGTATTCTCCAAAAACCTACAGCAGCCAGGAGTGGTGGCCTGTAATCCCAGCAGCTCAGGAGGCTGAGGCAGGAGGATTTCGAGTTCAAAACCAGCCTCAGCAACTTAGTGAGGCCCTATGCAACTCAGTGAGACTCTGTCTCTAAAGAAAATATAAAAAAGGGCTGGGGATGTGGCTCAGTGGTTAAGTGCCCCTCAGTTCAATCCCCAGTACCAAACAAACAAACAAAAACAAAGACCTACAGCAAACATGATATCTGGTGGTTGAACAATGAAACTTTTCCATTGGAGAAAAGGAACAAGATGGATGTCTTCACTATTACCTCTTTATTTAACAAAATTGTATGGAGGGATAGATAGATACCTTTCCCAATAAAAGGGTAAGAATGAGGAAGGAAGAAATTAAGCTGTTATTGTTTTCAAATGATATGATTATCCACTATAAAATCTCCCCAAATCTACTGAGAAATTATTAAAATTAAGAAGAATAAGCTAGGCATGGTGGTGTCACAGGAGAGTGGGAAGCTGCAGCTCCAAACCTCGATTCCTATGTTCTGATGAAAGAAAAATTTAAGGTCAGACACCAAAAGCCATGCAAGAGAACTTTATTACAAGTGAAAGTGAAGTAAAAATAAAGTAAAAGCAAAAGAAGGCTTAAGCAGAGAGCACTCTCAAGAGAGAGAATGGGCCATCTCCTAGCAGCGAATGACAAAGGAAACAGTGTTGTCTCCAAATTTATTGCTATTTTGTGGTCTACTCTAAAACTGGGATCCACCTTCAGCATTCTTCACGAGACAGTTGTTCAACTCCTTCTTCACATTGGGTGGTGGGAATTCTTGAACCTAGTTGATCCTCTCCAGAACTGTCCTGGTGGCCCTCCTATTTAGGGGGGCTTCCACTATAAGTCAATTTCATGTTAATGTGGGCTTGGGCTCAGTAGCTGGTCAGAAGTTACCTTAGTGTACTTGGGCTACTAAAGGAATCTTCCTTCCCAGACATATGGAGATACCTATAACTATAACTCACAGCTCCATACCAATTTCAATGAACCTTATCAAGAATTAGTTCTACTAATCCTCTTTTTTTTACATATTTCCCCAATTAGCTTCTTTCACTTCTGTTTATTTTCTACAAATTAACTGCCACCATTTGCTTTCTCATCCACTTTGAAAGTAGTTTAAAGAAAACTCTAAAAGTAATTTAAAGAACACTTGTGACCTTGCCATGTATTTCACTGCTGATTACTAGCTACTACCTAACAGTAGCCCAAGCCATTACACTCCTCAGGAGCCTGAGGCAGGAGGATTGCAAGTTTGAGGCCAGCCTGAAAAACTTAGCAAGACCCTGTATCAGAATAACAATGAAAAGGACTGGAGATAGAATTCAGTGGAGGAGTGCTTGCCTAGCATACACAGGGCCCTGAGTTTGATCCCCAGCACTGAAAAGAAAGAGAGAGAGAGAGAGAGAGAGAGAGAGAGAGAGAGAGAGAGAGAGAGGCAGAGAGAGAGGCAGAGAAAGAGAAAAACAAATCTGCTGATTTAAAATATATATATGTAAAAGTTTGAATTTCTGTAAACTAGCATCAAACAAAATGCAAAATTTTTAAATGTTTTAAGTTGTATCAGAAATTCAAATTACCAAGAAATAAATCTTATAGAAGATGTGCAAGGTCTTAGGAAGAAAATTATGAAACTTTATTTAAAAGTATTAGTAAAGGTCCATTTAAAAGGAAAGATATTCTTTCTTCTTAAACTATATGACTCAGTATTGTAAAGATATAAATTCTCCACAAATTGGCTTAAAGAGTCAATGCAATTCTCAGCAAAATATTCCATGAGGAAGAGATGAAAAACAACGATGCAAATCAGCAACAGGAGGCGCTAGCCTAAAGGAATAGCCAAATAAAGGAGAAACCAAATCATGTCAAAAACAAATATGAGTCAATTGACTGGGAATACAAATCATATCACAATAATAACCCTGAATGTTAATGGCCTGAATTCATCAATCAAAAGACACACACTGGCAGATTGGATTAAAAAGAAAAATCCAACAATATGCTGCCTGCAAGAGACTCATCTCATAGAAAGAGACACCCATAGACTAAAGGTGAAAGGATGGGGACAAACATACCATGCACACGGACACAGCAAAAAAGCTGGAGTATCCATCCTCATCTCAGATAATGTGGACTTCAAACCAAAACTAGTCAGAAGGGATAAAGAAGGACATTACATGCTGCTTAAGGGAAGCATAAATCAGCAAGACATAACAATCATAAATATCTATGCCCCGAACATTGGCTCATCCACGTACGTCAAACAAATCCTTCTCAATTCCAGAAATCAAATAGACCACAACACAATAATACTAGGCGATTTTAACACACCTCTCTCACCACTGGATAGATCGTCCAAACAAAAATTGAATAAAGAAACTATAGATCTCAACAACACAATCAGCAATTTAGACTTAACGGACATATATAGAATATACCATCCAACAAAGAATGAATACACTTTCTTCTCAGCAGCACATGGATCCTTCTCTAAAATAGACCATATTTTATGCCACAAAGCTACTGTTAGTAAATACAAGAAGATAGAGATAATACCTTGTACTCTATCAGATCATAATGGATTGAAATTAGAAATAAATGACAGAATAAAAAACAGAAACTTCTCCAATACCTGGAGACTAAATAATACACTATTATATGATGAATGGATAACAGAAGACATCAGGAGGGAAATAAAAAAATTCTTAGAAGTAAACGAGAACAAAGACACATCATATCAAAATCTCTGGGACACTATGAAAGCAGTACTTAGAGGAAGATTTATTTCATGGGGTGCATTCAAAAAAAGAAGTAGAAATCAACAAATAAATGAGTTAACACTACAGCTCAAAGCACTAGAAAAAGAAGAGCAGACCAATACCAAAAGTAGTAGAAGACAGGAAATAGTTAAAATCAGAGCCGAAATCAACGAAATCGAAACAAAAGAAACAATCGGAAAAATTAATAAAATAAATAGTTGGTTCTTTGAAAAAATAAATAAAATTGATAAACCCTTAGCCACACTAACAAAGAGAAAGAGGGAGAAAACTCAAATTACTAAAATTCGGAATGAACAAGGAAACATCACAACAGACACGAGTGAAATACAAAACATAATTAGAAGCTATTTCGAAAATCTATACTCCAACAAAACAGAAAACCTTGAAGACATCAACAAATTTCTAGAGACATATGAACTACCTAAACTGAACGAGGAGGACATACACAACTTAAATAAACCAATTTCAAGCAATGAAATAGAAGAGGTCATCAAAAGCCTACCAACAAAGAAAAGTCCAGGACCAGATGGGTTCTCAGCCGAGTTCTACAAAACCTTTAAAGAAGAGCTCATTCCAATACTCCTCAAACTATTCCATGAAATAGAAGAGGAGGGAACCCTACCAAACTCATTCTATGAAGCCAATATCACCCTGATACCTAAACCAGACAGAGACACATCAAGGAAAGAAAATTTCAGACCAATATCCTTAATGAACATCGATGCAAAAATTCTCAACAAAATTTTAGCAAATCGCATACAAATATATATTAAAAAGATAGTGCACCACGATCAAGTGGGTTTTATCCCAGGGATGCAAGGTTGGTTCAACATTCGGAAATCAATAAATGTCATTCACCATATCAACAGACTTAAAGTTAAGAATCACATGATTATTTCAATAGATGCAGAAAAAGCATTTGATAAAATACAGCATCCCTTCATGCTCAAAACACTAGAAAAAATTGGGGTAGTGGGAACATTCCTAAACATTATAAAGGCCATCTACGCTAAGCCCATGGCTAATATCATTCTAAATGGTGAAAAACTGAAAGCGTTCCCCCTAAAAACTGGAACAAGGCAGGGATGCCCTCTTTCACCGCTTCTATTCAACATCGTCCTTGAGACTCTAGCCAGAGCAATCAGACAAACCAAAAAAATTAAAGGGATACGAATAGGAAAAGAAGAACTCAAACTATCCCTGTTCGCTGATGACATGATTATATATTTAGAGGAACCTGGAAATTCCACCAGAAAACTTTTAGAACTCATAAGTGAATTCAGTAAAGTAGCAGGTTACAAGATCAATGCTCATAAATCCAATGCATTTTTATACATAAGTGATGAATCTTCAGAAAGAGAAATTAGGAAAACTACCCCATTCACAATAGCATCGAAAAAAATAAAATACTTGGGAATCAATCTCACAAAAGAGGTGAAAGACCTCTACAATGAGAACTACATAACACTAAAGAAAGAAATTCAAGAAAACCTTAGAAGATGGAAAGATCTCCCATGTTCCTGGATAGGCAGAATTAATATCGTCAAAATGGCTATACTACCTAAAGTTCTATACAGATTCAATGCAATTCCAATTAAAATCCCAATGATGTACCTCGCAGAAATAGAGCAAGCAATTATGAAATTCATCTGGAAGAATAAAAAACCTAGAATAGCTAAAGCAATCCTCAGTAGCAAGAGCGAAGCAGGGGGTATTGCAATACCAGATCTTCAACTCTACTACAAAGCAATAGTAACAAAAACGGCATGGTATTGGTACCAAAATAGACAGGTAGATCAATGGTACAGAATAGAGGACATGGACACAAACCCAAATAAATACAATTTTCTCATACTAGACAAAGGTTCCAACAATATGCAATGGAGAAAAGATAGCCTCTTCAACAAATGGTGCTGGGAAAACTGGAAAACTATATGCAATAGAATGAAACTAAACCCCTATCTCTCACCCTACACAAAACTCAACTCAAAATGGATCAAGGACCTCGGAATCAGACCAGAGACCCTGCATCTTATAGAAGAAAAAGTAGGTCCAAATCTTCAACTTGTTGGCTCAGGATCAGATTTCCTTAACAGGACTCCCATAGCACAAGAAATAAAAGCAAGAATAAACAACTGGGATAGATTCAAACTAAAAAGCTTTCTCTCAGCAAAGGAAACTATCAGAAATGTGAAGAGAGAGCCTACAGAGTGGGAGAATATCTTTGCCAACCATACCTCAGATAGAGCGCTAATTTCCAGAATCTATAAAGAACTCAAAAAACTCTACACGAAGAATACAAATAATCCAATCAACAAATGGGCTAAGGAAATGAACAGACACTTCACAGAAGAAGATGTACAAGTAATCATCAGATATATGAAAAAATGTTCAACATCCCTAGTAATAAGGGAAATGCAAATCAAAACTACCCTAAGATTTCATCTCACCCCAATTAGAATGGCGATTATCAAGAATACAAGCAACAATAGGTGTTGGCGAGGATGTGGTGAAAAAGGAACACTCATACATTGCTGGTGGGGTTGCAAATTAGTGCAACCACTCTGGAAAGCAGTGTGGAGATTCCTCAGAAAGCTTGGAATGGAAACACCATTTGACCCAGCTATCCCACTCCTTGGCCTATACCCAAAGGACTTAAAATCAGCATACTACAGAGATACAGCCACATCAATGTCCATAGCTGCTCAATTCACCATAGCCAGATTGTGGAACCAACCTAGATGCCCTTCAGTTGATGAATGGATAAAGAAACTGTGGCATATTTATACAATGGAATATTACTCCGCAATGAAGAATGATAAAATTATGGCATTTGTAGGCAAATGGTCGAAATTGGAGAATATCATGCTAAGTGAGATAAGCCAATCTCAAAAAACTAAAGGACGAATGATCTCGCTGATAAGCGGATGAGGACATATAATGGGGGGGTGGGACGGGCTAGCATTAGGTTTAGGGTTAGGTTTAGAGTTAGGCTAAGGAGAGCAGTAAGAATGAAGGAAAGAAGGACTGTGTAGAGGGAAAAGAGGGGTGGGAGGGGTGGGAGGGGTGGGAGGGGTGGGGGGGAGGGGAAAAATATAATAAACATCATTACCCTATGTAAACGTAAAAAAAAATAAATAAATAAAAAAAAATTTAAAAAAAAAAAAAAAAAAAAAAGAGTCAATGCAATATCAACCTATATCCCAGAAGTTATGCTATTGTTGTTCACTGTAGTAATGAAATTGGCAAGCTAATTCTAAATGTAGATAGATGAATCAAGGGCTAAGAATAACCAAGATATTGCTGAAAAAGAACAGCATATAATTATTATAGAGGTAAAATAAGGCTTTTTGGTCTTAGCGCAGGAATACATAAACTAACCAAAATAATAAAGATCCTAGAAACAGACTCGCTCATGAATGGAGATATTTTATGACAGTCCTGTCACTGTGGTCAGTAGGAAAGAAAACCAGAATTTACAAAAAAGTCATTGAAACTATTGACTAGAAAAAATTATTTGGATCTCTACTTCATATAATATGCTAAAATTAGTTATAAAATAAAAGATGTGCATAATTCCAAACCATAATACATTATAAAGCAATATAGAAGAATATAATTGTTACTAAGTAGGAAATAAGGATTTCTTAACTACAACACAAAATTTGTAAAACATAAAACAAAAAAAAATCAATAAATTCAATCTCATTACAATTAAGGACATTTGCTCAAAATATAAAGAGAAACAAGACACAAAAGGAAACAAGATGTTTCATATATTTATATTTACATAAAACCAACAAGGACTAACGTCCAAAATGTGTATAAAGAATTCCGTTGAATTAAGTAGAATACAAACCTAATAGAAAAAAATGGACAAAAGATTAACAGGCATATTATGGAAGAGGAAACCAAAATTGCCAACAAATATACCAAAATATTCTCAGTGTTAGCATTAATTAGAGTACTATTAAATTTACATATAATAAAATAATATTTCATATGATTCATATTGGTAAATTAAGAAATCTATTAATACAAAATGCTGATAAAAATATAGGTTGATATTACTATGGTCTGAATTGTGTTCTTCTAAAATTCAGTATATTGAGACCTAATCTCCAATGTAGCATTAAAAGATGGGGTCCTCATGAATTGATTAGTACCCTTACAAAAGAGATCTGAGGGAGCTTATTGCTGTGTCCTCATCTTTGCACTTCTGCCGTGTGAGGACACAGGAATGAGACACCATCTTGGAAGCAGATAGGGAGTCCTTCCCAGACAGCAAATCTGCTCATGACTTGATCTTGCCCTTCCCACCTCCAGAAGTATGAGCAATATATTTATGTTGTTTATAAATTAACCAGCACATGATTTTTGTTAAAACAGACTGAGACATGAACATAAATAGGCACAACAATAATGAAACACTGTTTAAGATGCCTCCACCCTAATGAAACAATTCCCATCCTAGGAATACATCCTAGGATAGAGTTTTCCTATCCTGAGATTCATGGATAGAATTTAAAGGCCATGTGAACTTAAATGGAAAAAAATTATTTCTTTACTTTTAGTAATCCCTAAATGAAATTTAGCATTTCTTTTATTTGTGAATGTGGTCAGTAAACCTCAGCAGTATTAGAAGTGCCCGTGACTCTGTCACCAAAGAAACAAAGATAGTTTCATATCGCATTACGGTTATGAAAGGCAATAGAATGTAAACATCCATACATTCATCGCTACTTCAAAACCAGGGAGGTTATCAGGCCTACTCCTGGATCTTGTTCTTTAACGCATTAATGAAGATATTTAATTCTATATGATAAATTTATTAACACTTGTATTAGTTTTCCATTGCTGTGACAAAGTACCTAAGATAAACAACTTAAAAGGAAGAAAGGTTTATTTTGTCTCACAGGTTCAGAGGTTTCAGTTCATGGTTTAACCCAGTCACTTTGAGTAAGTCAGAATATCATGATGGCAGCAGCATGTGGCAGAGAAGGCTGCTCACCTCATGGAAGCCAAGAACCAAAGAGAGAGAGGAAGGGACTGGGAACTGTTGCTCCCTGTCAGGCAACAAGGTCCAATGTACCTCCTCAGGGCCCGCCTGAAGAGAATATGGGGCCGAGCAGGATGAGTGTTGGCGGCAAAGGAAACCCACCAGAGCCGGGAGGTCTGTCAGCACACGAGGCACAGCAGGAACTCGTTTATTGAGGAAGTCACACAGCTTTTATGTAGAGTGGGGGCTAGGCGGGAACCAATCAGCTTAAAGGTCAGCAAGGCACTGGGGGTTCACGCAGGCGAGAGTCCCATAGGACTATATGGCAAGCACGAGCTGATCACGTTCACAGAACTGTTGTTAACCAATCCCTGACGGTGGTCCGATTTATCGTCATTAACTTTTGAAACCGCCTTTGAGGCCTTGATCTTGCTCACTTGCCAGGAAGTAAGGAGTCAGCCTGAGTTAGTTAACGTGTCATTAGTCCCAACAGGGGACAAAATAATACCCTCAAGGCCACACCCCCAATGGACTACTTCCTCCAACTAGGCACCACCTCCTAAAGTTTCCACTGTATCCCAGCTGTCCATTAAGTTATGAATTGATAAAGGGATTAATCCATGCATGAGGTCAGAGCCCTCATGGTCCAATGCGTTCTCAAAGGTCCTACCTCTGAACACTACCACAATGGGAACCAAGCCTTTAACACGTAAGCTTTTGGGGGACATTTAAGATCCAAATCATAACACACTTTATCCCTATTTTAATATAACTTTTGTAATCCTATCATTTTATTTTGTAGATTTAAAAATTTACTCTGAGAAGAAATTCAGTAGAATTCACCAGGTTACCACAAATGCTATGGCACAGTTAAAAACTCCAATCTTAAAAAACCCTCTCATACAAAATGCATCAAGGAGAACCACTTAGAATATTATAAAAAGTCCATGACCCACATACCTATCAACAATAGGATGAATAAATGCATGGTAGTATATCATACTGTATATTACTATTTTGCTGCAGTAAAAATGAATAATTTGTAAGTACATACAACAATATGGGAATGAATTTCAGGTAATTGAGAAATGGACATTGCAAAAGAATGCAACATGTATGAGTCTGTGTGAAGGAAGTAAAAAAAGGGCAAAATCAATGATGAATTGCTCAGGGTTATGAACATGGTGAAACTATAAATAAATAGAACGGAATGATAAACACAAAATCAAGTTAGTGAGTTACTCAGAGTCAGAAAGAAAAACATGGGATCACAGAAGAAATTTCTGAGACATTCTTCTTTTCTTAACCAGGATGGTAGGTATATAGATAATAAGTTTTAGTCAATTTGAGCTGCTATAACAAAATGCCATAATTTTTTTTTTCTTTTTTTTGCCATGCCTGGGATTGAATCCAGGGCCTTGTGCTTGCAAGGCAAGCATTCTACCAACTGGGCTATATTCCCAGCCTCATAAACTAGGTATCTTAAAAAAATATGTTTATCAGTTCTTCTTGGGGTTGGGTAGTTCAAGATCAGGGTCACAGCATGATTGGTTCTGATGAGGGTCTTCTTCCAGGTTGCAGAAAGCCAGTTTCTCCTTGTATTCTTATTCTTATATAGTAGAAAGAATGAGCTCTCTTGGCTCCCTTTTATAAGGGCACTATTCCCAATAATGAATGCTCTACCCTTATGATCTTCATCTCCCAAAGGCCCCACCTCCTATACCATTACATTGGGGGTTAGAAGTTGAAAACAAAAATTTTGGGGAGATGCAGATATTCAGTTCATAACATAAACACAGTGTTATTCTTTATAATTTACATATATTTTTCTTTTGTCTGCTTAATACAATTTTCTGTAGGTATTCATGGGAGATTGATTCTAAGACACTCCCCTTCTGTGTTTAAATGTCTTGTATAAAATAGAATAGTATTTGAATATAATCTATACACACCCTTATGTGTATTTTAAATAATCTCTAAATTACTTATAATACCTAATACAGTAAAAATGGTTTTATACTAGAATGAAGTCCCAGGATTTTGCAAGAGCAAATGAATGGAGGTAGAACTATTAAAGAAATGGGGTTATAGTGGAAGGAAGGAATGTGTTTAGAAGGGAAATGAAGAATTCTGTTTCAGACCTTAAATTCCTAGAAGCCCCTGAGATATTCCAGTTAAAAAAATGCCATTAGGCAGTTGCTATTTACATGTTCACTCCATAGACAGCAACATAAGAACCACAGCATTGAGCCAGAAGAGTTGGGAGTCCATTTCCCACTCTCAGTCTCTCAGTTTTTTGATCTTGTTGTTGTTCATGTTTGTTTTTGTTTTTTAAATATTCTTAGTTGTAGATGACACAATACCTTTATTTTATTTATTTATTTATATGTGGTGCTGAGGATTGAACCCAGTGCCTCACACATGCTAGGCAAGAACTCCACCACTGACCTACCATGCCAGCCCTCACAGATTTTTAATGTCCTTACCTTTCCATGATTATAGGTAAGTTTGGGAATTGCCACAACATTTCTCCCAAGGCAAGTCTCTGCTTTTTCCACTACACTGTCAAAGAAAGGGGTACTTCCATTTGTGATTTTCTCACCTGAGTCAATTCATGTTCTGCCTTTATTCAGAATGTCCATCCTCTACTTCTCTGACTTAGTGAAAAGTCACATTCTAGTCAGGTTACAGTATCTAATTCATAATACTTTATGTTGGGATCGCATCTTAGAGATTACAATACTCCTGCATAGACATTACTTCATTTTCATCTAGTACTTCTTGAGAGAGTTTGGAAGAGTGCAGTGATATCCATTCTGAAGATGAAGCAATCAAGTCCCCTGTGGAATGTGACTTGCCCAAGGTCATAATTACAGAGGGGCAGAACATAAACTCAACTCAAAGTCTGATGAGTCGCTGCAATCTTGTGTTTATTCTATATTTTACAGTGGCTGACTGTTGAGAAAAAGTACCAGCTCTTGTGTCCTGTGTAATTGTACTCTAAGGACATTTGCTGTAAGTTTTTAGATTTGCATAATGAGATTAGCAATTAGAATGCTAGCTCCAGGTAACTAAAATAACATCACCAGTACTGCAATTAAAATGAAAAGGAGGGCTGAGATTGTTCAGGGTTTGTTGTTTTTCTCAAAATAATTTAAAAACAATCACCTATATATTACTCATTAGCTACCTCTAACACTTATAAACTGGCTGTGGTAGATAATAATATGATCATTTAGAAAATGAAGAAATAGAGCCAGAGAAAGGTTGAGCTGGCTATAAACCAGCTACAAATAGATCACCATGATTCACAAGATCTAGACATTTGCTAAACTCTACTGTCATACATCATTAAAATTTCCTTTGGAAAATTCATACATTATGTTAAAAATCATACTGCAACTAAAGTGTATATCCAGGTGTTTTTGTTTGTTTGTGTGGTATCAGGGATTGAACCTGGGAACCCTAACCCACTGAGCCACGTCCCCAGTCCTTATTTTTTAATTTTTATTTTTGAAATAGGGTCTTGCTGAGATGCTGGGGCTGGACTCGAGCTTGTAATCCTCCTATTTCAGCCTCCTGAGTCACTGGGATTACACACATGCGCCACCATGTCTGGCCTCGGTGTTGTTTAATGCAACATTTTAATACTTGTGGAGAATGTTAGACTAAGTAATTTCCCCATATTGATACATACAGAACATTAGGAGCACTGTCACAAGTAGAAATTCCTCAAATAATAGAATACATTGTAATGTTCTAATTGAATAACAAATTTTTATTTATTCGAGAAGTTTGTTTCCTTAGACTATAGTTGTTTTAAAGATAGTCTCACTGAAAAAGCGTTTAATTAAAAAAATTCCCTGCCTAAATTCTATTTAGCTAATCCATGGTAGTCTGAGTTGGAAATTCTGTATTGAGTGGTTCTTTTAAGGGTATAAATTACAAAGAACTTTCATTTTCTGCTTTAGGTATTATTACTCCAGTGCTTTAAGTTTGAATTTTCAAATCAGTTTGTATCATTTTAGTAATTAAAAAATTGACAACAAAAGCTTATTTTTAGTTTTAAACTGTGATGTCTTCTCCAGAATTTTTCAGAGAATATTATTTCATTTTGAATAAAGCACTGAAAGTTTCTAGATTCGGAGTAACATAATTGCCATAATCCCAGGCCAATATTATGATTCAGTGAATGTTTGATGTGTTTTTATGCTAAACAAATCATTTGAGAAAAATTCAAGTCCAGGAACGATACACTTTGAAACAAATATAGTCTTTGAAATCCACAAAAATAGATAACAATAAAGACTTCATGGGACATATTTCTGCCAACAATTTGGTTATTCCCTAATTTTTCATTATATTTAATAATCATGAGAAACATACCCATACATAAAATGCCCTAACATATATGTTAGAAAGTAAAAATAAAATATATTCTTAGTTCTACAATGTTAAATCTGAATTTCAGTTATGAAACTGACTCAACACCTTGATATTAAGCCCCTTGAATTAATGTCTGATTCAAGCTGTTTCAAACCTGACTTGAAATTTGGGGTTACAAGTTAGTCTCCAGTGCCATTAACAAATCGTAATTTAGGGAAGCTTTCCAGAAAAGTCTTATTCTTATAAGGAATAAATATTATGGGAAGGGGCAGCTTTAGAAAAGTAGTACTTTCCTTGGTTAGGAAAATGTTTTATACTCCTTGTTATATATTTATTTTTTTGTTTGGTGTTTTGTTTTGTTTTGTTGCCAAAAGCTCACAAAATCTCATTTCTCTACTAAGGTACCTGCAGTCATTTTAAAAACCAATTGGGTGCTACGCTGTTTCAATGGGGGAGATAAAAGGAGACTTTTACACTTCATGATTGATTTTTAAAAATAAGCATTGTGACCATTCTCTCTGAGATACATTTGCTAAGCAACTATAGTGCAAAATGAACTTTTAAATTACACTATCATTTCTTAAGCTCTGTATCTCAGTTATCCAGCTGCACAATTATTTGAAGCTCCTGTCTTTTCACTGTCAATGGCTCTTTGTTTTCATATACCTAGAGAAGGCTACCCCACCGGCTTCATCTGTTGGGCACTGTATTCCAAAGTTAAAAGGCAATTATGTCCAAGGTCAGCTACCACAGCTTGATATGTGGTAACAAATGTATAATTTGGACAACAGCCAAGTAGAACCAAAGTAGAGAATGTTATGCTAGTAACACCTGTCAGTATTTAAGACAGAGTCCAGCAGAAGAGCACAAACTGAAAGCCAGCCTGGCAAACTTTCCACCCAACCAAAGAAAACTCCAAATCCGTAACAGTAGCCTCCTGTAACAAGGTCTGTTTTGTCACACAAAACTTAATTTAGAATCAAAAGAAGTTGTTGGCAACTCTTGGCTTTTAAAAATCAAAGTTGAGAATGAATCACACAATACAATGATAATTTAACCCCAACTGTTTAAGATCATTGTTATTATGTATTCTCATTTATTACCCTGCCGCTCATATTACAGTAGCTGCAGAAAATTTTAGACCTAAGGGAAGGTAGCAGAGAAATGGATTTAATTTGGCTTTAGTGGCATATGTGTGTGTGTTTCTCAATCATTCTGGTGAGTCGTTGAGTTACTGCTACCTGTCCCAGTATCTAAGAAGGCTTCCATGAATAGTCTTGCCATCTTGCAATCCAAATAGCAATCCACCAAGGGCAAGGACAGAGATTATTTTTCTCAGCACTAGAAACATAAATAGTAGAAGTACAATGAAAGCTAATATACAAAACGTTCTCCTTAATCTTATAACTCACGTAGGAAAGAAATTGGACACAGGTTTTCCAAATTTGATAAGAACTTAAAACAAAACAGGAAATAAAGAATATTCCTCAATCATAAAGAATAATAAAATTATGGCATTTGCAGGTAAATGGATGGAGTTGGAGAATATCATGCTAAGTGAAATAAGCCAATCCCCAAAAAACCAAAGGCTAAATCGTTTCTCTGATAAGTGGATGTTGATTAAAGGGGTGGTGGGGGGTATAAAGGAAGAATGGAGGAACGTTGGATTGTGCAGAGGGAAATAAGGGGAAAGGAGGGGGTGGGGGGAAGGAAAGTGGAATGAGACAAACATAATTACCCTATGTGTATGATTACACAAACGGTGTGACTCTACATCGTGTACAACCAGAGAAATGAAAAGCTGTACACCATTTGTGTACAATGAATCAGAAAAAAATTGAATTAAAAAAGTTTAGGGGGCTGGGGATATAGCTCAGTTGGTAGAGTGCTTGCCTTGCAAGCACAAGGCCCTGGGTTCAATCCTCAGCACTGCAAAAAAAAAAAATTAGACAACTGTACTAAAGGAGAGAAATATCTAAAGAAGGCAGGTAAATATAAATAAACTTTTAGTATAGGACAATATTAAAAGAAATTTAGAAAGCTTAAGAAACTTTTTCATTTTATATCGTATGAGGCAATGAAAAGTGGCATTTGTGATTATACATTCTACAACTTCTACAAAAAATTGTCTTGTCTTAAATAATTTTCTCAAACAGCTGCAATTGAAACACAATACTAATCTTGAGTTTTTAAAGACCCACCCACCTCCAAGAATAAGCAAGGACTTTAAGTCTACAATCACAGGTATCCTAAAATACTCTAGCAAAAAATTATTCCTAAAGATAATTATTATTGTCTTTTTTATATCTAATTTCATGGGGGAGGGCATGAGAAATAGTTTAGTGGTCCATTTTCAGAATATAGTATTTAGCCTTAATTGGGATATAAGATTCAATTGTAGCCATTTTAATTATAGCCCTTCCCTTTGCCTGCCTCAATTTTAAAATTAGCTAATCATGTAGATTGTACCCCAGAGCTCCTCCAATCAGGGCAAGAGGGAGCATTGTGTTAGGGATAAAGGCAGGTGGACTGTCCCCTCAAGTACACTTGCTACCCAGGTTTGGTGGTATACCCTTCTGACAGAAGTAAAGTTTACCTTGCCCACCCACTTCCAAGTACTGTTTGATTTCTTGTGACACCTCAGTATTTCTAACAAGGGGGCCAAATAATTGCAGATTTATTCAGGATAAGGTTCTTGGAATTTAGGTAACAAAATTTATGTTGAAATTTCACATATTTGTATATCCAGAAATATTAGCTGTATTCCGATGCTCTAAGACACTACAAGCTTCAGTCAACTTTTTCGCTGCTGTGACTAGAAGATCTGACCAGAACAATTTTAGGGAAGAAGAGTTTATTTGAGAGCTCACAGTTTCAAAGGTCTGAGTCCATAGAAGTCCGGGTCCATTCCTTGGACTCGAGGTGAGGCAGAACATCATGGAAGAAGAGTGTGGTGGAGGGAAGCGGCTCACTTGACCATCAGAAAGCAGAGAGAGACTTCACTCTCCAGGTGCAAAATATGTGCCCCAAAGGCACGCCCCCAATGCCCCACCTCCTCCAGCCACACCCTACCTGTCTTCAATTACCACTCAATTAAACCCATCAGTGATTAACTCACTAGGTTAAGGCTCTCACAACCCAATCATTTCCCCTCTGAACCCTCTCGCATTGTTTCACATGCACTTTTGGGGGACACCTCACATCCAAACCATAAAACTACATTAAATCACATTTTGTTGCTCAGTACTGGGTGATTCAAGAAAGAATACGGGGTGTTTGTCTTTGGAAATCTTTTAAACTTTACTTTCGGAAAGCAAAAATTGTATGATGGATGGTATTTTTTCCTGGACCAGAAAAGTTGTCTCTTCCTGGTTTTAGTGGCACTTGTATACCTTGAAACTAACTGGTATTATTAATGAAAGAGCTGAAAAAATACTTTTTATTGCTTTACTTTTTTGATGGGATGCAAACTGCAAGCTATTTAACATACTCAAAATGCTGTTAGAAAAAGCTATCATTAGCATTTTGAATGTCTTTAAAAATCGTATGCAGTCTGATGGCATATGTATGGGATGATAATGAAGTAAAGGGAATGAATAATGTTTTTCTATTCATAGGTACTATATCTCCAGTGACAACTACAGGTGGGAAAATGGTCACAGAATAGTTCTATTCATGCGGGTAGAGCATCTTTTTTGTTTGATTCCATGTTTGTCAAATATGACTTTTTAAAAATTTTATAGGTTCTTTATAATTATACACAATGGTGGGTTTCATTATTACATATTTGTACATGCACAAATTATAACTATAGAATTTGGTCAATTTCTTTCTCCAGTGTGTCTCCTTTTCCTTCCTTCTCCCTCCCTCTGGTCCCCTTCTTCTACTCCACTGGTTTACCCTCTATTTTCATGAGATCTTCCCACCTTTTTTCTCTTTTCTCTCTCTAGCTTCCACATTGAGAGAAAACCTAGGACCCTTGACTTTCTGAGTCTGCTTATTTCACTTTACGTAATGCAGAATTTCTTGAAGTAGGATTTGAGAAACAAATTATAATTATAGCTGGAATTCTTCCGGTGTTGTGCCAGGTATGAGAGCTACACTATAGGATGAGACAGACTTGCTGGGAAATTCCAAATTTTGTTGGAATTTGCAAAAAGAACTTTTCCTTACTGATTATAAAAATAACTTTGAAATGCCACGCCACTTAAAAAGAAGGGAATGGGTAAGAGTGAAAAATAGAACTTCAATGTTAGTATGTATGTGAATTCTAAATATATGAATGTTATATATTATATTCGCATTATATAAATACATGAATAGTAAATTGTATAGATGTGTGTGCACAAACACACACACATAGGCACCACAATTGTTTTACCCATTCATCTATCAACAAACATGTAAGCTATTTCCACATACTGGCCACTGTGAATAATGCCACAATAAGCATGGAAGTGTTATAGGACTGGTGCCTTCCAGGAAACTGAGACAGTGTGAAGATACCCCTTCAAACCAAGATTCTTGCAATAAAATCAGAAAGATTTAAGACATGTCACTCAGAGTAACAGGTAATGAGTTTATTAGAAGGGGTGGGAAAGGGGACACTCTCAAGGCAGAGAATGGGAACCCTCAGAAAGGAGAGGGGCAGCACACTTCTCCTGCACTCCAGTTTACTGGGGGGCGGGTCACAGGGAAGTTTCCAGAGAGTCCCATCCACATCCACCTCTTGACTTTTGACTGTCAACAAGATGACATCAGACTTTCAAGTCCCCACTGCCACGACAACTCTAGGTCACTTTGGCCAATGCTGACTAGTTCTAATTGTATTCTTAACCACAAATTTTACAGATTTTACAGTTAGGAGGAATTCTTCTTCTCTCCCTGAGTTTTGCAATCTGGTCTGAGGAAAGGGTGACAAAAGTCTCTCTCTTCAGGGTAACCTGAGTTCCTCTAATAGACATTATTTTGGGCCTGCATTTCTCCTGCAGAAAACAGGTAGTTTGCTGAGGAATGTGACATATCCTGTCCACTTAAGCCAGGCAGGACTGTAGGTAAGTTGCTTCTTGGAAAAGAAAGCATGTGGAGGTCAGCACAGTGGGCCCATTTTATAGAACTATTCTCTTAACCTCCTATTCCCACCATCTTCATCTATCAGGAGCACAGATAACTCTACCATGCTAATTTTATTTCCTGTGGATATATACCCAGAAGTAGAACTGCTGCATCATAATGGTAGTTCTATTTTTATTTTTTTGAGGAACCTACATACTGTTTTCCATAATGGCTATACCAACTTACATTCCTACCAACAGTGTACAAAGATTCCCTTTTCTCCACATCCTGTCAACACTTGTTATCTTTTTGATAATATCCATTCTAACAGATGTGAGGTGGTACCTCATTATGGTTTCAAATTGCATTTTCCTGATGATTAGCAACGTTGAGCATTTTTTCATATGCCTATTGGCCCTATTTATGTCTTTTTTGGGTGGGGGGAGGGGAATTGCTGAACCTTAAAAAAATAAGGAAATTCTGTCTTTGTAACAAGATAGATGAACCCAGGGGACCTTACCCAAGGCAAAATAAGCTAGACACAGAATGAAAAATACTGTATGACTCACTGATATCTGTAAAAATGAAAAACAGAATATTCTATGGTTACCAGAGGTGAATAAAGTTGGTCAAAGGTATAAAGTTATAGTTATGTAGGATGACTAAGTCTAGATAAACATACAGCATGAGAACTAGAATTAATAACGTAGTATTATTATGAGAGTAGATTTAAGATTTTATTACCAGAAAATAAAGTTACCAACATAAAAAGATGGATGTTTATTCACTATAATAATCATTTCATCATGTATATCAAAACATCATGTTGTACACCTTAAATATATGCTATTTAAATTTTTTTAAAGTGTAAAAGTAAGTTCAAGTTGTCATACTCAAAATATATAAATTTATGTAGAGGGGAAAAGACTTCAACATTATCTTGTTACTAAATCAGTGTGGGTTTCTTACCAGGCTTAGAAACAAAGCCTAAATGAAATGGTAGAATCCGATCAACCAAGAGATATAAAGGAAAATTCCCTTACTATGACCATAGAGTATCTGAAATTGTAAGACAGTAGTCTTGGGAACACTGGAAGGTTCTTATCTCATGCACCCAAAGAATGAAGTACACAGATGGTGGAAGGTGAGAATTCAGTTGAAGATTTAGTAGAAGAAAGCAAGGAAAGCTCCCAAAGTATGGGAGGTGTCCCAAAAAGGGTACCATTGGTAGCTCTCTGTCTAGGGCTTTTTATACTGTTTTGATGAAGAACTAACCTGCCTTTGGAAGGTCCTCCTTGATTGTTCTCTTTCTCTGACTCAATTGAAAGCACACTATTTTAATTTTTTATTCCCATAATGGGAATAGGCTTAATGTGTTTGTTAACCTGAGTCTGTCCTGTACTTGTTACTTAAAACAAAAGAAATGGGTTCAAAACATCTTGTTGGGGTTGACTAATGTTAGGGTAGTCAAGGAAACCTGGAGCAACAACAGAATGTATGGGCATCTGAGTATGAGCAGGGCCTTCCATACAGGCAGCCAAAAACAAACAAACAAATTTTAGCCTAGGGTTTTAATCTGGGGTGGTGGCCCTGCCTCAGAATTAAATGTACACGTAAGTGTTTTGCAACAAAGGTATGTTATCTATGGCACTTACCCTAAGGACTAATAAAGTGCTGTCATCTTCTTAGAAAAAGGGACTATTTCCTCAACTATTATGGATTATTCTTAAGTGAGAGAAGGAAATACAAACAAATGAGTAAAACATATTTCAGTTGCATGGGAGATGCTGCTCTTTTCCTGTTTCCTGTAATTTTATTGGTAAATTTAATTAAATGCTACAATCTTAAAAAGCATATTATCATCAAGACTCATTCTAATGACAGACACTATAGGCTATAGAAGTGGATATGGAGACCTGTTGCAGGACTCATTGTTTCAATGGCATACTTAATTCTGATTATACAATTTATAATGACTATTTTTACATAATGCAGTTGGAAAAGACATGTCATATTTATTTATTTTCATACCATATTTTTTCCCTCGACTTTGCAAATAGTGATGATTTTTCTTTTCAGCTTGGATTTGTTTCCTGTTTTATGAACATACTATCTACTTCTCTTGCCAAATAGGTAAAATTTAATAGTTTGGAGTTACTTATATTGATGTCAGGATTTTTCCCCCAGTCAGGCAGTTAACCTTTTTAATTTCTTAAAAAGGGTTTATTTATAAAAATTAAATACCCCATGGTGCATAATAAGTATCATAATAAGTAGCTGCTGGTATAATAGGCTTGATACCACCTTGTTATCGTGAAGAAAAACATGGCAGTTATAACAGCCAGATAACTTGTTCTTTCTTAGACCATTTTTTAATCCTTTTTTTTAAAGGCAGTAGCATTTTTCTTTTCTTTTTCAATCATAGAAACAAAGTTGGTGTCCCACTGCTATCAATACTGGCAGGAAAAATAATCTAAGAACATTTATAAAGAACCAGTGTTTTAAGATATTTCTTCTGCTTTTTTTATGCACATTGTGGGTTTCATTTATGAAAATGCAGACTGTGTTTACCTTTGCATTTGATTGTGTGTGTTCTCACTAAAACTGAAACAACTCTTACAGAGCTATTTCAGAACATCACTGGTTAGAACTCAGATTTGATTATGTCAATGTCTCTCTAAACACCGACAGAACAGAAAAGTTTGGTATATCATTCACCTCTGTGGCAAATATAATTGACTTTTGTTGACATCAACATGGCAGAAAGGAATCCTCTTTTTCTGATGTAGTACCGTGTTAATGTGTTTGTTTACTGCAGCTCACCATGCAGGCCAGGGGAGAAATTAAATTTCATTCCTTTTTCAGACATAAAAATGGCCACATTCCTGAGCAAGTAAACCTCTTTAACATAATAATTTTACAGGGCAGCTCTTTAAAACAACATTTTTTTTAACCTTTCTGTTTTTCTGACCAAAACCAACTTTCCAAAACTTAAAAACATGATTCATATGAATATGAAATTAATATACCAAAGATTTTATTCAAATCATTCATTGATGTGGGAACCAACAAAATGGTAAACTGATTTGAAGAGAATCTGGAAAGAGGTAGTTGTAAGCAAATTAAGAAAGCTAGGATATCATTGTTAGGTTAGGAACCAAACTAGTCAGTGCTCTTAAAAGTTAATAAAAATAAACTTTGAGGGTTAATTTTCTATCAAGAAAAATTGCTTATATCTCTCTCTACCAGACAAAAATTTACTTGTTAACTTAGCTTCCCTAAATCTGGGAACTTTAGCCAAGGGTAAGCAATGAGTCAAAGCAAATAACTACAAGTAGTTCTTGAGTACACCTGAGAATCATTGCTTCCTTCTGATATTGAAAGGGCATCCTTAACCTTTTCCTTTTGCTTTATTGCCCAGAATTAGAAAAAGTTTTTTCATATGCAAATCTTGAACATATATATCAGAAAGTAAAGTCCCCACAAACTGGATTTTCCAGGTGTTCCAAAGTTCATTCTAAACAATCCATTTGGTCTAAGAAATGAAGTAGATATAGCCTCTTTGAAAGAGACATAAATGAAATGGGCAGCTGAATATGGAACCTAATAACCTGAGCAGAAAGTTTATGAAATTGTGCCCCCCCCCCTTTAAATTCATGTAATTGTGGTTCTTTGTTGTATGGCACATATGGTTGAAGAAAAGTTAATCTATACTCAGCAGTTCTTTCAAAGAAAATAAACTTTCACAAAGTTCAGTTAAAATTGTATAGCATGACCTTTTAGTAGAAAGTCACTAGAAAAAGAATCTACCTTTTCCTCTCAGATTTCAAGTAAGCATACCCATAGCCTTAAATTCTTCCCCCAACGTTTAAGTCAAATGCTTCCCTAGCTCCTTATGTGCCTTTCTTCTTCCTCACGTTTTCTGAGAAACACAAGAACTCATGTAGGGAAGAATTTTTGGTCTTCATTTATGTGTTCTCAGGGCTTAACCCAATGTTTGATCCATAATAGGTACTCAGCAAATGTATGCAGATGGATTGATGTTTGTGGTTGAAAATAAGTCATAGACATTAATAGCTCTGACTGATGCTGAAGTCAGCCTTCCCTTCTGAGTTCATAGCAGTAAGAGTCCTGTGCCCTTTCTTATCACATGTATCTATATTCCATATAAAGAGAATATTGGCTGATTTCCACACATTCTTTCTTTCCTTCCCAGTTTTTCCCTCCCTCCCTCCCTCCCTTCCTTCCTTCCTTCCTTCCTTCCTTCCTTCCTTCCTTCCTTCCTTCCTTCCTTCCCAATGCTAGGTCTTCATTCCAAAGAAATACTCTGACACAAAATAACAATTCTCAGTAAAAGTGTCATGTAATTGGTATATCCAAAGAAACCGGTGTCCATCGTGAACATGGGAAAGCAAAAGAAAGCAAGGGAGTATGCGACATGAAGCAGAATGCTTAGTCTCAGAGATGAGAGGCTTAAAGAAAAGGACAGATCAAACCCTAAAAAGAAGCAAAAGAAACGTCCCAGTGCACTGAAGGAAAGAAAAGTTCCCCAACACCCTTCCTGCTATTCTTCCAATATAATACATAACTGGGTCCACCTTATCCTATCCTGGTTGATACCAACTTTATCAATTTTCCATTAAAGCCAAACTGGACTTAGTGCAGTCAATGATGGACTGTCTGTATACCAAGTGTATCCCTTGTATAACTGATTGCTTATTGGTTGAAATTGAGAAATTGGGGCACAAGTATCCAGTGGCTTTAAGGATTGCAAAGGATCCACGATTTGAAGGATTACCATGGACGCATAAAGGAACCTAGGCAGATGACTGCTTAGTATGAAGAGTAACTCAGCACGTGTTACATCATGGCCACAGTTGACAGTGACCTTAAAGAAAGAATCTGGAAGATCCCTGGAGTTCCTATCATGTACATTTCTAACCACAGATACAACATCGAGTGTATGACAGATGATTATGGAGCCCCTTGGTTTTGATTCTTACAAAAATTCCTCTACCTTCCTTCAACCAATTTTCTCAGTTGCTAGTTCAGTAAACATGCTATAGAACATAGAATAATTCATATAGCATGAATGATTTGCTCTATTATGAGTTGAGTATGGTTAAATATACTCACTTCTTGATGCTTTTTGAAAATATTTTGTTTCATTTAAAAATTTGTTGTATATTTTTAATAAATCAGATGCTCCAAAAACTAAAACCTAACAATTCTGTTAACTCCAGGATACCTGAAGTTTTACTTTAACAAGTTTTGTGGATTTGAATAGAGAAGAAAGGAGAGCACAGAACAAAGTCAAGAAGACACTGATACTCTAAAATGCAGGGAGGGGAAGCATTCTTCTCTCTGTGTTGAGGACCAAACAGAAACGTAGGTGGTAAGCTCTGATGATAAGTCACCTGTACACAATTTGCCAAAGGTTAGCTTTTTCTATTATTGCCTTTTGATTATACAGAAATAATGGATTTCATTGTGGCATATTCTTATATGCAAATAATATATCATATTCATCCTCCTATACCTTCGCTTACCTTCCCTCCCCCATCCCCTTCCTCTTCACTAATAGTCTTGCCCTTATTTTCAGTTCATTTTTTGTTGTTGTTGTCATTTCCCTGGATCCCGCATATGAGGGAAAACATGTGACAGTTGTCTTTCTGAGCCTGGCTTGTTTTCTTTAACGTTATGATGTACCATTCCATCCATTTTCCTGAAAATGACATGATTTGACTGTCCATATCAAGTTGATCATGCAAGGATAACCATTTCAAATTGTAATTGGTGGTGCATGGTATCCAGACTATGTAGTCACATCTTTTATTTGAGAAACTTCCAACACTGAATTTTTAATCCCTTCTTCAGAATCCTAATGCTTAGTTTTGCAGATATAAAATATAAAAGAACCAAAGAAAAACAGTCATATTAGGTTTAGGATTAAAAAAAAAACCTTTTATTTACCTCTGTTAATAGATTCAAGTATCATTTTTTTTTAATTAGTGGAGTGGTAGACACTGATAACTCACCTTTGTATACTCCTGTGTTACTGAGCATACAAAGGATTATATTTCAGAGCTCCTGAATAGTGGAGTGTGGCCATATAGCTAGTTCTGACCAATGGAATATGAATGAAAGTGACATGTCAGTTTTGCTCAAGAACATGCAAGGGCTGGTATATTGCTCTCAAGCACACCTCTCTTTTCCCCAAAGTCATAGAAACATGCAAATACTGGTACCATAAGGTTGCAGTAGTATGCAATAATAAGCCCCTCGTCTTCAGGAAAGCTGCCTTGCAGAATTTTTCAGGCCAATAGTGAAGTTTATGTGAATGAAGGTAAAATTTAGTGTCAAGCAGCTAAGATTTTAAACTGAACAGCTACCACAGCATAAACTAGCCCAACCTGACTAATGCAGAGAACAGACACTAGACATGAAAGCAAATTTGCTACTAACTGGTTAGAAGCAAATACTAATAAACACTTTCATTACATGAAAGTATGGTAAACGTGCCAGTGCCTTCCACTCAAAACAGATTTTCTTGTGTTACTATTTAGCAAGAATGTCTTTGAAGAATACTTCCTTCGCACTGCGTCTTGCTTTTGCTTCAGATTTTATTGTGGGGTAACTTTGGGGAGGTAACAACATCTCCCTAGAAGAACAGAACAATGGCACCAGTTGCCTCCCTAGCAAAAATTATATCTGATCAATATTGTAAGTGAAATAGCACAAATATTTTTAATTCAATTGAAAAAATATTTATGAAACTTTTTGTATATAGAGTCAACTGGGCTAGATTATGATATCCCAGTGCTGAATTAACATGTGAATAGGCATAATTATTTTCAAAAAAATTAGATTAATTGACATGTAGTTTACAGAAAAAATTCATCTTTTAAAGTTATACAGTTCTATAAAGTTTGACAAATGTATAGTCACTGCCACAATTAAGATTTAGAAAATCTTGATTACCTAAAATATCTTTCTTTTTTTTTTCTTTTTTTTTTTTTTTTTTTTTTTTGATACTGGGGATTGAACTCAGTGGCACTTGACCACTGAGCCACATCCCCAGCCCTATTTTGTATTTTATTTAGAGACAGGGTCTCACTGAGTTGCTTAGGGCCTTGCCAAATTGCTGAGGCTGGCTTTGAACCCATGATTACAGGCATGCACCACTGTGCCCAGCCCAAAATCTCCTCTTATGCCCCTGTATAATTAATCCCCTCCCCTACTCCCCCATCTCCAGCTTCTGGCACTATCTGATCCCTTTATTGTCCTTATAGTCTTATCTTTTTAAGAGTATAGTACAAATATCATCACATGATATGCAGCCTTTTGGATCTGGCTTCTTTTTTTCATAGCATAATACTTTTTACATTCAACTACATTGTTGCATATGACAATAATTTGTGCATTTTTGTTGCTAAAGAATATTCCATTATATTGATGTGCATCCATGTGTTTATGGATTCCTCAGTTGATGTGCATTAGGTTGTTTTAGTTTGGGGTGATTATAAATAAGACTGCTATAAACGTTTAAGAATATTTCTTTGCCTTACCATGTGTCTTTTTAAATTTATTTGTTCTTTTTATATATACATGACAGTAGAGTGTATTTTGACCTATTATACATGCATGGAGTGTAACTTATTCTAATTAGGATTCTGTTTTTGTGGTTGTATATGATGTGGAGTTTCACTGGTCATGAAATCATATATGAACATAGGAAAGTTATGTTCAATTCATTCTACTTCCTCTTATGTATGGGTCCTCTCTGCTACTTCCCACGTGGATGAGAAAAGAGTTAACTGCTGGAGGAGGACGTTGGTGGCATATCACTCAATTACCCAAAAAACTTATCTACTCAATAAACACAAAAGAGCCAATACTCTTTTTAATTGAGAGAGGGCATGATGGGTCTGGCCATACCAGCTCTGGTCTCTTACAACAACATGGAGTCACCCAACTCTCCTTTATTTATAATATGCAGGTAAAGGGGGCAAGGAATGGGAGGAGCTTCTTCTGTGATGGACAGGATAGGGTGGGATTAGGGAAACCATTCTCTTAGGGGAAAATTCAAGAAGGAGATGGGAAACCACTCCCACACAGTGCCACAGGCTTCCCAGCAGTTCCTAGAAGCCAGGCATCTGTGTCCCATGTCTCAATCTAGTCTGATTCTGCTAAATAAATGGCTTCCCACACTCTTAAGTAAATACCTAGGATCAGGATTGCTGTGTCATAGCTTTAGTATACATTCTTTCATAAAAAAAAAAAAAAATCACCAGACTCTTTTCCAAAGAAAATTACTTTTCTGCATCCTAAAAAGCATGGGAATTCCATTAATTTCACATCCGTACTAGAGCTTAGTATTCTGAGTTTTTAAAATGTTTTTGCTTCTTGTTGTTGTTTGTAGTCCTCCTAATAGTTGTAAGATAGGGATTTAGGATAAAGAGAGATAAATACCGAATCTTAAAGGAAATACCCACAAACCATTGAGATGTAGAAAAAGCATAGTTCTAAATCTTCAGTGACATGCCCTTTGTCCATTCTCTTATAAAATGAAGGAAATATGCAAGGACAGGGAAAACTGGCATGAAATTGTGCAGTACCACCATGGACCCACCTCTAGTTTGGTCCCTGATATAGCCCTTCTATAAATATTGGACCCCCAGCCCATATTAGGACTTCTCACTCTGTATTCAGCCTGCATTCTCCCTTGAATTACATCTACCTTCCTAAATAAATCCCTGTCTATGCCTTTGCCTGACACGTGCTGAAATCTTTTCTGTGACATATGCCAAGAACCCCGCTGGTCCTGAGTTGAGTTCCTCTTCTCCTCTGGGAACTCCCTGGACCCTTTTCTGAAGACATCTCTTCTCCTGTCAAAGTTGTATCATTGTGTCTCGCAATGCTATTATTTTCCAATTATCCTTCCATTCATGTGCTTTTTGCCATCATTATTTCTATGTCTGTAAAATGTGTGTTTAACCTTTGTCTATTTTCCCCTTAGTAACAGATTTATTGATATATAATAGACATATCATATAACTTATCCATCTACAGTACACATTTCAATGGCTTTTAGTATATATTTAGTATTTGGTATTGGGCAACCATCACCATAATCACTTTTAGAACATTTTTATCACCTAAAAAAAAAAAAAAAAAAACACAACTTTGTATGCTTTAGCTCTCTTTCATATCCAAATACCTCCACACCTCCACCCTTAAGCAACCACTAATCAACTTTCTGTCTCCATATATTTTCCTATTCTGGACATTTCATATAGTTGGAATCATATAATATGTTGTATTTTGTGACTAGATCCTTTCATTTAAACTAATGAATTCAAAGTTTATTCATATTGTAGCATGCCTAAGTACTTCATTCTTTTTTATGACTGAGCAATATTCATTTTTGTGAATATCCCACTTTTTTGTTCATTCATTCATCAGTTGATGAACATCTAGGTTGTTTTAACATTTGAGCTATTGCTAATAATTCTGCTATGAAATATACATATACATTTTTGTGTAGATGTAACATCTTCAATTTTCTTGTGTACATAGCAAGGAGTGGTATAACTTACTGAGGAACAGTCATGTATAACGTACTGAGGAACAGCCTAAGTGTTTTCCAGAGAAACTGCACCATTTTAAATCCCTAACAGAAATGAAAAAATGGATCCATTCTCCATATCTTTTTCCAGCACTGTTAATTTCTTAATTTTTTTTTTTAGTATCACCATCAAAGTATTTGTAAAGCAGTATCTCATGGTGGTTTTGATTTGCATTTTTCTGGTGACTATTTGTTGAGTACCTTCTCATATATTGGCCATTTGTACATTATCTTTTGAGAAGTCTCTAGTCAAATCATTTGCCCACATTTTAATAGTAATATGCTTTTAGAATTGAGTTGTAAGAATTCTTCAATTATTCTACATAAAAATGCCTTATAGATATCTGGGTTTACAAATATTTTCTCCCATTCTGAGGATTGTTTTTTCACTGTCTTGAAAGTATCCTTTGAAGCACAAAAGTTTTTAAACTTGATAAAGTCCAATTTATCTAGACTTATGTTGTTTGTGTTGATGTCATATCTGAGAAATCACTGCCAGATTCAAGGTCATGAAGATTTATCACTATTTTTCTTCTATAAATTTATATTTTTCCTCTTAACATTAGGACTTAGATGCATTTTGAGCTAATTTTTTTATTATCACTTGAGATAAAGTTCCAAATTTTTCTTTGCATATGGAATATCCAAATGTCCTAGTACCATTTGTTAAAAAGATCATTCTTTCCTTGTTGAATGGTCTTAGCACCCTTACACAAATCAGTGGACCACAAGTACACTGTGTGTTATATGTCCCTAAGACCACACTCAGGCTTTATGACTTGTTGGAAGGGATTACAAGGTTCAGTGAATTCAATATACTTATAGTAACAATTTATTCCAGTGAAAGGATACAGATTAAAATCAGGGCCAGGAGCATTGGTGCACACCTGTAATCCCAGTGACTCAGGAGGTGGAGGCAGAAGGATCCCAAATTCAAAGTCAGCCTCGGTAATTTAGCAAGGCCCTAAGCAACTTAGAAAGACCCTGTTTCTAAATAAAATATGAAAAAAAGTCTGGGAATGTGACTCAATGGTTAAGTGCCCCTATGTTATCCTCAGTATCAAAAAAAGAAAAAATAAAAGTCAGGAAACAGGAAACATCCAAGTGGTGAAGTCCAGGAAAAAATGGATCAAGCTTTCATATTTCTCCTCCCAGTGGAATCACACAGAGGTACTTAATTGTCTTAGCAAAGATATGTGAGAACTCATGAAACGTGTTGTCAACCAGAAAAGTGCACTTGAATCTTGGTGTCCAGGGTTTTTGTTGGATGTCAGCCATGTAGGCATGCAACACCTGCATGACCTCAGCTATTCAGACTTCATATCTAAGAGCAAGAACAGGCATTCATCATACATAATATTGTTAGCATAAAAAATCTGTTCACACTGATACCACTTAGGCCCATGGCCTAAGGCATACAAAAACACTCTTAGCAGGCAGAATATTCCAAGAGCTTAGAGATCATCTTCCAGGTACCAGTAAAGTGTTAGTCCTGAAACAGGCAAATTTGGGGACTATTCCAGGTTTGAATGATCCAGGCATGTTGAGCTAATGCTTTCCTGTACATCTGGGTTTATCCCTATAGTCTTAATTCTATTCCATTTATCTATGCTTGCCATTGTAATACTACCACAGTCTTGATTACTGCTGCTTTGCCATTAATTTGGGATCACTAAATGTCTTTTTTAGCTTTGATCTTCCATTTTAATATTGTTTTTCCTATTCTCTGTCCTTTTAGGTCTATATGAATTTTAGAATGAAATTGCTCTCTGTGTGTGTGTGTATATATATATATATTATATATATATGATAATTCTATATATATGTATAATCCTGTATCATATTTTACTTATGATAAGTATATAAAATATATGCTTATATATTTATATATCAGATAATTCTATGTATATAATTCTATATATATAATCTAATATATATAATAATATATATATGATATAATAATAATAATATATATATATATATCCAGAGAGAGAGAGAGAGAGAGAGAGAGAGAGAGAGATTCCAGAAAGAGAGAGATTCTGAGATGACTCTCACTGACTGTGGATCACTTTGGGAAGTACTGTCATCTTGACAATGTTAAGTTTTCTGATCCATGAGTATAGAATTTCTTTTAATTTATTTGGATCTATAATTTCTTTCAATGATTTTGTTTGTTTGTTTGTTTTCAGAGTATAAGCTTTGTACTTCTTTTGGTAAATTTGCTCCACAGTATTTTATTTTTTGATTCTCTAATAAACAATCATTTTCTTAATTTCATTTTTAGGTTGGTCATGACCAGTATGCAGAAATACAATTGGTTTTGAAATATTGACGTTGTATCCTGTAACCTTTGTTAAGTTGTTTAATAAATCTGATAATTTTTGTTAATGAATCTCCAGGATTTTCTACATACAATAATATAATATCAAGTCGTCTGTTAATAGAGTTTTAATTCTTCCTTTTTAATCGGAATGCCTTTTATTTCATTTTCTTTGCTAGCTGCCCCATCTAATACATCCAGTACAATGTTCAATAGTAAAAACAAGAGTAAACATTCTTGTCTTAGTCCTGACATTTTTAGAAAAGCATCCAGGTTTTCACTATGAAGTGTGATATTAGCTTTGAGTTTTTCATAGATGCCTTTTGTGAGCTTGAGGAAGTACCTCTTTCTTGCTAATTTACTGAGTGATTTTATCATGAATAAAATGTAAATATTAAAAATAAATAAAATATAAATATGTAAAATATATGTTTATATATTTATATATATCATGCTATAGGATTTTACCTCATAATTTTTCTGCATCTGTTGACATGATCATCTCTTAATCCATTTTTTGCTATTATAACAGAATACCACAGATTGGATAATTTATACTGAACAGAAATTTATTGGTTTATGGTTCAGGAGGATTGAAGGTCCAAGACTGAGGGGCTGACATCTGGAGAGGGCCATCTTGCTGCATAATCCCATGGCAAAAAGGCAAAGAGAGAGATGGAAAGACAATAGCAAGAGAGAGAAAAGGGTGGGTTGGGGTTGTGGCTCAGTGGTAGAGCGCTTGCCTTGCATGTGTGAGGCACTGGGTTCGATTTTCAGCACCACATAAAAATAAATAAATGTGTTGTGTCCATCTACAACTAAAAGAAAATCTTAATAAATTGAATTGCTAGATCAAAGGGTAATTCTATTTTACATTTTAAGGAACCACCTTACTGTTTCCTACAGTCACTGGCTATTTTCTATTTCCACCGGCAGTACACAGGTTTCCAATTTCTCTACATCATGGACAACACTTGTCAGTTTCTGCTGTGTGTGTGGGAGTATGTGTGCGTATATAATAATCAACATGATGGGTGTGTAAAAATGGTATCCTTTTACAATTTTGACTTCATTTCCCTAATAATGAGTGATGGTATCTCTTCATATGCTTAGTGGTAATTTGTACATCTTTGGAGAAATAGTATTCACGTTCTTTCCCCAATTTGGGGAATTGTTTTCATGTTGTTGAATTATAGGAGATCTTTATATATTTTGGATATTAACCACTTATCAGATACATAATTTGTCAATATTTTCTCCCATTACAAGGGTTGTCCTTTCATTCTAAATGTTGTTTGATGAACAAAAGTTTGTTTTATTTTGATATAGTTAATGTTATCTTTCTTTTCTTTTGTGTCTTGTACTTTTGGTGTCATATTCAGGAAATCATTGCCAAATCCAATGTCATGGAGCTTTTGCTTATGTTCTCTTCTAAGAACATTATAGTTTTAGCTTACATTTGTTTGATCCATTTTGAGTTAATTTTTGTGTATGGCATAAGCTAAGGGTTCATCTACATTCTTTCGCATGTGGGTATTCAATGTTCAATCACAATTGTCGAAGCCTGTCCTTCCTCATTGAATGGTTGGCACCCTCGTGGAAAATCATTTGACCACACATGTGAGGGGTTTATTTTAGAGGTCTCTATTCTATTCCCTAAGTCTATACATCTGCCCTTATATCAATGTCATACTGGCTATTACAGGTTTGTAATAAGTTTTGAAGTTGGGAATTATAAGACCTCCATAATGTTCTTTTTCAATATAATTTTGTCTACTCAGGGTCCCTTGAGATTTCACATGAATTCTAGGATTTATTTTTCTCTTTCTGCACAAAACATTGGGTTTTTGGTGCATTTAATTGAATTAGTAAATTGTTTTGGACAGTATATCTTAACAATGTTAAGTTTTCCAATTCACGGACACATGTCTTTCTGTTTATTTGTGTCTTCCTTAGTTTTATCAGAAACATTTTGTAATTTTTAGTGTATAAAACTTTTGTTTCCATGATTAAGTTTTTTTCTAAGTATTTTATTCTTTTTGAGGCTATTGTAAATGGAATTATTTTATTTATATATTTATTTATTTTTTAGTTGTCAATGGACCTTTATTTTATTTATTTATATTCGATGATGAGAATGAACCCAGTGCCTCACACATGCTGGGCAAGCACTCCTACCACTGAGCTACCCCAGTCTGGAATTATTTTCCTAATTTGGTTCTTGGAATCTTCATCATTAGTGTATACAACTGAAACTGATTTTTTAAATATTGCTTTTTGTATCCTACAACATTGCTGAATGCATTCATTATTTCTAATGACAATTTTTGGTGTGGCATTTTTAAGGATTTCTATGTAAAAGGTCATGTCATCCACAGAGCTAGTTTTACTTTTTTCCATTTCAAAATTGGATGGAATTTTTCTTGCCTAATTTCTCTGGCTAGTATTAAAGCAATACTTTGTTGAATGGAAGTAGCTGAATCTGGCATCCTTGCCTTGTTCTTGAGCTTAGAGGAAAAATTTTCATTCTTTCACCTTTTGGTATGATGTCAGTTGTAAGTTTTTCTTATGTTGAGGTTATTTCCTTGTATTTCTAATTTGTTTTTTAAAGATTTTTTTCTCCCAAAAAGTTGTTGCATGTGTCCAAATTCTTTTTTTCTGCATGAATATATAGATGATTCAGTGGCTTTATTCATCCTTCATCTGCTAAAGTGATAGATCATTGATTTCCCTATGTTGATTCATTCTTGCATTCTAGCAATATCATGGTGTTCAATCATTACTATATGTTGCAATTTGTTTTGTTCATATTTCCTTAAGTATTTTTGCATAAATGCCTTAAGTAATATAGATTTCTATTCTTATAGTGTCTTTTCTGGTTTTGGTATTAGTATAATGCTAGCCTTATAAAGTGAATTTGTATTTTCCCCTCTTCAATTTTTTGGAAGAATTTAAAGAGGACTGGTATTAATTCTTTACAGTTTGGAAGAATTCACAGTGAAGCTATTTGGTCCTGGACTTGTCAGTGATAAGTGATTTACTGATTTAATCTCCTTATAAGTATAGGTCTGTTTAGGTTTTCTATTTCCTCATGTTTCTGTCTTGGTAGATAGTGTATTTCAAGGAATTTGTCCATCTCATCTATATTATAGAATTCATTTGCATACAGTTGTTCATTGAACTTAATTGTAATCCTTTTGCTTTCTGTAAAATCACTAGTAATATCCTCTTTTCCTTAATAGTATTAGTTAAGTCTCCTTTCAGGATTTAGTCAATCTAATTAAAATTTTGTATATTTTGTTTATCTAAAGAAACAAATCTTGTTTTTTTTTTTTATTTTCATATTTACTATTCTCTCTTTTGTTTATCCCTGCTCTAATCTTTATTTATTTTTTAGATGGACACAATACCTTAATTTTGTTCATTTAGTTTTTTTGTGTGGTGCTGGGGATTGAACCCAGTGCCTCATGCGTACTAGGCCAGGACTCTACCACTGAGCCACCACTGCAGCCCTGCTCTAATATTTATTATTTTCTTCCTATAATTCTAGGTTTAGTTTACTCTTTCTTTCCACTTACTTAAGATGTAGAGTTAGGTTTTTGATTTGAGATCTTTGTTTTCTAATCTGAGCACTGCTGTTTCTCTCTTAGGCCTGTTTTGTCTGTGTTCCAAAAGTTTTGGCATGTTTGTGTTTTCATTTTCATTTGTTTGAAGATATTTATTAATTTCCCTTATAACTTAAACAAAACACTCTTAACCCATGGGGCAAAAAACTTTGGCCCATGGGTTAAGAATGTTTTATTTAATTTCTGTACATCCATAGACTTCCCAGTTTCCTTCTGCAATTAATTTCTAGTTTTACTCCATTATGACAACAGAGAATACTTTGTGTAATTTCAATCTTTTAAAATTTTTAAGGCTTGATTTTTGACCTAACATATAGTCTATCCTGGAGAATATTCCACGATCACATAAGAAAAAGGTATATTCTGCTATTACTTGAATGGAGTGTATTATTTAGTTCCAACTGGTGTATGGTTTTGTTCAGATACTTCATTTATTTATTGCTTTTCTGCCTGGTATCCTATCCATTATTGAATGTGGAATATTTGTCTTCTACTGTTATTTATAGCTGTGCATTTCTTCCTTTAATTCTGTGGATCTTAATATATTTAGGAGCTCTGATGCTTTGTCTATAATTATTATAATGATGAATTTATACTTTCATCAAAATGTAGCATACTGTCTCTTATAACAGTTTATGATTTAAAATCTAATTTGTCTGATATTAATATAGTCACTTCTACTCTTTTTTTGGTTACTAATTGTGTAGAATGTATTTTTCTAACTGCTATAATTTTAATTTTCAAACTATACAAATCCTTATTTCTAAATGATTCTCTTACAGACAAGAAATAGTTGGATCCTATATTTTTATCAATTCTATAGAACTGGCTTTTATTTTGGAGTTTAATCCATTTACATTTAACTGATAAGGAAAGACTATTGCCACTTTGTTATGTATTCTGTCTGGCTTATAATTTCTTTGTCCCTTATTTTCTCCCTTAATGCCTTCCTTTGCATTCAGTTGACTTTCCGTGACACATTTTGTTTTTCTCTCATTTCTTTTTGTGTATACTCTATAGATATTTTCTTTGTGGTGACCATGGAGATTACATCTAACTTTCTAAAGTTACAATAACATATTTTAAACTGACATCAACTTAACTTCAATTGGATTAAAAAAAATTATTTCTTTGCCATTCTGTGCCTTGGTTTGTATTGTTGAGGCCACAAAGTACATCTCTATATGTGGTACACACTTTAACATATATTTATAATTGCTTTATGCTTTTGTTCTTTAAATTCTATAGAAAACAAAAAGGGGAGTAATAAACCAACATTACAGAAAAACTGGTTCTGATAATGGTACATTGATTTACTTTTCCCAGAGTACTTTATATTTTCATATGGCTTTGAGTTTACTGTATAGTATATACCTTTGTTTCAACTTGAAGGATACCCTTTAGCACTTCTAAAAAATTTCTCAGAAGTATTTTATTTTGTTTACAAACATTTTTAATTGACAAGTAACATCATATTTTTTGTGTACATTGTGGGAAGGGTAATCTAATGAATTAACTAATGCATTACCTTTATAGTTATTTTTGTAGTAAGCACATAACATCCACTCTCTTTATATTTTTCAAGAATACATTATGTTATTATAAACTATAGCTATATTGCTATACAATAGATCTCTTGAAATTTATTCCTTCTAACTATAATCGTGTCCTCTGACCAACATATACACGAAAATGTCCACACATCTGGTTCAGAGAACGACTCTCCCTTTAGTCTTATTCAGTCCCTAGCAATAGTCAGCTATAACTTGTTAGAGGAATGAGGTTTACAGTGGAGGCAGTAGGAGTCACATCCGTTTTGTCCAGATCCAGCCTCATTTGTAAGCAGGTGCAATGTGCCTAAGCTTCAAAGGTATGGCTTTCCCGGCATTTCCCTGCCTCATTCTTACTGCCGGAAGCCAGACTCTGTGTTTTATTTGAGGTGGTTTTATGCAACAGAGAATCTCCTGTCCTGCCCCTTACCCAGTGGTAGGTGACATCTAATGGTATTGGTTCATGCTCAGGAAATCATTCTTTCCTTCTTCATGTTCCCTAGCCACAACCAAGTTTTCCTGCCCTTTACCTATTAGCTCAAAGCTTTTGCTGCAATTAAGAAGAGTTTAGAGTTATGTCAGTGAAAATGGTAGAGTAAGGATCCTTGAAAATTCATTTTTTCTAAAAGAAAGAATGACTAAACTTGTCAGAAACAACTTTTTCGGAACTCTGCAAATTAACGAAAGCCTTGCAATGATCCGGGGAGCATATATTCAAGAAAAACAAACTAATTGCAGAATGATAAACTGGTCAGTACATATAATGCAAATTTTTATTGAGGGCACAAAGATTTCCTTATCAACTCATTTTTTTCCTCTGAAAAATAAAGAATTGACACTGAACTATAGAATTTCTTTCTTTCTTTCTTTCTTCTTTTTTTTTTTTTTTTTACCAGGGATTGAACCCAAGGGTGCTTAACCACTGAGCCACTAACAGCAGCATTTTGTAAGTAGTATTCTATAAATCTGACTGAATTATAGTACTTATAACCTCTAGGAGAAAAAGATAATTGGTTCCTACATATAAAATTAATGTCATATGATATGATTATCTCATCTAAAATTTCTTTAAACTTTCTTATTGCTTCTTTTTTTTTATTTTATTGTAAACAAATGGGATACATGTTGTTTCTCTGTTTGTACATGGCGTAAAGGCATACCATTTGTGTAATCATAAATTTACATAGGGTAATGCTGTTCAATTCATTCTGTTATTTTTTCCCTTCCCTCCCACCGCTCCCACCCCTCTTTCCCTCTATACAGTCCTTCCTTCCTCCATTCTTGCCCCCCTCCCTATCCCTAACTCTAACCCTAACGCTAACCCCTCCCACACCCCATTATGTGTCATCATCCACTTATTAGCAATATCATTTGTCCTTTGTTTTTTTGAGATTGGCTTATCTCACTTAGCATGATATTCTCCAATTTCATCCATTTGCCTGCAAATGCCATAATTTTATCATTCTTTATGGCTGAGTAATATTCCATTGTATATATATACCACATTTTCTTTATCCATTCATCAATTGAAGGACATCAAGGTTGCTTCCACAGTCTGGCTATTGTGAACTGAGCAGCTATGAACATTGATGTGGCTGTATCTCTGTAATATGCTGATTTTAAGTCCTTTGGGTATAGGCCAAGGGGTGGGATAGCTGGGTCAAATGGTGGTTCCATTCCAAGTTTTCTAAGGAGTCTCCACACTGCTTTCCAGAGTGGCTGCACTAATTTGCAGCCCCATCAGCAATGTATGAGTGTACCTTTCTCCCCACATCCTCGCCAACACCTGTTGTTGCTTGTATTCTTGATAATCGCCATTCTAATTGGGGTGAGATGGAATCTTAGGGTAGTTTTGATTTGCATTTCTCTTATTACTAGAGATGTTGAACATTTTTCCATATGTTTGTTGATTACTTATAGATCTTCTTCTGTGAAGTGTCTATTCATTTCCTTAGACCATTTGTCGATTGGATTATTTGCATTCTTGGTGTAGAGTTTTTTGAGTTCTTTATAGATTCTGGAGATTAGTGCTCTATCGGAAGTATGAATGGCAAAGATTTTCTCCCACTCTGTAGGCTCTTTCTTTGCATTGCTGATAGTTTCCTTTGCTGAGAAAAAGCTTTTTAGTTTGAATCTATCCCAGTTATTGATTCTTGCTTTTATTTCTTGTGCTATGGGAGTCCTGTTGAGGAAGTCTGGTCCTAAGCCGACATGTTGAAGATCTGGACCTACTTTTTCTTCTATAAGATGCACGGTCTCTGGTCTGATTCCGAGGTCCTTAATCCATTTTGAGTTTAGTTTTGTGCATGGTGAGAGATATGGGTTTAGTTTCATTCTGTTGCATATGGATTTCCAATTCTCCCAGCACCATTTGTTGAAGAGGCTATCTTTTCTCCATTGCATATTTTTGGCCCCTTTGTCAAGTATGAGAAAATTGTATTTATTTGGGCTTGTGTCCATGTCCTCTATTCTGTACCATTGATCCACCTTTCTATTTTGGTACCAATACCATGCCGTTTTTGTTACTATTGCTTTGTAGTAGAGTTGAAGATCTGGTATTGCAATACCTCCTGCTTCACTCTTTCTACTGAGGATTGCTTTAGCTATTCTGGGTTTTTTATTCTTCCAGGTGAATTTCATAATTTCTTGCTCTATTTCTATGAGGTACATCATTGGGATTTTAATTGGAATTGCATTGAATCTGTATAGCACTCTTGGTAGTATGGCCATTTTGACAATATTAATTCTTCCTATCCAAGAACATAGGAGATCTTTCCATCTTCTGAGGTTTTCTTTAATTTCTTTCTTTAGTGTTCTGTAGTTCTCACTGTAGAGGTCTTTCACCTCTTTTGTGAGATTGATTCCCAAGTATTTTATTTTTTTCGATGCTATTGTAAATGGGGTAGTTTTCCTAATTTCTCTTTCTGAAGATTCATCACTTATGTATAAAAAGGCCTTAGATTTATGTGCATTGATCTTATATCCCGCTACTTTACTGAATTCACTTATGAGATCTAAAAGTTTTCTGGTGGAATTTCCTGGTTCCTCTAAGTATATAATCATATCATCAGCAAATAGGGATAGTTTGAGTTCTTCTTTTCCTATTCGTATCCCTTTAATTTCTTTGGTCTGTCTAATTGCTCTGGCTAGAGTTTCAAGGACGATATTGAATAGGAGTGGTGAGAGAGGGCATCCCTGCCTTGTTCCAGATTTTAGGGGGAATGTTTTCAGTTTTTCACCATTAAGAATGATATTAGCCATGGGCTTAGCATAGGTGGCCTTTACAATGTTAAGGAATGTTCCCACTATCCCTATTTTTTCTAGTGTTTTGAGCATGAAGGGGTGCTGTATTTTATCAAATGCTTTTTCTGCATCTATCGAAATAATCATGTGATTCTTGACTTTAAATCTATTGATATGGTGAATTACATTTATTGATTTCCTGATGTTGAACCAACCTCGCTTCCCTGGGATGAAACCCACTTGATCATGGTGCACTATCATTTTAATATGTTTTTGTATGCGATTTGCTAAAATTTTGTTGAGAATTTTTGCGTCGATGTTCATTAAGGATATTGGTCTGAAATTTTCTTTCCTCAATGTGTCTCTGTCTGGTTTAGGTATCAGGGTGATATTGGCTTCATAGAATGAGTTTGGGAGGGTTCCCTCCTCTTCTATTTTATGGAATACTTTGAGAAGTATTGGAATGAGCTCTTCTTTAAAGGTTTTGTAGAACTCGGCTGAGAACCCATCTGGTCCTGGACTTTTCTTTGTTGGTAGGCTTTTGATGACTTCATCTATTCCATTACATGAAATTGGTCTATTTAAATTGTGTATGTCCTCCTCGTTCAGTTTAGGCAATTTATATGTCTCTAGAAACCTGTTCATGTCTTCGAAATTTTCTATTTTGTTGGAGTATAGATTTTCAAAATAGCTTCTAATTATGTTTTATATTTCACTCGTGTCTGTTGTGATATTTCCTTGTTCATTCCAAATTTTAGTGATTTGGGTTTTCTCTCGTCTTCTCTTTGTTAGTGTGGCTAAAGGTTTATCAATTTTGTTTATTTTTTCGAAGAACCAACTATTTATTTTGTCAATTTTTTGTATTGTTTCTTTTGTTTCAATTTCATTGATTTCGGCTCTGATTTTAACTATTTCCTGTCTTCTACTACTTTTGGTGTTGGTCTGTTCTTCTTTTTCTAGGGCTTTGAGCTGTAGTGTTAGGTCGTTGATTTGTTGAGTTTTACTTCTTTTATTGAATGCGCTCCATGAAATAAATTTTCCTCTAAGTACTGCTTTCATAGTGTCCCAGAGATTTTGATATGATGTTTCTTTGTTCTCATTTACCACTAAGAATTTTTTAATTTCCTTCCTAATATCTTCTGTTATCCATTCATCATATAATAGCATATTGTTTAATCTCCAGGTGTTGGAGTAGTTTCTGTTTTTCACTCTGTCATTTATTTCTAATTTCAATCCATTATGATCTGATAGAATACAAGGTAGTGTCTCTATCTTCTTGTATTTGCTAACATTAGCTTTGTGGCATAATATATGGTCTATTTTAGAGAAGGATCCATGTGCTGCTGAGAAGAAAGTGTATTCACTCTTGGTTGGATGGTATATTCTATAAATGTCTGTTAAGTCTAAATTATTGATTGTGTTATTGAGATCTATGGTTTCTTTGTTCAATTTTTGTTTGGAAGATCTGTCCAGTGGTGAGAGAGGCGTGTTAAAATCACCTGGTATTATTGTGTTATTGTCTATTTGGTTTCTAAAATTGAGAAGGATTTGTTTGACATACATGGATGAGCCACTGTTTGGGGCATAGATGTTTATGATTGTTATATCTTGCTGATTTATGCTTCCCTTAAGCAGTATGAAATGTCCTTCTTTATCCCTTCTGACTAACATTGGCTTGAAGTCCACATTATCTGAAATGAGGATGGATACTCCAGCTTTTTTGCTGAGTCCATGTGCATGGTATGTTTTTCCCCATCCTTTCACCTTTAGTCTATGGGCGTCTCTTTCTATGAGGTGAGTCTCTTGCAGGCAACATATTGTTGGATCTTTCTTTGTAATCCAATCTGCCAGTCTATGTCTTTTGATTGATGAATTCAGGCCATTAACATTCAGGGTTATTATTGAGATATGATTTGTATTCCCGGTCATTTGGTTCATTTTTTAAATTTTATTTATTTATTTATTTTTTTGACACAACTTGGTTCCTCCTTTATTTGACAGTTCCTTTAGGATAATTCCTCCCTTTGCTGATTTGCTTCTTTGTGTTTTATCTCTTCCTCATGGAATATTTTGCTGAGAATATTCTGTAATGCTGGCTTTCTTTTTGTAAATTCTTTTAGCTTTTGTTTATCATGGAATGATTTTATTTCATCATCAAATTTGAAGGTAAGTTTTGCTGAGTATCAGATTCTTGGTTGGCATCCATTTTCTTGCAGAGCTTGAAAAATGTTGTTCCAGGCCCTTCTAGCTTTTAGGGTCTGGATTGAAAAATCTGCTGATATCCGTATTGGTTTCCCCCTGAATGTAATTTGGTTCTTTTCTCTCCCAGCCTTTAAAATTCTGTCTTTATTTTGTATGTTCGGTATTTTCATTATAATGTGCCTTGGTGTGGGTCTGTTGTAATTTTGTGTATTTGGAGTCTTATAAACCTCTTGAACTTGATTTTCCATTTCATTCTTCAGATTTGGGAAATTTTCTGATATTATTTCATTGAATAGATTGTTCATTCCTTTGGTTTGTTTCTCTAAGCCTTCCTCAATCCCAATAATTCTCAAATTTGACCTTTTCATGATATCCCATAGTTCTTGGAGATTCTGTTCATGATTTCTTACCATCTTCTCTGTTTGTTCAACTTTGTTTTCAAGGTTAAATATTTTGTCCTCAATATCTGAGGTTCTGTCTTCCAGGTGTTCTATCCTATTGGTTGTGCTTTCTATGGATTTCTTAATTTGGTTTATTGTTTCCTTCATTTCAAGGATTTCTGTTTGGTTTTTTTTCAATATCTCTAACTCTTTATTGAAATGATCTTTTGCTTCCTGTATTTGCTGTTTTAACTGTCAATTGGTGCGATCATTCAATGCCTGCATTTGCTCTTTCATCTCAGCATTCAATGCCTGCATTTGCTCTTTCATCTCATCGTTTGCTTCTCTGATCATTTTAATTATGTACATTCTGAACTCCCTTTCTGTCTTTTCTTCTGCCATGCTGTCGTTGGATTTTATTGATGTAACATCTAGATTTGTACGGGGCATTTTCTTCCCTTGTTTTCTCATATTGTTCAGGAATCAGTGGGTCATTAAGATATTGCAGATTTCCTCTATTGACTTATAATGTCCCTGAAGATTGCTAGTATATCCCCTCTTATCCTTCAGTAGCCTGAAGTCTTGGAGGAAGTTGATAATGCGGTGCTCCACAAGGAAGCTGCCTCTCTAGGGGTGGTGGCCTTCAGGTGGGGTATATTCCCTGATAGTGGCAGAGGTGCCTCCACTTGTTGACCAATGGTCATCCAAAGGGGAACTAGCCTGCGGGCTGAGGCAAGGCCTGTTTGTGCCTGTGTCTCTGGTTTTACCGTCTTTGTGGGAAAACCTCACCTGGCAGGGAAGACTCACCCGGTGGGGAGGTCTTGCTGGTCAGTTCCCCTCCTAGAGGTTCCCCTCAACTTAAAACTACCTCCTGGGCTGGGCTGTCTTCCTCTGCAACGTTCCCAGGGGCCCGGACCTACCTCCTGGGCCTGGGAGCCTCACCCTTCGCAGGTGAGTCTCCTTAGGCTGCCTCTCCCAGAGAATCTGCCCGCCGCCCTGGAAACTTCGCTCCGCCCCTAGGCGTGTCTCTGTGTGGCTCTTCCAGCAAGAAGCCGCCTAGGTCCTGGGACCCTGCTCTGCACCTAATCGCCTGGCTATGTGGCCCCTCCTCTGAGCCGCCACCTGGAGCCCTGTACAATAGCTTCGAGACCCAGAGACCCACCACACACCTCCTCCTCCGGACAGCCACCCGGTTTCCGACGCAGTCACTAGGAGTCCAAGTAACTCACTTCACGTCTCCTCCTCCCGCCAACTGCCCGTAGCCCTAGGCAGTCACTCCGAGTCCAAGTGACCCACCCTGTTCCTCCTCCTCCTCGGGTTAGCCCCCCGCGTGTTCAGGAGCGGTCGCTAGGAGACCAAGGGACCCACCGCGCTCCTCCTCCAGGCAGGCCACCGGTGTTCAGGAGCAGTCGCTTTGAGTCCAAACAACTCACCACTCGCCTCCTCCTCTGGCAACCGCCTGTGGCTCTGATGCAGTCACTCGTAGACCAAGCGACCCGCCGCGCTTCTCCTCTTCCTCTGGGCAAACCCCCGGTGTTCAGAAGCGGTCGTTCTGGGTCTAAACAGCTTGCCACGCAGCTCCTCCTCAGGTAACTGCCCGGAGCCCCAGTGGTTTCTCCGAGTCCAAGCGCTGTGCTGAGCCGCCTCCTCTACGATGATCCCAGTTGTCCGTGTTTACCGCTCCAGCGGGGGGAGGGGCGTCTCGCTGAGCAACTCCACTTCACAAATTCCCTGCGTTCCAGGGCTACCGCCCCATCCGGGACGCCTCCCCAACGGGAGAGACTCACCCGGCGGCTTTGAGTTGGTCCCAAGTCTCTCTTTTGAATCCTGCGTCCTGGAGCAACATGAAATGCAGCCGCCCCCTAGTCCGCCATCTTGAAACTCCTCCTTATTGCTTCTTTTTTAAATATACTTTTTAGTTGTAGATGGACATGATACCTCTATTTTATTTATTTATTTTTATGTGGTGCTGAGGATCGAACCCAGTGCCTCACACAGGCTAGGGAAGTGCTCTATCACTGAGCCACGACCCCAGCCCTCACTTACAAAATTTTAAAGCCAGTATTCTAATTCACCAGCAAAAATATTCATAACTAAGAAATTTAATTATTCACATCTTTTTGTTTATCCACAAACACTGTTTGTTTATCCACAGTTTTGCCTTTGAACATTTGTTTAGAAGATCCCCCCGCTTTTTTTTTTCCCTACCAAAAACATCATAGAGCAAGAGTACAATGATTGCCTAGCATATGTGAGGGCTAGGATTGTATCCCCCAGCACAGTGGGGAAAAATAGTTGCTACAATAAATATTCTCTTCTACTTCTCCTTGGGCATATGTATGAGAATTTATAAAGATATATACCCACAAGTAGAATTGCTAGGTCATAGAGTATTTGAACACCAGCTTCATTTTATATTGAAATTGTTCTCTAGTGTGATTTTTAACAATACACATACACACCAGTCATGTTTAAAGATTCTTTTTTTTTGGGGGGGGGGGCACATCACCAACACTTGGACTTCTCAGACTTCTAAATGCTACAAATCTGGTAGATGTGAAAAAGTACCTCATTATGGTTTTAATGTGCATTTAATATTGAAGTTGAGTATCTTATGATTTTTGGTTATTTAGTTTCCCTCTAACAAACTTTGAAAATAAAATAAAATAGTTCCTATAAAGATGCCAAAAAGGGAAATATGCCTAATTACTTTGCTTAATCGTCTACATATAATTTTATCTCAAAAGGAAGAAATCCAATAAAAAATTGTAACATAAGCAGTTGTAGATATTTGATACTTCTTACTTAAACTAATTTTATGAGACAGAAATTAACCAATATACTAAATTCCTTTGAGTAAAATGCATATCTTTTTAGTTTAAGAATAGAAATTTGTTTAGGGAGTCATGAAAACTTTTAGACCCTTATTGTTACTTCCTCCCTTTCTTTCCTACTCTTTCTTTGTTCAGGAAGAATCAGTCATGTCTTAATGAAATGGGTAGAATCAGATTACAATTTCTCTCCAAATATTTCATTTTATTCATATTCATTTAAGAATCTGTGCAGCCTGGTTCTGTGGCACCTTCCTGTAATCCCACCGGTCAAGAGGTTGAAGCAGGAGGATCTCAAATTCAAAGCCAGCCTCAGGAACTTAGTGAGGCCCTAAGCAACTCAATGAGACCCTGTCTCTAAGTAAAAACTATAAAAAAGGGCTGAGGTTGTGGCTCAGTGGTTAAGTACCACTGGATTCAATCCCTGGTACCCCCTCCCCACAAAAAAAATTAGTCTGCAATCTTATTTAGTGTCTAACATTAAAACTATTTTATGTTTCTGTAAAAGTAATGTGAAAATTAAATTTTTCATTGCATAATTATCATGAAATAAAGACATAAAAAGTGTCTAATCTTTACAAAATAGAATAAAACAAATTAATCACTTAAGATCCTCTTAATTCTTAAGCAAGTATCACACCAACTGTTACCTGTATAAACTAAAAGTATATGTATATATACACCCCTATAAAAAGTCATACAGATATATGTAAAATTGAGTGGAATGTTCCTTTAGTTTAAAATCTTCGTGTGTGTATGCACTCAATATAAATATATATATGTTTATGTGTAGAATGGGAAATAATTAAATTTTAGAATCACTGAGTTTAAAAATCATAAATATTATGATCTTTTTCTCAGTTAATGAATTCTTTAAATCTATATTTGGTGAAGGTAACTCCAATCCATGCACATTCCAACATAGTCACAATCTCTGTTATTGTGTTCAAAGGATTCTTAGTTCACGAAAAGAAATCTCAGACATATCCGTATGTAAGGAAATCACACACAGAAGAATAAAAACCAAGGTGAATAGCAAGATTTATTGTTTGAAGAAATGCACCTGAAGGTAATATTTTTTTAGCCTAACTGGGGTTGCCAGATAAAATGCAGGATACTAAGTAAAATTTGAATTTCATACTTTAAAAAAATGAAAATAGTATGTCTCACACAATGTTTAGGACATATGCTAAAAACCTGTTTGTTGTTTACTGTTGTTTATTTTGAATTTAAAATTTAACTGCTTATCCTGAATTTCTATCTGACAAATCCCATAATTTTAGCCTACTCCAACTGAATAAATAGCTAAATCACTATACCCATTTGTACTTTCTAAAATATTTGCCCATAATAAAAAGTAGAACTGACAATCTTTCCTGATTATAGCAGATCCTCTCAATGAGAATTCATTTACAGAAGAATTATACGAGGTTAAGTTCACCCAACGCAAGATTTTCCTAAAGATTTCAGTTTTTCCCTATTTTCATAAAATAGATAACCTGTGAAGGAAAAATTAGCCTCGTTGTTCATTGAATCCATGGCAAATTTGGAAGAAAATATTCTAGTTTCGTAGAGAGCAGAGTAATTAATTACACAAATGGTGTCCTTGGGTGACCATGTGAATTAAATACTTTGATATGCAAGTTGTGACTTTTATGCTTCTTCCCTATGGCAATTAAGCTGATTTGCAAAACAAAAAGAAATCCTACTTAAAAAGTTTAATATGAATATATTAGTCCCTCCTAAGCTGCTTCAAATCCTGTCCCATATTTCTATAGTGTTACGCTGTAGGAGACTTGTTTTAATAGTGCTTTAAAATATTGCCAAATGTTCCCAATATTAATTTTCAGATATTTGAAGTTATTTCCTTCTCTTTTAGCATTAACTTGGAAACAGCTCTTTTTTATTTTCAAACGACTTCAAAGTTCATTTTTTTCTCTCTCTTAAAATGCTGAAAATTTGGCAAGAGTGTAAAAACCATGAGCAAACAGAGCATGAAGCTAACAGGTTGATCACCTTAAAAGGTGCTGGTCTAGTCAGTTATTTTTGAATCGTTGCTCTTTGGAAAACTAAAATGTTGGACTGTTGAAAGTAACAAAAATAAGATAACATCATGGATCCCAAAGGCCAGTTGCAAGGTTGTACAGTCAGGTTACCAGAAGGTGAAGGTGGAAATTGGGGTTACGAGATGTCAGGCTGGGAGCATTCAGAAAAAATAGTAGAGGCAAAGACTGGTGCCAACCGCAGAAAGGGCAGAGCACAGTACCCACCAAGTTTAGGTGCTGAAGACGCTGAAAGTTGTCTTGAAGATGACAGAGACTATCTCCGTTTTTTTGTATATTTTTCCCTCTCATTTTCTTACTCCCCTTTTTTTTTTCATTTTTCTCATTTCCCTCACCTTACTTTCTCTTTGATACTCTTGCTTGTTTTCCTACAGATGAGGCATAGCTTTGAGTTAAAAGAACACCAGCAGGAGAAGGGGAGAGAGGGAGGTGGTACTGGAGACTGAATGGAGCAAATTATATTCCATGCATATGTGATTATGTCAAAATGAACCCCACTATTATGTATACTTAGAATGCACTAATAAAAGCATTTTCTTAAAAAAGAAGAAAAAGAAGAACACCAGTACCTTGGTGTAATAATTCACTTAGCTGCCCCAGGAACCTGGTTCCCAGCAGAGCTTTGTGGAGAAGCAGCTGAGACAGAACTAGAGCATATGTGACACACAAAACCTCTTTGGATTTGTAATACAATCTTTCAAAATGTGCTTTGTAAATTTCAATCTTGATTTATCCACAATATAAGTTTTCCAAGTTATCCTGAGGCTCACTTACCATATTATTAAAATATGACTTTAGACTCTTAGTTTGGGAAATGTGGGGATTATCAATGAGAATTCCTTGAACAAATTCATTTTATACATTATCATACATTTTGCTTAATACAACTTTTGAGGACAAAATCCTATGTTCCCCCATTTATAAAATTCAACTTTCAGACCACACTTTGAGAATGAGTTCTTTCTGTGATGATGGTCTACATTTCATTTCATTTTCTAGAGCTTTAGTATATTCAACAGATAAAATTAAAATAAAATATACATTTGCTGTGTATATTTTAAATGCGCACTAAATGTAAATGTAAATACTGGGCATGGTGGCACACGCCTGTAATTCCAGCACCTGGGGGAGGAGGGGTTGAGGCAGAAGGACCTCAAGTTCAAAACCAGTCTCAGCAAAAGCAAGGTGCTAAGCAATTCAGTGAGACCCTGTCTCTAAATAAAATACAAAATAGGACTGAGGATGTGGCACAGTGGTTGAGAGTGCCCCGGTGTTCAATCTCCAGTACCCCATCCCAAAAAAAGTAAATGTAGGAAAGATTGATTAAAATTTAAGCACACATAGAAAGAGGATGATTGTATGGACTGAAAAAATAGTGGTCACTTACTGAAAAGAATAACAATTTTCCATTGTAACCTTTAACCTTCCACTTCTGGGCTTAAACCCTAGAAAATACTTGGGACTAGATGGACTATATTAGTCAGCTTTCCTTCACTGTGACAAAATACCTGATATAAATAATTTATAAGGAGCAAAGATTTATTTTGGGTCATGGTTTCATGGATTCCCCACTGTCACCTGGTCATGTTGCTCTGGACCTATGGTGGCACAGAACATCATGGTGGGGAGCCCTTAGTGGAGGAGGTTGCTCACCTCATGGTGGCTAGTGAGAAAAAGAGTGAGGAAGGGGCTAGGGTCCCAACCCCTCCTGTGACCTAACTTATTTCCACTGGGACCCAGCTCCTAAGGGTTGCACCACCTCCCAATAACCCCACAGGCTGGCAACCAAGCCTTTAGCATATGGCCCTTTCAAAGACATTTAGAATCCAAAAGATAATATGGAGATTGACCCATTTCTCTGTTTACTAGTCACTCTTTTTATTCTCTTTTATCTATATTAAAAGTATTTATGTTCCTCCGTTTTAAAGATGATTCCCATCTTTACCATCTTATTTCATTTATGAAAGTAAGTCCAACTATTCCTTTTCTTTTTTGTTTTCCTATGAGCAAAGAATGCACGTGATCTAACCTTCTACTTGTGCATGTCCAGACAAATGCTAGACGTTACAAGGCACCTGAAAGGCTATTTTGACTGTAAATATCACTCCCCTGTGTTTGCCACTTAGTCTAAATGTGTCCCTTTATTTATCCTTCGTAAGCTATGATATTGAAACTATTGCTTGAAATAGACATACTATCAGGGCCTTCTTAAAACAATTACCCATTACTGAACATTATCACCTCAGTCCTGAGAATATCTTGTTTCAGTAACCCAGTAGAGATTTAAGGGAATAAGATAAAGGGGAGAAAAGTGAGTCTTTTTGGAGGGAAAGGCTCCAAAGGGATAATACAAAAAGCAAGAGGTTATGAACATTTCTCTCTCCACCTACTTCAGGTGTCCTTGTCATTACAACCATTAAAAACATTGACTATGCTACTATCAGAGGCTGTCTCCTTCCTTCTGCATGTATGTTTACACCATCTGCTTTCCCTATTTTTATCCCCCATCAAGCTGTCACATATCTTCACTTACTGTAAGAAACAGAACTACAGAAACAACACACACCAGTTGAATTTGTGCACAACTAAGGTATCTAAAAAAGATGAGGATAAAATCTTATTAGGAAGAATATAGAGCAAGTCTGTTGTATGTGTCTAGTCTCCTACTGAATCAATTGAAGTTTTAGATGAAAGTGTTTATCCGCAGCAAATGGGTGGAAATATTTGTGAGTTGTTTCTAGTAGGGAGGATTCCTGCCACTATGAGGCCAGAGGAGATGGCTTTAAAGTGGTACAGAGTCAGAATATATCTTGATCAACTTAGAAGCAAAGAAAGCAAGTTATTGTGGTCACAGAGAGCAGGAGAGTTTTTCTCATTGATTCAAGAAGGCACAGGAACTAGAAGGAGAAGGTGGAAGCAGAATGTATAGAAATCACTATGTGAAATTTTTTGCTGAAACAGAATACATAACATAGTCAATTCAGTTTTAAAAGCAATAGATGAAAAGAACCTTGGGAGCATTTCAAAAACTGTATATTAAAATGTTCGTTTCCTAACTGTCATTTAATTCTGCGTGAGTGTGCTTTTCTTTTGTACCTTGGATACATCCTTTAAAGCCCTGGTACATGGGGAAAGAAGTAATAAAAATATCAATCTGTTTTTACAGCTAAGAAAAAAAAGTGTTTATCAGTAACTGTAGGAACTAATAACCATTGATGTTTCTCAGAAGTAACTTATTTCTGGTAGGTTTCGGAATCAAATATACAGGGGAATTCTAAAAGACAAAAGAGAAAAGGACCATTTTGTGGTTGACAGTAATAAAACTGATAACTATGAAAAAGAGTTCAGAAATGCTTAACACATTTAAAAATAAAACCACTGTGATAGGAAAAGGAAAAATAGGGCATGAAAGTTACATTATGCCATGTCCTTCTAAAACCCTTCAAGGGCTTACCATATAGTCTGTGCATCATTTTGTCCTTTCTGACCTCTGTAAATTTCACGTTTTGCTGGTCTTCCCCTTCCCACTCAACACTCAAGCTACGGTGCAAGTCAGTACCTTATTACAAGTTGCTGTCTCCTTTTGCCCCTCTCCCTTTGCCAACTCAAAACTGGTTACCATTCCTTTATTCTTCAGATTTCAGGTAATCACATGCTGGATTAAATTTGCTTGCCATAGTACCATCAGGATAGATGATGGATGAATAGATAGATAATATAGATAGTAATTATACAGAATAGATAGATGGATAGATTAACCAGGTATCAGTCATACATTTACAAATACCCTATTCTTTCAAAAAGCCATATTTTTGAAGAAACAACTTTGTATTTAATCTTACTAACAGAATAGTGGGATGGTATAGCTAGGAGGAAGGTATATTTAAAACAAAATAACATCATCATGCCCTTAATGAAATTCGTCATCCAATGTACTTGTCATCCCATAAAAAATATAATGACTAAAGGGTTTTCAGGGAGCAGATATGGTACCATATTGAAGCTCCTCTACAAGGAAGATGACAATGATATGGCTGACTTAAATGCTCTGAGGGTTGCCATCTTTGAATAGCAGCAGAAGAATATATGGATATTTTTATGTGCTGAAATGATTCAGAGGTCACCACTTACTGATTGAGGGATAATTTATTATTAGTTAATGCAAACAGACCATTTCAGTGTCTACACACAACTAGACCTGGAGGCTTACAAGAACTTTCAATTAATATCAAATATTTCAAGAAGAGTAAAATAATTTCTTGAACAAAGTATGAGACACTATGCTAAATTCTTTCAAGGAATATATATAAAATGCCTTCATCCACCTTTTTACCATAGTGTAGGTCATACAGATATAATTGGTATTTGTTAAATGAATGGAGGGTGATTATCATTTTATAGCAATCAGGAACTTAACAGAGTTAGTGACTTGCCTAACATCACATAAGTAATCAGTGGTAGCATATGAGGCATAATAATTTACTACTTGGGAGACAGGTCAACTCACCTTTCATATGCTTTTTCATTTGTCTCTAGAAACATTTTTTTGACAGCAAAATAAGTGTATGAGTTTATGATTGGAATCAGTGGTCCTATATAAACAGAAACATAGCTCCTTGTCTCCTCCTAACCTCTACACAGACAAAATAATAAGATGCACACCTTTTCCACATATACCATTCACTAAATCATGTATTTAGTTACTGTTTAATGTTTTGAAGTACTTACTAATATTGTACAAATAAAGATTAAGCAGTTGTGTTGACTACCATTATTTTCAGCAACAGAATCAGATACAACAAACAACTAATGAGTAATTTTTATGTACAAGCCAGACATTGACTTCTACTAGCACTTGGTATTGCTTGTTTTTTTTTTTAACTTTCATAGTAATTATAAACATGTAGGTACTATTGCCATTTCTAGGATTTTACAGCTTAGGAAATTCAGCCTCCGAGAGGTTAAATGACTTTCTCAAAGTCAAACAATTAAATTTCAGAATCAGATTAAAATTTAGTAAAATAATTTTTTAAAAACAGTCACCATTCACATCAGAAACAAAATTCAGCTTCAGAAGCCAGATAAATAAAAGAGAATTATTGAGACATTGATATTATGTGTCAAATTTTTAGACTTGTTATTTTTGCTATTTGAATTTTGCTCTAATTAAGGACTAAAGAATTAATTACTCCTTAGTATATATTTTTTGATCCTAATAACTGCAGCCGTGTTGTCATTTACTTGTTTTTTGTGTGTGCTGAGGGCAGATTGAACAGGCTAATTGGGAGACATTTTCTCAATCTTTTTTTGTATTTAGCTGAGAGATAAAATACACAAATAAACAAGTTCTATATATATAAATAGCATCATTATCATATATTTTTAAAGTGTAACAGAGAAATTATATTCAGTTATCAAGTACAAATTGAAATTAACCCATCATTTTACTTACAGTAGAAGACAGGATGGGACTTTGGCACAGGTGTTTAGAAGCTCTTCTACCGATGACTCCAGTAAAAATACAATTCCATTTCATTTATGCCCAAGATTCATCCTGGAAGGTAGGAAATGTCTTAATTGGTTGTGTTTTAGTGGGAGTTTTATTTCCATCAAGATGTTTCCAAACGCTGTTTACTTAAGAGATGCTTTTAAAAATATATACATGAAGGAAATGAAATGATGACATTGAATTGGGAAGTATTATCTGAGTTTTCAAATATTTACAGTGTGTCTGGTCATTTGAGCTTTAAGATATCTAGATGTAGATCCAGCTTGATAGTTCACATCTATGCAACCTTGACCAAGTTCACTCTACTTGCTAAACTTCACTTTCCTTATCTGAGAAATGTAGATAATAAAAAATACCTACATCACAGGGAAGTTTTGAGGATTTGTGATTATGTACTGGTGCATAACACAGTGCTTCACCCATAATAAGTGACCTATAAATTGTAGATATTTTTATTAGTATAGATACAAGGTATCTACAAATACTATTAGTTCCTGCATGTGTGTGTGTTGGGGGATGGGATTGTCAAATATTTTAAACAGGAGTTTGATCTGCTTTAAATGTCTATTTAAAACTATAATTCTGAAACAGTTTCACTCATGCATCTAAGATGAGGCTAGGCAGTCTCCATGTCTATTCTTGTTCATATGTCTGTGAGTTAGCTGGCTAGTCTGCTATCTCAGCTGGGGTGGATAGGGTGACTCAGTTCTGCTCCATGTCTCTTTATCTCCAGTGTAGGGCTTGGCAGGCCAAATTCAGCCTATCATCTCCTTTTTGATGTTGTTGTTGTTCGTTTGAGGAGTGCTGGGAATTGAACCAGGGCCTTGCACATGCTAAGCGTGAGCTCTACTGGTGAGCTAAACCCCCATCCCCACCACCTGTTTTTATTTTTTTTTTATTTTTTAATTTTTTTTTAATTTATTTATTTATTTTTTGACGGTACTGGGGATCGAACTCAGGGACCACCTGTTTTTTTTAACTGAAGTTTCATTGGATCAAAGACCTGCCCATTTGTTTATATATTTGTGTATGACTGTGTTTATACCACAACAGCAGAATGAAGTAGTAATGATAAATGCCATACAGCTCACTGAAACCTGAAATATTTACAGAAAACATTTGCCAAACACCTGCTCTAAAAGACCAGCCTAGACATGTCCAATTGATGATAAAGATATAAAGAGTAGACAACCAACCCGTAAGTCCTTTTTGAGACTCACTATGTCACATCTGCTAATGTCCAATTGACCAAAGCATGTCACATGCCTGAGCCATGAGCCCAGAGTCAAAGAGAAAGGCACTGCAGAGTTGCATCATAAAGAAGAATCAAATGACTGGGACCAATAATCCCATCTACCACAGCAAATTTTCAGAATCTTTCTTTTAGAGGAATGTGGACATGTGTATACTTCAAGTAATACTTTGGGTACACAAGGCAGCAATGATCTATCTAATATTTGAAAAACTTTTTCCATAAAAAGGCTAGATATTAAATATTTTAGACTTTGTGGGTCATGTAATGTCTATCATGAATACTCAAATCTGTTGTACCATGGAAGGAGTCATAGATCATATGTAAACAAATTTGAGTGTAGCTGTGTTCTAATAAAGTTTTATTCACAAAACAGGCCATAGTTTTTCTGCCCCTAATCTATTCCATAGGGAAAATAAGAAAATTGGGGCATAAGGAACTTAGACAATTCACCTAGGATCATATAACTAATTGATGATTAAATGGGATCAAGTGTTATAGTCAATCAGGCGTGGTGGCAATGTCTCTAATCCCAGCATTTTGGGAAGCTGAGGCAGGAGATTATGAGTTCAAACCTCAGCAATTTAGCAAGACCCTAAGCAACTGAGAAAGACCCTGTCTCTAAATTTAAAAATATAAAAAAGAGTTGGGGATGTGGCCCAAAGACTAAACACCCCTGGGTTCAATCCCTGGTACCAAAAAAAAAAAAAAAAAAAAAAAGAATTATAGTCATATAGTCCCAGCAGATATGTTTTCTTTGGGTCCACAGGAAGTTATAAACAGATTTGAACTGTTTGTCAATATGTAAAAATTGAGAATGTTTGCATAAATATCTGGATATTCAGAATTTCTTAAAATTTGAAACATTTGGAAATGTTAGACTTATATTCCCACAAATCAGCAATTGACTGGAGCTAAGTAAATGCCATTCCATTAAATGTACTCTAAGTTCCACCCTTTCCCATGACCTTGCATTTGACTGAGCTCAATCATTTATGTAATTTTGCTGGCCCCTGTGGGCATACAGAGTTTACTACCATGGACTGAGCCCCAGTCTCCTAATGTCCCAGTCCTAGGTCTTTTCCATTTGATGACTTGAAGAGGTCAAGCGAGTCCAATATGGTAAGGTGGAGGTTTTAAAACTTGATTTTAGATTTTAAGAACTCCTTTGTCTATGAAGAAGTATTTTCCTCCTCTATGGATTTCTGGAGATGATGAGACTTTCTGATTTAATTAGTTTAGAATCCATAAAAATGTGTTTCAGATAAGTGATTTGTGACCAAATCTCTCCTTTATTACAGTCGAAGGTATAATTTGTAGTACATACCGAGGTGATTTTAATCTGTGGACTGTCTTAAATAAATATTTCTTAACACCTGAGTTGGAATTATTGGAAGAGAAAATGGGGGCGGGGGTGATTTAAGGAAAGTATTCCCTCCACATACTTCTGCACCTATCTTATTAAAACTTTATGGTCATTAAATGAATTTTATGTGGGAGAATTATTTGGTGCTACAAGAACTGATAAGATACATTCATAGATATTATTTGTCTTTATTTGAAAATAGGTGAAAGAACCGACATTCTTAGAAAATTCTACCTCCTGCACTGAGGTTTGTACATGTCACGTATCTTTTGGGTAACTGACTTCCTTTGCTCAGGGATCAAGACAACCCCCTGACCAGGATTAAAGATACTTCATCATCCTAATTTACATCATACAACAAATACCTACAATAACATCCCCCAAAGACTAAGGGTCATGCACTAGGGTTGTAGTTCAGTGGTGGAGCACTTGCCCAGCACATGAGACTCTGGGGTTGATCCTCAGCACCACATAAAAATAATTAAAATAAAGGTTAAAAAAAAGACTAAAGGTCATGTCTATGGAAAGAGGAATAGAAAATGGAAGGAAAGTAACTGATTATTTTTTTCTACAGTGTGTTAGGTGATTTACTGACATTAATTCTCATTGAGTCCACAAAAGAATACATTGGTGTAGATGCTTTTATTATTCCCATTTTGCAGTAGGGAAGACTAAAGTTTAGAGAGTATATGTAACCTGCCCAAAACCTTCCTAAGTGGAAGGAGTTGCATTTTTAATGCACATTTCATACTCCTGTGTTGTGAGTTGCTTAGGAGCAGAGTAACCACAACAGATGTGTCCAGGAGACAGAAAACAAGAGGATATACTAATAGTTGGCTTTCTATTTAGCTAGCTAACTTGACTAGATGAGAGCAAGGCCCAAAATCAGGTCTAAAGGCATGGATCAAAGATAAAAAACAAGCAAAGTTTTTATAAGGCTTCCAGATTATGAAAAGGTATCTCTGTGATTACACGCTGAAGAGGCTGGTGCTGTTGTGCCTATTCTGGCAGCCAAATGAAAAACTCTTGCTTTGGGAGATTTCTTCAAAGAAGAGTTGCCAATTTGCAGAATTCTAATAAAAGGCTTTCACACACTCATCAATCCATTCTGAGCTATTGTGGCATTCTTTTTGTCAAGGATTTCAAGTGAGATTATTTGCCTGTAGTTATTAAGGTTCTTGTAGAGGCATAAAAAGTAAGCTTCCTTCAAAAAGGATTTAACTCATTAAGTTCTGTTCTTTCTAACCTACCCCCTTGCATTATTTTGTCCACCTCTCTGAGAAAATCAATGCATATTCCCCTTGTCCTGCAAAACTGCTGACAGTCATGCTGAGAGAAAATTTGTAAGAATGCCTCTAAGTGTGATATAAGGTGAAGTCTAAGATGTAAATACATAGAAATCGTTTTCAAAAGAGCTATTTAAGCCATTGAGTGCAATTTGCAACAAAATTTTGTACACACTCTTGCATGCCTAATTGAACACGAAGATGCACACGCAAAACATCAGATGTACAAAAAAATTTTGTGCACAGATTGACATTCTAATCACCGCCCATTTAGTCATTGACATAAATGACTCAAAACGTAGGCACAGGGCTGCATCAAGCTCTTCTTCAACATTTAAAAAGGTTGTTTTGTTTAAAAAAAAAAAAGTGGGAACTCATCTGACAGACTAATCCTAATCAAATGGTAATTATCATCTAATTGTTTATTTTTTTCTTCAACCTCTGTCTCCTTTATTTTATACTGGTTAAGTTTTAACATTTTTGTAACTCATTTTCTATTTTTTCTTATCCTCTCCAGGACGATTTACTGCGTTACTAATATTAAGACAGTCTACATTAAGCAAGGCAGCAAAGCTTAAGTAAAATAGAGATTTACATATTTAAATTATCATACTACCTGGTTGAGATCATCCTACCTAAATAAAACAAATCCTTTTGGAAAACTGGTTTATGGAAGTTGAAGTAGGAGGAAAACTCAAATTTTTAAATACTTAAATTAGGATATGTAAACTTTTTCACATATGTGATATCATTAATGATGTGGAACCATTCTGAAATGGCTATGGGAAGTCCATGTGTAAGACAAACCAATCTGGCCGTTTTGAACAAAGAAATGTTCAATACATGATATTTTGTGCTTACAAAATAGTTAGAAGGACTAAGGGAGCAAGATTTCCTAAGAAGTAGGAACCTAACTGTTCTAAACTTCTACAACCTGTCTGTCCCTCTACAGGAGCTGCAGGGGACATCACAGCCAGCAATCGGGAAGTAAAGTGCAAGAGTTATCACATCTCCTGTGCTATGAACTAGAAATCAGAGAGCCACCGACAGATCTGTTGGATGCAGAATCACACTATGCTAACTAGATCTATACCAGCAAAGTGGTTATTTTATGTGCTAATGTCTCTCCTAATGTTAAATGCTGTTATGAATAGAAGTGTTGGGTGAATGCCTGTGATTGGTGGAAACCTGGAACCTCAGCTATAAAAGAGTTCAGAAATGTAACTTTTCAGTTGATCGGCATCTGCCTTTCAAGAGAATACTCTTAATAGGTGAAACTGATGTTGAATGTGGCAGCCTACCACATCTGCTATGCCAAAGGACCAGAAGAAAACCTGTTCACAAATTTGTTTTAAAAAATTGAGAAACTGATATGTTGGGATTGGAGGCACATGCCTCTAATCTCAGCAACTCCTGAGGCTGAGGCAGGAGGGTCACAAGTTGGAGGCCAGCCTCCGCAATTTAACGAGACCCTATCTCAAAATAAAAAATAAAGAGGGTTGAGGATGTGGCTCAGTGATAGAGCCTTTCTAGGTTCAATCTCCATTACCACATGCACACACATGCACACACACACACACACACACACGCATACACACACATGCACACACACATTACAAAACAAAATGTGGTAATTACTGATAAAGTGCTAACTGTGCTAGCAACGAGTCAGGAAATGTTTCAAAAGAATGTAGTATTTGAACTTGGCATTAAAGAATAAGTAATGTGAAGCAAAAGCAAGCTAATAATTATAGATTATAGCATTTTTCAGGTTACAGAATATATCTGATAAAATTAGATAAACATTTTCCCTGCTTCATAGATAAAAACACGGGTTGAGACACACACCTGAAAAGTGGCAGAGTTGGCAAATGAATTCAAGCCTGTTTCACTCCAATCGCCCTGATGGAACATATCATGTTGGCACTCTCAGAGGGATTTAGAAACACAGGAATGTAGAAATGTGCATTTCAGTCAGAGAAAGCAGTTTGAACAAAACTATAGTGAAATTAAAGTTGGAAACAATTTAGACAATTAATTGTAAACAACTAAAGGCTAACTGATTTTTGGCTGCAATGCAAAGAATACAAAAAATGTCAACTAGAGAGCAAAGGTAAGTTAGATTAGACAGTAGAATTTTGAATAACAGACTAAAGCATCTGTTGGCAATAGGGGTCCAAATAATTTTTAGAAAGGCATGATTACTGCAGTGATGTATAAAAATCATGCATTAATTTGTTAAACTGAAAATGAAGTGTGAGAAAGACTGGAAAATGGAATCGTTTCTTTATCCATTGATCTTATTGGTGGGCACCTAGGTTATTCCACATTTTAGCTATTGTGAATAGTGTTGCAGTTAACATATATAACTATATATTTTGACACATGCATCAGCAATAAAGAATGCATGTGTCAAAATATTATTCTTGGCACCCTGAATTACAGAGACTATATCCTTTCTAAAAGTGCTTGTAAAACATTTGTAAAAATTGAATGGTGTATTATAATATTGTAAAACTCTCAATAATTCCAAAAAGAAGGAAATGTTACAGAATTCTGTAGTGTGAGAAGTACAGAGGTTAATAGCAAAATAATAAAAAAAAAATCTACCTGAAAAAATTGAAAAACAATTCTTAGGTCAAAGTTGAAATACAAAACAAAAATTGGAGAATTTCTTTTATATAATAAAAATGGAATACAGTAAAAACAGTTATCAAAGGAGAAATTATGGAACTGAATCTCTACATCTAAAAAATCAAAAACTAAACTAAAAAATCAAAATACATAAACTACTCAAATTTTTAAAACCCAGGAAAAGAATAAAACATAAAATGAAAGAAAACATAATTAAAGAAATATGACAAAATCAAGTATTAATGAGATAGAAGGTAGAAAACTGTAGAAATAACAACTAAATAAAAAACTAGCTCTTGGGAAGGGGGGAATTCCTATATCATTAGGTATCCCAATAAAACAGGAAAGGGAACCACAAGTGTACATCATTAGAAATGACAAGTGGAGAATGACCATCATCTGTTTTAAATGAGACTATTTTGCACAAATATATGCAATTACATTTTAAAACCTAGAAAAATAATTACTTCCCTAAGAAATGCATTATAAAATTTGAGTGCAGTCCAAATAAGAATACAACATATTTTTATTTCCCACATAAAAATAGACAGTTATAAAGAATTGACCTGTATAAAAGCACAAGAGCTATATGGCTTCCCAGGGGAATTCTACCAAATCTTTGGAGGTCTGCTGATTCTAATGCTTCTACCACAATTACAGAGCATATAGAAAGAAAGAAAATTTCCAAATGCTTTTTAATGTGGTAAGTGTTACATTGATAGCCAAATGAAAACTACAGTCTGGTATCACTTATAAATATTTGATGCAAAAATCTTAAATAAAACATTAGCAAACAGAATTCAGCAGCACATTAAAAAATAACATATTATTTGGGATTACATAACTAATAGGGGTTTATTTGACCATTCAATGGTGGTTCAACATGAAGAGAAAATGAACACAATTATCATATTAATAGAATGAAGAAGAAAAAACACATTATCATCTTTATAAGATGCATAAAACTATGTCATGAAATTCAGAAACCATTAATTTTTAAAGATACTAAATTAAATAGAAATTGAAGGATACTTCCATACATATAAGCACATGGCCCAAACCAGCATATTTCTCAGTTGGTAAACATCGGAGATTTCCATGCTGAAATATGCTTAAGATCTCTGCTACTGCTTACTTTGTATTAGGTGTAAGTAGTTATATAAGAGAAAGCAAATGAAAGCATGAGTCTAAAACAGATGGTATGGTTTTATAGCTGAAAACCCAAAAAGAATCAATGGGAAAATACTAAAATAAATTTTAATAAAGTATCAATGAATAGTAAAATTAGAACAGAGAACACAACAGACTTCATATACATAACCAATCAAAAGGTATAATGGGAAAATAAGCCATATCTACAATACAAAAATATTCTTTTATTTGACAGGCAGTTAATAAAGCATAGGCTTCATTCAATTATGAGGAAATCTATAAAATGTTTCTGAAAAAAACACAAGTAAACTAGAACAAACTGATGACTTTATATTATGAAGACAGTAATTCTTCTCAAGTTAACTTATAAATTAGTATGTCTCAATAAAATTACAATTGGGTGTTTTGTGTGTTAAATAAGTTACTTATAGAGTTCATTTAAAAATCAAACAAGCAAAAACATGCAGAAAAATTGCTAAAAATAGAGGGCATTGGCAGAAAATGATCAGTCATACCAAATCACAAAACATATCCCTCTGTACCAAAAATAGAGATTAAACAAAAAAGAACACTCCAAAGACCCAATGCATAAGAAAATGTAGTGCATGCTAAGACTAATATCTGAAATTAGTGTGCAAAAGCGAACTTTTCATAAGTGGTCTTGGGACACCTGGATTCTTGGAATTGGATCCATTTTTTTGTGGTAGAAGGGGAATTGTCAGAGATTAAATGTATCTTAAAGGATATATATCAACTAAATAAAATTGTGAACTTTGGAACATGATATGAACAAATAAATCCTAAAAATAAAATGGTGAAGATATTTGGGGAAACCTCACAATAGTTATCAATGATATTAAGAAATATTAGTTGATTTTGAAAGATTAAAATGATATCAGTGTTGACTTTTTTATAAATTTTATTGTGGAAAGAACAATTTACATTAGATCTAGTCTCTACCAGATTTTTGTGTGTTTGGTGACGGGATTAAACCCAAGGCTTCATGTATGCTAAGCACTTGCTCTGCCACTGGGCTATCCCTCCCCCCCCCGTGCGCTCCTCCTAAAAAATTGTTCAGTATAGTGGACTCTTGTTATTATGTGAGTTTATGTTTTACAGTAGTTCTCTAGAACTTATTCATTTTGCGTAATGAAAACCTCATGCCCACTGGTCAGCCATTTCCTATTTCTTCCTCTACTCCAGTCCCTGATAACCACCATTCTATTTTCTGATTCTATGAGTTTAACTATTTTAAATACCTCATAGAATTGAGGTCATGTAGGATTTGTCCTTCAGCAACTAGTTTATTTCACTTTATATGTTATCTTCAACATTAATCCATTTGTTGCAAATTACAGGATTCCCTTCTTTATAGCTGAGTAATATTCCAATGTATATATGTACCTTTTTTTTAACCATTCTTCCATTGATGAACAGTTAGGTTATTTATACCTCCTGACTATCTTGAATAGTGCTGCAATGAACATTAGAATGTTATTATCTGTTAGAGATCCTGATTTCAGTTCTTTTAAACAAATACTCAGAAAAGATTGCAGGATCATATAGCAGCTCTATTACATTTTTGTGAGAAATCTCAAGAAATGTACTATTTTCCATAGTGGTTACACCACTTTTCATTCTTAACAACAGTGTACATGGTTACAATTTCTCTACATGCTTGCTTGCAAATATTTCTTTTTTGTATTTTGTTTTGTTCTATTTTATCCTGACAGTTGTGAGATGATATCTGATATTGTGGTTTTGATTTGCATTTCCCTGCTAAGTAGTGATGTGATGCATCTTTATATATATATATATATATATATATATATATAGAGAGAGAGAGAGAGAGAGAGAGAGAGAGAGATATTTATTATTTATATATTTATTTTGGCTCATGGTTTCAGAGATTTCGATACACGGTTGGCCAGCTTCATTACTTTGACTCAAGATGAGGAAGAACATCACAGCAGAAGGGCATGGCACAAGAAATCTGCTCTCCTTGTGGCAGCTGGGAAGCAGAGTGAGAAGAGAAAGGGGTTGAGGACAAGAAAGAGTTCCCAAGGGCACACCCCTAGGACCCACTCCTTCTAACTAGTTTCCACCTCCTTCATTTTTCACCATCACCTAATAATCCATTCAGTTATGAATCCCTCAATGGACTGGATCCATTGATTAGGTCACAACTCTATGATTCGGTTACTTCTCCAAATCCCCATCTGAACATTGCTGCATTGGGGAGCAAGTCTTCACACATGAATCTTGGAGGGACACTCATGTCCAAACCATAACAGAAACTAAAAAAAATAGGTCTGAATAAATTACACAGAATGTATTAAAAATTGGCTAAGAGATGGAATACAAGGAAGAAAACTTAAGCAACCAGGAGGATAGAATACAACTATTTTTAACATACTTCTATTAGAAATATTGGAATAAAATAATAGAATGAGAAAGAAGAAATATTTGAAAACCTAATGACTGAGAAGTATGCAGAACTGACATACAATATGGATCATCTATGTAAGAAAAAAAATCAAGATTTTTAAGAAAAGAAATCCACAAGTACATCATTATGGAAAAAACATACAATAACAAACACCATAGAAGATCTCAAAACTAACCCAAAAAGAGAAAAAAAACACAAATATAAGAGATTATAATTAAAATGGCAGTAGCTGTCTCAACAATAATAGTAAAACTAACAGCCAATGGAATAATATTGTATTTGCTCTTAAAAGAAAATAATTGTCAATTTATGTCAGAATTTTATTCTCTTATACTAGGACTCAAAAAATGAATGTCAGATAAAGAGATTTTCAAACAAAAAGTGATACCAGTAATGTGCTGATGAATATTTTATCGCTTACTCTGGAAAATGGAGGCATGAACAATGAAGGTCACTGAATACACATTTGAGAAGAGATTTGCATTAACAAACGTTACATAGTATTTCCAACATACAGAAAAAATAAGTCTCAAAATTGTACATAACAGAAAAATGCAGTGAAATAATTCATAAGAGAAAGTTTTGAATATTTATTACTTTATTTTAAATATAATTGATTTACTTGCAACTGTTCCTAATTTAATTTTTAATAATGCCTGTGTTTTACAACCAGCTTGCAAAGTTCCTGAAAATTTAGCCTTTGGCTATTGAGGGTTGGTCCACACCAGTTCACACACAGCACTTATTATTTTCTAAGCAACTTTTACTAGAGAAACTTCTAGAGAATGTTAATGCTCTCCAAAGTTAGTTCTGAAACACAAAAAAAAAGGTGTGCAAGGAAATTGATAACTAATCAATTTGACAAACTGATAATTATGCCTATTTTAGTGGATAACAAAACATGATGAAACTAAAGAAACAATAATAGTATGTAAGATGGGAGGGAGAAATTACATGAAACTTTCTAAGATTTTTGTTTAATTCTGGAGGAGGGAGATATTAGATTTTATTAAGTATATATGTTAAAATTTTAATGAAAATCATTTAAAAAAAAGAATATATAACTGACAAACCAGTGAAGTGGAACAGTTAAATTACCACACACACAAAAAAATCCTTGAGCAAAGCACTAACAGAAGCCAAAAGAAGCACAGAAAATTATGTTAAAAAGAAAACACAAAATTTCAAAATCCGTAAACCCAGCAATGACAATAATCACAAGAAATATAAATAAACAAATCCATTTTTAAAGAAGCATGCATTCTCTGATTGGTGTTCAAAATATGCATTATACACTTTTTACAAAGGGCATATACTTAAACATAAGGACAGAGAAAAAAACAAATTAAAGAATGAGAAAATATATATACCAAGTATTTGTCAAAGGAAACCCAATGTCATTAGATCAATCCCTGTGTGTCTAAGTATCCTTGTATCTGAAATGCAGATAATATAGGTTCCTAACGTATAAGGTCATTTAGAGGATTCATTGACTAAATATGTGAAAGCACTTAGGACACATCCTGGAACATCATGAAATATAGTTGAAAAAAAGAAGATCCCACATATTTGGAACATTTAACAACCACTACCAAAAAAACAAAACAAAACAAAATAAATAAATAAATAAATAAATAAATAAATAAAACACCAATTACTAGCTAATCCATGTAAAAATGAGAATGTTTAAAACCCACAAAACTTAAACCTAAACAAAAGTGAAAAATAAAATTCACTATGTGCACCAAAGGTGGAAATGGCTAACTTTATTTTTATTAGAAAAAGAGAAAGGTAAAAACAAAGAACCAATCAGTTAGAAGTCAGAAAAAAATGAATAAACTCAAAGGTACTGGAATAAAATAATGAAGATAAAAGCAAACATTAGGGAAATTGAAAAGAGAAAGTACACAATAGGAAGGATTTGAAAAACCAAAAGTTTGTACAAGGAAAAACATAATAGAGTAGATGATCCTCTGCAAGATTAATCGAATGAAGACAAAATGAAATCTATTTACATATAAGGCAGGAATGTAAAATATCAAAGAATGCTATAAAAATATCTATGAATTTGAAAATTTAGATTAAATGGCAAGTTTCTAAATAAGTACATTTCTAAAACAATATCTTAGTTTCTTGCCACATGATATAAAAATAAAAATGCTAATTTAAATTTTATGTTTATTTCTTTATCATAAAAGTAAATAAACACTTTTACTTACAGAAATAATCAGTTCAGCACTAAGGAGGCAGCTCAGAGGTGTTATTAGGGATACAGACCCTATCTTTCTGTTCATCCTAGTATGTGGCTGGCATCCCCAGAGTCGTATCATGCTTCAAAATAGAGTCCTAGTCATCTGGTCTCTTTCAGGCCAGCAGATGGAGAAAATGCAGAAGAGGCCAAATAAAGGGACTTTCTTTCCTAAATCAGCTCTTTCAAAGCACTCATCCTAGAAGTCCCATACTGTACTCTGATTTACATTTCATTGGTCAAAATCTAGTCACTTGGCACCAAGGAAGAATTGAAAAATGAGTCTTTCATTCAGAGTGGCATTAAGTTCACCTATATAGTGAAGTTCTCTTATTTAAGAGGAGGAAGAGTGTAAATGGGAATTAGAAGCTACAACACTGTGTAACATGGGTAGGGGGCTCAAAATGCACTAGAAAGTTAATAAGCCTGTACTTGATTTTATAAAAGGATCAGTATTTCAAAATCATTTCTCCCAGAAATAACACAGAACACATATATCAGGGTTAAATAGCTTCACATAATGAGTCTACCAAACATTCAAGAGATAGATCATTTCAATTTTTACACACTATTCCAGATAAGAAGAAAACTGTTTGCCAGCTCACTTTATGAGGTCAGTATAAATTCATACTAAAATTGGAACACAAGGACTGCATAGAAAATGGAAATTATAGGTTAATCACACTAAATAAAGTGGTGAAAATTCTAAACAAAATATTAAGCAGAATACAGCTTATGTATATATGCACATACATGCATATGCATGCCTAAATTGTTATATGTCAACCAATTCTAGGAATAATAATAACAAAATTAATGAACATATTATAGCACATGATTACATTTTAAGAGAATACCATGTTTACCAGAGAAACAAAAGTTGTACCCCATTTGTGTACAATGAATTAAAATAAATAAAAATAAATAAATTTTTAAAAGGCCATACTACCAAAAAAATTTAAAAATTTAAAAATTAAAAAAGACCATGTTTATGATCAGGAGAAAACTCATCTAATGGAATCATTTAGAAAAAAATATGATAAATCTTGGCAAAACAAAAATCAAAGAAAATGTGAAAGGAATACTACAAATGAAATTGTTTAAGGGATAGGGAAAATGGGGAGATGTTAGTCAAATGGTACAAGTTTTCAGTTGTAAGATAAGTCAAATTCTGAGGATCTAACATGTAACATAGTGACTACAATAAATACTGTATTGTTTACTTGAAATTTACCAAAAGATCAGTTTTTCAGGTCCTTACCACACACATGCATGTGCGCACGCAATCAAAATGAAAATTATCCGTGGTAATAGCTATGTTAATTAAACTGTGGTAAGCAGTACTCAGTGTGTACATATATCAAATCACATTTTACATCCTGAATATATCTAATTTTTTGTCAATTAAATTTAAAAAATAGAAAAAGAAGATTAGTTGGCCATAAAGTTTTCTAAAATAATACATATTTCAGAAGGACTGGCTCTCAAAATGAGCAAACAGGTATTTTCAGAAATGCAGACTTACCAAAATTCCAGTTTCTTCATTGTAGAAAAACAAATTTTCTCATACAGTTATGAAAGGTTTTCATGGTTCACTATTGAGAATTTTGCAATGGTAGCATATATAAGAGTGTTCATAGTAACATCACTTTAAATTTAAAAACTTTAAAAGGCCACCAATAAGAGAAGAGATAGATGCTGATTGTTCGTGCAATGGAATCCCATGCAACAATTTAAATAAACATTACACAATTACAACTATCAATACAGTTGGATACCAAACCAAATTGCATAAGAATTCCATTTAAATTACATTTTAAAACATCTGGAGAAACATTTTAATATAAATTAGAGATACAAATGAATGTGGTAAGAGTATAAAAATTAATACTAAAGATAAATACAAAATTCACAATCATGATTTCTTGGAGGAGAAAGAGGTAATTAAGAAGGATAAAGGAGAATGTGACCAGAAAGTAGAGGGGTACATAAGATTTTCAAAAATATTTGTGCTGTATTATTTTTAAGCCAATTAGTTGGAAATCATATGAGCATGACATTATTCTTTATACCTTTTTATATATAAAATATTACATAGTATATATTTGCTTAATGAAGTGTAAAATATGAGACTTTGACATAAAGGATAGGATTAAGGGTAGGCTGTTGAATTTGGCCAGACTATTGTTGAACTTTCAGAGAGAAATCCCAGCAGGATGACAGAGTCAGATGCCAGATTGTGAAGGCAAAAAGAATGTGTTCAAGGCAAGGATGTCAAAGCATTAAGCACATTCTAGATCTTATAGAAGTTTGCTCCAGAAGAGTCTAAGCAAGCAGAGGGTAGGAAAGTCAAGGAGGGATTTTGGAAATGGGTTGTGAATCTTTACTGAAAAAAAAAAAATCAAAGAAAAAAATTCCTTCTTCATTTGAAAAAATTCAAATGTTGAATGATATTTCATGGGCCCAGGTGGTGGCTCAATTCCATATGGAGGAACATTTGCCTTAGGTAGGAGTAGAACTTCTCTGAAGTCCTAATATTAAGGAGAAAAGGAAAATAAGGATACAATGATTATGGTTGTTGAGCAGTGTATATTTAAAAAACACTCTCTGGGAGATGAAGGGACCAATCTTCCAAGCAGAAAATTAATAACACTGATCAAACCATTAAAATGATCACTAAGGTGTACACGCAAATATACACAAACAGGCTATAGTATGGATTCAGTTGTTTCTTTAAATGGCAAAACTTCTCATATAACACTAACAACCTAATTAAAAGTATAAATCCTTTCCTCTAACACAAGTATAGAAAGTGTTTCTCAGTTATATAGCTTGATTCAGACAAAAATGTGCTAATGTTTAAAGAATATTGTGGTAGGTGCATCACTTGTGCAACATGTGAATTAGCTACATGCACCCTACTAGTCTTAGGGTCCCTGAAAGATTATAGTCTCTTTGAGATTTTTGCCACCAGATGGTGATGCTGAGGAGCAAGGACTCAAGTTCTCTGAAAACACCCACTTTCAGTCAAGGAATTTTCAACAAGTTATAAATTGTTTATCACTATTTTCATAAATAAATATCACTGGGACTTAAGCAACCCATTACTAAGCAGACAAGTCTATGAAGGGGATCATAATATGCCACCCCAAAATATTCCATATTAGCCTGAGGATTATTTTGAGCTGTAAGCAATTAAGAAACCACAAACATAAAAAGAGCTCTTTGGCATCCCTCTCTTTGCCTAAAAAGCAGGAAATGAACTTCTCTTTGTGAAGATATTCTTTTTCTTTCTTATACAAGGAAGACAACAATCCTTATCACTGGAGGAAGAAAGTTGCACTGAGATGGGTCTATATAAACAAACCTTATTTGGGGGGGTGCATACTGTGGCTTGAACACAGGGTACTTTTCCACTGATCTCCTTTCCCAGCCTTTATTTTTTATGTTTGAGTCAGGATCTAACTAAGTAGCTGAGGCTGGCCTCCAATTTGCCATCCTCCTACCTCTGCCTTCTGGGTTGCTGGGATTATCGGCATGTACCACCACACCCAGCACAAAAAATCTTTTAGAAATAACTCTTATCTCACAATAATCTCCCCTTTTTGTTTACCTTCCCAACATTTACTGCTCTTAGAAGCTCCAACCCTTTCTCTTTTATCTTGTCAATTCTGTACAATTTATTGCCTTTTGTTAAAATGGTATATAATCCCCAGGGTCTATCTACTTCTTTAGGTCTTCTTCACTTCTTTTCTGTGAAGGTCTCCATGCATGTAAAAATTAAAGTGTTAACATCAAATAAAATGTGTATGCCTTTTCTCTTGTTAATCTGTCTTTTAACAGTTTAATTCACAGGCCACACGGTAGCAGAATATAAGAGTATAGATGAAAGATATTTTCCTCCCCTACAATACTGGCAACCATGAAGAATGGTTAGGAAATCTCTCTTGTTCCAGAGGCTATAGTTGAGATAAAAAGCCATCTGACAAAGCTAGAAAAGGGAAAATTTTTTTACTAACTCAGTCCCAGATTTTTGCCCCTGAGGGATCCAGCCAAATGAGAGTAGTAAGTTTCTCTTTGTCTTTTCATTTCCAAATTTAGATTACCTGGAGAAAATATTTGTAAGAATTATTACTTTGGGTATTATGACTCCTGTGAATTTTGCTTTGAGTGTTCATTGGTCATTGAGTTACCTCCCAGCGGTAGCTGCAGTTTTCATTTATAACTGTTCTTTGTGGCATTTGTCCTAAGAAGGAATCATAGGGAAGAACACCTAAATAGGTCCTTTAAGCCTATTGTTTAAGCTTGCCTTATATTCTGGAGAGTACAGTTCTCACAGGACCAATGCCTATTTGCACAAACTTTATAGGGGGAATGCAATTTTTAAAAATGAATGAAATTATCCTGTCTTGTATTCTGGGAGTTTAACTTGGATCCAGTAAGAGCTGTCTCTCTGGTTTTCTCCATGCCAGGAGGAACAGATTGTCACATCTGCTTCTCCAAGTGGCCAGCTATAGACTGGGGGCCTGAGAAACTTGCCTACCAACTGTCCAGTTCCTAGAAGAATTTGTCTAAATAAAGGGTCTCAATGCATAAATGGCATTTGTTGTCTCTTTCCTCATTGCCACATTAATTTTGGTTTAATTCCTTTTAGAATGGCCTGCCTCGTATCACCAATTAGTGGGTCCATGTTGAAGGTATCTCACTTTTGTGTGACAGGTATGTTATGTTAGTCTGCTTTTTGTCACTGTGACCAAAATATATGACATGAACAACTTTGAAGAGGAAAGATTTATTTTGGCTCATGGTTTCAGAGGTTTCAGTTCATGGTAGCTATCTCCACTGCTTTGGGCCTAAGGTAAGCCAGAGATAGAACTTTCTATCATTTTTCATGATAGAAGGGCATGGTGGAGGAAAGTTGTTCACATCATGGAAGCTGGGAAGCAGAGTGAGAAAGGACCAGGGACAAGATGTATAATCTCCAAGGGCATGTCCCCAGGGACCCACTCCCTTCTACTAGATTCCATTTTCTACGGTTTCCACCACAGCCTGTTGGTCTGCTCAAATTATTAATTCATCAGATGGATTAATATACCTATGAGCTTAGAATCCTCATGATCAAATCATTTCCTAAAAGTCACACCTCTGAACATTTCTGCATTGGGGAACAAGTCTTCAACATATAAATCTTTGGGGGATTCCAGATCCAAACCATAACAACTGGAGACGCAAGTTTTCACAAAGTCATTCTTACTGACTAAGGCAAAAAGAATCCTTGCTTTCTTTCTCTTTGGAGTAACTTTGTATAATGAGAAAGGATGCGTCTTTTGCATTCACTCTGGGGACTCCTTCTTGTGTTTATGGTTAAGGTGTAAAAGGCTTGTGGTTCTGATTCTGAGTCATATTACAATAGACTTTTGGAAAAGAAAAACTAGGGAGGTGGAGAATAGGGACAGAAGAGAGTCAGAGAGTCTGGGATGGCCTGAAAAACTTTCTTCACAAACCTAGAAGTTGAAAATCAGACTTAGAACAAAAACTAAGAATTACAAAAACACACTGGCCTATAGGGCATAAAAGTTATTTATGTAAATGCTGACAGGAAATAACTTCAGTCACAGCAGATTAATCTTGGAAAAGCTTGCTGAAAGAAGATGGAGGAGAGGCTGAGGTTGTGGCTCAGTGGCAGAGAGCTTACCTAGCATGTGTAAGACACTGGGTTCCATCCTCAGCACCACATAAAAATAAATAAAAGAAAGGCCTTATGTCCATTTACAACATAAAATAATATTTAAAAAAAAGAAGAAGATGAAGGAGCTCTCCACATTAAAACATAATCCCAAAGAATAAATTGTCATGTAAGATATTAGATATTGATGGAATACTTAGAATCTTTATTCAGAATATACAATATTTAGGACATTCAATACTTCTGTATTCAATATTGATAAAGGTAATAAAAACTAAATGATGTTTATTGAGCGTGTGTGGTGAGGGGATTGAACCTAGGGCCTCACACATGCTAGGCAAGCGCTCTCTGCCCTTGAGTTATGTCCCTAGCCCTCTAGGTGGCCTTTAAATTACTTTTTCAATATCATAATTAATACTTTCACAAAGCTTTGTACTCACAAAAGTCCAGAGTAGGGAAATAGCCTATTAAAGGTATTACGGAAATGCTTTCAAAATTCCATGACTTTTGGTGGAAAACTTTGGACTTTTTAATTAAATTGAACTGTAGCTGCCTATGAAGAACTCACGTTTTGTTATCTTGAAATTTATTTTCATCCTTCACAACACAGTGGTTCATTGATTTTATTTCCTGAGTAAAGATGGCATTATCTTTGTACAACTTCCAGGTACACTCAATCAGCATTTTCCATTACTAAATGCAATGTATAGAATTTGAAGTTATTTGTTACTACTGCCAACTTCCAGACTTCTGTCTTCCAAAATCAAAAATTTACCTCTATGTTTAGAATTCCTTTCTCAGTTACATTATTCTTCTGGAAGCTTTTTGTTTGTTTGTGGTGCTTGAGATAGAACTCAAGGCCTTGGGCATGCCAGGCAGGTATTCTATTACTGAGCTATATTCTCTACTCAGTCTTCCTGAAGTTTTATCAGAATCTGACTTTGAAGGAGAAAAGTTTTGTTAATATTTATTTTCCTTATTACAGTTTCCATTTTTTCCAAAAATGTAAATTGTCTCAAATATGAGCAGGAAGACTGAGATTTTTCCTCAAACTTAATTGGGTTGAATTTTAAAGATGAGCCAAATAGAAATTACTAATTTTCCCAGTGTCACACTATTTCACTATTTGTAATTGGGGGAGCTGACACCAGATAGATCATGGCATCAAGATTACATACACACTCAACTGAGGATAACTTCAAGAGATGAGACGGGATCTGCATCTCCATATATTTTCCTATTAGAAATTTTGTAATGATGATGATGATATTGAAGAGCATAAAGATGATAAAAATAACTGTCATTCATTAAACATATTATTACTGTACCAGATACTGTACAAGACACTTCATATCTTGTATCTTCTATATATGGGTGCTCCATCTTACATTATAATAGTACCCCTGCCCTAATTTTCTCTTATACTTTGCATCATGTTTTACTTAGTCACATTATTCATTTCTTTTTTTTACTTATTTTGATTCATTGTACACAAAAGGGGTACAACTTTCTCTCATTTCTATGTACATGAAGTGGAGTCACACCATCTGTGTAATCATACATGTACACAGGGCGAAGATGTTTGTCTCATTCTATTAACTTTCCTTCCTCCCACCCTCTCCCCACCCCTTATTTTCCTCTATACAATCCATCCTTCCTCCATTCTTGCCTCCCCTCCCCTCGATTATGTATCATCATCCACTTATCAGAGAAATAATTCAGCCTTTGGTTTTTTGGGATTGGCTAATTTCACTTAGCATGATATTTTCCAGATCCATCCATTTACCTGCAAATGCCATAATTTTATTCTTCTTTATGGCTGAATAATATTCCATTGTGTATATATGCCACAGTTTCTCTATCCACTCATCTATTGAAGGGCATCTAGTTTGGTTCCACAATCTAGCTATTGTGAATTCAGCAGCTATAAACATTGATGTAGCTGCATTACTGTAGTATGCTGATTTTAAGTCCTTTGGGTATAGGCTAAGGAGTGGGATAACTGGGTCAAATGGTGGTTCATTCCAAGTTTTCTAAAGAATCTGCATACTGCTTTCCAGAGTGACTAAACCAATTTGCTTTCCCGCCAGCAATATATGAGTGTACCTTTTTCCCCACATCCTCGCCAATACCTATTATTGCTTGTATTCTTAAAAAAGCAATCATGAAATTCATTTGGAAAAATAAGAGACCCAGAATAACTAAAACAATCCTTAGCAGGAAGAGTGAAGCAGGAGGTATCACAATACCAGACCTTTAACTATACTACAGAGCAATTGTAACAAAAATGGGATGATATTGGCACCAAAATAGACAGGTAAACCAATGGTACAGAAAAGAGGACACAGAGACAAACCTACATAAATACAGTTTCTAATACTAGACAAAGGTGTCAAAAACATACAATGGAGAAAAGATAGCCTCTTCAACAAATGGTACTGGGAAAACTATAAATCCATATGCAGTAAAATGAAACTAAACCCCTATCTCTCACCCTGCACAAAACTCAACTCAAAATGGATCAAGGACCTAGGAATTAGACCAGAGATCCTACACCTAATAGAAGAAAAAGTAGGTCCAAATCTTCATCATTTCAGCTTAGGACCAGACTTCCTTAACATGACTCCCAAAGCACAAGAAATAAAAGCAGGAATCAATAAATGGGATGGATTCAAACTAAAAATAGTTTTCTCAGCAAAGGAAACAATCAACAATATGAAGAGAGAGCCTACAGAGTGGGAGAAAATCTTTGCTACACATACTTCAGACAGAGCACTAATCTCCAGAATCTATATAGAACTCAAAAACTTTATACCAAGAATACAAATAACCCAATCAATAAATAGTCAAAGGAAATGAGCAGACACTTCACAGAGAAGGATCTACAAGCAATCAACAGATAATGAAAAAAATGTTCAACATCTCTTGTAATAAGAGAAATGCAAATCAAAACTACCCTAAGATTCCATCTCATCCTAATTGGAATGTCTATTATCAAAACCACATTATTCATTTCAGCATTACTTTCATGAAGTAAGTCTATCATACCCTATGTAAATTATTTCATAAACTGAGCTTTGTACCAATCTTTTAGCATCTTCCAAAATTTGTCTATTTTTTTAAAAACAACACCTTTATAATATATTAATATACTACAAAACTCATCCATTTAAATTATAAAATCCAATCATTTTAGCATATTTACAGAGCTGTACAACTCATTATAATCTAATTTTAGAATGTTTTCATGATCCCAACAAGAAACACTGCCTATATTCATTAATAGTCACTTTCCATTTCTCTCCACAACTCCTCTGCCCTAGGCGACTACCAATCTACTTTCTCTATATATATAAAGAAGGCGTACACACACACACACACACACACATGTGCATATGTATACATAGAGAGAATAGAGAGAGAGAAAAGTATATACATATATTTCCTTCTAGACATTTCATACAAATTGGATCACTTAGCATAATATTTTCACTATTCATCTTTGTTGGAACATGTATTTATACCTCATTCCTATTATGGCCCAAAATATTCTGTTATATCGCAGTCACATTTTTGTTTCAGTAAGTGAATACATTTTTGGGTTTTTTGTTTTGTTTTGTTTTGGTTTTCCAAATTAGTCTTTGAGACCTTTTGAACTACAAGTGAAAGGAGGATAATGCCTCCAAAATATTAAAATACAAAAATGTGGGCCAAACTCAGGAATGATGATGTTAGTTAATATGAACAGCGCTTTTCAAGGTTTAACAAAAAATATAAATGGAAGATTATGTGGGACTAAAAAATGAAAAGCTTTAATTAAACTATCCATTTTCTAATCTCTTTTTCTTTTTGAGATGAAATGGATTGGTATTACCAAATATATATATTTGTTATTATATTACATCAAATATAATAGACGCTATAGGTAGAAACTATATTACCAAATATAAACACATGAATTTGATAATGTCAATCTCATTATATATATTTATATATAGTCACATATATAATGACTTTGAAATTATACTATGAAATCATCAAATTAATATGTAAATGCATTAGAATACTTACTATGAATATGATACTTATTTTGATATTTGAAATTAAGTTTTGATGTTCTAACTGCTATTAAATTTAGTGTTAAAGGAAGGTTTTTCTAAGTGATGGCATCATATGAAGCACCTTTTAATCTTTATTGGTGAATAGCATTTTAATTTCAAATGAAATTATATATAAAAGATATAAATATATAGCAGGTGCAAAACTTGTGGCATAAATTGAAACATAAGTGCTGTTATTTTCTGCTTAGATGGTAAGGTCCTAAAAAGAACATGCAGAGGTAAATTTTAATTTTAATTAAAAAAAGATTTCTTTCAGTTGTAATTAACACCTATGTCCTATTTATATCAAACTCCAGATCCAACTCATATTAGAAAAGTAAATAAAAATTTTAAGCAATAGCAAAAAAAAATCAAATAATGAATCATTTGAAATTATGTAAATTTTAAGCCAAATATTTCATGCAAAGAAATATATGGACAAAACATTATAAAAAAATAAGTGAATAGAATAACTCTATACTTGTGCTTGGAGAAAACTCAGTATATGAATAATCTGTTTCTCCTATTATATTTATGATATCTACTTTCTTTTCATGTGTTCTAAAAAAGGCTTGTTGCATTCAATCCAAGAATTTCTATTAGGTCCTTAAGAAACATTTTCTTTCTATAAAAGAATTTCATTTTTCTTATTTGTATTAAATAGCTGATACCATTCATAACCTTTTGGTGATATATTATTTTTCAGAACTGGATGACTAACACTGTTTTGAAAATACCATTCAATCTAAACCACATAATATAGCTTTTAGTTTGTTTTATATTTCAATATACCACCAAAAGTATATCAGTCTCTTAAATTTTCTTTGTTCCAATACTAAAAATTATGATCTCATTGCATTATTTCCAATATATTTGTCATATTTAAAAACTTCAAAGTACTTTATCTCCACAGATATACAGTTTTATGTTAAATAAAGACATTCTTTTAGGATTGTGTTTTTCAACGTGGCTTCTCATTGTATGCATCTGGAAAAGCTTTAGAAATTTGGATGCCTGGGTCTGGGGTGTAACTAAATGATGAAGCATTTGCCTAGTGTGCAAGAGGCTTGAGTTTGATCTACAGCTCTGGGGGAAAGAATTTAGATACCTTGTTCATACTCCCAGAGATTTTAAAATAATTCCTCTGGTATGTGATCTGACATGAGGATTTTTTATAGCACCTCAAGTGGTTCTAATATATAATCAAGGCTCAGAAACCCCTAAGAGTTGACCAAAAACAGACAGGTTTCTGAAGCAACATCATGACTGATAAGTTGTGATGTAACTATATTGTCCTACTAGCTCTTATATTTTGGGGACCCACCCAAAACAAGAATTGAGTTTGGGAGGGTAAGTCTTGTCTGCATGGTTGCTAGCTGTTTTGCTAGAAGGCCCAGAAGTTCAAACAATACTGAGTAGAAGTAAAGGTTTGTGTTAATTGTTTAAGTAGCTATAATAAAAATACTTCCTAAAAGCCAGAAAATCCTACATCATTATTCAGCAATGTGAAGATGTTTATAAGCACTTTCTTGGTTTGGATTTATAGGGTGAAATTTTAGAGGCTTACTACTTCCTATGTGCCGTCTGGAGACATGCCGCCAGATGGCATGTGGGTGGCAGTGATCATATGGCTTAAATAGAAAATTTCAAAAGGATTTTAGGTAACTAAATCAAAGAGATTATATTGTCCCAGAGACACATGATTTGTTTCATTGAAACAGAGCCATATTAACTGAAGCTTAATGATAAACTGCAATCATTATGTTATAGAGTGGCCTATGGTTTTAAGATTTCTATATATTTATTTGTTTGTTTGTTTTTGTACAAGAGGAGACAGAACCAAGGTCATTCTACCACCAGACTACATCCCCATCATTTTTATTTTTTTTATTTTGAGACAGGGTCTTATTAGGTTACTGAGGCTGGCCTTAAATTTGTGATCCTTCTGCCTCTGCCTCCCAAGTAGCTGGGATTACAAGTGTGCACCGCCAGGCCTGGCAGGAAGCACTGTAATTATTCTTCAGTTGGTTACTTATGTATTTCGTTATTTGTCCAATTGATAGATAAGTATTTAAAGCATTTTTAAAGAAAAACAGTCAAGTGTAGTTCATAAATAACATTTCCAAAACAACTTTAATTGCTGGCAATGACTATTTAAATGTGAACACTAACTCTATTTCTAAACTAGAGAAGACATCCTGTTTAATATTGACTTTTCCATGCATAACTTTACTCCTGTCCACCTAATTCCACCTCTTTGAGGTATTAAAAGCACTACAACATTTCTTCTGGAGTTTTTTGATGACCATAGGCTTTCTATGTCTACTAATTGCTGCCTAACTCTTATAAATATGTAACTATCCTCTTAGGTACAACGAGGTGACCAAAGTTGATAATATTTGTTTTGTTTGTTTAAAATTTGCTAAGACAGTAGATCATATGTGTCCTCACCACAAACACATAATATTCAGTAATTCTGTGGTAATACGCGTGTTAATTAATCTGATATGGTAATCATTATATAATATTTGTGTATCACATCATCACCTTGTCTACCTTGAAAATATATAACTTTTATTTATCAATAATACCACAATAAAGCTAGAAAAGAGGTAACTGTCCTCCATTTATTTACTGAATGTAGAAATTAACTTTTGCTACACATAGTTTAACAAAATCCAGTGATGGAAGACGTATGGCCTACTCTGCATATGATGATCATTTCTTCTCAATAAAGAATTTTATCCATCACAGGGGTTGCATTTATGTTCTTCCAATAAGATATCACTATAGTGGCTAAAGTTGTAGCTCAGCAGGAGAGCACTTACCTGGCATATTTGAGGCACTGGGTTCCATCCTCAGCACCATATAAAAATAAATAATAAAAGTACCATAGAGTCACTGGCAAGACTTCCCAGCTGGGGAGGTGGGCCCAGAGAGCTGGGACCAGTGCAGAGTAGCCAGGAGAGACTATTGTGCTGGGAAGGTAGGCCACAAGACCCAGGCCCAGACCTCCTGGGTCCCAGACTGCAGTCTAGTGCCCCTGCAGCTGACAATCTGTCAACACGTGGAGGCACATTTGCCCACTAGCAGGGAATATACCCCACCTGGAGGTCACCATTCCTAGAGGGGCAGCATCCTTTTTGGGTCACTGCATTATCAAGTTCCTCCAAGACTTCGGGTTACTGAAGACTAGGAGGTGAGTTATTGGAAACCTGCAGGGACACTATAAGTCTATAGGGGGGAAACAGCAATACCTCAGATTTGCATTCCAAGAGGGGAAGATACATGAAGAATATGAGAAAACAAGGGAAGAAAGTGTACCAAACAAACCTAGATGCTACATCAATAAAATCCAATGACAGCATGGCAGAAGAAATGTCAGAAAGGGAGTTCAGAATGTACATAATTAAAGTGATCAGAGAAGCAAACCATGAGATAAGAGAGCAAATGCAGGCATTGAATGATCGCACCAATCGACAGTTAAAAGAGCAAATGCAGGAAGCAAGGATCATTTCAATAAAGAGAAAGAGATTCTGAAAAAAAGCCAAACAGAAATCCTTGAAATGAAGGAAACAATAAACCAAATTAAAAACTCCATAGAAAGCATATCCAATAGGATAGAACACCTGGAAGACAGAACTTCAGATATTGAAGATAAAATATTTAATTGTGAAAACAAAGTTCACCAAACAGAGAAAATAGTAAGAAATTATGGACAGACTCTCCAAGAATTATGGGATACCATGAAAAGACCAAATTTAAGAATTATCGGGGGGGGGGCGATCCAAGATGGCGGCCTAGAGGGAGACTGCACCCCCAGTCGCTCCAGAACCCAGGAGTTAAGAAGGGGAGGCATTGAGAGACTCGGACTGAAGTGGAGCCACGGGTGAGTCTGCCCACTGGGTAAAGCTCGGCCCGGGTGGCAGGCCCAGATAGAGGTGGCTTATCGGAGCCGGGCAGGGCAGCTAGAGTCATCCACAGGCAGTCCTGCGCACTCCGGCGGTGGGCCCCGCCCACATAGCCAGCTTCTCCAGGTCCTCGGAACGGAACTGGCCCGCTAGTGAGAGCCTTTCTGAACAGAGCAGGCTCCGAGTCCCGGAGCCGCTGCAGTGCAGTGTACTCCTGCAAAGAACCAGCGGAGAGCCTCGATCTGCAATCAGCCTCAGGGATAAGGGCAGGGCAGCGGAGACCTCTTCAGGCGGCTCTGCCCACTCCGGCTGCAGGCTCTCTTCACGGGGCGATCCAAGATGGCGGCCTAGAGGGAGACTGCACCCCGGTCGCTCCACAACCCAGGAGTTAAGAAGGGGGAGGCATTGAGAGACTCGGACTGAAGTGGAGCCACGGGTGAGTCTGCCCACTGGGTAAAGCTCAGCCCCGGGTGGCAGGCCCAGATAGAGGTGGCTTAGCAGAGCCGGGCAGGGCAGCTTGAGTCTTCCCAAGGTAGTCTTCCACACTCCAGCAGTGGGCTCTTCCCACACGGCCAGCTGCATGGTGCAGGCCCACAGTGAGAGCGTTTCTGCACAGAGCCAGATCCAAAACGTGGAACCAGTAGGGGCTAGGGGCAGTATTCTTCGAATGAGCTGCTTTATCAGATTCCTCCAAGACATCAGGCTACTGAAGGCTGGGAGGTGATACACTGGAAATCTACTGGGACACTATAAGCCAGTAGTGGAAAACTGCAATATCTCAGGGTCCCACTGACAACTGACCAATATGAGAAAACAAGGGAAGAAAATGTCCCAAACAAACCTAGATACTACATCAATAAAACCCAATGACAGCACAGCAGAAGAAATGTCAGAAAGGGAGTTCAGAATGTACGTAATTAAAACGATCAGGGAAGCTAATGAGGAGATGAAAGAGCAAATGCAGGCATTGAAGGAGGAGATGAAAGAGCAAATGCAGGCATTAAATGATCGCACCAATCAACAGTTAAAAGACCAAATACGGGAAGCAAGAGATCATTTCAATAAAGAGTTAGAGATACTGAAAAAAAACCAAACTGAAATCCTTGAAATGAAGGAAACAATAAACCAAGTTAAAAACTCCATAGAAAGCATAACCAATAGGATAGAACACCTGGAAGACAGAACCTCAGACATTGAAGACAAAATATTTAACCTTGAAACAAAGTGGAACAAACAGAGAAGATGGTAAGAAATCATGAACAGAATCTCCAAGAACTATGGGATATCATGAAAAGGTCAAATTTGAGAATTATTGGGATTGAGGAAGGCTTAGAGAAACAAACCAAAGGAATGAACAATCTATTCAATGAAATAATAACAGAAAATTTCCCAAATCTGAAGAATGAAATGGAAAACCAAGTACAAGAGGCTTATAGAACTCCAAACATACAAAATTACAACAGACCCCCACCAAGGCACATTATTATGAAAATACCTAACATACAAAATAAAGACAGAATTTTAAAGGCCGCGAGAGAAAAGAATCAAATTACATTCAGAGGGAAACCAATAAGAATATCAGCAGATTTTTTCAATCCAGACCCTAAAAGCTAGAAGGGCCTGGAACAACATATACCAAGCCCTGAAAGAAAATGGATGCCAACCAAGAATCTTATACCCAGCAAAACTTACCTTCAAATTTGACGATGAAATAAGATCCTTCCATGATAAACAAAAGCTAAAGGAATTTACAAAAAGAAAGTCAGCATTACAGAGCATTCTCAGCAAAATATTCCATGAGGAAGAGATGAAAAACAACGATGCAAATCAGCAACAGGAGGCGCTAGCCTAAAGGAATAGCCAAATAAAGGAGAAACCAAATCATGTCAAAAACAAATATGAGTCAATTGACTGGGAATACAAATCATATCACAATAATAACCCTGAATGTTAATGGCCTGAATTCATCAATCAAAAGACACAGACTGGCAGATTGGATTAAAAAGAAAAATCCAACAATATGCTGCCTGCAAGAGACTCATCTCATAGAAAGAGACAACCATAGACTAAAGGTGAAAGGATGGGGAAAAACATACCATGCACACGGACACAGCAAAAAAGCTGGAGTATCCATCCTCATCTCAGATAATGTGGACTTCAAACCAAAACTAGTCAGAAGGGATAAAGAAGGACATTACATGCTGCTTAAGGGAAGCATAAATCAGCAAGACATAACAATCATAAATATCTATGCCCCGAACATTGGCTCATCCACGTACGTCAAACAAATCCTTCTCAATTCCAGAAATCAAATAGACCACAACACAATAATACTAGGCGATTTTAACACACCTCTCTCACCACTGGATAGATCGTCCAAACAAAAATTGAATAAAGAAACTATAGATCTCAACAACACAATCAGCAATTTAGACTTAACGGACATATATAGAATATACCATCCAACAAAGAATGAATACACTTTCTTCTCAGCAGCACATGGATCCTTCTCTAAAATAGACCATATTTTATGCCACAAAGCTACTGTTAGCAAATACAACAAGATAGAGATACTACCTTGTACTCTATCAGATCATAATGGATTGAAATTAGAAATAAATGACAGAATAAAAAACAGAAACTTCTCCAATACCTGGAGACTAAATAATACACTATTATATGATGAATGGATAACAGAAGACATCGGGAGGGAAATAAAAAAATTCTTAGAAGTAAACGAGAACAAAGACACATCATATCAAAATCTCTGGGACACTATGAAAGCAGTACTTAGAGGAAGATTTATTTCATGGGGTGCATTCAAAAAAAGAAGTAGAATCAACAAATAAACGAGGTTAACACTACAGCTCAAAGCACTAGAAAAAGAAGAGCAGACCAATACCAAAAGTAGTAGAAGACAGGAAATAGTTAAATCAGAGCCGAAATCAACGAAATCGAAACAAAAGAAACAATCGGAAAAATTAATAAAGTAAATAGTTGGTTCTTTGAAAAAATAAATAAAATTGATAAACCCTTAGCCACACTAACAAAGAGAAAGAGGGAGAAAACTCAAATTACTAAAATTCGGAATGAACAAGGAAACATCACAACAGACACGAGTGAAATACAAAACATAATTAGAAGCTATTTCGAAAATCTATACTCCAACAAAACAGAAAACCTTGAAGACATCAACAAATTTCTAGAGACATATGAACTACCTAAACTGAACGAGGAGGACATACAACAACTTAAATAAACCAATTTCAAGCAATGAAATAGAAGAGGTCATCAAAAGCCTACCAACAAAGAAAAGTCCAGGACCAGATGGGTTCTCAGCCGAGTTCTACAAAACCTTTAAAGAAGAGCTCATTCAATACTCCTCAAACTATTCCATGAAATAGAAGAGGAGGGAACCCTACCAAACTCGTTCTATGAAGCCAATATCACCCTGATACCTAAACCAGACAGAGACACATCAAGGAAAGAAAATTTCAGACCAATATCCTTAATGAACATCGATGCAAAAATTCTCAACAAAATTTTAGCAAATCGCATACAAATATATATTAAAAAGATAGTGCACCACGATCAAGTGGGTTTATCCCAGGGATGCAAGGTTGGTTCAACATTCGGAAATCAATAAATGTCATTCACCATATCAACAGACTTAAAGTTAAGAATCACATGATTATTTCAATAGATGTGGAAAAAGCATTTGATAAAATACAGCATCCCTTCATGCTCAAAACACTAGAAAAAATTGGGGTAATGGGAACATTCCTAAACATTATAAAGGCCATCTACGCTAAGCCCATGGCTAATATCATTCTAAATGGTGAAAAACTGAAAGCGTTCCCCCTAAAAACTGGAACAAGGCAGGGATGCCCTCTTTCACCGCTTCTATTCAACATCGTCCTTGAGACTCTAGCCAGAGCAATCAGACAAACCAAAGAAATTAAAGGGATACGAATAGGAAAAGAAGAACTCAAACTATCCCTGTTCGCTGATGACATGATTATATATTTAGAGGAACCTGGAAATTCCACCAGAAAACTTTTAGAACTCATAAGTGAATTCAGTAAAGTAGCAGGTTACAAGATCAATGCTCATAAATCCAATGCATTTTTATACATAAGTGATGAATCTTCAGAAAGAGAAATTAGGAAAACTACCCCATTCACAATAGCATCGAAAAAAAATAAAATACTTGGGAATCAATCTCACAAAAGAGGTGAAAGACCTCTACAATGAGAACTACAGAACACTAAAGAAAGAAATTCAAGAAAACCTTAGAAGATGGAAAGATCTCCCATGTTCCTGGATAGGCAGAATTAATATCGTCAAAATGGCTATACTACCTAAAGTTCTATACAGATTCAATGCAATTCCAATTAAAATCCCAATGATGTACCTCACAGAAATAGAGCAAGCAATTATGAAATTCATCTGGAAGAATAAAAAACCTAGAATAGCTAAAGCAATCCTCAGTAGCAAGAGCGAAGCAGGGGGTATTGCAATACCAGATCTTCAACTCTACTACAAAGCAATAGTAACAAAAACGGCATGGTATTGGTACCAAAATAGACAGGTAGATCAATGGTACAGAATAGAGGACATGGACACAAACCCCAAATAAATACAATTTTCTCATACTAGACAAAGGTTCCAACAATATGCAATGGAGAAAAGATAGCCTCTTCAACAAATGGTGCTGGGAAAACTGGAAACTATATGCAATAGAATGAAACTAAACCCCTATCTCTCACCCTACACAAAACTCAACTCAAAATGGATCAAGGACCTCGGAATCAAACCAGAGACCCTGCATCTTATAGAAGAAAAAGTAGGTCCAAATCTTCAACTTGTTGGCTCAGGATCAGATTTCCTTAACAGGACCTCCCATAGCACAAGAAATAAAAGCAAGAATAAACAACTGGGATAGATTCAAACTAAAAAGCTTTCTCTCAGCAAAGGAAACTATCAGCAATGTGAAGAGAGAGCCTACAGAGTGGGAGAATATCTTTGCCAACCATACCTCAGATAGAGCGCTAATTTCCAGAATCTATAAAGAACTCAAAAAACTCTACACGAAGAATACAAATAATCCAATCAACAATGGGCTAAGGAAATGAACAGACACTTCACAGAAGAAGATGTACAAGTAATCACCAGATATATGAAAAAATGTTCAACATCCCTAGTAATAAGGGAAATGCAAATCAAAACTACCCCTAAGATTTCATCTCACCCCAATTAGAATGGCGATTATCAAGAATACAAGCAACAACAGGTGTTGGCGAGGATGTGGTGAAAAAGGAACACTCATACATTGCTGGTGGGGTTGCAAATTAGTGCAGCCACTCTGGAAAGCAGTGTGGAGATTCCTCAGAAAGCTTGGAATGGAAACACCATTTGACCCAGCTATCCCACTCCTTGGCCTATACCCAAAGGACTTAAAATCAGCATACTACAGAGATACAGCCACATCAATGTTCATTGCTGCTCAATTCACCATAGCCAGATTGTGGAACCAACCTAGATGCCCTTCAGTTGATGAATGGATAAAGAAACTGTGGCATATTTATATAATGGAATATTACTCCGCAATGAAGAATGATAAAATTATGGCATTTGTAGGCAAATGGTTGAAATTGGAGAATATCATGCTAAGTGAGATAAGCCAATCTCAAAAAACTAAAGGACGAATGATCTCGCTGATAAGCGGATGAGGACATATAATGGGGGGTGGGACGGGCTAGCATTAGGTTTAGGGTTAGGTTTAGAGTTAGGCTAAGGAGAGCAGTAAGAATGAAGGAAAGAAGGACTGTGTAGAGGGAAAAGAGGGGTGGGAGGGGGGGGAGGGGTGGGAGGGGGGGGAGGGGGGGGGGGGGAGGGGAAAAATATAATAAACATCATTACCCTATGTAAACGTAAAAAAAAATAAAAAAAATAAAAAAAAAGAAGAAAACTGAAAAAAAAAAAAAAAAAAAAAAAAAAAGAATTATCGGGATTGAGGAAGGCTTAGAGAAACAAACCAAAGGAATGAACAATCTATTCAATGAAATAATATCAGAAAATTTCCCAAATCTGAAGAATGAAATGGAAAATCAAGTACAAGAGGCTTATAGGACACCAAATGTACAAAAGTACAACAGACCCACACCAAGGCACATTATAAAGAAAATAACTAACATACGAAATAAAGATACAATTTAAAGGCTGTGAGAGAAAAAAAAAATCAAATTACATTCAGGGGGAAACCAACACAGATATCAGCAGATTTCTTAACTCAGACCCTAAAAGCTAGAAGGGCCTGGAACAACATTTTTCAAGCTCTGCAAGAAAATGGATGCCAACCAAGAATCTCATACCCAGCAAAACTTACCTTCAGATTTGATGACAAAATAAAATCCTTCCATGATAAACAAAAGCCAAAAGAATTTACAAATAGAAAGCTGGCACTACAGAACATTCTCAGCAAAATATTCCATGAGCAAGAAATGAAAAACAATGATGTAAGTCAGCAAAAGGAGGAAACTACCCTAAAGGAATAGCCAAATAAAGGAGAAACCAAGTCAAGTTAAAAACCAAAAATAAGGCAAAATGATCGGGAATACAAATCATATCTCAATAATAACCCTGAATGTTAATGGCCTGAACTCATCAATCAAAAGACCACAGACTGGCAGATTGTATTAAAAGAAAGACCCAACAATATGCTGTCTTCAAGAGACTTGTCTCATAGAAAAGATACCTACAGACTAAAGGGTGAAAGAATGGGGGAAAAACATACCATGCACATGGACTCAGCAAAAAAGCGGGGTATCCATCCTCATTTCAGATAAAGTGGACTTCAAGTCAAAGTTAGTCAGAAGGGATAAAGAAGGACATTTCATACTGCTTAAGGGAATTATAAATCAGCAAGAACATAACAATCATAAATATTTATGGCCCAAAAAATGGCTCATTCATGTACCTCAAACAAATCCTTCTCAATTCCAGAACCAAATAGACCACAACACAATAATACTAGGTGACTTTGACACACCTCTCTTACCACTGGACAGATCCTCCAACAAAAATCGAACAAAGAAACCATAGATCTCAATAACACAAGTGATAATTTAGACTTAACAGACATATATAGAATATTCCATACATCAATGAGCGAATACACTTTCTTCTCAGCAGCACATGGATCCTTCTCTAAAATAGACCATATTTTATGCCACAAAGCTACTCTTAGTAAATACAAAAAGATAGAGATACTACCTTGTACTCTATCAGATAATGGAATGACAACTAGAAATCAATGACAAAATAAAAACCAGAAACTACTCCAACACCTGGAGATTAAATAATATGCTATTGAATGAGGCATGGATAACAGAAGACATCAGGGGAACAAAAAAATTCTTAGAGGTAAAACAAGAACAGAGACACAACATATCAAAATCTCTGGGACACTATGAAAGCAGTATTGAGGAAAACTCATTTCAAGGAGTGCATTTCAATAAAAGAAGAAAAATTCAACAATATAAATGACCTAATGCTATAGCTCAAAGCCTAGAAACAGAAGAGGAGGATCAACACCAAAAGTAGTAGAAGACAGGAAATAGTTAAAGTCAGTTCTGAAATCAATGAAATTGAAACAAAAGAAACAATAGAAAAAATTGACAAAATAAATAATTGGTTCTTTGAAAAAAATAAACAAAATTGATAAACCCTTAGCCACACTAACAAAGAGAAGAAGAGAGAAAACCCAAATTACTAAATTCAGAATGAACAAGGAAATATCACAACAGACACGATTGAATACAAAACATAATTAGAAGCTATTTTGAAAATCTATACTCCAACAAACAGAAAATCTCGAAGACATCAACAGGTTTCTAGAGACATATGATCCACCCAAACTGAATCAGGAGGCCATACACAATTTAAATAGGTCAATTTCAAGCAATGAAATAGAAGAAGTCATCAAAAGTCTACCAACAAAGAAAAGTCCAGGACCAGATGGATTCTCAGCTGAGTTCTACAAGACTTTCAAAGAAGAGCTCATTCCAATACTCCTCAAAGTATTCCATGAATAAAAGAGGAAGGAACCCTTCCAAACTCATTCTATGAAGCTAATATCACCCTGATACCAAAACCAGAGAGAGATAGATCACATCAAGGAAAGAAAATTCAGACCAATATCCTTAATAAACCATAGATGCAAAAATTCTTAACAAATTTTAGGCCAATCACATACAAAAACATATTAAAAAGATAGTGCAACCACAATCAAGTGGGTTTTATCCCAGGGATGCAAGGTTTGTTCAACATCAGAAACAAATAAATGTAATTCACATATCAACAGAATTAAAGTTGAGAATCACATGATTATTTCAATAGATGCAGAAGAAACATTTGATAAAATTCAAGCATGCCTTCATGCTCAAAACACTAGAAAAATAGAGATAATGGGAACATTACTCAACATTGTAAAGGCCATCTATGTGAAGCCCACAGCCAATATTCTAAATGGAGAAAAACTGAAAGCATTCCCCCTGAAAACTAGAAACGAGGCAGAGATGCCCTCTTTCACCACTTTTATTCAACATCATCCTTGAAAACTCTAGCCAGAGCAATTAGACAAACCAAAGAAATTAAAGGTATATGAATAGGAAAAGAAGAACTCAATATGACATGATCATATAATTTAGAGGAGACAAAAATTCCACCAGAAACTTGTAGAACTCATAAATGATGTCCAGTAAGATAGCAGGATAAAAAATCAATGCTCATAAATCAAATACTTTTTATTCATAAGTGATGAATCCCCAGAAAGAGAATTTAGGAAAACTACCCCATTCATAGTAGCCTAAAAAAAAAAAAAAAAATACTTGGGAATCAATCTAACGAAAGAGGTGAAAGAACTTTAAATGAGAACTACAGAAACATTAAAGAAAGAAATTAAAGAAAACCTTAGAAGATGGAAAGATCTCCCATGTTCTTGGATAGGAAGAATTAATGTTGTCAAAAATGCCATACTACCAAAAGTGCTATACAGATTCAATGCAATTCCAATTAAATCCCAATGATGTACCTCATAGAAATAGAGCAAACAATCATGAAATTCATTTGGAAAAATAAGAGGCCCCAGAATACCTAAAGCAATCCTTAACTGAGAAGAGTGAAGCAGGGGGTATCACAATACCAGAACTTCAACTATACTACAAAGCAAAGTAACAAAAATGACATGGCATTGGCACTAAAATAGACAGGTAAACCAATGGTACAGAATAGAGTTCACAGAAACAAACCCACATAAATAACAATTATCTCATACTAGACAAAGGTGCCAAAAACATACAATGGAGAAAAGATAGCCTCTTCAACAAGTGGTGCTGGGAAAACTGGAAATCCATATGCAGCAAAATGAAAACTAAACCACTATCTCTCACCCTGCACAAACTCAAACTCAAAATGGATCAAGGACCTAGGAATCAGACAGAGACCCTGCACCTAATAGAAGAAAAAGTAGGTCCAAATCTTCATCATGTTGGCTTAGGATCGATTTCCTTAACAGGGCCCCCAAAGTACAAGAAATAAAGCAGGAATCGATATGGAATAGATTCAAACTAAAAGCTTTTCCTCAGCAAAGGAAAACTATCAGCAATGTGAAGAGAGAGCCTACAGAGTGGGAGAAAAATATTTGCCACACACATACTTCAGACAGAGCACTAATCTTCAGAATCTACGATGAACTCAAAAAACTTTACAACAAGAATACATATAGCCCAATCAACAATAGGCTAAGGAAATGAGCAGACATTTCACAGAAGATCTACAAGTAATCAACAGATATATGAAAACATGTTCAACATTTCCAGTAATAAGAGAAATGCAAATCAAAACCACCCTAAGATTTCATCTCACCCCAATTAGAATGGCAATTATCAAGAATACAAGCAACAATATGTATTGGTGAGGATGTAGGGAAAAAGGTACACTCATACATTGCTGGTGGTGATGCAAATTAGTGCAACTACTCTGGAAAGCAGTATGCAGATTCCTAGAAAACTTGAATGGAACCACCATTTGACCCAGCTATCCCACTCCTTGGCCTATTCCCAAAGGATTTAAAATCAGCATACTACAGTGATGCAGTTACATCAATGTTCATAGCTGCTCAATCACAATAACTAGATTGTGGAACCAACCTTGATGCCCTTCAATTGATGAATGGATAAAGAAACTGTGGTATACATACACAATGGAATATTACTCAGCCATAAAGAAGAATAAAATTATGGTATTTGCAGGCAAATGGATGAAGTTGGAGAATATAATGCTAAGTGAGATAAGCCAATCTCAAAAAAACCAAAGGACGAATGATCTCTCTGATAAGCGGATGATGATACATAATGGGGGGTGTTGGGAGGAAAGCAAGAATGGAGGAAGGATGGATTGTATAGAGGAAAAAGAGGGATGGGAGGGAAGGAAAATAACAGAATGAGACAAACATCATTACCCTATTTACATGTATGATTACACAAATCGTATGACTCTACTTCATGTATAACCAGAGAAACAAGTTATAACCCATTTGTTTACAATGAATCAAAATTAATAAATTATAAAAAAAGGCATTTTTAAAATCTCAATTTCTGATTTGTTGTCTTCTTAACCCTTATTTTTTTAAATTTTTTTTTAATTTTTAGAGATTGCATTTTGATTCATTGTACACTTATTTTAACTTGTCAAGATTTTTTTTGTTTGAATAGATTGGGTTGCCCATTAAGTCATTATCAATCATGAACATTAGGTGTTAGATGCTCCCCAAAGCTTAGGTGTGAGACGATGCAAGAAGGTTTAGAGATGAAATGATTGGGTTATGAGAGTGTTAACCCCATCAGTGAATTAATCCCTTGATAGGGATTAACTGATGGGTCACTGTAGACAGGTAGGGTGTGGCTGAAAGAGGTAGGTTATAGGGGGGCATGCCTTTTGGATTTATATTTGTGCTTGTTAAGCAGAACTCTCTCTGATGTTATGCTTCCAGCTGCTTTCCTCACTGCACTTCTGCCATGATATTCTTTCTGCCTCACCTCAAGCCCTAATGGAGTCTGTCATCTATGGACTGAGACCTCTGAAAGAATGGGTCCCCAAATAAACTTTTTCTCCTCTAAAAAAATAATAAATAAAATAAATGAAAATACCATGTCCATCTATAATTTAAAAAAATTAAAAATATATCACTACAATGTATTTATTGCTTATTTAATCCACATGGTAAAGTAATTTCTCTGCTAAAAGTTTTTGCAAGATTTAAGCTCATTTCCAAACTTCCCATTTGGCATACTTTCTAAAATATGTTTCCAAATTATTAATCTTGCTCCATTATATCTTTGTGTCATAAAAACTTTGATTTCACACCACACATGTACACACACTATATATGCACCTGTAACATCCTATAAACATATAAATATAAATTTTATGAAAAATAGATTTAAACAAGGAATCACACCTACAATGAATAATGTAGAATAAATAGATAAATTTATTTAATTGGGAAACATTTTATTTTTAAATTGTTCTAATTAGTTAGATAAATTTTTGGAAACATATAACCTATCAAGACTGAATTAGAAAAGAGTGGAACATCTGAACAAACCAATAAAAAGTAAGGAGATTGAATCAATAATTAAAACTTCCTTACAAACAAAAGTCCAGGGCTAGATAGCTTCACTAGTGAATTCTACCCAACACTTAAAAAGAAAAATTGTTACTGATCCTTCTCAGACCCTTTCAAAAAATTGAAGAGGAAACAACACATCCAAGCTCATTTTGTGAGACTAGAATTACACTGATACCAAAATGGGACAGACTCTAAAAGAAAATTACAGACCAATATCCCTGATGAACACTGACATAAAAATTCCCCCCACACACCAAAATACTAGAAACACAAAATTCACAAATACCTTAAAAGGATCATATGTCATGATCCGGTCTAATGTATCCCTGGAATGCAAGGATGGTTCAACAAAGGCCAGTCAATCAATGTGAAACACTACATTAACAAAACGAAGGATAAAAATTATATGATCATCACAATTATGCAGACTAATCTAACAAACTTCAACATCTCTTCGTGATAAATACTCTCAATAAACAATGTATTAAAGGGAAATTATCTCAACATATGAAGACCAGAATGACATGTCCACAGCTAACACTACATTCAACAGTGAGAAACTTAAAACGTTTCCTTTAATATCAGAAACAAGAAAAGGATTTGCACTCTTACCATCTCTATACAACACATTACTGGCAATCCTAGACAAAGTAAGCAGGCAAGAAAAATAAAGAAGGTAAAAGAGGTGTACTCTGGAAACTACAAAATCATTTTTAAAGAAATTAAAGAAGCCACTGATTTTCAAAACAATTGATAGTTTCTCAAGAGGTTAAACAGTTACTCTCCTTGCTGTACACTCAAAAGAGTTAAAAACACTTCTCTAAAGATATACATGAACATTGTTGCAGAGTTATTTGTTACAAAGAGTTAAAACAAGCAAAACATCTATCAACTGATGAATGCATAAACAAAATGTATATCTATATAATGATTTGTTATTCAATAATAAAAGGAATTAAGCACTTATACTTGCAATCTATGGATGAATCTTGAACATATTCTAAGTATAAGAAGTCATGCATAAAAAATCAGATATGACATAAATTCCTTATACAAAAAAATCTAAAACAAGCAAATAATAAGGAATTAAAGTAGAATAGTGATTTCCAGTAGGTGGAGGAAAGGATAAATAAAATGATTGCTAATGGGTATAGGGTTTATTTTCAATATAATAAAAGTTTTCTGAAATTAGTAGTAACAATGGTAGAGCATCTTTGCCAATTTAGTAAGTTTAGTCATGACATTGTAGACTTTAAAAGAGTGAATTTTGCAATATGTGAATTATAGATCAATAAAAATACTGTGTGGGAAAATCATCTTAACAAAACAATCTTAGAAAATGAAATGTCTGAAACATAAATAGAATTTTATTACCTTAGAATAAAATAGTAAAGTTATGACAAAACAATAATAACTTCGACCTACTACTAACATTTATACAAAAATTAATTTGAAATTTATCATTGACTTAGAGATATGGGAACTAAATTTGGGGTGGGGGAAATATTCATTATTGAGAGTTGTGCATAAATTTCTTAGGCTTGACACCAAATGTATGATCCACAAAAGGAAAACTTGAGAAATTTCATTTCATGAAAATTCAAAACTTGAGCTCTTCAAAGATGTGAAGAAGAAAAAACAAACTACAGACTTGGAAAACTATTTGCATGTATCCAACAAAAGACTAACATTTAGAATATATAAAAAAATATCTGTAAATTCAACGGTTTCTAAAAAAATCAATCAGAAAAAGTGTAAAGGGGAAGTTTTGCCCAAGAAGAATACACACATAATAAGCACATGAACATCACTACAGTCATTAAGAAAGTGCAAATTGAGACTATAATGAGATATCATTATGCCCATTAGAATGACTGAAATAAAAATAGTGACACCACCGGATGCTGGTGAGGATGTCAAGAAACTGGAACCCTCTGCTGGTGGAAATGTAAAATGGTCCAGTTACTCTGGGAAAATAGTTTGGCAGTTTCTTAAAAAACAAAACATTCAACTACCATATGACCCAGCAAATGCACTCCTGGGCATTTATCCCAGATAAATGAAACTTATGTTCACACAAAATCTGTACATAAATATTTATAGTAGCTTTATTCACAATAGTCAAAAACTGGAAATAACCCAGATGTCCCTCAATGGGTGAATGAATAAATCTATTTTTTGACATCCATACCTTGGAATACTACGGACAATAAAAATGAACTATTGTTGATATAGTCCGCATCTTGAATGAATCTCCAGAGAATTATACTGGGAAAAAGGCCAATCCCAAAAGTTTATTCACTGTATGATTCAATTTTTATAGCATTCTGGCAATGACGAAACTACAGAAGTTAGAACAGATTAATAGTCATCAGGGTAAAAGAAGAGTTGAGAGGAGGAGGATGGAGGAAAATGAGTGTGGTTATAAAAGTGCACAAAAGTAAATCACAGGAGGAATCCTTCAGTGATGGAAATGGACTGTATCACAATTGCATTAATGAAATATTGTGGTTGTGATATTATACTATAGGTTTGTAGATAGTACTACTGGAGGAAACTGGACAAAGGATACATAGAATCTCTCTGCATTTTTTCTTGTAGCTGCATTTGAATCTACTATTATGTCAAAATAAAATACATAATTTTTTAAAGAAGAGTCATAAGAGACATTTCTCAGTCACATCATGTGACCTTTATTTGCACATGAATTCAAACAATCTCCCCACACAAATTAAATTTGTGTCAGTGACATATTTGGAAATTTGAACATTGATTAGATATTTGATTACATTAAGGAATTATTTTAAATGTTCAGTTGTGACAGTTGTCTTATTTTTGTGTTTAAAAACATTTGCATCTCTAGAGAAATACAGATGTGCCTTATGGCAACAGTGAATGATTGATGGGGGTAGGTGAGAGGAAGAAATGGAAATGATTACCACTAGATATAGAGTTTCTTTTTTGTACAATGAAAATATTCTGAAATTGATCGTGGTGATGGTTGCACAACTCAGTAACAAGTTAAATAGCATTGAACTGTACACCTTAACTGAGTGAATTAATGATACATGAATTGTATCTCAATAAAGCTGGATTTCTTTTATAGTTTTTGTCTTTAGAGATCCATACTGAAACATGGGTATTAAGATTTAATATCTGGTGATTGAGGATGTAGCTTAATGGTAGAGTGTGTGCTTAGCATGCATGATGTGTGTGTGCTTCACATGGGTTTGATCCCCAACACCAAATATATATAATACTATATATAAATATGCACATTTATATATAAAACATATATATTCATACATATGAAACACCTGGGATTTGCTTGAAAATAATGTGATGGAAGGAAATAGGTGAGAGAAGAAACAAAGTTTATGATAAATTAAGGATTATTGAAGCATTTTGATGAGAATTTGCAAGGTTAATATATTATTGTTACTATTTTTGTGTTCATCTAGACATTGCATAATAAAGAGACACAGTTTAAGTGGATCAAACAAAACATTTGACTACTAAAATTGAGAGGGTTTTAAAAGTAATCATTGATTCGTCTTCATTTTCCTGCCAGTGAGTTCGGTCTTGTGCAAAATCAATTACAAACTAGATTAAAAAGTTTTTCCAAAATCTTACTTGTCAAAGAAACCTCCTCCCTGTTTCTTATATATATATATATATATATATATATATATATATATACCATGGCAATCCCAATTTTACATAACATATTCCCAACCCCTCATATAATCCTACTTACCAAGTCCCCAATCAACAAAATTCTAGCAAATCTCTGCATTCATCTTAATAAAGAACAAATGATATGCTCATTGATAAACTTCACAATTAGTTTAGTATTAAACTTAAAACAACAACTATAAGCTGTACTGGAACTCTTTCCATAGAGAACACAGTGGCTTAGCCAGGCCAGTGACGCATGCCTGAAATCCCAGCAGCTCAGGAGGCTGAGGCAGGAGGATCACAGATTTAAAGCCAGGTTCAGTAGTTTAGCGAGACCCTAAGCAACTTAGTAAGACCCTGTCTAAAAATATAAAAGGGCTGGAGATGTGGCTTAGTGATTAAGCACCCCTGAGTTCAATCCCTTATCCAAAAAAAAAAAAAGAACACAGTGGCTCAGTGGTTTGAATGCACAGTCCCATGTTGCCAGGGTTATGTAGGAACACATACTCAAGGCACTGTGAGTCATTTAGCTCTTATTCTTTTTCAGTAACTTAGGAAAACTAAGTCTGTCCATCACACTGAAAGGGTTAATTAAATTAGTTATTCTAAGGAGATGAACATACTAGCAATATAAGAGGAATAAGGCAATAAAAGGTTGTTGTAGTGTAAATAGCAAGGCAGAACAAATTCAACTGAATATTATTTCAAATCTTAGAATAGAGAAAAAACATAATTTTATCTAAATGAAGTTTATATATCTGGCTGAGAACATTTACCAAGATGTGAATCCTCTGTTTCCCTACATGAGGTAGTAAGAAATCTAGTGTGGATATTAAAAAATAGCACAACATGATCCCTGTGTTTGACGTTAGCCATTCCTCCAGAATAGTTGGGACTTTTGAAGATTTGGAGACATTTCCACAGAGACTTCAATTTCATTGTTCTATAATGATGAATGAAATCCTTGAAATAGTTTACATTTTGAAAAACACCAGTGTAACCAGAGTTTGGGGAATGGGTGCCAAGGAATGTCAAAATCTTGGACACAGATTCTATGCAGAAAAGCCCCCAAAAGGATAAGCATGGAATATAAAGGGTAGAAAGCCTTGGTGTTTCCCAAGAAAAAGATGAACACAGCAATATTTAATAGTTTCTGCTAGGGTAAAGAAATCCATGTTATTGATGAAAGCTGGAGAGAGTTATCTAAAGAACCATTTCCAATTGTAGAAATCTTCTGATTCCTTATTAAAAAGACAAAAGGAGACACTGAATTTGTGAAAGGGAATAACAAAAGATTAGCAAAGAAGACAAGGAGTACAGTATGTACATTTCTTTCTCCCCAAGGATGATGTAGGCTTATATGTATGTCACATCTTGAGGAATCTCAAGAAGGAAGTTATTGCAGATTATTCACATTTTTAATGTTCTTTGCCATCTTGACTCAATGCTCCCCACCATCCCCCAATTGCCTAATGTCATGTAAAAAATTCATCAAATGGCCAAAATAAAAGTTTGAAAAGATACTTAGTGACAGTGTTTCAATCTGAGCAGATGCACATTTATTTCAGTGGTTCTCAGTACATGGGGCTATTCTATAATGAGTTTAGGTATCTCTGGGCCCTTGTACCCCACCTCAACCCATTTACTACAGTCAAAAGTAAATAATTAAGTTAAAACTAATCTCAGTTTGGAAATTAATTCTATAACATGCAGTTTATCCCATGCAACATTATCAAAGTGAAAAAATTTCCCATCAGTATATCTGTTTAGCACTTTAGATCCTAAGTCATCCCTTTTTGCCCCAGTGTGAAATCACTTTTAAAAATAGATGTTGTAGTTTTTAGATTTTTTAGAATCATCTGCATAAACATGATTATGTGTTAATCCATGGATTAAGGTACAAATCTCTTTTCAGTGCATCATTCATTCTCTTTTGATTTGTTTCTCCAGTAACCAACATTCCAGTCTACAGTTTTTAGTCACAGTGAATATCAATCCTATAATTGTGCTACTAAGATTTTTCTTGCATCAGCTGATACTTTATCAAAGAAATGAGTGAAAATGAATAAGGTAAATAATACATGCATGTAATTTAATCTATTCTGTGTCAAAGAGTTGCCTGAGGTCTCAGCTCCTGAGAAAGGCCGGAGAGGTTGATGTTAGCGCACGCGATACAGTGTCAGCATCTCAGGGTTCTACCCATGGGTCTTTCCCGACTGATTTTGTGACCTTGAACCAGTGACTTCTCTTTTCAGACCCTGAACTTCTACAGTTGGAAAAGAGCTTGATCTCCAAAAGGTGACATTGAAAATATGTTTTGACAGTATCTGATCTGGTAATCCTAAAACAGAAACTATACCTTTTTTAAAAAGTTAAAGGGCACTATTACATGTATCATCCATGTGTTTGAATTTTTTCACCTGAAAACACTTATTAAATGTCTACCACATGTAATAAACATTATAAAGAAAACAAAAAGATGCCTGGGGTACAGATCCTTCCCTCAGGGAAGCTTACTTGGTAGAATACAGCAGAGTAATACACACATGCACATACACATATGTATACATATGTACATATATACACATACGCAAATGCTTTTTATTTATTTATTTTTTGATAGCAGAGATGAAACCCACTGAACCACATCACCAGCCCTCTTTATATTTTTTATTTTGAGATAGGGTCTCACCGAGTTGCTTAGGATCTCACTAAATTTCTGAGGTTGGCTTTGAACTCATGATCCTCCTGCCTCACCTCCTGAGTCACTGGAATTACAGGTATGCGCCACTGTGCTCAGAATGTAAATGCATTTCCAATGTAGGATAAACATCATGAGGCAAGTAGAAATGAAATGAAATGTTATGGAAATTGTTACAAGGAAGATGTGACTTTCAACTAGTAGGATGGTTCAGGGTTTCGTGGAAAAGGTGCAGAAATGGAGGAGACAGAGGCAACTGGTAAATAGAGGATAAGTAGTAGGAATCTGTGAGGTCCACCCTTCGGCAGCTGAGACATTTTTGGTGTAGTGTGTTGAAACTGTTTTAACATTAAGCAATGGAGACACGGTAGGAGCCAGGTGTGGCACACTCCTGTAATCCCAGCATATTGGGAGGCTGAAACAGGAGGATCATGAGTTAAAAGCCACCTCAGCAACTTAGAGAGACCCTGTCTCAAAATTTGAAAACAAAAAAAAATGTGCGGGGGTGCTCGGATATGGCTCAGTGGTTAAGTGCCCCTGGGTTCAATCCCCACTACCAAAAAAAGAAAAGGAAAAAAAAGGAGGAGGAAGAAGAAGGAAAGAAAGAGAAAGGGGGGCGGGAGGGAGAGAAGGAGGGAGGGAGTGAAAGGAAGGAAGGAAGGAAGGAAAGAAGAGAAAGAAAGAAAGGAAGGGGAGAGAGAGAGAGAGAGAGAGAGAGAGAAAGAGAGAAGGGAAAAGAAAAGAAAGAAAGGGGAGGCAGAGAGAGTAGTTATTTCTTATAGAAAGCGGCAGTCTTTATTTTGTGGGTTTTAACTCAGAGTTTCCCTACAGAGCATACTCAATTATTCTGGGTATTCCTATGTTAGTCTTTTCCTTATTTGTGTAGATTTCTCTATATTATTTAAATCAAACTCTGCTTGAATTTCTCACATACATTATAGAAATAAATAACATTTTTTGAATAAATAAAACCATTTTTTTCCCATTTTGATCTTCAATGACAAAGTGCTATGGATAAAATGAGATAAATATGTGAAGGTAATTTGAATGGCAGAAATGTTTATATAAACCAAGTATAAAGATCTATATTCCGTGAAAAAAAAAAATTGTCTTTCTATGGTGAGTCATCTTGGATGTTATTTACTCAAGAGTGTGGTTTAAAATAGCATTTGCTGTTGTCTTCCTATTTTTCAATTTGCTATCCATCTCTGGTTAATCACTAATCAGTGGCGAAATTTGCTTTTTCTTTTTATTTATTTATTTATTTTTTTTTTTTTAGTGCTGGGGATTGAACCTTGGGACACCTTAGCACTTAAATACATCCCCAGTTCTTTTTATTTTTATTTTGAGACAGGGTCTTTCTAAGACAGGAAGACTGACCTCCAACTTGTGATTCTCTTGCCTCAGCCTCCCATGTCACTGGTATTATAGGTGTGCACCATTGTGCCCGGATGGTGGCAAGATTTTCTGGGGCAGTTTGCAACACAGGAACCCTAGTCCTTTTGTCCCCTGATATATAAGAAAATTTTCTTCACCTGAGAAAAGCAGGTCACCCCAGATAGTAAAGGAAGGTGATTACTTGACTGAAGTTTAAACATACCATACATGATTAATTATGCTTTGTCTTGGATTCTGCAGGTCTAGACATCAAGGAAATTGCATTTCTCACTTATTCTTATTCTCTACTGTCCTTATGTAGGACTGCCATTCTATAAATCTAGTCACTAAGAATGAGCCTATCCATGTACACATTTATCCCATACATTTATCTTTTTAGTAGCGAATTAATGGTATTTATTTCATTTTGGTTGCTAGGTCAATATGACAAACGCCATTTTCTCAAATGCTAGCAGCCTTTACTGTAAGTCTGTGTGTGTATATGCAAGAAATGCGGCCCTCTTGGATCAACTCCTTTCTTCCATTTAACTACGGTACCTTGAGACTATTTTTTAAACAGTCCAACTTGAATATTCTGAAGAGGTTTATTTGGATGGAGCAGCAGGACACAGGGCACAAAAGGACAGAAAATGGTCTGAATGGAGGTGGCATCAATAAGAATGGATATTAATTTTGTGACCTCTAGGCCTTTTGATGCTACAAAGTACAGAGATTGCAAAAGGAGAGTCTTCCAGAAAGAGTCACTTTACTGGCTTTCATTTTTGACTTGTGTGAACACCCAGGCTTTCAAGAATAAATGCTTTCAACTTTGAATGCCTCCAAGCACTTGGAAGTTCACAAGCTTATAGCCAGGATGGTCTGAATTTAGGTCAGGACCTTTTTTTGAGAGAGAATACATCTTCTATGTCTCCTTTGTACTATTTTGCCAGACCTTAGAAGTGCAAAAGTGCCTAGGATTTAAAGTGACAGACGTTACAGAGCAGCTTCTGAGAAGTTCATGTATCTTCTTTAAAATTGCTGTCTCTTCTGGGATTGCCTTCATTCTTGTGCCAAGATGAATACTAACTGTTCTATGGATTTATTGGAAGAGTTCCAGAATGTTACATTAGTGACACTTTAGAAATGATTGAACTCCAGTTCAGTGTACTTCTCAGGTCCCCATGGTATTTTTAAAGGTCTTAGCCACAGACAGAGGTACCTACTGGATATCTGCTAAGTGAAAAGCATTGATCCAAACACTGAGGTAGAGTGATACAAGATGAATTTGAGATGTGGTCTGTTCTCCAGGAGCTTACATTCTGAGTGACATATTGAGAAAAGCATATCAGAAAGAATATCTATAGTTCTAGGTAATACATGCCAAGTACATAGATGAGCATCAAGCAGAAGTTCCGGTGACTCTTCAAAGGGGCAAAAATAATACTCAATAAAGTCAATCAAGCTTCAAAGGGAAAGAGAAGTCTAAGATAAGCATTGAAGCATCTGTAAAGGTCATGGATAGAAGGATTAGTGATTTTGGTGGAGTAGTATTGTAATAGGCAATCACTAACATAGCCTCCAGTGATCTCAACTTTATGGCATTTGCACACTTATAATTCCCCTTGAGTGTGAGTTGAACTTATTATTTCACATCTATTTAACAGAAGATGGCAGATGTGATGGGATGTTACTTTCAGCACTAGACTAAGAAAACACTATGGTTTCCATCTTGGATGCCTACTCTTATTCCTCTCTCTCTTTCAAAACATTCCTCTGGAAAAAGTTACCTTTCTTAATATGAGAAGATCTACAAAGTAAGATGCTGTTATTTCTAACCAACAGTCAGTGAGTACCTAAGTCCTGCCAAAAGTCACATAAGTGAACTTGAAGTAAATCCTTGCTCTGTTGATCCTGGAGATGACTGTAGCCTGGCCAACGTCTTGATTAGAGTCACCCAAGAGACCCTGAGTCAGGCACAGTCAGCTTAGCCATGCCTAGATCCTGATCCACAGGAACTAAGGTAATTACCATTTGCTGTTTTGAGGTCTGATATTCAGGATAATTTGTTACAAAGCAATTGATAACAATGACAGAATTGAACTTGTGGTGATTTAATCCAAAATTTAGATGTATACAAAAAAAAAAGAAAAAGAAAAACTCTTTAAATAGGTTGGCATAGTGAGAATACTAGGTTTTTTTTTTTTTTTTTTAGTATATAAGTCCCTATAAGAGAATAACATAAAGCACAAATAAGTATCTTTGTACTAAGGACTGATATAAGGAAATGAATTGTCAAATTAAGTAGTTCAAAGGTTATGGATTTGAAGAAGTAGATTTCAATTTTTGATCACTTAAATAAGTAAAAGCATCAAGTCTACAAATATTCAAACCCTGAATACAGGATGATAACCAAGACATAGAAAAGTTTTACTATTTCTGAGAGGCTTGGTTTACTTGTGCTCATTAAGGAAAAACTGGATTGTCTTCTCTTTATCACAAAAAAATTATAAACTACATTTTGTTTCATATTGATAATAATCTTGCTAACACCCATAAATGGACAGGGAAATGAAATGCTTTATGTTTTCTTCAATGCTGTCTCTTGTAGAAATTAAACAACCAAGCCCAGCGCAAGAATAAAATGTAAAAGAAAACTTTTTAACTAAGCTGAGTTAACTGTGAACAAAATCTCTTAGGCAGGTCAAAAATTCAATGCTCTCATCACCTGGGGATATTACTCTAGTATATGGGTAGCCCTAAGCCCAAGATGCTGATTCTATCTACATGGTAAAATATGATTTCGGCAAAGGTGATCCCATTAAAAATTTCAGTGTGTTTGCCAAAGTTTGGGCCCCATCATTCCTGGAAGAAGTCCTAGATAGGCAGGTATTTACTAGATCCTATTGCTGTGTTTTACTGCTTGCTGATGGTGTCACATTGTTTCAAATTCAGTTACAGCACATTGATTTTTATGTTTTGAACTATCTAATCCTCACAGACAGAACAGCATGACAGAAATTCAATTACATTTCAAATTGATGATATACTTTGGGCCAAAGCCATGAAGACATGTCTTATTTGTCTCAGAAGCAACACATCACTGGGAACGTAGAAGGGTTAAGAAAGGATCCTCCATGGAGAAAGAATATGTCCCACTAGTTAGCAATACCTTGACCTTATTTAAGTTTCTGATTTGAACAAGACTGGTTTATTTTTTAGTGCATCTAGCACTGCTGTTATTATTGTTGGGTTCAAAAAAAGAATCAAGTCTAGCTCAGTCATCTCCAAATACACATTTCACCAATGAACCCCACTGTTGCTAAAACTGAAGCATAACTTTGCACTCTTCCCATTACTAGTATAAAATATTATACTCTCCTGATGCCCTGGCTCATGTTATTCTCAGATCTAATTCTCACCCTTGGTACTTATCTTTCTTTCAGTCTCCAGGTAAAGAATGCAGCCCAAAGGTAAGGGACATATTATTAAAATATAATGTTCCAGCTGGGTGTGGTGACTTAAGTCTGTAATGACAGCTACTCAGGAGGTTCAGGCAGGAAGATCACAGTTTGAGGCCAGCCTAGGCAATTTAGCATGATCCTGTCTCTAAAATAAAAATTTTAAAAGGGTAGTCAGGAGATGTATATCAATGGGAGAGTACTTGCCTAACATGTGAGGCCCTGGGCTCAATCCCCTGTACTGGAAAACAAATTACATATATATATATATATATATATATATATATATGTAATGTATATGTGTGTGTCTGTATGTATGTATTATATACAATACATACATACAGACACACACATATACATTACATATATATGTATACACACTAATGCATGAGCACACACATACATATATAATATACATGCATGTATGTGATTGGTATTTGTATGTATGTATGTATAACATATGTACATATATACATGTATGAATATATGTAAATAAAATGTAGCATTTTTCTTCATTTTTTTTCCTTAAAACTAAGTTCCTGAATCCTAATCTATGGATACTATGTCTTCTTCAATCTAGAACACACTATAGATGTTAAGAGGGTTTGTTGGATGAACATTGTGTAAAATGTCTGTGTGTATATGATAAGTATGTGTTCTACATGACTCACCTTAACCTTGAGAATGAACAAGAAAAGTGAAGAAGTCTTTACCTTACAACTGTCTACCTAGTGTCACCATGGCATCTAAGATATGGTAATTGCCTCCTTATCAATGGGACAGCACACATAATATGGTGGAAAGTTTGAAGTTTTGAGGTCTTCCTGTTCAACACTTTCCTTTAAGAGAGGTCAAATGATCATTCCCAAACTGCAGAGATAAAAGCTGGCTCCCTATATAGAGTTCATTTAATTTCATTATTTTCTATTACAAAATATTTAGCAGTTAACTAATTTAGAATTCATGAAAATTTCAGGATACATATTATTCCATTAACAACTCTCAGTCTGACTTCCCCCAGGCTACTTAGTAAATGGAAATACTTGCCAGTTCTCTCATTTATTCATGCATTCATGCCACAAATATTCATTAAGCCAGAATCCCTGAGACAGACATTATGTTTGTGAAACAGGAGTAAGTGAGGCATACTCCCCTTTCCAGTGTGTCTTTGATAGTAAATTAAATGACTACTTCATTCAATTTTTTCTTCCATAAGATTTTTCAAGTAGATTAAGAAAAATAATTTTCTGAGAGATAAAAATCGTATGTAGAGGTATTTGTCTTCCTCCTGTTAGAGCAGTTATTATCAAACTAACCATCTTGCCAAGAAGCACTGTGAGGATGGAGTAAAAATATAAACAGCTAAACAACTGGTTAAAAGTTTCAGAGAAAAGTAAGAACTCTAGGACCCGAGGAGATACATTCTTTGGAGAAGAAATATACATTAAGGCCATCCCCATATTCTCTGAGATATTGCAGATTTCCTCTATTGGCTTATTGTGTCCCTGTAGATTTCCAGTATATCACCTCCCAGCCTTCAGTAGCCTGAAGTCTTGGAGGAACTTGATAATGCAGTGCTTCCAAAGAAAGCTGCCCCTAGCCCACTACTGGTTCCAGGGCTGGGGGCTGGTTCTGTGTGGAAATCCTCTCAGTGGGCGGTCCTGCTCCTAGAAGCTGGCTACAGACAGGGCCTGCCACCGCCTGAGGGAGCCAGGCTGCTCGGGGAAAGCCTCTCCCTGTCCTGCCTTGGTCCCAGAAGCCGCCTGTGGGCCAGGGCCCGCCGCTGGGTTCGGGGCTTGGGGTTGGCTCTGTGCGGAGAAAAGCTCTCACTGGGCAGGCCTGCTCCGAGGAGCTGGCTGTAGATTGTGCCTGCCGCCAGAGGGAGCAGGGCTGCTCAGGAAAGACTCGCTGCCCTGCCCTGGTCCCAGAAGCTGCCTGCCGGCCAGCCCGCCACTGGGTCTGGGACTTGGGGTTGGCTCTGTGTGGAAAGGCTCTCACTGGGGGGCCTGCTCCAAGAAGCTGGCTGTGAACCCCGCCTGCTGCCGGAGGAAGCAGGGCTGCTTGGGGAAGACTCTAGCTGCCCTGCCCTGCTCCGAGAAGCTGCCCCTGTCCCAGCCTGCCGCCCGGCCGAGCTTCACCCGGTGGGAGAGACTCACCCTACGGCTCTATGTTAGTCCAAGTCTCTCAATGCCTCCCCTTCTTGAATCCTGGGTTCTGGAGCGACAGGAGATGCAGTCACCCTCTAGTCCGCCATCTTGGATCTCCTCCCATCCCTTTATTCTCAATGAAACTTTTTCTTCAATCCATTTTCTAATTAAGTATGTAGTGAATACAGAGGCTTAATGAGAATTAAATTATGTGGTGTTGTCACTGATATGTGAGACTGTATCAACAATGTCATGTAAGAAGATAAAGTGTGGAGACTGAAAAGAAATCTCCAAGAGATAAAGGCTTAGAACTTCCCAAATGTGACAAGAAAAAAAAAACCCTACAGATTCCAGAGCCTGAGTAATTCCCAAACAGTTAACTAATTTAGAATTTGTGAAAATTCGTGAGAATTGCAAAAATAAATAAATAAAAAATGCACACAAAATATGTGATAGTCTGAAAACTAATGCAAATTAAAGTTTTAAAAAGCAGTTGGGGAGCTGGGTGCAATGGTACATGGCTGTAAGTCCAGTGAAACAGAGGCTGATGCAGGAGGACTACAATTTCAAGGCTAGCCTCAGCATCTTAGCAAGGCCCTAAACAATTAGAGAGACCACATCTCAATTTTTTTTTTTAATTATTTTTGAAGGTTTCGGTGTATAGTTCAGTGGTTAAGAGCTGGGTGCAATGGTACATGGCTGTAAGTCCAGTGAAACAGAGGCTGATGCAGGAGGACTACAATTTCAAGGCTAGCCTCAGCATCTTAGCAAGGCCCTAAACAATTAGAGAGACCACATCTCAATTTTTTTTTTTTAATTATTTTTGAAGGTTTCGGTGTATAGTTCAGTGGTTAAGTGCCTCTGGGTTCAATCCCGAGTACTAAAAGAAAAAAAATAAAAAAATAAAAAAATAAAGGAAAACAAGCAGGGAGAAAAGATACCTATAGGAGGAAAAAAAAATTTGAAAGACAGTGAATTTCTCATCAAAACAATAATACTTATAGTTACCAGGAGCTAGAGGTTAGGGAAATGTTAGTCTAAGGATACAAAATTTCAGTTAGATTAGATAGGAATACTAAGGTCAAAAGATGATTTGTAAACAGGGTGGTCACAGTTAATAATAATGTATTGTGTTCTTGGAAAGTACGGAGAATAGATTCTAAGCATTCTCATCACAAAAATTGTAAGTATATGAGGTAATGCCTATGTTAATTCACTCCTTTTAGCCATCCTATAATGTATATGTATTTCAAAATATCCTACTTTACATGATAAATGCATAAAAATTTTGTCAATTTAAAAAATCAGAAAAATAATGGAGACAAGAAGAAAATAGCATAACATTGTTGAAAGAAAAGACCTATCAACTCATAATCCTATATCAAGTAAAAATATCCTTCATGAATGATGGAAAATCAAGATGAAGAAAAAAACTCAGAGGATTTATCAAAGTGGTTCTACAACAAAAGACTGACTGAAGGAAATTCTCTTAAAAAGAAAAGCAATATTGTAAAAGGAAAAAGTCTGGAATATAAAAATTGGTACCAGGGAAGAAAAAACAAAACAAAGATGGGGGTTCAATGAAAAGCACTCCTTCCTCACTTGAGTTTTCTAAATTATGCTTGTGGGTTGAAGAAAAAAAATATAACACTGATATAATATAATTCTAAATATAATATAATTCTAAATATGGATAGAGGAAATATTTAAGACAACTATATTGTAAGTGAATATAAAAGGAGGTAAAGATTCTGTACTTCACTTGAGTTGGTCAAATCACACCAATAGATTGTGCTAAATTATGTATATATGAGGAATACCTACTGCAGCCACTAACACAAGCTATACAAATATATAAACTCAAAAACACAACAGATAAATAAAAATGGCATTGTAAAAATTGTTCAGGAAACCAAGAGAAAGTCAGGAATAACAGAACAACAACAGAAGAAAGACAACAAAAAAATGGAGATAAAAAACAAAAGGAAAAGTAAAATGGAAAACTTAACCCTTAACATATCAAAATTGCACCAAAAGTGAATGGTCAGGACACACTGACTGAAAGAGATTGAAAGAGTATATTAAAATGGAGCCAACTGTTTGCTGTCTTTATGAAACTTACTTCAAATAGAACCATATAGGCAGATTGAAAGTAAAACAATGGAAAACTAAATCATACAATATTAATCAAAAGAAAGCAGGAGAAAAACAATTTCCATAATGTCATGAGGAGCTCCATAGAACTTGTGATCAGTGAAAAAACAAATAACTGGTGAAAATTAAAAAAAAAAAAAATAGACTTTGAAAATTGTCCTAAAGTTGTAGACCAAATGAAAAATTTTTGTTCAAGAAAATTTACTAAATCTCAGTAAGAACAGTAAGAGCCGATGATATGATATGCTAGCTGCCCACTTCTAGCTCAGTGTGACATAAGCCCTGTACTTCACAGGTACGGAAGAAAATGCAGAACTCCCTCTCAACTCCAAACCTTGAAGTGTCTACCCAGAAGAGGACAGGACATCAGCAGATATCATGAACCTTGCTTTGCCTCGCAGAAACTATTCCAGGTCAGCTCCATGCGCAGAGTCTGGTGAGGCCTCTGCAAAGACTGTCTTGCGGTCCAACACTTCCCCCATTCATGTGGTAAGCTGTCAGTGTTGAGACCACTGCCCCACACAACTCCTGCCCCTTATTTTTAGAACTCACAAGTCTTTGCTATGGTGACCTCAACCGAAGGCATATCCTCAACAAAGAACCACATTACACAAATTTGTGGCTGTAACCAGAGAAGGAAAAGATGACAAGTCCATTGACCAGCTGACCCAGCTATTTCAGTGAATAAACCAAGGTCAGAGCATCTAAGAGATTTGGCTCTTTTTGAGGAGACCTATCCCATAATTGCAGAATGGAAGCACAATTCAGGTGGAGCATGTCAGAAATACTGGGCACATGTTCACACCCCAGCTTGCTTATTTAACACAGCTTCCATATCAAGAGAGGTAAACTGGCAAAACCAGAGGCTACCACTGCTGAACAGTTTCCTGCTCATGAAGTAGGGAAACCACTCAAAGAGAGGAAACACTGCTTATGTACTGTTCCAGAACAGTAGCAGTGACACGAATATTTCACTCAGTAGGAGAGGCAGGCCATAAGAACAAAAGCTGAACAGCTCTCCACGGAAGAATTGACTATGTGAAACACATTGAGGGTAAGCTGAAGCCTAATGGTACTGTAGAAACAATAATTTGCTTTTAAACAATTGAGAATAATTGGTAACTCCATGAGAGAGCCATAAGCTAAACTCATAGACCAAGAAGAAGTCTAAAAGTATCTGAAAAGGAGACAGCCAATAAGAGTTCTTCTGAGGTTGAATTAATCCTCAAAGACTGCTCTAACAGACTGTCTCTGGAAAGAAGATCAAATTTTAGTTGGATGAGATTGTGGAATAATTTATGATCCAGGGGATTGCCAAAAACAATAGAGTAATCAACAGGGAATTAGTGGATGTGAGCAGTTAGGTTTAATATTCAGAGAGGCAGATGGCTTAACAGGGACATCAAGGAAAGACTCAATAAAAGAGAAACCTACTAAAGCCATTGTCATTGCAGGATGACTCTGCAAATTATCAAACCTGTCTTTTGAGGAGAAATATCAGAAACTGAACATTGAAAGGAAAGTACATTTCAATGAAATAGCTCAACCAAGTCATTAAATAAAAAATAAAAATAAAAAATAAAAAATAAAACAAGGACACACCCTGGGTGAGGGGATCAGGATTTGCCACATTATATTATATAAAACATCCAGTTTGGGGAAAAAAAAAAAGACTCAGTTACAGAAACAGATAAATGTGTCCCATATAGGGGATTGGGACAACAGAAAATGTTTGAAAAGGCCCAATACGAAAATTAGTTTATGAAGCCTCCAAAGCAGCTAAGAGGAATATGTTCAAGGAACAAAAGGAAATCATGTTTAAGAAGTAAATGAGTACACTACAAAAATATGTTAAAACAGAGAAGATTAATAAAGAAATAGAAGTATAGAAAAGACAGTCATGATGGAATTCTGTAGTTGAAAACTACATTAAGCAAAATCAAATATTGACTAAAAGGATTCAATAATGGATTTGAGCATCTAGAAAAAAGAAATGGGGAAAGTGAATGGAGATTGATAAAGATTATGCAATGTGATGAACAGAAAGAAAAAATGGTGAACATATGGGGAAAAAACTTATGGCTTGTCATATGCGGTGATATCTTCCTGTATGCCCTGTGATCCCAGCAGCTCGGGAGGCTGAGGGAGGAAGATCAAGAGTTCAAAGCCAGCCTCAGTAAAAGTGAGGCCCTGAGCAATTCAGTGAGACCCTGTCTCTAAATAAAATACAAAATAGGGCTGGGAATGTTGCTCAGTGGTCAAGTGCCCCCGAGTTCAATCCCTAGTATGCAAAAAAATCCTTATGGCTCTCATGGAACTGCTGATTATTCTCAATTGCAATAAGTGAACCAGAACATGTATAAGGGTAATATGAGGTAGAAGAAGCAAGAAACAGTGAGAATATTTAAATAAATAATGGCTGTTAACTTCCCAAATATCATGAAAACTCTACATCTATGCGTATCAAAAAAACCCAGGATGATAAATGCAAAGATATCAAAACCAAGACATTACAGTGAAAGCATTAAAGGGCAAAAAGAAAACCTTGAAATCGGTGAAAGAAAGATGGACTTATCATGTTAAAGGGATCCCCAATATGGTTAACATTCTGATTTCTTGTCAGAATCAATGAAGGTGAAAAAAGCAATGCAAAGATAAAATAGTAAAAGAAAACCTTTGTCAACCAAGAATATTGTAACCAGTTGGGCACAGTGGTACACATTTATAATCCCAACAACTTGGAAAGCTGAAGCAGGAGGATCATGAGCTCAAGGCTAGTCTGGGCAATATATCTAGGCCACATCTCACTTAAAAAAAAAAAAAAAAAAAAAGGTAGATAGATAATACATGGAACCCAGTAAAAGTTTACTTAAAAATGAAGAGAGGTTGCCAATTTAGTTAGCATGCTGATGCAGTTGAGATCCATTCTCCTTCTTCCCTGTACAGAGCAAGAATTTGGCATGTACCCATAAGTATAAAGAATTCTGGAAAAGTTTAGGATCCACTTACACAGTCACAACAGTACAATGGAAGAAAAAATATAAAAAGAACCACATAAAAAGGGTAGGAAGGACAGTTTCACCTGGCCTACATCATCCCATTTCTAAAGCCAGCATTGCCCAGTGCAGAGAACCCCCTGGCTTGTGCATTCACTTTCCAGGGGAAAAATAGAGCAGGGTAAATATTGACTATCATCTTCATTTCAAGATGCTGTCTGATTGACCAGCTTCAGTTTCATCCCACCCAGACCTCTAGGGGAATTAGAATAGATGAAACATTCTGGAGATTGTGGAGAAAAAAGAAGAGAGATGGGCTCTTTCAGTATCAGCCATGTTATAGGAGTTGCCATGATCTCCAGTGGGCTTCTCTGCTAAGGCTCTCAATGGCATTAACAGCAGTCCTGCAGCCTGCTACAGCCTGCCAAGCCTGCCAAGAACCCCTCAGTGTGAGAGAATGCAGACAATTTAATGAAGCCAGGATAACAATATCAATGGGGAAGAAAAAGAAAAGTGAAAGAAGCTAAGAAAAAGATATAGACAACATTGAAAAATCAGAAATTTTGGAGCTGAAAAGTATGACTGGACTAAAATTGCAACAGAGAGCTTCACCAGCACACTAGATCAAGCAGAAGAAAACATTAATGAATTTGAACACCAATCATTTGAAATGATCTCTTCAGAGGAGAAAGAGAAAAAAGAATAAAAATGAATGGCTGGGCACGGGGGCACATGCCTGTAATCCCAATGGCTAGGGAGGCTGAGGCAGGAGGATTTTGAGTTCAAAGTCAGCCTCAGCAACAGCAAGGCACTAAGCAACTCAATGAGACCCTGTCTCTAAATAAAATGCAAAATAGGGCTGGGGATGTGGCTCAGAGATTAAGTACCTCTGGGTTAAATCCCTAGTACAAAAAATAGATAGATAGATAGATTGATAGATAGATAGATAGATAGAGATATATAGATATATCATATATATCTCTATATAGGTATAGTCCCACTCAAAGATGGTAAAAAAGAAATGAATAAATTCAAAGCTGGAAATTCCCTGGTACCACACACAAAAAAAAGCTGGAAATTATCTGCATTAAAAATAATATTTTAATTCTAAAAAATGAAATATATGTTTTATAAATTAAGAAATAAATCTTGGGAGTTGGGGTTACAACTTGCCTAGCATGTGTGAGGTACTGGCTTCGAATCTCAGCACCGCATATAAATAAGATGAATGTCCATTGATAACTAAAAAAATATTTTTTTTAAATAAATCTTGGGAGTATATGCAGAGGAACTGCAGAATATGGGGGCTGGGGCTGTAACTCAGTGGCAGAGTGCTTGCTTAGCATGTGTGAGGCATTGTGTTAGATCCTTAGCACCACATAAAAGTAAGCAAATAAAATAAAGGCATGCTGTCCATCTGCAGCTACAAAAACAATTTTTTCAAAAAGAACCGCAGAATATGATGTTCATTCTATGAGCCATAATTATACCAATAAATAAATTTGAAATAATAAAAATGTTATCAGTTTAAACTAGTCTGTTTTAAGTATAAGAAATTTTTTGTAAGCCTTATGGTAACTACAGAGTCAAAACCTATAGTAGACACACAAAAGATTTTTAAAAAGAAATCAAAGCACACTACCACAGAAAATCATCAAGTTACTAAGAAAAAATAGCAAGAGAGAAAGAAAGAATGTATGAAGGAAGGAAAGAAAGGAAGAAAGAAAAAAAGAAAGAAAGAAAGAACCTACAAAACAACCACAAAACAACAAATGGCAGAAGTAAGTGCTTACATATATATCATATCTTGAATGTAAATGGATTAAGAGACAAGGGGTGAGCTAGGCGTGTTGGTGCACACCTGTGATCCCAGTGACTAGGGAGGCTGAGTTAAGGAGCATCACAGTTTGAGGCCAGCCTGGGCAACTTAGTGAGACCATTTCTCAAAATAAAAAATTAAAAGGACTGGTATGGGGATGTACCTCAGTGGTAGAGCACTTACCTAGCATGCATGAGGTACTGGGTTCAATCACCAATACTGCAAGAAATAAAATAAAAATTAAAATAAACATGAAGTGACTGAATGGATAAAAATACAATAAGACTCAGCTATATGCTATGTACATGGAATTCACTTCACCCTTAAGGATACATATAGGCTAAAAATGAAGGAATGGAAAAGATACTCTGTGCAAATGGAAATCTAAAGATAGCAGATGTATGTAGCTACAGTTATATTAGACAAAATAGACAAAAATGATAAAAAGAAACCGAAAAGTCATCACAGGGGTTTCAGAGGTATAGCTTACTGGTCGAGTGTTTGTTTGGTATGTGCAAGGACCTGGGTTTGATCTTCAATCCACAAAGAAAGAAAGAAAAAGTAAGTCAAGTCATTGATAAATGAGTCAATTAAGAGGATATAACAATTCACCATGTCAGCCTAGGATCTGATTTCCTTAACAAAATCCCTAAAGCACAAGAAGTTAAATCAAGAATCAATAAATTGGATGGATTCAAACTAAAAAGCTTCTTCTCAGCAAAAGAAACAGTCAATAATGTGAAGAGAGAGCCTACAGACTGGAAGAAAATACCACGTGCATCTCAGATAAAGCATTAATCTCTAAGATAAATAAGGAACTCAAAAACCTTAACACCAAAAAAAAAAATAAAATAAAAAAAAAATAAAAACCCAAATAACCCAATCAATAAATGGGCTAAGGAACTGAGCAGACACTTCACAGAAGATATACAATCAATCAACAAATATATGAAAAAATATTCAACACCTGTAATAATTAGAGAAATGCAAATTGAAACTACTCTAAGATTTCAATCAGAATGACAATTATCAAGAATATAAGCAACAATAAATGTTGGCAAGGATGTGGGGGAAAAGGTACACTTATACATTGATGGTGGGATTGAAAATTGGTGCAACCATTCAGTATGGAGATTCCTTAGAGAACTTGGAATGGATCCACCATTTGACCCAGCTGCCCCACTCCTCCGTTTATACACAAAGGACTTAATATCAGCATACTACAGTGATGCATCCACATCAATGTTTATAGCAGCTCAACTCACAATAGCTAAACTATGGAACCAACCTAGATGCCCTTCAACAGACGAATGGATAAAGAAAATGTGATATATATACATATATATATACACATACATATACATACACACACACACACACACACACACACACACACACACACCATGGAATATTACTCAACTTTAAAGAAGAATAAAATTATGGCATTTGCTGGTAAATGGATGGAGTTGGAGAATATCATGCTAAATGAAATAAGCCAAATCCAAAAAACCAAAGATTGAATGTTTTTTCTGATTAGTGGATGCTAATTCACAATAAGGGGGGGGTGCTAGGGAAGAATAGAGTTACTTAGATTGGAGGGGAGTCGAGGGGAGTGAAAGGAGGGGAAGGGGTATGGGGGTAGAAAGGATAAGTAGGGTGAAACAGACATTATTACCTCATGTACATATGTGACTGCATGACCAATGTGATCCTACAATATGTACAATCAGAAAAATGAGAAATTATACTTCATTTATGTATGATTTATCAAAATGTGTACATGCATTCTACTGTCATGTACAACTAATTGGAACAAATTTTAAAAATTAATTAAAAAGATAAAACAATTATAAATATCTTTATCTTAGTATCCAATATTAGAGACCCTAAATATACAATGCAAATATTAAAAGACCTGAGGGGCTAACAGATAGGGCTGGAGTGTAAAATGCATACTTAACATGTGCAAGGAACTGGGTTTAGTTCCCACTTGTATGTGTGTGGCACACACACACACACACACACACACGCACACACAAATCTAAAGGGAGAGATATATGGCAATACAATAATAGTATGGGACTTCACTACTCCATTTTCAGCAACAGGCAGATCATCTTGGCATAAAACCAACAAAGAAACATTAGTTTTAAAGTTTTAGACCAAATAGAACCTATAGAATCTTCTATCCAACAGTGAGGGAATATACATTCTTCTCAGGTACACATAGAATATTCCCTAGAAGAAATCATATGTGAGACAAAAGAACAAGTCTTAACAAATTTAAGATTTAAATTATATCAAGGTGTTTTTCCAAGATGGCAGATTAGAGGAGGTCACTTTCCTGGTTGCCTTGTGGTATGAAACCAAGAAAGCAATTATGCAGCTTCTCAGCAAGGTGGGTGAAAAAGAAAGGAATTTTAATGGCAATTAATTCTGGACACTTAAAGCAGATCAGTAACTCAGGGAGTTGGATATAATAAAATAAGGAAGAAATTCCAGTACTGCCACCACCAATGACACAAGTGGCACCTGCTGGAGCAGTCCTCCCTCTCCTCTATGAACAAAGTAGAGGGATAAGAAAATTAAAGGAATCTGCATTTTTAGGAGGCCTGAGGTATGTCTGCCTAGGGAGAGATCAGAGATCAAAGACACAGCTCAATTAACCTGACAAGTTTGCTGCACAATGCCCTTGTGTATGGGCAGAAGTAGGGGGACAACAAAAGCTACAACTCTCCTGGCTGCCTGAGAAGGATAGAGAAAGGAACCATTCTGCAGCTTTGGCACAGGGTCAACAGCTGGGGTAACTTATTCCTGGCAACCTGAGCTTAACCCTAAATGCAGGCCTGGCAAACCCACACAGCAAGACAAGGTGTACCTAAGTGACCAGGAGAAAATCAAATATGGAGAGGGGTTTACACAGAGGAATCCTGGTCATGGTCCCTATTTCCTCACTCCCCTTCAATCTGAATGCTTGCAGGACTGGTTGGAAGAGACTCGCCCAGCCTAGAATTCGAAAGGGCTGGGGTGGGAGTGATTGAGATTGGAGGCTGAACCTGAGAAATCAAGAAACATGGGGTAAGTGGGTGACAGAAGGGACTAAGGATTGTTTCCTCCACCACAGAACGCAGGGGAGATTCCTGAGGTACAGCCTCTCATCTTGGAAGGGCAACTGCTGGGTCCAGGAGTTGCACTGATTTAAAATCTTCAGACCAATCTCCATTCAATGAACCTGGAGCCTACCTAAGTGTAAAGCCCACCTCTGGGAACTCCACCTAACACTGCTGAGAAGGGAAACTGAGAATCTTTTGACTGACAACAGAACATTTTTGGGGTATACTGGGGATTGAACCTGCAGGTGTGTAACCACTGAGCCACATCTCCAGTCCATTTTTATATTTTATTAGAGACAGGTTCTCACTGAGTTGCTTAGTGCCTCACTAGGTTGTTGAGACTGGCTTTGAACTCCAGAAACAATTCTTTAACTTTTCATCGAGATCTTTTTTGTCTTTTAATTTTATTTCTTTAATCTTTTCTCTGTTCACTTGTGATGTGAATGGTTCATGGACACACACACACACACACACACATATATATTCATATTTGTTTCTTTTTTCTCATTTCTAGCATTTTTTGAAGGGAGTTATTTTTCAGTTATTTTTCATGGATCAGTACTTTAAGGACTAGGATGTTTGATAAGTATATTTCAGTTTAATTCTTGCATTTTTTATTTACACATTTTTAAATTTTTATTTCAAATTTTTTTCTCTCACTTATCTGTTTCCCTTCTCCTTCTCTCTTTTCTTCTGCTAAGAACCAATCTCTGTTGTTCTCTCTTTCACTCTTCCTTTAATATTTTACTTCTATTTTCTTTCTTCCTCCCACATAATCATCACATCCTATATCACTTCTGTTCTCTTCCTGTTCACCATTCAAAATTGTAAATCCTTTTGCAAACACTGTTTTTACTGTTGGCAATAACAGATCATATCATATGTTTATTATGACAATTGACATTGTAGATGTCATGGCAGGAACTATTTTGTTTAAGACTGTATATTGTTTGCATTGGTGCTTGTTATTACTCATGTCCCCCTAAACTGTGAGGTACTGGAAACCTTCAGGGACACTGTAAGTCCCCAGGGTAGAAACTCTACTCCCTCAGAGTCATACTGTTCAATGGGTAACACAAACAACATGAAAAAGCAGGGGAACAAATCACCCCAAACAAACCAAAATACTTCAACAACAGAATCCATTGACACCACAGTGGAAGAAATGTTAGAGAAGAAGTTTAAAATGTTCATAGTTAAACTGATCTCCACGGAAAAGGATGATATAAGGAGTGAAATCCGAGAGAAAATGCAGGAAGTGAAAGATCACTTCAATAAAGAGACAGAGATTCTGAAAAAAAATCAAGCAGAAATCTTCAAAATAAAGGAATCAGTAAACCAAATTAAAAATAAAATTAAAAATTCAATGAAAAACATCACGAGCAGACTAGACCACTTGGAAGACAGAGTTTCAGGCAAGGAAGACAAAATATATAATCTTGAAAATAAAGTTGACCATGGAAAAAAGATGTTAAGAGACCTTGAACAGAACTTCCAGGAAATATGGGATAACATGAAAAGACCAAATATAAGATTTATCAGGATAGAAGAAGCCTTGGAAATACAAACCAAAGGAATGCACGATCTTTTCAATGAAATAATGTCAGAAAATTTCCCAAATCTTAAGAATAAAATGGAAATCAAATACAGGAGGCCTACAGGAGCTCAAATATACAAAATTATAACAGATACACATGATGGCATATTATTAGCAAAATGCCCAACATACAAAATAAAAATAGAATTCCAAATGCTGCTAGAGAAAAAAATAAAAGCTCACATTTTGAGGAAAACCAATTCAGATCTCAGCTGATTTCTCAATTCAGACCCTAAAAGCTAGGAGGTCTTGGAATAATATATATCAACTTCTGAAAGAAAATGGATGTCAAACAAGAATACTATAACCAGCAAAATTAAGCTTCAGAATTGAAGATGAAATAAAACCTTCCACAATACACAAAAGTTAAAAGAATTCACAACTAGAGGGGCTGCAGATATAGCTCAGTTGGTAGGGTGCTTGCCTTGCATGCACAAGGCCCTGGGTTCAATCTCCAGCACCAAAAAAAAAAGGGGGAAAAAAAGGAATTCACAACTAGAAAGTCTGCACTACAAAACTTACTCAATAAGGTATTTCATGAAGAAGAAATAAAAAATAAAACTGAAAACCAGCAAAGGGAGGTACTACTCTATAAGAATAGTCAATCAAAGGAGAAACTAATTCAAATTAAAAATCAGAAATGGTGCTGGGGAGATAGCTCAGTCGGTGGAGTGCTTGCCTTGTAATCACAAGGCCCTGGGTTCGATCTCCAGCATCCAAAAAAAAAAAAAAAAATCAGAAATGAATAAGAATAACGGAATAATGATCATATCTCAATAAAAATAGTGAATATTAATGGCCTAAACTCATCAATCAAGACACAGGTTGGCAGACTGGATTAAAAAACAAGACCCCACAATATGCTGTCTCCAATAGATTCACCTTTTAGAAGAAGATATTCACAGACTGAAGGTAAAAAGGATGGGAAAAAACACATCATTCACAAAGATCTCATAAACAAGCAAGGGTTTCTATCCTCATATCAGAAAAAGTGGACTTCAAGCCAAAGTTAATCAGAAGGGACAAAGGACATTTCATACTGTGTAAAGGAATTATACATCACCAAGACATAACAATTGTAAATATTTTTGCCCCTTACAATGGAGCATCTACATACATCAAACAAACCTTTCTCTATTTTAAGAAGCAAATAGACCACAACACAATAATACTGGGTGACCTTAACACACCTCTCTCACCACTGGACAGATCCCCCAAACAAATAAAGAAGCCATAGAACTAAAAAATACAGTTAATAATTTAGACTTCACAAATATATATAGAATATTTCACCCATTGATGACTAAATACATATTCTTCTCAGCAGCAAATGGATCCTTCTCTAAAATAGACCACACCTTAGGGCACAAAGCAACTCTTAGCAAATACAAAAACAATAGAGATAATACCTTGCATTCTATTAGATCATAATGGAATGAAATTAGAAATCAATGATAAAATAAAAAATAGAAACAACTCTAACACCTGGAGACTAAATAATGCACTATTGAATGACCAAGTGAGAGCAGTACAAATCAGGGATGAAATAAAAAAAAATACTTAGAGGTAAATAAGAATAGTGATACAATGTATCAAAATCTCTGAGATACTATGAAGGCGGTTCTAACAGGAAAGGTCAGTGGTCTTGAGTTCATTCATTAAAAGGTTAGAAAGTCGCCAAATAAAAAATCTAACATTACATCTCAAAGTCCTAGAAAAAGAAGAGCAAATCAACATCAAAAGCAGAAGACAGGAAATAATTAAAATCACAGCCAAAATCAATGAAACTGAAACAAAAAGACAATTCAACAAAATCAACAGAAAAGTTGGTTCTTTGAAAAAATAAATAAAATTAATAAACCATTAGACACACTTACCAAGAGAAGGAGGGAAAAAAAACTACCAAAATTCATGATGAAAAGGAAATAACACCGTGGACACTACTGAAATACAGATAATAATCAGAAATTATTTTTTAATTCATTTTTATTGTAAACAAATGGGATACATCTTGTTTCTCTGCACATGAGGTACAGGCATACCATTTGTGTAATCAAACATTTACATAGGGTAATAGTTTTTTATTCATTCTGTTTTTTTTTCTCCCCCCCACAACCCTGTCACCCCTCTTATCCCTCTATAGAATCCCTCCTTCCTCCATTCCTGCCCTCTTCCCACCCCATATATGTGTCATCATCCGCTTATCAGTGAGATCATTTGTCCTTTGGTTTTTTGAGATTAGCTTATCTCCCTTAGCATGATATTCTCCAACTGCATCCATTTGCCTACAAATGCCATAATTTTATTATTATTTATGGCTGAGTAATATTCCATGGTATATATATACCACAGTTTCTTATCCATTCATCAATTGAGGGGCATCTAGGTTGGTTCCACAATCTGGCTATTGTGAATTGAGCAGCTATGAACATTGATGTGGCTGTATCTCTGTAGTACGCTGATTTTAAGTCCTTTGGGTATAGGCCGAGGAGTGGGATAGCTGGGTCAAACGGTGGTTCCATTCCAAGTTTTCTAAGGAATCTCCACACTGCTTTCCAGAGTGGCTGCACTAATTTGCAGCCCCACCAGCAATGTATGAGTGTACCTTTTTCCCCACATCCTCCCCAACACTTATTTTTGCTTGTATTCTTGATAATCGCCATTCTAATTGGGGTGAGATGGAATCTTAGGTGGTTTTGATTTGCATTTCTCTTATTACTAGAGGTGTTGAACATTTTTTCATATATCTGTTGATTGCTTGTAGATCTTCTTCTGTGAAGTGTCTATTCATTTCCTTAGCCCATTTGTTGATTGGGTTGTTTGTATTCTTGGTGTAGAGTTTTTTGAGTTCTTTATATGTTCTGGAAATTAGTGCTTTATCTGAAGTATGAGTGGCAAAGATTTTCTCCCACTCTGTAGGCTCTCTCTTTGCATTGCTGATAGTTTCCTTTGCTGAGAGAAAGCTATTTAGTTTGAATCTATCCCAGTTATTGATTTTTGCTTTTATTTCTTGTGCTATGGGAGTCCTGTTAAGGAAGTCTGATCCTAAGTCAACATGATGAAGATTTGGACCTACTTTATCTTCTATAAGATGGAGGGTCTCTGGTCTGATTCCAAGGTCCTTGATCCATTTTGAGTTTTGTGCAGGTTAGAGATATGGGTTTAGTTTCATTCTGTTGCATATGGATTTCCAGTTTTCCCAGCACCATTTGTTGAAGAGGCTATCTTTTCTCCATTGCATATTTTTGGCACCTTTGTCTAGTATGATAAAATTGTATTTACTTGGGTTTGTGTCCATGTCCTCTATTCTGTACCATTAATCTACCTGTCTATTTTGGTGCCAGTACCATGCCATTTTTGTTACTATTGCTTTGTAGTATAGTTGAAGTTCTGGTATTGCGATACCCCCTGCTTCACTGTTCCTGCTAAGGATTCCTTTAGCTATTCTGGGTTTTTTATTCTTCCAGATGAATTTCATACTTGCTTGCTCTGTTTCTGTAAGGTACATCATTGGGATTTTAATTGGAATTGCTTTGAATCTGTATACAAATGGTAGTATGGCCATTTTGACAATATTAATTCTGCCTCTCCACGAACATGGAAGATCTTTCCATCTTCTAAGGTTTTCTTTAATTTCTTTCTTTACTGTTGTGTAGTTCTCATTGTAGAGATCTTTTACTTCTTTTGTTAGTTTGATTCCCAAGTATTCTATATTTTTGGAAGCTATTGTGAATGGGGTAGTTTTCCTGACTTCTCTTTCTGAAGATTCATCACTTATGTATAAAAATGCATTGGATTTATGAGTATTAATCTTATATCCTGCTACTTACTGAATTCACTTATGAGTTCTAAAAGTTTTCTGGTGGAATTTTCTGGTTATTCTAAATATATAATCATGTCATCAGCAAATAGGGATAGTTTGAGTTCTTCTTTTCCTATTTGTATCCCTTTAATTTTCTTGGTCTGTCTAATTGCTCTGGCTAGAGTTTCAAGAAAAATGTTGAATAGAAGTGGTGAAAGAGGGCATCCCTGCCTTGTTCCAGTTTTTAGGGGGAATGCTTTCAGTTTTTCACCATTTAGAATGATATTGTCCATGGGCTTAGCATAGATGGCCTCTACAATGTTAAGGAATGTTCCCATTATCCCTATTTTTTCCAGTGTTTTGAGCATGAAGGGGTGCTGTATTTTATCAAATGCTTTTTCTGCACCTATCAAAATAATCATGTGATTCTTGACTTTAAATCTATTGATATGGTGAATTACATTTATTGATTTCTGGATGTTGAACCAACCTTGCATCTCTGGGATAAAATCCACTCGATTGTGGTGCACTATCTTTTTCATATATTTTTGTATGCTATTTGCTAAGATTTTGTTGAGAATTTTTGCATCAATATTCATTAAGGATATTGGTCTGAAATTTTCTTTCCTCGATGTGTCTCTGTCTGGTTTAGGTATCAGGGTGATATTGGCTTCATAGAATGAGTTTGGGAGAGTTCCCTCCTATTTCATGAAATAATTTGAGAAGTATTGGAATGAGCTCTTCTTTAAAGGTTTTGTAGAACTCAGCTGAGAACCCATCTGGTCCCGGACTTTTCTTCGTTGGTAGGCTTTTGATGACTTCTTCTATTTCATTACTTGAAACTGATCTTTTTAAATTGTATATGTCCTCCTGGTTCAGTTTAGGTAATTCATATGTCTCTAGAAACCTGTTCATGTGTTCGAGATTTTCTATTTTGTTGGAGTATAGATTTTCAAAATAGCTTCTAATTATGTTTTGTATTTCGATTGTGTCTGTTGTGATATTTCCTTGTTCATTTTGAATTTTAGTAATTTGGGTTTTCTCTCTTCTTCTCTTTGTTAGTGTGGCTAAGGGTTTATCAATTTTGTTTATTTTTTTCAAAGAACCAACTATTTATTTTGTCAATTTTTTCTATTGTTTCTTTTGTTTCAGTTTCATTGATTTCAGCTCTGATTTTAAATATTTCCTGTCTTCTACTACTTTTTGGTGTTGCTTTGAGCTGTAGTGTTAGGTCATTTATTTGTTGATTTTTTTTTCTTTTATTGAATGCGCTCCATGAAATAAATTTTCCTCTAAGTACTGCTTTCATAGTGTCCTGGAGATTTTGATATGTTGTTTCTTTGTTCTCATTTACCTAAGAATTTTTTAATTTCCTTCCTGATATCTTCTGTTATCCATTCATCATATAATAGCATATTGTTTAATCTCCAGGTGTTGGAGTAGTTTCTGTTTTTCACTCTGTCATTTATTTCTAATTTCAATCCATTATGATCTAATAAAATACAAGATTTATCTCTATCTTCTTGTATTTGCTAACAGTAGCTTTGTGGCATAATATATGGTCTATTTTAGAGAAGGATCCATGTGCTGCTGAGAAGAAAGTGTATTCGCTCTTTATTGGATGGTATATTCTATAAATGTTCATTAAGTCTAAATTATTGATTGTGTTTTTGAGATCTATGGTTTCTTTGTTCAATTTTTGTTTGGAGGATCTGTCCAGTGGTGAGAGAGGTGTGTTAAAATCACCAAGTATTATTGTGTTGTGGTCTAATTTCTGGCATTGAGAAGGATTTGTTTGACATATATGGATGAGTCACTTTTTGGGGCATAGATATTTATGATTGTTATGTCTTGCTGATTTATGCTTCCCTTAAGCAGTATGAAATGTCCTTCTTTGTCCCTTCTGACTAACTTTGGCTTGAAGTCCACATTATCTGAAATGAGGATGGATACTCAGCTTTTTTGCTGAGTCCATGTGCATGGTATGTTTTTCCCGATCCTTTCACCTTTAGTCTATGGGTGTCTCTTTCTATGAGGTGAGTCTCTTGCAGGCAACATATTGTTGGATCTTTGTTCTTAATCCAATCTTCCAGTCTATGTCTTCTGATTGATGAGTTCAGGTCATTAACATTCAGGGTTATTATTGAGATATGATTTGTATTCCCGGTCATTTCGCTCATTTTTTTTTTTTTTGACATGACTTGATTTCTCCTTTATTTGGTTGTTCCTTTAGGGTAATTCCTCCCTTTGCTGATTGCTTCTTTGTTTTTCATCTCTTCCTCATGGAATATTTTGCTGAGAATGTTCTGTAATGCTGGCTTTCTTTTTGTAAATTCTTTTAGCTTTTGTTTATCATGGAAGGATTTTATTTCATCATCAAATCTGAAGGTAAATTTTGCTGAGTATAAGATTCTTGGTTGGCATCCATTTTCTTTCAGGGCTTGAAAAATGTTGTTCCAGGCCCTTCTAGCTTTTAGGGTCTGGATTGAAAAATCTGCTGATATCCGTATTGGTTTCCCCCTGAATGTAATTTGGTTCTTTTCTCTCACAGCCTTTAAAATTCTGTCTTTATTTTGTATGTTCGGTATTTTCATTATAATGTGCCTTGGTGTGGCTCTGTTGTAATTTTGTGTATTTGGAGTCCTATAAGCCTCTTGAACTTGATTTCCATTTCATTCTTCAGATTTGGGAAATTTTCTGATATTATTTCATTGAATAGATTGTTCATTCCTTTGGTTTGTTTCTCTAAGCCTTCCTCAATCCCAATAATTCTTAAATTTGGCCTTTTCATGATATCCCATAGTTCTTGTAGATTCTGTTCATGATTTCTTACCATCTTCTCTGTTTGTTCAACTTTGTTTTCAAGATTAAATATTTTGTCTTAAATATCTGAGGTTCTGTCTTCTAGGTGTTCTATCCTATTGGTTATGCTTTCTATGGAGTTTTTAATTTGGTTTATTGTTTCCTTCATTTCAAGGATTTCTGTTTGACTTTTTTCAATATCTCTAACTCTTTATTGAAATGATCTTTTACTTCCTGTATTTGCTCTTTTAACTGTCGATTGGTGCAATCATTCAATGCTTGCATTTGCTCTCTCATCTCATCGTTTGCTTCCCTGATCATTTTGATTATGTAGATTCTGAACTCCCTTTCTGACATTTCTTCTGCCGTGCTGTCATTGGATTTTATTGCTATACCATCTAGGTTTGTTTGGGACATTTTCTTCCCTTGTTTTCTCATATTGTTTAGGTATCTACCCCTCTACTAGTGAAACTCTGAGATATTGCAGATTTCCTCTATTGACTAATATTGTCCCTGTAGATTTCCAATAACTCACCTCTTAGCCTTCAGTAGCCTGAAGTCTTGGAGAAACTTGATAATGCGGTGCTCCACTAGGAAGCTGGCCTTCTAGGGGTGGTGGCCTTCAGGTGGGGTATATTCCCTGGTGACTCTGCGTTGGTCCCGAGTCTCTCAATACCTCCTCTTCTTGGCTCCTGGGTCTTGTCAAAGGTCCTCTATCCTCCTGTAGGTGCCTCAGGAAGGGAGTTGCCCTTCCAATGATGATGGCCACACCCTCAGAAGTAATTCAAAATGCCTGCACCAGCCTATAAAGTAGCTCTGGCTAACTCCGTGATGGCGAAAAACCTGGGCATGGTGTTCGGGCGGGATTGTTCTGTGATGGCGTCTGTCTTTGGCCTAGTGGTTTGGTGGGTTGGCTACCTGCTGCCCAACTCTGTAAGGCAGGTGGGTTGGGTGCCCGCCTGCTACCTCTGAGATGCAAGCAGCTTGACTTGCCCGCCAGCCTGCTCCGCGACTGTGACCAACCAGTGATGGCAGCAACCTAGGTGCAGGGGTCAAGTGGTGTTGCTCAGTTATGATGTCTGTCCTTGGCCTGCTGGCTGGGCGGGCTGGTTATCTGCCCGCCACTTACCTCAAGGATGCAGGCGGCCTGACTCAGCCACCAGCTCGCTCCGCGACTCTAGAAATTAATTTGAAATTTATATTCCAAGAAAATAGAATATCTTGAAGACATCAGCAAATTTCTAGAGGCATATGATCTACCCAAATTGAAACAGGAGGATATAGAAAATTCAAATATCACCATCAAGCAATGAAATTAAAGATGCCATAAAAATCCTACCACCAAAGAAAAGACCCAGGACCAGATTTATTCTCAGCCAAGTTCTACCCGTCCTTCAAAGAAGAACTAACACCAATCCTCCTCAAATTATTCCATGAAATGGAAAAGGAGGGAACCCTTCTAAACTCATTCTATGAAGCTAGTATCACCCTGATACCAAAACCAGACAAAGACACATCAAGGAAAGAAAACTTCAAACCAAATTCCCTGATAAACATAGATGCAAAAATTCTTAACAAAATATTGGCAAACCACATACATAAACATATTAAATATATAGTGTGCCATGATAAAGTGGGGTTCATTCCCTAATACTGCTACAAGAAAGTGACCTCCCAAATCTTCACTATGTCAGCTTAGGGACTGACTTCCTTAACAAGACCCTGAAGTGCAAGAAGTAACATCAAAAGAATCAATAAATGGAATGGTATTAAACTAAAAAGTTTCTTCACAGCAAAGGAAACAAACAAGAATGTGGAGAGCCTACGGATTGGGAGAAAGTCTTTGTCACCTGCACCTCAGAGCATTAATCTCCAGGATATATAAAGAACACAAAACTTAACACCAAAAAAACCCCAAATGACTCAATCAATAAATGGACTTCACAGAAGAAATATAATCAGTCAACAAATATATGAAAAAAAGTTCAACTTCCAGCAATTATAGAAATGCAAATTAAAACTACATGAGATTCCTTCTCACTCCAGTCAGAATGGCAGTGATCAAGGATAACAATAAACGTTAGTGAGGATATGGGGGAAAAAGTACACTCATTCATTACTGGTGGGACAGCAATTGGTGCAACCACTCTGAAAAGCAGTATGAAAATTCCTCAGAAAACTTGGAATGAAACCACCATTTGATCCAGCTATCCCACTCTGCAGTCTATACCCAAAAGATTTAATATCAGCATACTATAGTGATGCAGTCACATCAATATTTATAGCAGCTCAATTCACAATAGATAAGCTGTGGAACCAACCTAGGTGCCCTTCAACAGATGAATGGATAAAGAAAATGTGGTATATGTACATAATGGAATATTACTCATCTATAAAAAAGAATAACTTTATGACTTTTTGCTGGTAAATGGATGAATCTGGAGATTATCACACTAAGTGAAATAAGCTAATCCCAAAAAAAATTAAAGGTTGAATGTTCTCTCTGATATGCAGATGTTAACATACAACAAGGGAGGGAGGGAAAGAATAGAAATTCAATGGATTAGACAAAGGGGAATGAAGGTAAGAGAGGGGGAGTGGGAATAAGAAAGACAGAAGAGTGAATTGGACATAATTGTCATGTGTTCATATATGAATACATCAGCAGTGGAAACTCCATATTATGTACAACCACAAGAATGGGATCTTAATTAGAATAAGTTACATTCTATGTATGTATAATATGTCGGAATACACTCTACTGTCATGTATGTCTATAAACAAAAAATAAAAACTAGAAAAAAAGAAATCATATCAAGTTTTGTTTGTTTGTTTTGGTTTGGTCTGGGATTTTTTTGCTGGCTATCTAACATGAAGGCTTGTGCATGCTAGGCAAGCATTCAACCACCGAGCTACAACCTTAGCCCTCATATCAAGTATTTTTTTCCAACTAAAATGGTAAGAAACTAGAAATCAATAAAACAGGAATGCTTACACTTGCCACTTCAATTCTACACAATACTGGAAGTCCTATTAGGCAGTTAGGAAAGAGGAAGAAATAAAGGCACCCACATCCAAAAGAAAGAATTTAAGCTGTCTTTATTTGGTGATGACATGATCCTATCTATAGAAAGTCTTCAGGCTGGAGATGAACCTCAGCAGTAGAGCACTTGCCTAGAATTTGTGAGGTCCTAGGTTCCATCTCCAATACAGGAAAAAACAATTTAAAGATTAGACCCAAAACCTCTTGGAACTGATCTTCAAAAAATATTCTGTAAAGTTGCAGAATTCAAAATCAACATACCATATGAACAATGAGCTATCTAAAAAATAAACTAAGAAAACAATCTCATTTACAATAGCAAGAAAAAAATATTTTGGAGTAAATTTAACCAAAGAGGTATAAGATCTCTATACGGAGAAATATAAAATAATGATGAAAGACACAAAAGATGAAACAAATAAACAGATATTCTGGGTTCATGGATTGGAAACATTAATATGATAAAATGTCCACTCTACCCAAATCAATCTACATATTTGATGCCATCCCTATATCAAAATTTCAATGATATTTTTAACAGAAATAGGAAAAACAGTGCAAAAATTCTTGTGGAAGCACAAAATACCAGAAATAGCCCAAAGAATCTTGAGCAAAAGGAGAAAGTTAGAGGTATCACAATACCTGATTTTAAAATAAAATACAAAGGTATAGTAATGAAAATAGCATGGTCTTCTCATATAAAAAGACTCCTTGCCCAATGGAACACGATAGAAAATTGATAGAGAAACTCAAACATTTACAGTCAAGTGTTTTTCAACAAAGGTGCTAAGAACACAGAACAATTTCTACAATAAATGGCATTGGGGAAACTGGATATCCATATGAAGAAGAATGAATATGGATTTTTAATTCACACCACATAAGAAAATCAAGTGCAAATGGATTAAAGACTTAAATATAAGACCTGAAACTATAAAATTACTAGGAGAAACCTCCATGACATAGGTATGCATGATGAGTTATTGCACATCATGTAAAAGGCATAGACAACATAAGCAAAAAAAGGAAACTACAAATTTCTGCATAGTAAAGAAAACAAAAGAGAGTAGAGATAGCCTATGGATCGGAAGAAAATATTTGCATATCGTACTTCTAATAAGGGATTCAACACAATATAAGGAACTCAATTCGATAGCAAGAAATCAAATAATTTGATTAATAATGGGCAAAGGATCTAAAGAGACATTTCTCAAAAGAAGACATATGAGTGGCTGACAGATAAATTTAAAAAATGTTCAGTATCACTAATCATCAGGAAATGCAAATCAAAACCATAATGAGATACCACTTTACGACTACCAAATGGCTATCATGAAAAAAAAGAAAAGAAAAATACCAAGTGCTGGCAAGCATGTGGAGAAAAGGGAATCCTGGTACACTGTTGGTGAGAATGTAAATTAGTATGGGCATTATGGAAAACAGTATGCAGGTTCCCTAAAAAAAATTAAAAACAGAATTAACGTATGATCCAACAAACCCACTTCTGGTTATGCATCCAAAGGAAGGGAAATAAGTATGTTGAAGAGACATTTTCACTACCATGTTCATTGTAGCATTAATTCACAATAACCAATATATGGAATCAACCCAGTGGTCCATCACCTGAGACTTGGTAAAGGAAATGTGTATGTACAATGGAATCCTGTCATTTGGGACAATATGGATGAAACTGGAGAACACTATACTAAGTTAAATAATCCAGGCACAGAAAGTCAAATATTACATGATCTTGCTTATATGTAGAATTTAAAAGATTGAACTCATAAGCAGAAGGTAGAATGGTTTTTACCAAAGTTTAGAGGATCAGGGAGGCATCTGGAAGAGGAGACATTGGTCAAACAGTACGTTTCAATTAGACAGTAGGGAAATGTTTTAGGAATATGTTCTATCGCACAGTATGGTTAGTGTAGTTAATAATTATTGTATATTTCAAAATTGCTGAAAGAGTGAATTGTAAAAGTTTCTCACAACAGAAAGAAATTAATAAGCAAGTGATGTGATAGATATGTTACTTAGCCTGATTTAATCACTCCACAATGTATACACATATCATATACCAAAACATCACATTGTCACATTGTATCCCACACATGTATAAGTATCATTAGTTAAACAATGACTTTTAAACTGGGCATGATGGCACATGCCTGTAATCCCATTAAATCAGGAGCCTGAAGCAAGAGGATTGCAAATTTGAGGCCACCCTGGGCAACATATTGAGACGCTGTCCTCAAAATAAAGATTAAAAAAAAAAAAAAGCAGGACTGGGGATGGGATGTAGCTCAGAGGTAGACACTCCTAGGTTAAATCCTTACTACAACAAAAGCATAAAATAAAAATTAAAAAATAATAAAAAGTTTAAAAGATATGTTGTGGGGCTGGTGGGGGGCAGGGGAATAGCTCAGCGGTAAAAACACTTAGCATGCATGAAGCCATGGGCTCCATCCCCAACTCTGAAATAAAAAATGAAAACATGATATAACAAAACTCATGGGATTGGGCTGGGCTTGTGGCTCAGTGGTAGAGCACTCGCCTAGCATGTGTGAAGCACCAGGTTCAATTCTCAGCACCACATATAAATATATAAAATAAAGATATTGTGTCCACCTACAACTAAAAAATAAAATAATAATAATAAAAAAAAACCTTATGGGATGTGAGAACAACCTAAAAGTCCATCTACTGATAAATGGAGAAAGAAAACATGGTACATAATACAACAGAATATTATTCAGCCTTTATAAAGGAAGTCCTATTGCATGCTACAATCTAAATGGACCTTAAGAACATTATGCCTCTGTGAAATAAGTCAGCCTCAGGACAAATACTGCATGATCTCACTCTTATGGGATATCTAGTTTAGTAAAACTTGTAGAAACAGAAAAAGAAAGAAATATAAAGATATAAAAACAGAAAGTGAAATGATGGTTGACAAAGACTGAGAGCATGAGAAAATGAGAAATTGCTGTTCAGTGAGCATGGAGTTCTAGTAATGAGGGATGAAAATGTTCTAGAAACCTATTGCATAATATTGTGTCTATAGTAAACAGTACTTCACTGTGCACTTGAACATTTGTTGAAGGTAGATCTCACTTTGTCTTTTTCACCACAGGGAAAAATAAAGATGTCACTAATTAAACTGTCCCAAAGTCTGAAGAGGGATTACCAAAATTTTTGGTTGAATACCAATAATATATTAAAACCCATTAATGAAATTCGAAGTTTTCCTATGCAGGTGTAAGGGTGTTTGAATATCTCTGCATTGGTTTTAAATTAGTTTTTTAGCTTTAAAAAATATTGTGACAAAAGTGATCATTTTCCTAAGCATAACACATTTCAGAGTCTAAAAGTCGATCTGAATTCATGCCTTTAAGATTTTAGCAAATAATCTGCAAAAGCATCTTGTTATTGCAACATGCAAAAGAGGATTATTACTTCCCAATAGATGCTTAAAATATTTTTGGCTCCACTAAGTGGAATTTATATCTTTGGGATCTCCATTGCTCTTAATTGAAAACTCCAGTCTATTAGAATGGCTTTAATATGCTAAGCCCCAAACATGGTTAGTCCTGGTAAATTCATTTCCTGAAAATATAGGATTAAAGAATTTTCTTCCTCTTTTCCACTTAAATTTCAATTTCTTTGGTTTTGGCTGTAATGGTTTGAAATAATAGGCATTTCATTGACCTTGTTGTTCACTTATTCTGATCTCTGAGATCCTTAACTTCTAATGGTATATTACAACATCTTGCTCAGTTGGAAATAATCATTTGAAATGCTGTACACAAGATGAGCCTGTATCAAAGTAGTAAATAAGAAGTTGAAATTGAGTTTTGATTGAGGTAACCACCTCATGTTGGGAATAATTCACTTTTATATGATTCTCATATTTTCTGAATTTGTATTTACCTGTGCAGCTTGATGAATTTCCTAAACTTGAAAGAGTTATAACAGTAAATCATATGTATTATTAAGACTTGATATAACCATTCTACTTAGGTTCCAAGGAGACAAGATAAAATACAAAAAGAGATTAGACAAGAGCAAGAGAGAAGAAATAAGATCAGGTCATAAGGCAGTTCTATCCTCAACTGACGAATGACAAATAGGTGGTTCTTGGCTTTTCAATTCATTTATATTTATTTATATTTTTCTACATAATTAGTGTAATACAATGCTCCCCACAGTAAAATCTTTGGAATCATAGTCCTGAACAAATGGTAGACTATAAACTAACCTTTTGCCTATCCACAGTGAAATGTTTTTAGAAGTTAAAATATAGTATTTGTTAATGAAAACTCTCTGAGTTGGACAATTGGGAGAAATGAAGCCCACTGATGTCAATTTACATATCAAAATTTTGTAGTTGGCGAGTTAAGTCTTCTGATTCCTAGTTTCCTACTTTTCTGTTATTCTACTTACAGATATTTTATACTTGCATTGCTGTCAAAAAAGTTACAAATATAGCTTAATCATTTGAGTAATTGTCACTAATTATAACTGAATATTTCTAGCAATGAAAGAATAATGGAAAATTATTTTCCAGAAGTGTAATTACTTCTTTCAAAAAGATGCATATATCATTCACTACAAAAATTCAAGGCATATTGATTGAATTGGATAGGCTTTAAATATGATTAATCAGAAGGCATTAAAAAGTAATCTATAGATATTAGTGGAGGGAGAGTTCAGGCTAACCCATTGAACTCCATCTTGTCTCTGCTTTGAACATTTTTGGAGACTGAATTGAGGATTTGTGTCAATTCATTGGCAGACCACAAATTCTTCTTTCAGATAGCCTGTGTATCAAAACACATGCTGAGTTTTGAAATAGTAACAGGTTGGTCCTTCATTTCAAGCAAATAGAAAGCTTAAATGTCAATTAACAGTACCACTCATAGGAAAAGCAGGCAACAAAGTTGACTGGCTGTGTGAGAGCCAAAATTATTCAGATGGAATGCAGTTAACAGAGTTTTGGGCTAAGAAAGAGAAAGGTAATGCCAATTATTTTTTATAAATAATTATATGAATTGGCAGAGAACACTACCATGTACTGCTAGGCAAACAGTACAGAAAATTCAACAATCCCAGGTGTTCTCAACTGCAGATTTTTAAAATTGGGCATTGTTTGGTTGGATTGATAATGGGAGCATAAGACTAGTACTTGATATTGAAGTAGCTTTCTCCCAGACATTCTTACTGGAGGGTTTTATCTCCATAAAAACTGATGTTGTGCATAGGGTTGATAGTAATTTCATTGATAAAAGACTATAACTGGACAAGAAAAGAAGCCTAGTGTGCTCATGAGACTGCTCCATGGACCAACAGTTCTTGGAAGATCCTTACTTAGTGTAACAGAATAGATGCAACCTTGCAATTGGAAATGCCATTTTGGATAATGAGAAAATGTTCATTCACTCCAAAAAACCAGAATTTAATGTCAACAACAGCTTTCCTATAAAACAATGCTTTCAAACCAGATTACTGATTTTAGGAACTTATTAGCAAGGCACTTATCTAATTCTCTTGCTTAATAAGCTAGATAAAACAGCATCAAAATACATTGAATCACAACAATTAGACTAATTTTGACTTAAGTGTGTGCAAGATTGTGTGGTGGCAAAACAAAATGTTTCTCTGTATTCCTAGCTGGCACACAAAATAAAAACATGTGCTACAAGTAAAATTAATTTAAAGGAGAAAAAATTTTGCTGGCATAAGTTGTGTGGTCTAAAGTATACTTTGTAGAATAATGAATCTGAGTTACGGATGACCTTGCTGTGGAAATATGCAAAAGAAAACAATGACATGGATACTGCCAAAGTTATCATTTATTATTTTTAAACAGTTGCTTTCTTGCATCGAAGGTATACTTATTAAAGATTATTTTTAATGTCAGGGCCTTACATCTCATTTTCCAGTTTATAGATGATTATGAACAGAATGGTTACAGTACTTACCAAAAGTCAGAAAGGAAATCAAAGGTCTGGTGAAAATTGGTCTTAGGAACTGAATAGATTTTTTCTATTTTTTTTTTTAATATATGTGGAAAAGTTGGCTATATTAAATACCCAAAATATGCATATTCATATATGTCTCACTGTTAAAGAAAAAGAACAGCTCTGCTCTTTCTTTTCTCTCTTTGTCTCTGTCTTAGAGTCTCTCTCTCTCTCTCTCTCTCTCTCTCTCTCTCTCTCTCATGCACACACACACACACACACACGTGCAAATAAATGCACACACACACTCATAACTTATGTACATACAAGAGCAAATTTTATAGTTCTGATATTTATGGGAGGTTAATATGTCCTTGTGCTTTGTTCCTTTGGTACTAGAAAACCAAGCCAAAGTTCTTTTTTTTTTTTTTTGGTTAGTCAGTTTAGAAAATCGGATAGTTCATATTATTACAGTAATCATTATTATGGAATATACAGATACACCAAAAGAATGAAATTAAATTTTTAATTTATTTTATCATCAACATGATCTGAAAACTTCATTAATATCCCAGATACAGGTAACATTGGTCCCATAGAACATGGGAATTTTACATGTTAAAACTTCTAAGAGTTTTATTCAAATGTCATGATTTATATGAAATTGCTTGCTTTTGGTCTTTCACACAAATGAATCAATGAATGCTTATAGTTCCCCTTCTAATGAAAATGAACAACTACACCTAAATCAGATTGTCTAAAACTTTAATTTGTCTAGATGTAGGATACAATCTGAATCTGATACCACCGCAAGGAAAATCCAAATCAATGTTTCAAAATTGTTATATGTCATAATTATCTTATTATGGTACCCTGTCTATAATTTTAAAGCTTCCCATTTATATGATAGCAAATATTTGAGGAAAATTCCTATATACAGTTTTAAACATATATTGAAAATCAAAATTCAAATGTGAATATTGTTTCGTTAAAAAGTATGCTATATTAAGAGAACCTTCTCAAAAATTTACCTATGTGATTGTTAATAGGTCGAGTCTTACATTCTGAAATATCTTGTTTTATGTCCAGGTAGAGAAACAATAAGGGGAAAACTAGATTAGCCAGATAAAGCAATCTCATTAGGAAATGTTGGCTTCATATGGAAAAGTGAAATCATGTAAATTTAGATTCCAGCATTTAATCTGAAGATGAACTCTCATTGCAAATATTGCCAACTGGATTTAGAGGGTCTTAATTTTTTTAAATCCTATTTTGGACAATTACATTAATGACTAACATAGGTGAAAGTAAAAAGAAATGTCTTGAGGAGAGAACTATCCTGGGATTGTCCCTTTGAGTTTGTCATTATTTTTTTGAAACATCTAGCTTGGTTCAGATAACATAATACTGGTATACAGTAAAACACCAAATGGTGATCCAAAGAGGTCACAGAGGCTCAAGACAGAATTTTAGGGAAGAAAGAACAGAAATCAAACACCAGGTTTTCTGTTTATCTTTAGCTATCTTATTAATAATTAATACAGTCACAAAATCAATATGGTTTAAGGATTCTTGGTATTCTTGTTAAAAATAAGCAAGTAGAAGTATAGTACTTTGAAACATTAAAAAGCAAGCAACTCGGGGCCAGGCAGGGTGGTGCACACCTATAATCCAAGCAGCTCAGGAGGCTAAAGCAGGAAGAGGATAAGTTCAAGGTCAGCCCAACAACTTAGCAAGGCCCTAAGCAACTTAGTGAGACCCTGTCTCAAAATAAAAAAATAAAACTGGCTAGGGATGTAGCTGGCTCAGTGGTTAAGTGCCCCTGGATTCAATCCCTGGTACCAAAAATTATTTTTAAAAATAAAAAAAATAAGCAACTCTAGTTTTCTAATAAGAGATTTTATTTTTCTGCAGTATTATTTCCATCTGTGTGAAAGAGCTGGACTGGTAAGTCCAACATGGTTGACACTGTTTCTGATGAGGTATCTGTGGTATATTTGTGGGCGTGTGTGTGTGTGTGTGTGTGTGTGTGTGTGTGTGTATGTGTGTGTGTGTGTGTGTTTTGTCTCCAGAATCACACAATGTGTGTTGGCAGTAACAGAACCAAATTATCTTTTAGTGAAATGCTGTCAACTAAATTACATTTCCAGTCAGCCTTAATTTATATTCCAAGTTTACTAGGACCTTTAAATGCCATCACAAAATTTCCAGAATCATTGATCTGCAATTACTTCATGCTATTCCTAAATATAAAAGTTCAAAAGAAGTTCAAAATTTTTAAAAATTAAGAGTACCAAAATCACCTTGTATGTGATGCCAATATTTGGAGTAGTGTTCACCAATGTTTCCCAGTATGTGTTTAAAAGATGATGACCTGGGCTTGTGACTCAGTGGGACCAAGTCAAATGCAGGGTGATTAACATTTGTAAAAGAAATTTCATCTGTAGTTCTCAATCATGTTTGAGAGAGCAGGTCCTCTATGGCTTTTACTAAACCTACTTTTTATTGCTGTTTTGAGCTACGATATTAAATAGCCTCTTGTAGGTCCTTAATCAGAAATAATCCTTCTTAGTTAAGTTGATATGACTACATTGGTTGCTACAAACAAGGATTTCAATTTTCTCTGATAACATTTGAAATGTTACATAAATCATGGGTTTGTCCTTTTGAATTTTGTAAATGAAGACAGGCATAAATCTATACAGACTCAAGATGTGTCAGGTAGAAAAGAACAATTTAAGAATTTGCATATATAAAATGATCTTTCAAAAAATAATAGTGAATAAGTTATACTTCACCTTCATAGAAGTTATTTCAGGAATGCATTTATTTTGGTGGAGAAAAAGTGGAAATTAACAATTTATTACAGAATTTGAATGTGCTTTTCTGGCTACAATGAGAATCAGGAGTCTTGAACTTGACAAACTGCACTTGTGTGGGATTACTCAAACCACACAGAGTGAGCAGACACTGGCTGATCCAAGGTTTGGTCTTATATATTTAAGCCAGAAATGATCTCTTTGTTTACCATACTGTCTAAAATTCTACCAAAAGTTTCAGTTCAGTATCATAAAAGTGTAAATGGACTTCAGAAGAACTGGATGCATATATTTTAAAAGAACTATGAGTCATGTGCAAGTTATTTATTTTCTGTAAGCATTAAATTTCTTTATCTGTTGTGAGAATCAAAGAAAGACTATATATACATATAACTTATTCACTATTATATGCATATAATTATTTTCTGCAAAGTGTAACAAAGGTACAGGCTATATTACCATTTTTCTTTTGTGTTAAGACATTTTTAACTCTTAGTGCTTGAAATCCTAGAAAAGGGGTCACATTTTACTGTTACAAGTCGTTAACCATTGCTACCATTATGAACTGCTTTGCTTTTCCTTTGGTCATACTGGGAATTGAACCCTGGGCCTCATGTACAGTACGCACATATCCTACAACTGAACTATATTTCTCAACCCCTAACTACTGACTTTGATATCAAGTGCAAAACATACATTGTTATGTTTAATCTGTTTCATTCTCACTACAACTACATGAGGTATTGTTATTGATGTTATTGCCATTTATACATAAGGAAACCAAGCCTTTGAAACCTCTGCCCACATGGAGCCCCACATCTGAATTTGAGCTTCATGATAATTGTTTGATGCTAAATAGTTGTTTAATTCTCTTCAACTTTGAAATAAACTTAGCAGCATTAGGATATGAGGGATTTTAGGAAACTTGGAAATAAAGACATCTAGTAATTTGTTAAAACTGTAAGACATTAATAGAAACAGCAGCAATAGTAGTAGTCATAAGGCCAGCCCTGCTAGTCACTTCCCCCTCCCCTAACAAAGAATCTACAGCAGCACTACTCTGTAGAACTTTCTACAATATTTGAAATGTTCTACATTGGTACTATCCACTATGATAGCCATTAGGTAGATGTAGCTATTAAACACTAGGTATTTAGCCAGTGTCACTGAGGAACTTATAATATTTAGTTAATTCCAATTTTAATTTTAATAGCTGCATGTAGTTAGTATCAACTGTATTATTGGACAACATGGATTTAAAGGACAGAAGATTCATTATTTCAAAATAAATGAATAAAGTAACTCTTAGTTTCTTCCCAAAATATTTGTAGGGCCTGTATATATTGTAGATGCTTACAATAACTAATATATTACACATGTTTTCTTTTATTTCATGCAAATGTGAGGTACCATAATACATTGAAAAGGGCAATGGGCCAGAAGGATCCTGGATCCTACTCCCTGATCTGGCACAAACTAGCTAATATGACCTTGAGCAAGTACTTCATCTTCCCAGTCTTGAGTTTTTCTTCCTGCTTTTTTTTTTTAACTTAATGAAGATACTTTAAAGACCAAATTGTACTGGTTTTTAAATTAATTACATTTGGATGGGTTTTCTTTTCCAAAGTACTAATATATATATATTTTTCTTTTTACCAAGCCCTCCCACAAATCACTTAATACTCAAAAAATAAATTTATTTTTTTTCTATTGACCTTTAGAGTAATAACTTTAATAAACCAAGTCCCAAATAGACTTATCATGTAGAGATGTTTATGATTTCTACTGGGCATTAGCTCTGTTAATACACATGTTATTTAACTGGTGTTTATTCCTTTTTTATCACAACAAATAGTTTCTTTTTAATGCCCATTTATACTGTATAAAGCAGTAAGTCTCTGGCAGAGTCCTTTCGGGACATTATTTACATTATTATTATTCTACAGATATTAAAAAGTAGTCGTTAAAAGGTGACCAAAGAACCGAAGCAAATTCCATATAAAGCCCTTCCTGACATCCACAGCTCATCCTAATAGGTAACTTGTGTCTTATCTGAATATTACTTAGATTATTCTATTGTATCTTTTTTATCTAATATTGTTTAGATAAAATTACTATTGTATCTTTTTTTATCATAATATTGTTTAGTCATTTTTTATGTTCCCTATTCTGTTCACAGCAAGCACAGAATAAAGACATTATCATGAGAATATCGCTTCAATATCATATTCATAGGATAATATTCACATTCTAGAATATATCACAAAGTATTGCCATTAATACAATCTACCCTTGCTTTGATAATTACACAAAATAACATTTGAATGGCAATCATTGATTCAACAACCCTTAAGATAGGTATTATTATTTGCATTTTAAAAATAATGGAATTCTATATCAGGGTGATTAAATTTTTTTAAAGAAGTAATTTTCAAAAGATAAATAAAATTTAAGTCTGTTTCTTTTTACTCTAACATGAACTCTCTTAGGAAAACATCAAATATAACAAGATATTCTAGTCATGTATGACTTACCTTTAAGCTAAATGTAGGCAATTGCATTTTCAGGTTCTCAACCAAGCAAACTTCTGAGAACCTTACTCTGAGAATCCAGTTCAAAAGTTTTGCTCTATAGCCAGGTGCTGTAGTGCATACCTGTAATTCCAGCAACTTGGGAGGCTGAAATAGGAGGATTACAAGTTTGAGGCCAGTTTCCGCAATTAGCAAAACACTGTCTCAAAATAAAAAAACAAAAAAGACGAGGAATGTAGCTCAATGGTAGAATGCTCCTAGTACCAAAAAAAAAAACAAAAGGTTTTACTGTATAAAGGATTTCTGCCTTTTCTATTAGTTCTTGCTCTTCATCAAATGATTGTAGCCCTTTACTTGGTTTCCTTGTGACTTTAATTGAATAATAGCTCCCCACTCTATCAACTTCCATCAAGCATACATACAATATATAAATATATATTTTTGGGGGGTGGGGGAATACCAGGGATTGAACTCAGGGGCACTCAACCACTGAGCCATATCCCCAGCCCTATTTTGTATTTTATTTAGGGTCTCACTGAGTTGCTTAGTGCCCCACTTTTGCTGAGGCTGACTTTGAACTCAGAATCCTCCTGCCTCAACATCCTGAGCTGCTGGGACTACAGGCGTGTGCCACTGTGCCCAGCCAGCATATATTTTTATTTGCAAATAAAAGCATACTTTAAGGAAAGAATATTGTGTCATTTTCAAGGCAAAGAGCCTTAGTGAGATGGACAATAGGGTATTAAATATCACCATTGCAACAATAATTAGAAATACGTGTGTGTGTGTATGTGTGTGTGTGTGTGTGTGTGTGTGTGTGAGATAATCATCTGGCAAACCTCTGGGCTAACTTAAAACAAATGCTGGAGTTTACATAAATATCTGGGAGTAGGGAGGTTCAGTTGAGTTTACAAAAGAAAATAACAAAAAGAAACAGAAAAGAAGCATTAAAGCTTATCAATAAAATCAGACTATCAGAATAATAACTTTTACATTGTTTTTAATGTGTCAGCGAATTCCCATGAACATTCGTATTTTGGTAAACTTCAAGTTTAAGACATCTATTTCACCCAGTACAGTGGCACACACCTATAACCCCAGCAACTCAGAAGGCTTAGGAAGGAAGATTGCAAGTTTGAGACCAGCCTTGGCAATTTAGAGAGACCCTGTCTCATAAGAAGGTGTGTGTTGGGGTGGAAGTGGGATGTAGCTCAGTGGTAGTGCCCCCCTAGTAATGAAAAAGATTCCTAGTAATGAAAAAAAAGATTTATTTCTAAAGAAAAGTAAGCTCAATTTTACATGAATAAAATTTTTATTTTCATTATTCAATTGTATATTACTATAGTCTAATTTGTGTTTGTTTTTTTGATAAACTTATTTCCTATTCTATGTAGCAAATGTTACACAATATACACCAAAGGTCTTAAAGGCAAATAACAAACATATTTCTTAAGTTTAAGGGACACTTGAAATTTCTTAACAAAAAAAATTTTTTTTTTCTTTTGTGGTGCTGGGGATTGAACCCAGGGGCCTTGTGCATGGGAGGCAAGCACTCTACCAACTGAACTATATCCCCAGCTTGCTTTTTTTTTTTTTTTTCTTTTATAATATTTGTGCTATTGAAAAGAAAACTAGTTTCTCAGAAATTAACATAATCTTTAATTAAACATAGACTATAAATATTGAATATCATATCCTGTGGCTGGTCAGAAAACTCAAAAGTCCAAAGCAAGGAATAGAAAAGAAGAAGGGTGGAAATAGTATTCTTCTTTTCCTTAGAATATATTTTTTAAAGAAATAGAATAAAAATTAAAAAATCTGTGATGAACCAAATATATTAAATATTTTTATTTGCTCTTCTTTCTGTGTCTCAGACAATCTCTAATAACTGCTATTATTAAAGAAACCTACCCTTTTTGTGCCTCCAAGCTACTGATTTTAGAAGTACTTGCAAATTTTTAAATACAAAAATGAAGTTCTACTATGAGGTCTTATTTTGTTTTTGAAACACACTACAATGTATTTTGTATCATGCAAAGATTATGCAATAAAGTACTTTTTATGGGGACATATTCTAAGTCACTGTGATATTATACACAGAAATATTTCAATGGTTTCTAATATTTGTATATCACTTTATGAGAGCTTTTATTTTCATTACTTTTTCAAGTCCCTATAGCAAACTACAAAGGACAGTTATTATTTATCCTCATTAGCAACCAAGGAAACCATGGCTCAGAGAGGTTATGAAACCCGAGAGAATTTGATAAATAAATAAAAGTGGAATTTAATGTTCAGTCTTGAAAGTTCATCCTGAATTAGAAAAAGTCTGCACTGTAGATTATAGAAGACACTTAAAGATTTAAAAGATTTGTGCAAGTTACTAGTATACTAATTTTCTAGAATATAGGGAGTTTTCCTGCTTCATTAGCTAAATCATGAATTTTATTATATTAATAATTCAAAACCTTATGTTTATGATGCTTTAGAACCATACATATTATTTTACCCTCTTCCACTAAGGTAATAGCTAAAATTAACTTTGCCATATGATTGATTTCCTCTGTTTCTATGTAAATTTTTACCTAACTGCTGAATGTGATTGGAAAATCAAAATAAGGCACAACAATAGTCTAAAGTTAAAGAACAAAGAAGAATGCTAAGTAACATACATTCTGTAGGAAAAAAAATACTGTAATGATACTAATGATGTTAAAAAATAAAATGCTTATGATATAAAAAGCAATTATAAGGGACATTCTATATCCATCAATCTTTTCCACAGTGATTAATATTAGGCATATATGATGCAGTTTAAGATACCCAAGTAACAGTTTCTTTAAAGAGGAAAAGTAAAGGAGAAATAAGTGTTCACTTCACTCTCTCTCCTTTTGAGGTTCCGAGGATGGAACCCAGAGCCTCATGCATGCTAGGCAAGTGCTCTACCACTGAGCCACATCCTCACCCCTTGAGGGTTCCCCTTTGGGTATGGCAGTGTGAGAAGCTCCACTCCCCAGTAAAATAAGTTTAACTGATAAAACTATCAACACACATACACACACACACACACACACACACACACACACACACACACACGACAAGATCTCTGAAAATTGTCCTGAAGACCTACAGTAAATGAAATATTTGTGCAGAAAAATTTACTGAAACTTGGTAGTAACAGCATTGCCTTTGAGCAGTGAACTGCTCCCTCTCCTTGCCCTCACTTCAGCATAACAAAAGTTTGGATCTAGGCTTGTGTGGTGAAGATGATGCTCTCTTCCCCCTGCCAGCTCCTAGTTAATAAATAAGGTATCTATCTCATCAGGAGGGGCTGGCAACCAGCATTCCTTACCCTTTCCGAATATTTGTTACAAAGGCTTAATTCTTAGTGAAACCAAAAGATCAGGGGATACCTTCCTCCATCCAGCTTCCAGGAATAATAGACCAAGAAATGCAGGGGCCTCAATTGCCATCACCCCAACTTGCTGGGAAAAAAAATTTCACAGTAAGTTAAACAAGACAAGAAGGTCAAGCAATTGAACTAGTAGCTCAGAGATTTTGTACAGTGGAAGAGGGAGTCAATATGAAGAGAAAGCTCTAAAGCTCTTCCTAAAGGAAGTGATCTTATTTGAACAGAATATAGGAAATTCAGGCTTAAAGGAATTCTCAAAAATAATAACTTCTCTTAGTTAAGAGTTGGTCAAACTACAGGCTAGTTAGTTTACCAGAGAAAGCTATGGAAAGAGATGGCTTCTTAGTCCTTCTGATGGCAGAACAAACCTTAAAAACTACCTTTGCCTAAATTTATTTGCAGAAAAATGGGTAACTGAAGGCATTGTTAAGAACCATAGAGAAATCAGCTGAGAATTATTGGAAGATAGCAGATATGTGTGACACCAAATGAGGCAGACAAATGAAAGTGGAGATCCATGAAAGAGATCAAGCTAAAAACACCTTCATCCCATGATGACTGGGTGCACACCAAAGGTCTTGCCCTCTGAGGAGTGACAGCAAAGACTTCATAAGAATAGGCAATAGACTACAATTAAAATACTCTATCCAAGTAATTTTTAAAAAATCAGCATTCATAGTTGATATACTACCTAAAATGACCAGTTTTCAACAAAAAAGAAATATGGAAAGAGACAAGAATGTGTAACCTATACAAAGGGGGGGGGGGGAAGCAGGGAACATAAACTCTCTCTTTCTCTCTCTCTATATATGTATATATGTGTATATGTGTATATGTATATACACCTATATATGTATGCATGTGTATATATATGTATATATATACACATATATACATCCCAGAAAAATAACAACTGAGAGTGTTGCTATTGGATGTGTCTTATAAGAAATATTACAGAAATTTATTCAAGTTGAAAGCAAGAGACCTCAGAGAATAACCCAAATGTTCACAAAAAAAGCAGAGATTACTGGTAAATGAAATCATATAGGTAAATATAAAAGACATAATAACTGTATGTTTATTATCCTTCCTTTTCTTAATTGATATAAAAGCAATTATATTAAACAATGAATACAGAAGTATTTTCTGGCAATAAAATGTTAATATAACGGACCATAAATATACATTTATTCTTCTTTCTCCTCTCAGGTTCCTTGAGAGGTATAAAATCATGCAAAGTGGTAAGGATAACAACATATTCAGTTTGTAAAATATATTTGGAAAATAGTGTTAATGACCAGAAATAGACCTAGTCAAAGCAAACAGATATAAGCCACGTCAATTTTTAAAATACATTGATATACCATGCCTAGCAAAAATAGTACAAAAATGGAGAAGACAGAGAAGCAAAATTTCTATATCTCACTGGAATTAGCATAAATCCCAAGTAGATTATTTTATATTAAGATGTATATCATAAGCTCCCGAGTTTCCACTAAGAAACTAACTTCAAAATATAGTCTAAAAATCATTTAAAAAATTGAAATATTGCAATAGAAAATATTAATGCAAACAAAGTTGGAAAGAAAGAACAAAGAATAAACAACATGGGACACATACAAAAGTAAAATGGCAGACACAAATCTAAATATATCATTAATAACATTAAATACAAGCATCTTAGAAGTTCAATCAGAAGGCAGAGTTTGTCAAACTGGATTAAAAGGAGAGGTATCTATATGCTGTCTATAAAAGACACAATTTTATTTTCAAAGAAACAAATAGATTAAAAATTAGAAAAAAGATATATCATTCAAAATTAACCACAATAAAGCTGCATGAGTTTTCCTAGTATCAGTCAAAAAAAGTTAAAAGTGATACAAGACTAAAGAGATATTTTTAATGATAAACACATTAATAGAGCTAGAATATATACCAGTTATGAACATACATACACCTAAAAATAGAGCCCTCAAATATATAAAGCAAAAACTAAAAGACGTGAAGGGAGAAATAAAGAAACCAACAATAGTTTAAATCTTTGTTACCCCATTCAAGTAACAACTAGAAAGAAGATATACAAGGAAATAAAAAAGTCAAACAATACTATAGACCAAGTAGATCTAGCAAGCGTCTAAAGAACATTCCAACAACAATGTAATATATATTCTTCTCATATGAAACATTCTCCAGGATAGACTATATACTGGGCTATAAAACAAACCTCAAAAACTTAAAAGAGTGAAATAATGAAGTATCATCTCTGGTTACAATGGGATAAAAGTAAAGATTAACAAAAGAAGACTGGAAATTTAGTAACACACTCTTATTCAACAGTCAATGGATAAAGAAAGAAATCACCAGGAAAAATAGAAAAAAAACCTTTTAAGACAAATGAAAATGAGGACAAAGCATATCAAAATAACTGGGTATATATAGCTATAAATGCCTACATTTACAAAAAAAAGATATCTTAAATGAACAGCCATTCACTCAGCAAAAACAGAAGACAAACACTTCACAAGTGTTCATGAACATTCTCCAGGATCAAATGTTAGATCATTAAATAAGGTTCAATAAATTATAGAAGATGGAAATATATAAAACACATTTGCTTATTAATATTGTAAATGAGAAATTATAACAGAAAGAAAGCTGGAATGTTAACAAGTATGTGGAAATTAAGCAGCACACTCAAACAATGGAACAACAAAAAAATGATGGGGGAATTAGAAAATATATTGAAATAAATGACCATGATGACGCAGCATACTGAAACGTAGGGCATGCAGCATTAGCAGCGTGCAGAGGGAAATTTAGAGCTACAAGTGCCTACATAATAGAGAAAAAGATCTCAAACTTATCACCTGAAGGGGAAGGAGAAGGACAAAGAGAAGGAGAAGGCGAAGGAGAAGGGAAAGAGGAAGAAGGAGATGGAGAAACTAAACCAACCAGAATTGATCAGAAGGAAGCATATAATAAAAGTTTAGAATGGAAATTAATGAAAGAGAATAATAATACAGAAAAACTGACAAAACTAAAAGACGATTCTTTGAAAATATTTTTTTAAAGGCAAATTTTTAACAAGACTGATCCAAAAGAGAAGAAGGACTCGATTACTAAAATCAGGATTAAAGGGACAGAGGGCATTATTCTTGACATTTAGGAAATAAAAACAGTACAAGTGTACACAATGAATAACTCCATGGTAGCAAATTAGGTAACTTAGATTAAGTGGACAAATTTATAGAAAGACACAAAATACTGAAACTGAATCTAGAAGAAGGAGAATCTGAATATGCCTATAGTAACCCAAAGATTGAATTAGTAAGTTTTAAAAATTAGTATTTTTAAAAATTTGATAAAGAAAATTACAGACATAAATGGATTCATGAGTGAATTCTATCAAAGATCAAAAATAATTTGCACCAATTTTTCAAAAACTCTGTTACAAATATTAAGTGGGGGTGAAACAAATTCTTTCTATATGACCTGATACTAAAATCAACAAACAAAATCTACAGATCAAGATCTCTTATGAATATAGATGTGAACAATCCATCTAATTACTAGCCAAATCCATCCAGCAATACATGGGAAGGAAATAAAACCATTACCAAATGGGATTTATCTCAAGGATGCAAGGTTGGCTTAAAATCTGAAAACAAATGAGCTGGGATGTGACTCACTAGAAGACTACCTGCCTAGTATGCATGAGGCCCTGGTGCCATCCCTGGTACTGCAAAAAATAATCTGAAAATTAATATAATATACCATATCAATGGAATAAAGAACAAAACCACATGGTCATTTCAAAAGATGCTCAAAGACCTTCTGATGAAATTCAAAATCCCTTCATGGTAAAAATATTCAACAATATGAGTGGAAGTGAACCTCCTTAATCTGATAAAGAACATCTTTGCAAAATTCAAAGCTCACCTCAGAGTTAATAGTGAAAGAATAGATGCTTTCCCCTATGATTTAGCACAAGAATATTGGTTGCTGCCATTTCTATTCAACATTGCATTTGAGATTCTAGTCTGGTCAATGAAGAAGAAAAGAAGGAGAGGGAGAGAGAAAAGACAATTATATTGGAAAGGAAAAAGTAATAGCATCTCTATTGGTAAGTGGCATGATCTTGTGCATAGAAAATCCTAATGATTCCAAGAAAATTTTATTGGAACTAAAAAATGAGTTCAGCAAAGTCGCAAAATACATAATGAATATACAAAAATCAATTTTATTTCTTTTTTGGGGGGGCGATTACCAGGGATTGAACCCAGGTGCACTTAACCACTGAGCCACATCCCCAGTCCTTTTCTTTAATGTAATTTTTATTTTGAGACAGAGTCTTGCTAATTTGCGTAGGGCCTCACTAAATAGCTGAGGCCAGCTTTGAACTTATAATCCTCCTGCCTCAGTCTCCATAGCTAGGCAATCAACAAACTGATAGTGAAATTAAGAAAACAATTCCATTATCAGTAGCATGAGAAATAATAAATTAGGAATAAATTTAACCAATAAAGATAAAATATTTTACACTGAAAATTGCAAAACATTGAAAGAAATCAAGGAAGACCTAAATACAAGAAAGATTTCTTATGTGCATTGATTGATTGGAAGACAACATTGTTGAGAAGGCAATTCTCCCCAAATTGATAGTCAGATACAATGCAATCTCTACCAAAATTTCAAAGGCCTTTTTGAAGAAATTGACGAGCAGATCCTAAAGTTCAATGGGGAAAATAATTGCCCTTTTAATAAATAGTGTTGATATAACTGGATACTTGCATGAATGAACTTGGATCCCTACTTTTATCATATACAAAATTAAATTCAAAATAAATCAAAGGCCTAAGTAAAAGAGCTAAAATTATAAAGAGCTTAAGAGAAAGTATAGGTGAAAATAATCATGTCCTTGGATTAGGCAATATTTTCTTTTATATGACATTAAAAACACAAGCAACAGAAGAAAAACTGAAAACCCAGAAAAACTGGATATCATACAATTTTAAAGCATCTGTGCTTCAAAAGGCATCAGCAAGAAAATGAAATACTAACCCCTTGAATGTGATAAAAAATGAAAATCGTATGTCTTATAAGGGTCTGGTATCTGGAGTATATGAGGAATTATTTCAACTCAACAATAAAAAGACAAGTTAGCTGGTCATACTGGAGCACACCTGTAGTCCCAGTGACTTGGGAAGCTGAGGCAGGAGGATCGAAAGTTTAAGACCAGCCTCAGTAAATCCTTTTGTTTTTTTTTTTTTTTTTTTCAAAAACAGAAAGGTGGGGCTGGGGTTGTGGCTAAGTGGTAGAACACTTGCCTGGTACGCGAGAGGCCCTGGGTTCTATCCTCAGCACCACATAAAAATAAATGAATGAAATAAAGGTCTATGAACATCTAAAAAGAATGTTTAAAAAAAAAAGGAAAGGTAAAAACATTATGCAAGGACAAAATGAAATAGATAAAATGGATAGAAAGAAGAAATGCTAAGTAGCATGTAAGACACCATAAAATCATTCACATCTTTCTGATCTCTGTGACATATATACTACTGAAGAGTTCAAATATATTTTTACACCCTAAAAATATGGTTGTAATTTCTAAGACATAGACACATAGGATGATAATGCACTTCTCTAGTATCTGTAAAAGTGGTTTTGTTTACTGAGCCTCATTTTTTCCCTTGGTTTTATCATTTCCCCCATCAGCTTCACCACTATTGCCTTTTTACCTTCATATTTGGTACAAAACAACTTAGCAGAGACAGTTATTATACTATTTTAGAGGAATTAGCTTACGTTTATGAATTTCAAAAGTGCTGAACCTCTGTTGCTTTCATTCTGGTTTGAATATAAGTTGTTCCCCCAAAAGCTCATGTGTTAACCCAAGAATGTTCAGAGGTGAAATGATTTGATTATGAGAGTTGTAACCGGATCACTGGATTAATCCAGTTGATGGATTAATAATGCAAATGGAATTACTGGGTGGTAACTGCAGGCAGGTGGGACATGGCTGGAGGAAGGCCACTGAGGGCATGCCATTGGGGATTATATCTTGTCCCTGTCTCCTCACTCTCTGTTTCCTTGTTGCCATGAGCTGAGCAGTTTCCTTCCATCATGCTCTTCGACCATAATGTTCAACTTCATCTCTGGCCCAGAGTAATGGAGCTGGCCAGTCATGGACTGAGAACTCTGAAATTCTGAGCCCAAAATAAACATTTCCTCCTCTAAGTTGTTCTGGTCAGATATTTTGATTACGGTGACATAAAACGGACTAAAACAACTTTTAAACAATTACATTGTTATAACTGCCATCGAGGGCATTCCAGGCCCCCCCCCCCAAAAAAAGCAGATGTTTAGAACAAGAATCTCAGCACACAGAATGCACATCAGGAACTGGGGACATAGCTCAGCTGGTAGAGTGCTAGCCTCTCAAGCACAAGGTACTGAATTTGATCTCCAGTACCGCAAAAAAAAAAAAAAAAAAAGAATGCACATCAGGTCACACAAGATATATACTGCTGCTCTTAGAAATTTATCATTATTTTCTAAGTCCTAATGGAATTTTGAATAAGCCACCCAATTCCTTATTTTGTGAGAAAGTGGTGAAATACTTTGAAATCCTCTCAGTGGTATTTAATCGTAAGTTTTAATTCTGATTACTCAAGAATTGTATGCACCTTTAATTCCTTTTTCAACTCATTCCCAAACCACTATTACTTTTCCATCCATATATCTTGTTTTAATTTGGCTAAAATTTCATATTCTCATTTTTCTGCTCACATGGGAAAAATAATAAGCACACATATTACAGCTGCTTGTAAAAGTCATTTTAATTGGCTCTGTGCACCTAGTGAGTTGACAGTGCATAGTTTATTTTTTTTAAATCAATGCCTTTTTGACACACACAAACATTTGTTGAACTATTACAACCAAAAATGAGAACCAGCTTTCTTATTAGGAGTAAATATGCCATGTTTGGTGTCACAATAGCAACCAATTTGAATGGTGAAAAGTCCCTTCAGAATTTTAACTTATTTTGATTTTACTACCATAGCATTTTATCGAATTTTGCTATATATTCCATTGACATGTTTCTTTACATCAAATCCTGAGAGAGAAATAATCTAACAGGCAGTTAGAGCATAAAAAGTCATTAAATTCTCATGAAAGCAGTCACAAAGGTATCAGTAAAAATCAAATGTGTATCTGGGAATCTCTGACAGAGGGTAGGACAGAAAGAGACCAAGGTTTGGGGATGTGGGAAGGAAAAATAAAAGTGGAGAAAGGAATAGAAAACCTGGAGGGAATAGGATTAACCTTATAGTAGGTAAGGATCTCTATCCGTTCTGAAAGAAACTGACAAGGGACTCAAGTTCTAGCTTCCCCCAGAAACTCCTATAGTGAAATCTCATTTTCCCCAAGGAATATGGATAATAATTCCTAAAATGTTGGGATATGCTGAAGCATAAAATCACAAAATTCACAGTGAGGTAATCCAACAGCAAAAAAAAAATGAGAAAAAATAACGAAAGCAAATCATGAAGCTTTTTATGAAACTTATCAAAGAAACCTTATCAATAAGGTGGGTGTCATGGCACGTGCTTGTAATCCCAGCAGCTCAGGAGGCTGAGGCAGGAGAATCACAAGTTAGAGGCCAGCCTTGGCAATTTAGTGAGGCCCTCAGCAACTTAGTGGGACCCTGTCTCAAAAAATTAAAAGGGCTGGGAATGTAACTCAGTGATAAAGTGCCCCTGGGTTAAATCCCCAGTATCCAAAAAAAAAAAAAAAAAGAAAGAAAGAAAGAGAAAAAAGAAAAGAAACCATACCAATGGCCAGAAACACAAAATCTGTGAGAATAAATAAAGGGAAATAAATATGCATTTAAAAAGATTAGTGTGAAGAAGAAAACAAAATGCAGTTTATGTTCAAAGTTGTATTTAATGAAGACAAATCACACATTATATAAAGTTCTTTTAGATCATAAGACAGAAAAAAAACACCAATGACCAGTTTTCATTTGGACATGCCCTGTTGGTTGTTTTCCAAAGGCAGTAAAATACTTGTATTTATTTCACCAAAATTTTTTGTTTAATTGCCCTTATTACTTCCTTTCCAGGGAGCTGACCAGGGTTTCAATTGACCCTGGAATCCAGAGTTAGTATAGCTCTTCCATTCACTCCACTTGATTGGAAAATTTATACTGTTAATGATTCTTATGTTTTTACACATGTAGCTTGCTTCCATAACTACACTGATAATATACAGAGACTATATCTTTTACCTAGTATACTTAAGACATTGTTATAAGACCTTGATCAACATTTGATGCTGTTAAGGAGGAAAATGAAAGAGACTGTGTAGAAATTAAAACCATGATGACATTTTATTAGTTTCATGATAGAGTTATCAAATATTATTAAATAGCCACAGATAAGCTTACAACTAGCCAGTATGGAAATTCAAACCACAGTCTCAGGAAGTTCAGGTTGTCTAGACCAATAACATGGATAATAATAATCTGCACACTCTACTTTCCCTTAAAGCATATTTTATGGTAGTGAATCATACAAATAATTGCTTAAAATCTTCATTCCACTTCTCATTGCGCCATATGTATGAGAAAAGTTCACCCTAGGCATGAATGATAAAGACGAAGCATTATAGCCAAAAATGTAACCCTCATAAAAAATAATAGTAAATTCCTAGATAACTTTTCAGGCAGTGATTTAAATCTCTGCTTGTTCAACATTATGTCTCAAATCTGATTCAGTTAGACTTCCTAATTTGATAGCTCAAAAAGAAACATACATTTTTTCCCCTAGAACACCTTTACCTTAAAGGGTTTTCATTTGGATATAACCTGTCTAATAAATAGCAGTAATAATTTTCCAGTTAATTCCATTGATGTTAATGGGTAATCCCAGTAAATAAAATGCACATTTTTGACAGTTAAAATCCATGCAAGTTATCCACTAACCAATTTGGCTGAGGAGGGAGACAAAGTTATATTCTTGCCTTGAGATCATGCCTCTGAGTAACGAAAGTCACATTAAATAATTATTTTTATGCCCTTCTTCCCAAATAAAATTACACATTTTGAAAAAAATATATGAATCCTAAAGTGGTTGATTATCCTTAGATCATAGGTTTCTTTTTTATAATTCCCATGGAAACAGTGGATGTCATTAAACCAATCTAATGTCTCATTAGCACCATGAAATTCCTCTCTTTATGTCTACGTTTTGCCTTAGACCATTCAGCTCAAATGTGTCTATGATATAATTGAGTCCCATTCATCTTGCCCCATCATTGAATAATATCCAATATGCATTTATATGTTTATTGGTGATCAGCTTTCTACTAACCTGAAGCTGTATTTTGCTTGGGCAAATTTCATTGTAACTGAATCAGTTTACTTTCAGATACTCTAGAAAGCAAATAAAGTATCACTAGTGAGTTTTGACATATTTGAAGAAAGCTGTCACTGTAATGTATATTACTTGAGTCTATGATTTGTTCTATAGTTTAAATTCTTTTAATTGTTTACTAAGTTCTGATACTAAAAGCTTTCTACTTTACATTTGCATTCAATACAAGAGTGAAAACAATTACTGCTAAATTACTTATTTTCACAAGTAATAAGTAATTTACTTGTGGGTGGTTCTCTCTCTCTCTCTCTCTCACACACACACACACACACACACACGCACACAAATACAAGCAATTAAGATATCAAAAATCAAAGCCCAGGATAGCAACTGTTCATTTATTCTATACTGCACCCTCAATTTTCTCCCCTAGATACTAGAAACAAAAAAATTCCTTCTTGCTCTAGATTTGCTGAAAAATAGAATCTGTACATTTTCTATTCACCTACAGTAACAAATCTCTCATATGAACAAAGGAATAGAAATATGTTTTCTGGATAATCACACATTTGGAAATTTGACTTAAATTTTGGAATAAAATTTGTCTTTTCAACTCCATAACATTTTTCTGTAGCTTGGAAAAAAATCATTCTTAATTTCTGTACATTTTCTCTTGTGTGTAGAGACTCTTAGACATTTCCATAGAGAAATGCTTCTATTGCCACTTTTTCATTCCTCCTTGCAACTTTTGGTGGATAAACAAGAAAGGATGACTCTCTATTCCAAATTCTTTAACAAGTATAGGCATATAATAAAAACTTATTGAAAGAAATATTACACTAGGTAATTTGTTTTTCTTCTTACTCATCTATGCATTATAACAGAAGCTATTCATTGTTAAATATAATTCAGTTTAATAAATACTCATTGAGAACCTACTGGGCCCAAGGATCATGCTGGATGCAAGGAAGGATAAAAAGTAGTTCCTGCCTGTGTGATGCTTGCAATTTAGTAAGGCAATGAGACAATTATGCAAATGACAACAAAATATTGATTAAATGAAGTATCAAGAGAGATGGGGCAAAGTTCCAAAAGAGCTCAAAGGAACAAGTTCTGTGTTTGGGTTTGACCTCAAAAGACATAGCAATTTGACAAGAAATAATGGCAGTGAAGGCAGATGGAACTGCATGTGCTGAAACAAGAAGATAGGAAATTGGAAAGTACATTTGAAAATGTGAGAGACTAAAGATAGAGGCTTGGGAATAATCTTCTGAGTGATAGGATACAAGGAGGGAATTCTGGGAATGTCAGCTCACTGGTGTCCATGCTTTCACTGTAAATTGATTCCTCTTTTGGAAGCAATGTTGTATGGCAAATTATGATGGTGACCTGACCATCCATAATAATTTCATGGACAGTGATGCTGGCAGAATCACAGTGGGTGATAAAGGAAAATCCACACCCAAAATATCTTTCTATTCCAATGAAGATAACTCTCTGTCTACAAATTCTCCCCACAATGATGGAAGGTAGCTGACAGATTCTCCAAGATATGGAGGGGATTTAGGATTAGTTACTGCTGAAGTAAGTGCATCATGTTCCTGCAAACTACTTGTGACTTAAGGACCGGTTTGAGTGTGATCCTATGTATTCCACTTCCATTTGATGGAGGACTGAAGCACATACTTAACCTCATGGATTGATGGATTGGCTATCATCTCTTCTAAGTGTGGGAAGCTCCATATGCATAATTAGTCATCACAGAGTGATGTTCCATAGTCAGGCATTCCATCTCCACCAAGGCATGGATGTTGTAATGGAAGTTGCTGGAGTGTCTTAAAAAGTTCCTTTTATTTCCCTTAACATGATATTCTCCAACTCCATCCATTTACCTGCAAATGTCAAATTTCATTCTTCTTTAAGGCTGAGTAATATTCCATTGTGTATATATACCACATATTCTTTATCCATTCATCTATTGAAGGGCATCTAGGTTGGTTCCATAGTTTGGCTCTTGTGACTTGAACAAAGGTAGGATCTTTTCTCTGATATACGGATAATAATTCACAATAAGGGGGAGTACTAGGGAAGAATAGAGGTACTTTGGATTAGACAGAAGAGAGTGAAGGGAGGGGAGGGGAGTATGGGGTTAGGAAGGAGAGGAGAATGAATTGGACATTATTACCCTATGTGCATATATAACTACATGATTGGTGTAGTTCCACATTATGTACAACTAGAAGAATGAGAAGTTATACTCCATTTATGAATGATGTGTCAAAATGCATTCTACTGGTATGTATAACTAATTGGAACCAAAAACAAGTTCCTTTTAAGTAAGCATTCTAAAGCCCCCCCATTACTTTAATAGCTTCTTCCTATAAGTTTAAATTTATAAATAGAATATTTATTTATGATGCCAGTAATTAACACCACCACAAAATCCCTATATCCACAGGAACACAGTGGGTCTTACTTAATGAACTAGCCTGAATAATTGTTTTCATAGATTAAGCAAAGTTGAGGAAAGATATGGTCTGAAATGGAAACACTAGCATTCTCTCAGTCTTGGAAAGAGTATCCTATCTTGAGTAGTAGTCTCTTAGAATAAATCTAATTTGCCACTGTGGTTGTCACTAGTTATTACTCAAAGCTTGGCAAGTTATGTTTCTGGATGGATGTGTAAGTTTTCTAAGACACTTTCAATTAACTTGTATCCATCATGAAAGGTTGAAAACGACTCCCTGGCATGATCAGAGAGGAAGATGTATGTTTGATTAAGCATTACGTGAAAAATGGCTAGGATCTTCAGGATTCTATAATTCAGGAAGCATTGTTGGCTCCTCTTATAGTCTTTGTATATTTACATTTACCTGTAGCTCCATTATTTTCCAAATGAAAGATTCAGGTTTTGAAGGTCAAGCTTGGACCCAATATTTTAGGAATCTTGACTTAACATATGGGAGCAAGAGAAAAGAAAACAAAAATTTTGAGTTGTAACAACCCTGTGAAAAACTGGTCTTGGCCCATATTTTTGAAAAAGTTCTTCTATGTACTTTTTGCCTTCACATGTGAAGTGAATTATTGATGTGTGGAATGATAAAAAAATCTTCAGAAGCAATCATTCTGGTATCCAGACTGGAAGACATGGCTATTTGGGCAGCCCCTGATTTTCTTCTTAATTTATACCAACTTCCTTGCAAAGCATGCCACATTGTGAAAACCCAGCGGGTATAAATCTGTTGTTAGGGTACAAAAACCCCCACTGGCTCAGTGAATGTTTGTTTTCAGATAGAAAATTGATTGAGAAAAAAAAAAATCTTCACTGAGCGACTTTGCATCAAGGAGACTAGGTGATGCAGAACAAAAAAATTGTATATGCACTGGTTGTGTCAGTACAAATGAAAGTGTCAAACTTATCTTTTGGCAATGTAAATTTACTCTGCAGGCAAATAAACTGCAATAATATCAACAGGCCTCACATAAACTGAAGAAAATTGCCTTCCTACAGTCATATATGCCAAGCCCGATTCAGAACATGGCACATTGCCTTGGAATCATTTTTGTCTAGGTGTCCTTCACTCATGAAGATAACACCTACAGCTACTCTTCAGTGCAGTGCAGGGACACTTAATGGTGTAATAGGAAGTGTGATTTATGGATCAAGTCAAATAAATTTTACTGGATGAAAATCGGGTGTTCTGTTTAATATGCAATTGAATAAAACGTGTTTTGTGTGGATCTCATAGCTATAAAGCTTTCTAAAATATGCTAGTTCACATTCCCACTGAGCAAGTACATGGTTGAGGGTCTTGCATGACTTTCTGTCAGTGATTCATTAACTTTGACAGTCACTCCTTTTATACCAAAATTCCCTTCTAAGAATATAATACAAAGTAACCCAAGTAATCTTCACAAGGATTTTATAAGATAGACCATACCATGAACTACACTTCACAATTGAGGAAACTGAGGTAGTAAGAGACTGAACTCGGATCTTAAATTCAGAGTCCACATTCTTAACCACTATGTCATGCAGCCTACCAGAAGCACAGTACAAATTCACTTTAGCTGGGCAAATACTGCATATCTCTGGTTTTTTCTCCCTTGGTTTCCAGGACCAAATTTCAAGTTATAATCAATCCCAAACCATTCTTTAAATTTCCATTGCTTCTTACAACCAAATTCCTGGACATTGTCAAGTGTCACCAGAACAAATATAGCATATTCTAATTGGTTGATCCATCTGTCTTAACTCCTTACCATAAATTCATCAAACACAGCGTTACACTACTCATTTTTCTGGAGGACAACCTGATTCAAGTATCTAAACAGTTGTTTCTCATTCTGAGAATATTTTGCTCCAACCAAATCCATATTCTTATTATGTCTTTGAATCTTGGTCAGTCGGACTCAGTTTAGACCATTACAATTCACTGGAATGCCTTTCCTTTCTCCCTTTACCTACTGGAAACTAATACCCATATTTCAGATTATATCTTAACGCTTTTCTAATCTATAAAGAAGCTAAGTCTACTATTCTCATTACTTACACCAAACATTTGGCAACCACTCAGGATAAGATCTAGCTCTCTGCTTTGACTTTGTAGATATAAGCTGAATTGAAAATTGATGGTAGAGTTATATGATTGTATAAGGTTTAAATGATGTGCAATTGAATATTAACTGATTCCAAAATATTCAGCAAAAAGTTTCCCATTTTCCCTTTACTTAAATTTCTTCTTCTGAATGAGAAGAAAGGAAAATTTTGGTTAATTTACGATAAAGTTATTTTGAATCTTGTTAAAAGAAGTACTGCTGGGCTGGGCACGGTGCCACATGCCTGTAATCCCAGCAGTTTGGGAGGGTGAGGCAGGAGGATCACGAGTTCAAAGTCAGTCTCAGCAAAAGCGAGGCGCTAAGCAATTCGGTGAGACCCTGTCTCTAAATGAAATACAAAACAGGGCTGGGGATGTGGCTCAGTGGTTGAGTACCCCTGAGTTCAATCCCTGGTAGCCCCCCAAAAAAGAAATACTGTTGTCCTAGGTATCTAGAGCCCACTTCTCTAAAATTGTTAGCTCTTACTGCATAAAAATTATTTAGTACTAGGAATTATTTGCATTTAACAGTACCTTAAAAGTTTAACTGGACCATTTAAGCATTTTTAAATTATTAGCAATAAATTCACTTTATTCTATGAGCAATATCCTTTATGTACCAAAGTGAGTAGAATCTGGAAATGTGAATTATTTCACATTGGAGAATGATCATGATCGTAGCTTTCAACATGTGTATTTGGTGGAAAGGTAAATTGAGAGAAGTGGTAAAAGATGGAGTGATGGAAAAACAAAATACACAGAAGATTCATTTTCTTTCTTTTTCTGTACCAGGAATTGAACCCAGGGGCACTTACCTACTGAGTCACATCCCCAGCCCTTTTTTATATTTTATTTAAAGATGGGGTTTTGCTGACTTGGTCAGGGCCTCACTATGTTGCTGAGGCTGGCTTTGAACACTCAATCCTCCTTCCTCAGCCTCCTGACCTGCTGGGGTTACTGGCAAGTGCCATCATGTCCAACTAGAAGATTCATTTTCAATCTGTGCATCTGCAGAAATTAGTGTTTCTTGACTTGTGTATGCAGTCATAATTACCAGTCTTCACCGAATTACAAAGTATACATAAACTTATAAATATGCAAATCAAGACCACATTTATTGTCTAAAAGAAAATTATTAGAAAATATTTTGATCTTATAAATAAGTGGAATAAACCTCATAAATATTTGGGAGAAAAGATGAGCACAAAGAAAACCCCCTTTCGATGAAAAGTTGAAAAGAAATTTCAAAAACTTTCTTTCATGGAAACCTTTAACTTACACTAAACATATGCAGTTAATAAACCTGAATTATTCGATTCGAGAGATTATCATAGAAACGTTGACAGAAAATTGAAATGTCACAAAAAGCATCTGCATTATGTAATGACGTCTTCAACCGCAACAAAAGAAGTAACAATTAAAGTTACACATTTTCAAAATCATCTGTCACTCCCACAGGTTAACAATTTTCCTAAGTAGTAGAAAATGGCTGTAATAAATAGATTTGTCATATGTCAATTAAAGAAAAAGAAAGATAAAAGTTCTCCAATAATGTGCTGGGAAAAAAACCTATCATGTTTTGATATTTTAGCATTAGCAAAGTTCATGTTTCATTTCAAAACTGCCAGGAAAATAATGAAAAGTGCTGTGTGAAAAACATGGCCTTTAAATTCAGTTCCCCACTGATGTGTTAATGAACTAGAAAAAAATCAAAGTATATTATAAAGGCACAAGGCAAGTCACAAATAGGGCAAGCCATTTTTAATAATGTACTTCAATAAAAATTAGATATTACTCTTTTAATACTTCATTACAGAAAAATTTTACAAGATATTTTCAATTAAGAGCAAATCTGTTTTCTCTACTATATTCTTAGAATTTAGAAGTGTATCCAAAGTCTAAATAGAGTTAAAAATAATCATTATAAACAGATGTTTATTGAATGAATAGAAATCTCATGCAGGTATTCATTGTTAAGGGTAATAAATGTGCAGCTAAAAAGTGTAGACATTTCTGATTTTCATTTCTCACTTTATGAAAGGCAAGAGAAAGCATGCAGTGAATTGTTTGGTAAAGCAAATAATCAAGTATTAGGCTACTTTGTTTTCTTATCAGTTCAGGTTCTCATATAAAACAATATCCCTGTTAGTAAGTAGGAAATATTCCATGGTTATATTTTTTGCTAGAAAGTTTATTGAAATAATAGAGAAAAATATAAATATTTATAGCCTATTTTCTGTGCTTGATACAAACATAGTGATTACGTTTTTAAAGTTAATTATTCAATTAGGAATATGTTTCTACTTAAGAATTAAAACTGCCTCATGACATTTTTCTCAAAGTAATAGGCTATTTTTCACTCTATTCTTAATTAAGAAAGCAAAATTCCCTTCTGATAATGCTTCTTTATGTGACAGCTTTTTGCTTGCTATTATTGGACATTTAAATTCTTCTCTGCTTATCTTAAGCTTCTTATTTACTCCTTTACAGGTTGTTGATACCACGATGGGAAAGTTTTTACAAGGTGCTAACTCAGCAGGAAAACTTCAAAAACTAAATATGTTGAACACTGGTAAAGTGGGGAGGGTAGATTCATCAAAAAAGGGTATGGAGTTTTTAATGTGAGCTTATGAAACAGATTAAAACAGTCAGAACTTGCAACAGTGGAAATTAATTAGTTTCAGATTTAAGGGGAAATTCTGCAAGAAAGTGTGAAAGAAATTCAAATAGAAACTAAGTGCAAGTGACCTACATTTCCATATATAAATCAGGTTGCATTAAAATATTTCTTCTGAAAATTTCACAGAATTACAAATTATTAATCCAGAATTTGACTGTAGTCACATATATAAAACATGATCATGAGTTGAAACAGTCCCACCACAAGATAGACTGTATCTGCAGTATGATATATAATTCTTGGCATCACACTTTGAAAATAAGTATTTCCAGAATAAAGTAACGATTGTTGTGAGGCAGCCTGAAATTCTACAATCCTTAGGCAGAAGAAAAGAAACACGGTACGTTTGATAGTCATTATCAAACGTCTATCATATAGGAGGAGGAATGTACTTATTCCATGAAACTTCAGAGGATGAATCTGAATAAAATATCAAATCAGTGTGAGGAAACCCCTTATGAACATCAAAAGTATAAACCAAAGAACAGGCTACCTCCTGAGGTAGCTGGTAACTTAGCGTGTTCTAGTTCACGCTAAGTAAATTCATCAGAATACAGTGATTCAATAACATTAATGGAATTTGGTTATTATTTTAAATCAGCAAAATTCACAGGATTATCTACTGGATGGTTACAAAAAGGTTCAAATAACCTCATATGGTTTGTTAATCTATAGAGATTTTCCAATTCCTTCCCACTGTCAAGGTAAAAATGCATTTTATGCAGAAAGACTTGGGGGGAGGATGGTGGAGAAGGAAACCACAGAAAACTGTCACTTCACCTAGACAATTATAGTGCAGAATTGGATGTAACTATTTTGAAACTCTGGAGTCTGTTGAAGCCTTGCAATTCCTAGAGGAAGACTTAGATGGTAAATTGTGGTCAATTTTGATCGGTTTCAGACCCAACACAGTAAGAGCTATCCAGCCCCCAACCCCAATCTCATGGCAGTCAGCTGTGCACATGGTCCTAGAATAGCCACAAATAGCTTATGGGAATGAGGGTGGGCAAAAAGGACCCTGTCCTCCAAATATCAGGGATTTGGGATCTGATTGTTGATTGCTATTTCTGATCACATGGGTGTAGACAAAGAGGAAGGTGGTCATTTTGTTGCTTCTCTTTTCCTTGTTGCCCGTCTCTCCCTCTTGGTTGAAGTGACATCCAGGGACTTAAAGGGCCGGCACCCAAACTCTTTGTTTTTTTTTTTAACTTCCTTCCTTTTTTCTTTTTTCCCTTTTGGGTACAAAACAATAAAGCAACTGCATATATGAAAAATGTAAAAGTGACCACACAAAGGAATAGGCTCAGAATAGATGTGAGAAGACTTTAAGTTTATATCTGTCTTATCCTTGATACAGAGAGCCTACAATAATAATAATAATAATAAATAACAAAAACAGCAAATGCCAGAGAAGGGAAAGAATCAGATTTCCAAAGTTATCACAATATTAGATTCAAATATCCAGTTTTCAATAAAAAAAATCACACAAAGAAACAGGAAAATATGGCCCATTCAAAATAAAAAAAGAAATCAGTAGAAACAGTCCCTAAAAAAGACCCAATAGCAGATCTACTAGACAAAGGTTTTAAAACAACTATCTTAAACATGCTCAAGAAACTAAAAGATGTGAAAAATGTCAAGAAAATAATGTCTGAACAAACTGGAAATATCACTAAAGAAACATTAAACTTATAAGAAACAAAAAAGAAATTCTGGAGCTCAAAAGTACCGTAATCAAAATGGAACTTCTCGGGCTGGGGAGATAGCTCAGTCAAGTAGAGTGCTTGCCTTGCATGCACAAGGCCCTGGGTTCAATCCTCAGCACCGCAAAAAAAAAAAAAACAAAAAAAAAAACAAAAAACAAAATGGAACTTCTCTCGATGGATTAAAAGGTAGGTTTGAACAGGCAGGAAAAAAATGGATCAGTGAATTAGAAGATAATGGAAATTATTGAGTCTGGGAAACTAAAAGAAAAAAGAAGGACAAAAAGTGAACAGAGCCTCAGGGACCTATGGGACACCATCAAGCAGACCAATTTATTTACTGTGGGAGTTCCAGAAGAAGAGAGAAAAAAGGGAGGAGAGGAAATCGAATATTTGAAGAAACTTCCAAAATTTGGGGAAAGATATGAATAAAAACATCTAAGAAGCTCAACAAACTCTAAATAAGATGAAATGAGTGATTCACCCTGAGACACCTTAGCATCAAATTTTTGAAAGACAAAGAGAATCTTGAAAGTAGCAAAGGAGAAATAAATGATCCCATACAAGGGATCCTCAGCAGCATTATTAGCAGATTTTTCATCAGATACTTCAGAGGCCAGAAAGCAATGAACTGGTTTTGTTCAAAGGACTGAAAGAAATAAAAAGTCTACTAAAAATCCTACACATGGCAAAATTATCCTTCAAAAGTAAAGGAGAAATTAAGACATCCCTGGATAAACGAAATCTAAGGGAGCTTGTTACCGCTAGATGTGTCCTGCAGGTAATGCTGAAGCAAGTCCTACATTGTGAAATGAAATGGTACTAGACAGTAAATTAAATCTATGTGAACAAATCAGGATCTCAATAGGTAAATACATGGGCAATTGGAATTATTGTAACAATGGTTGTATCTGTTCTTTTTGCTTTCTATGTGATTTAGGAGACTATGCATTTTCAAAAAATACTAAATACTAGCTAAAAGCTAGTATTGTAATATTGGTTTGTAATTCCACATTTTAAACATAATTTAAGGGACTAATAAATTTAAATTAACTATTACTTTATATTTTGGGACACATAATGTATAGATATGTAATTTTGTAGCATCAACTCCTGAAAGAGGAAGGGATGTAGCTGTAAAGGAGCAGAGTTTTGTAGACTATACATAAAAGGAAATGAGAAAGAGATTTAAACATTTCACTCACTACAAAAAATCAAATACAAAAGACGTGCAGGAAATCAGGGACAGAATAGCTGGAAACAGGAAAAAGTCAGAAGTAAGTATGTCCTTATCAGTAATTACTTTAAATGTAAATGGATTAAACTCTCCAATCAAAAGACAGGTAAGGCAGAGGGATTTTAAAAATAAAAAACACAATCCAACCATATGCTGTCCACAGGAAAATCATTTTAGATCCAAAGATACAAATAGACTGAAATTGGAAAGATGGAAAAATACAGTATATGCAAATAGTAACCAAAAAAGAGCATGGATGTCTATGTTAATATCAGACAAAATAGATTTTAAATCAAAGGAAATGGTAAGAGACAAGGGCATGATACATTAATAAAAGTGTTAATATAGCCAGAAGCTATAAACATTTATGTAGCTAATAACAGGTCATCAAAGTTTACAAAGCAAATATTGACAGAAATGAAGGGAGAGATTATTCTACAATAGTAGTTTGAGATTTCAATATCTTACTCTCAATAATGGATAGAACAACCAAACAGAAGACAAAAAGAAACAAAGGACTTAAAAAAAAAAACACAATAAACCAAATATATCTCACAACATATACTAAACACTCTATCCAACAACAACAGACAGCTGTTGTGGAAAATGGTATGGAAGTTCCTCAAAAAATCAAAAATACAATTACCCTAAGAGACAGGGATTTTATTTCTGGTTATATATCCAAAAGAATTGAAAGCAGGATCTCAAAGAGATAGTTGTACATCCATATTCACAGCAGGGTTATTTACAATAACTAAAACATGAAAGCAATCTAAGTGTTTATCAATATATGAATGAATGAGTAAAATGTGGTATATACAAACAATGCAATATTATTCAACTTGAAAAGGAAGGAAATTCTGTTATATGTTCCAACATGGATGAATCTTGAGAACATAATGCTAAGAGAAATAAGCCAATCTTGAAAAGACAAATATGATATGATTCTACTTATATGAGATACTTAAATAGTTAAAATCATAGAGAAAAAGTAGGATGGTGGCTACCAGAGGCTAGAAGAAGGAGGGAATTGGAAGTTATTGGTTAATGGGTATAGAATTTTGGTTGTGCTAGATGAAAACAGTTATGGAGATGGGTAATTGTGATGGTTGCACAACAAGATGGATGTTATTTTCTACCACTAAACTGTACACTTAAAAGCAGGTAAAATGGTAATCTGCATGTTTTGCCATACTCAGAACATTGGAAAATAAGTGCATTTTATTCAAGTGAGCATAACTAATTTGCAAAATAACATCATATCATTGGGCACAGTGACACCTGCCTATAATTCCAGCCACTTGGGAGGTGGAGGCAGGAAGATTGCAAGTTCAAGGACAGCCAGGACAATTTAGGGAGACCCGGTCCCAAAATATAATTTTTTTTTTTTAAAAAAGGGCTAGGAGTGTAGATCAGTGGTAGAACACCCCTGGGTCCAATCCCCAGAACCACAAAAAAAAAAAAAAAAAAAAAAAAGAAAAGGAAAGAAAAGAAAGAAAAAGAAAAAGAAAACTTCATGTCACTAACCCCATTTCTTTTCAAATTTGGTCATAAATCTTATTTTCATATAATCTGATTTTTTACAGATTGATTTCGTTTTAGGCCATGGTTTATTGTCCACAGATGAATGATATAAATTAATTATATTAAGCTTATATCTTAAAAATTGAGTTCTGAAGGAAAGCATTTACTCATCTGTATAATATTAAGAAATTTTAATTCTGTCTTCAAGCATTCTAAAATGATTTTAATTTAGAATTTTGAGAAGTTCTTCCAGGAAAATCCAATGTTCTGCTTGCTGGAGATAGACTAGTCTTCATTGAGTCATGTTGAAAATCAAGGTCAAGTACTGCCTGTGAGAAATTAGTCTATTTTACAGATTTAATCTAAAATTATTGCTATAATTGGGCTAATTTGTTCTCCAAGTTGACCTTTGAACAAAGTTAAATATCAACATGAAACCTAAAGAAAGTCAAGGAACCATATGAATCCCAGCATACTAGAAGTTCAACCCCATCCATCTCTCAAATTATACCTGATCAGTAATAATATTAATAAACATGTTAAACCCTAACTATGTAATAGAGCTATGTAGGCACTGGAGATACAAAAATGAGCAACATATTGACTGTCACTATGTACCCATGCAGTTCAGTCCAGTGAGAAAGACAGACAAGTGGTAATGACAATAAGATGCAAATGCACCTCAGCAGGGGCAATTACTACCCAAGTGTCCCTACAAGCACAGAAAACAGAAGGAGTGAAAAAAGGTGTTATGACAAGGTTACACTTGAAGACAATTAGATGGACAGACAACGCAGAAAGTTTCAGAAGGAATGAGATACAACAAACCAGAACACTTGAAAGGCCATGAGTTGTTCTCTCTTTTTTTTTTTTTATTACCAAAGATTGAACCCAGGAGCACTGAGCCACATCTCCTGCCCATTTTTCATGTTTTTACTCTGAGACAGGGTCTCTCTAAGTTGCTGAGGCTGGCATTGAATTTGTGATCCTTCTGCCTCAGCCTCCCAAGCAGCTGGAATTACAGGTATGCACCACCACACCTAGCCATGAGTAGTTCTTCCTTCCAGTCTGAGTCACTTTAGAATATGGAGAAGTGGCAGAAGATGAGGCAAGAGATACAGTCAAGGGTCAGATCAAGAGATTTTTAAAAACTGTTCATTAGAATTTCTAACTTGAGCCTATGTATGCAAGTTGGATCCATGGACAGAAGTTAAGAAACAAAGAGACATAAAGAAATTTGTACAATTGAAAGGTCATTTTAGAAGTAGTGTGGAGAATTATCTTGAGGTGGTGAGACTGGAAGCCTGGAGAGATGCTTAGACACTAAAGCTGAAATATTACAGGAGAATTGGAGCTGAAGTAGAGCGACAACACTGGAGATGAAGAGGAAAGAATTTAGTGCGTCTGTTTCTGAGATAGGATTTATCAAACAATTGAAAGTTGGAGATGAGGGTGAAGGAAAGGATGATGGAATTATATCATGTATGACTCATTATTCTTTCTTAGGCAGCTGGGTAGGTGGAAGAAGCATTAACTCAAGATGAACAACCAATTCGAGAGCATTATAAATAGTTTTGCTTTTAAAAGTCCTTCTGAGGTTTGGTGGTGCCTGTAACATATGCATGTATTTTAATAAAAGTGTCCACTAGGAAGTTGGAATTGTATATCGGGAGTTTAATATTCCTTTCTTGATGTGACTTCTTAATTACCCACTGTTTTTATATTCAAATGGCTGTATAAGTTAATGCGTTTGCTGTCCTGAAATACATTGCCCATTTCTAATGATGACATACTACAATTAAGCAAGATATTTATTACAATAAAATGTGCATAGAATTACAGGGCTGAAAGAAACTTCAAAAATTATTATATTCATCTTTTTGTTTTGAATCAAAACCTGTACCTAATGCATTTCCAGAAACACTACTGACTTCTCTAAAATCTCTGGCATAAATGACTAATAACTTCCTTGATAACAAATACAAGCATCTCACCAGGCTGAGAGGAAGATTTTGCCACCCTAGCCTGTATCCTTCATGTATAGTTCCTTCTTTCTGGTCTTATCCTAGTGGAAATGGAGAACAGCCGTTTAATGCTAATGACAACATCAACAAATTTAATATTGTTGAACACACACTTTAGATTTTAACTGAATTATGAACCTGGCAATATTTATGAATTTAAAGCAGGCAAATATAAACTAGATTCATCACAATATTTTTCCAGCTGCATGGAAGTGTGATAAAACAGTGTTCAGATTTCTACGTACTGTCCTTGAAATGATATTCTAAGAATCCTAACATGATTAAATATGTTTGGACAAACTATGTGAAAGTATTTTAATCCATACAGATCTCACAAAATGAGTAGTAGTAAAAAAATGAAAATAAATCACTATTTGCATTCCTCCTTGTAAATCTTCAGAACCTCTCATAGTGTATTCAACTATAAAATTTGTTTGTACTAAAAGCTTATGTGCATTTTGTTATTTTATTATTTTTATTTTTGGTACTGGGGATTTTAACCCAGGGGTGCATTACCACTGAGCCACATCCCCAGCCCTTTTTTTTTTTTTTTTTTTTTTAAACAAGATCTCACTAAGTTCCCTAAGCCCTTGTTGAGTTACTGAGGCTGATCTTGAACTTGCAATCCTCCTATCTCAGCCTGTCCCCCAAATTGCTAGGATTACAGGAGTACATCACCATGCCTGGTCTTTATGTGTATTTTATTATTTTCTTTAATTTTTGTTTGTTCTTTTTAGTTATACATGACAGTAGAATCTATTTTGATATATTTATATGAACATAAAATATATCTCATTCTAATTAGGATCCCAGTCTTGTTGAGATTCACTGTGGTGTATTCATATACTTTATGTACATTGTAAATGAAATGATAAATTACAATAATTTTATACAATTCCTAAGAGTTAACATGATTGACGTTTACAGTCCTAAAATTTGTCTTTGCTTGTATTTGCCCATCCCACACCTGCTGATTTCAGGGACAGGTAATAAATGAAGATAGAAATGAAGGAGAAAATGATTTCTTGACTTTAATATAATTTATCCCCTCTGGTAGCTGTGACTAACTGAATTTGAAATATAATATTCCCTATTTTCAGAACCTAACAGAGCTCTCTGTTCATTGTTAGCTAAATTTGTTCACTTTCAACCTTTTGCCTAGAGTTCAGAAGGAATGTACAGGGACACATAAATGTATGGATGCTCTATTTCAAAGGTAGTCTTTATTTATTTTCAAATTTAAGTAATTTTTACAATGTTCTAAGTAGGCCAAACTCCAGTGCAGATAGTGCACAAACCAAAAATGTTTCTCCTGGAAAATGCCCCATGAACTAAAAGGCCACGTGTAATATAAAAGCATATGCTACCAGTATAATCTAAATTATGTGTATGAACTTATTTGCTATATGAACTTTTCATTTCCTATGTGTGTGAGCTGTAGAGATGAGTCAGAAACAAAATTGAAAAACATCCACCAAATACACACATGACCATGGTAACTATTTCTAGACCTTCACATGATTCCATGTTTCAAGGTTACTGAATGACCTTTATCAAGTAAATTGTTTTAAAAGTGTTTAAGAATCCCAATACTGCAGTTAAATAGATTTGGGTTTCTAATTCTGGTTCTATGATGATCTTAAGTCAAGTCACAAATTAATCTTTGGTTTCCTCACTCGTAACAGGGGGATACTAATAACATAGGGTCTAATGTTGCTTAAATGTTAATAATGCATGTCAAATACCTTAGCAAATAATACCAAATTGTTACAAATTTTTAAGTGTTTAGCATTTGACTTTTATGTTTTTTACCATGTATTTGTATTAATTGTACAAATTAATGGATGTGTTTGTGACATTTGCATACATGAATGTAATATTGCATGCATTGATCATGCCCATCTCCCTTCTACTCCCTCTTACTCTGCCCTCTCTCCCCTACATCCCCACACCACTTCTCAGTCCCTAATAGCCCTATTCTACTTTCTGGTCACCTTTTTTTCTTGGTTTCCACATGTGACCAAAAATATCTAATAGTTGTATTTTGGTGTCCTACTTTTTATAGTCAACATAGTGTCTTCCAAGTCCGTTCATTTTCCTGCCAATAACAGGATTCCATTCATTTTTATGGCTAAATAATACTCCATTGTGTGAATATACCATATGTTCTTTATCCATTCCTCTGTTGATAGGTACCTAGACTGATTCCATATCTTGGCTACTGTGAATACGGCTGCACTATATGGGTATGCAGATGCCTCTTTTATATGCTGATTTCATTTCCTTTAGATGTGTACCCAGGATTGGTATAGCTGGATCATATGGTAGTTCCATTTTAAGGTTTTTTAAAAACCTCCATACTGAAGGAAAGATAACGGAATGAGACAAACATCATTATCCTATGTACATGTATGATTACACAAATGGTATGACTCTACTTCATGTACAACCAGAGAAATTAAAAGTTGTACCCCATTTGTGTACAATGAATCAAAAAATTACAAAAAAATCCCTTCATACTGTTTTCCATAGTGACTGTACCAATTTATAATCTCACCAGCAGTATAAGGGTTCCCTTTTCTCCACACCTTCACCAGCATTTGTTAATTTTGGAAGTTCTTTGTTTGTTTTTATAATAGTCATTCTAACTGGGTGAGATGGAATCTCAATGTAGATTGTTCATTTGTTTTTGGCGATTTTGTTTGTTTTTTATTTTTGTTGTTGTTTTGTTTTTTGCTTTTGGTACTAGGGATTGAACCTCGGGGGTGCTTTACAACTGAATACAGTCCTTTTTTTAAATTTTTAAGACAGGGCCTCATTAAGTTGCTGAGACTGGCCTTGAACTTGTGATTCTTCTACCTCAGTTCTTGATTCCCTGGGATTACAGGGTACACCACCACACCCAGCTCATTGTAGTTTTGATTTGCATTTCCCTGATGATTAAAGATGTTGAGCATTTTTCTCACATTCATTGATGATTTGTATTTCTTTTCAGAAGTTCCTCTTCAGGTTATTTGCCCATATTTTGATCAAATTGTTTTTGTAGTTAAGATTTTTAATTTTTAAATATTCTGGTTATTAATCCTCTGGCAGATGAATAGCTGGTAAAGATTTTCTCCTGTTCTGTATGTTGTCTCTTCACTCTGCTGATTGTTTCTTTAGCTGTGTAGAAGTTTTTTAATTTGAGTTGATCCTGTCAATTCTCGTTTTTGTTTCCTTAGCTACTGAAGTCCTATCCAGGAAATCATTGTCTGTGCCAATATCTTGAATTGTTTCTTCTATGTTTTCTGCTAATAGTTTCCAAGTTTCAGGTCTTTTATAGTTATCACTTCATTGATATTTAGTCAATTATACTATTTCTTAATTAGTTTTGTTTTCTTGCTCATTTAGTACTACATTTTCTATTATTCCATTATGATTGCAGTTTTTTTGAGTACACTGGTCATACATCTGAAGTCCCCCACCTCAACCCATATGCAAATACCTAGCTATAAATGTAATGTTTTCTAGAACATTCAAATATATCTGTCTACATTCTTCCCTTCAGAGAATGCTTCTGGGTGTCAACTGGGAAAAAGATTTTTGAATTCTAAATCACACTGAGAAGTGACCAAACTACCACAGCTCACAGTATGGGCTATTATGAAAGGAGTAATGATTAACAGCATCTTTGAATCCCTTTCTAAACTAACCTCCAGATCTGTGACACTTATTAAATATTGGCAGCTTAAATCTACTGCTTCTATTCAGTCTTCCAAGATGGTAATGATGAAATTCACTCAGTATTATTCCAGAAGAAATGATAGAGATGACAAATCACCAGTGAGACTAGATGCAAATTACTGATTAAAGCAACAGCTCACAATATATTTGATAGAGCATTTGAGCTATTGAATGCTCCAAATTCTTATGCATCATTCAATGCATATTTTATTTCTATGCACCAAAGGATAAGTTATGCAACAATGAGATATTGTTAAAGGCAGTACTAAATTTTAATATCTTAGAAGCCCACTCTGGCTCTCCAGATTTGATGTATTTGACATATTACTCAATAATTTAGGAAAATAATGTTGCAAATTATAGCTCAATGTTTTAATACAACCATCATTCTAGCAGAAAAGCTATCTCCAAAATAAGCTACTACCACTATAAAAGCTCCTCAAATTCATGTCTCCCATAAGTTGCATCACATGTTTCCTTAAATGTTTAATTTAGTTTAAATTTAATTTTAAATTATTTTTTGAGCTTTATGGAGGTATAATTGACAAATAAAAATGTGTATATTCAAGGTGTAGATCATGATGTTTTGATATATATATATACATTGTAAAGTGATTACCAAACTAATTGTCATAAGTTGCACGTTAAAATTGGATGATTGTAATGATTGCACAACTTTGTAAATATATTTAAAAACACTGAATTATGCACTTTAAGGGGGCGAATTTGTGATTTGCAAATTACATTTCAAGAAAGTTGCCATTAAAAAATTAGAAGCCAAACTTAAGAGTAATAGGAAAAAACTCCTATTTGAATCCCTGTAGTGCAAAAAATAAAGAATTGTCTGTCACCTGTGTTTGTAAACTTAAAGGCATGGGATAATTTTAACATTTTTTTTTTCAAGCACATTAAAAACATTTTCCATGTAGGCCTTTTTCCTAAGTAAAATCTAGCCAAATTACAAATAACCTAGGTCTAATTGTTAGAATCTATAAAATTACACGAAACATTTTACTTCCCAGTTACCATTCAAAAGGCATGGGGATTGCAGAAGAGAGGAGAAAATGATGGACTCTAGTGATCCAAACTTTTATTAACTAAGAATGAATTAACAGCTGGATGTGGTGGCATGGCGCACACCTGTAATCCCAGCGGCTCAGGAGGCAGGAGGATCACAGTTTAAAGTCAGCCTCAGCAATTTAGCAAGATTCTGTCTCTAAACAGAAAAAAGGGAAGGACTGGGGATATCCCTCAGTAGTTAAGTGCCCCTGGGTTTGATCCCCAGTACCAAAAAGAGAGATAAAAAAGAATGAATTAACATCGCCTTAGGTGATCTCCAGAGCTCTTATTACTTACCTTCTTCTTTCTAAGTTTTAAATCTAAAGTTATGGGAAAAAATACAGAAAATGCATAAATCACCTTTAAAGGACAATGCAAAAGAGAAACCATAAAATTTAAGAAAGTGAACAGTGAATGGAAAGTGAACAGTGAATGGAATGATCAATGGAAGACCACATCAAGAGAAACCATTGTGAATCTAAATTGCAATTTCCACTTCCTGAAATCAATCCCAGCTTATGCTGATATGAACAGTTCCACACTTTCTAACTTGAAAATACAGCAAAAGAATTGAAGTTTTCTCCTCCTTTTTAGAGGCAGTGTGATTGGCACTGTCTGTATAGATATGGAAATTTAGCTTTACCTTCCCTTAAATTACTACAGTGGTTCTTCTGAAGTTTCTTATGTTTAATATTCAGTTGATTCACCATCAAATTTGTTCAAATTTGACCTTGGCCCTGGTTATTAGATGGAAAGCTTATCATGGGGATATTAGGAATACCAAGTTTTTAGACTTTGATAGGGTAAACTGCCACATGCGTGTTCTATAATTATTTTAAGGTAAATGTTTTCTAGTTGAGAATTCTTATGATGTTTTATAGTTCTCGCTCATATTAAGGAAAATTAGACACTAAACTTCAAACTCTTCTAAGAGAGGCATTAAGTAAATTCAGTCTTCCCAGAATGCCAGACTTCCTTAGCCTCTTTGTATGGAAACAAAATGTCAACGGAAGGTTAGGCTATCATATGAATGACTGTAATGTCCCCGAAATACTTTTTTTCAATAACATTCAACATTAAATTTAAAAAAAAATTAATTGTGTTTTATGCACTAGTGAACAGAACACAAACAAGTCATTGCTGCTATTACTGGTGTAATGTTGACTTCAAGGGACACAGAGATCTACAAGTCTGTAACTGCTTGTAGATGAAAAGCCACTTATGTCAGTTAATGAACTCGACTCAGGAAAAAGTTGTCAACTCTAACAACTCTAACTTCTATTTCCAAAAGAAAAAAATCAGAACATTCACAAATAGGTAGAAATTAAACAAACCACTCTTAAACAACCATTGAGTCAAGGAAGAAATCAAAAGGGAAATTAGAAAATACCTCCAGACAAATAAAAACAACAGAACATACCAGAGCCTGTATCACACAGCAAAAGAAGTAGGAAAAGGGAAGTTTATAGCAGTAAACACCTACAACAATGAGAAGACTCTAGCAAGTTCTCATTACTATTTTTTAAAATCCAGTTCCTGGTTTAGCAACAAACTTAACATCAGGAAAGCTAAGGTCTACACCTGCAGTCATTCATGCAACTGTCAGAGAAAATAAGGAAAAGTTATTCAATGATGGATTCTTCATTTAAATGGCTTTTAAAATTTGTCATTCTTAAGAAAGTTTTAGATTGCATTTCATCTTAATAAAACTAAATCAACCTTGATTTGCATTGTAATCTGGTACTTGATCCAATTTTCTCTCCTTAGTCATCATTAGATAAGCACTCGGAACTCAGCCATTGCAACAAAGTAAGAAGTCAAGCACTTAAAAATTGTTAAGAGTAGAGATGACTGAATTGTTTTACACTATCTTCAATAACACAGAGGTGTTTTTTTTTCCAGAGAAAATACCTCTTTAATAAATCCAATATTGTACTTTAAGCCTCTTTGCCACTCTAAATGCAATCAGCAGACAAACCAACAGTCAAGATCAAAACTGTAGGTCAGTTTGTGTATTAATTTGGGATTTGGTCACTAAATCACTTAGTGAACGTTTTTTACAGAGTAAGGCTATCTTAATTAAATTTACTAATTAGCTTGTAAAACATTATATACATATTATTGGGTCTTTTACATGTTTCCAAATCATATGCATCAACATAATACTTTAAACCTTCAAATTTGAAAGATTTCTCGTCATCTGTGAATTTACGAATATTTTACATTACACAGCATGTATCTGAATGTTGAGTAGAGCTCAAAAGTTCGAACTTAGATCATTAGTTTATTCTTCTGGAAGAGGGTGAGAGAATGGACCATACCCATTCCAATTCTATTATGTTAATACAGATATTAATCAGATTTAAGATATGTGTTCCTGTGGAAATATTATTTCTCTTGCTTTAACTTTTGAAATGGTGCCCCCAAGATCATGCTTGTTGAGTACAAACTTCTGGGGAAACATACATTTTGACTTTTTACTAGACCAGACATATAAAGGGGCAGAACAAAGAGAAGAAAACTCTTGGCTACCCTGGGATAAATTGTCACTCACAAAAAAATTTTTAAAAAGACACTTGTCTTTTTTTTTTTTTTTGGTCTCTGCAGTGGGTTTTAGAGTCATATGCTTTTGCTTGATTAGTCAAAATATTAGGATCATAAAATTGTAATGAAGAGACACAAGTCTCAGTGACCTGGCACTATTCCCCAAAACTGGAAAGAATGTGGCACAGGTTTGAAGGCACTTTCAAGGCACGTTGAGAAATATTTGATGAATCAGAGCATCAATGGAATTAATGTCTAGTCTTTGAAAGGCAAAACCCTTTTTAGATGTATGTTTTGATGTAATGTTTTTAATTCCATGTTATTTGATATCACAAAGTTAAAAAAGAAGGAAGGAAGGAAGGAAGGAAGGAAGGAAGGAAGGAAGGAAGGAAAGCAAGCTAGCTCTCAACCTATCAGGATGAAATCCAGCCACTTACTTTGTAACCAAACCAGACAATAGTGCTGCTTCCTTCTGTCACTTGGCTTGCAGTAATATAATGATCAGTACTTGTCTCTATCTTTAACTTCCTTCCTTGCTTCTTCTGAACTTCAGTCAAGTTATATTAACAATAAGATTTTTTGAGGTCAAAATGCATAAAATCAACGATGATGAACTAAACCATCTAGCATTTATTGGTGCCTTACTTGGTTATTATGTATTGCACTTCAAAATATAAGGCTTAATTTTGTGTTATATCTTAGTTGATGAAGATTACTGGGCAAATGGAAGGCTGAGAAGGTTGGGTTCTCAGGTAAATACTGCCCAGCAACTTTGCTCTCCCAACAATGTAACCATTCATCACTTTCCACTAAAGATTACCTAGTACAGGAGTTCCTATCATTTTCTTTCTAATGTCCAGAAGATGCATAAACAGTATTGTAAATTCAAAAATCCAAAGGCCGCCAAACATGGTGGTGCACACCTATAATCCCAGCAACTTGGGAGGCTGAGGCAGGAGGATTGTGAGTTCAAAACCAGTCTCAACAACTTAGTGAGGTCCTAAGCAACTTAATGAGACTTTGGTCCTAAATAAAAATTTTTAAAAGGCTGGGGATGTGGCTCAATGGTTAAGCACCCCTGGGTTTCAATCTCCAGTACCAAAAAAACCAACCCAAAGACCAGAAAACAAACTTTGAGTCAGGCAGTTCTTCTCCAAGGCTGTTGTTAGATGGCAACACACAACTAGTCACTGCTATATTGGCTTTTGCTTCTAACTGAGCTCCATTTGGAAAGATGGAAGGATTTCTACATTTGTTTTGAAAAGTATATGTAATTTTTTGTTGGTAAGAAGATGCCTTTTTTCTTTAGTCTTGAAAGACAGGACATTTGCTATAATTTGCTTTCAAAGCATCATTTTGAATGAATTTGTGTTGCTTTAGCTTTGAATTGTGGGGAGATTTAGGACTTCAAATTTGTTGGTGAAAATAAGAGAAAATCTTCATTTCTTTGTTATAATACAACAATCTGTGGCAGACTGCTTTACATTTAGCAATGCAGCCTCACTGAAACATTTTTTTTTTTTTTAATGAGCATGGTAAATCACTTACCGATAGTAGGGTAAGTAAGAAAATATCCTTTAGTCTGCTGGACTTTCATTAATCTCTCAGAAGTTGATAAACTGACAGATTTTTCTGTTTTTCTTTCTTTTTCATGGGGAGAAGGGAGTCACTTGGTAGAGGAATGATATAGGTCTTAATTCTAACCAAATATGATGAAAGGAGACAGAAAGGAAGTCTAAGCTGGGTGCAGTTGCACACACTTGTAATCCCAGCAACTTGGGAGGTTGAGGCAGGAGGATCACAAATTCAAGGCCAGTTTCAAAATTTAGTGAGAACCTGTCTCAAAAATAAAATAAAAAGGGGTGGGGATATAGCTCAGTGGTAGAGGGCACCTGGCTTTAATCCCTAGTACTGAAAAAAAAATCTGATAAAGAGGACAATGTTTCCATCAATAGAGCAAATAATTGTGCTTATTAATCAACTAAATAATTTCTGTTGGCAAGCTTCCAGAGGATGATGCAAAAGATCATGAGGTTGGTGGTGGCAGTGGTAGAGGTAATAGTGTATTTATAATTGCTGGTTTCGTTCTTTCATGCTATATCTAGCATCTTCTAATATACATTATTTTTAAGATATGGCAGATGTTAAGGGTTTGCCAAAACCCTTATGCCAAGTTGTATGCTACTATAGAGATGAATTAGAACGTGGGAGATAGAGTTTGTTATTCACTTATCCAAATGAATTAGTTCAACTCAGTTGATTATGCTATTTATCAGGAAAGGTATGGATACCAAGAAAGAAAAAAATAATAAAGCTGGGTGAGTTCAGTAGCAAAACTGATTACTGCTTAAACTTCATGCTTAAGATTTTTCTGTCAGGTAGCATCTTACAATGAAATGTCTGTTTTGTTACACATATATTTTTCTAATGACTATACACAAAGGAGGGAAACATTTTTTTAAAAAAGTACTGAAAGGTCTCCAGGGAGGATATTCTAGGAGGAAAAAGCTCCATTTGTGATAAGCTAAATTCACTTTTATATTTGTTATCCTATCTATAAGGTGACTGTTAATAATATTCAAAGGAGATTTAAAAATCCAAGCTTGTTTTTCCTCTTTGAATTACAAATTCTAGTTTAAAGAGCACTTTCCCACCTTTGAGATGTATGCTTGTCTCCCATGTGGACTGGAGTTATGAATGTGTCTATTTAATGTGCAATGTGTTCATTGCGGCCTCAGGGAAATCAAGAAATAACTGCTGTCTAAACTGAGCTTAACTTTACATCGTATTGAACAAGCAGCCTCACTTGTAATACAGCTTTATGTGGTGATAAAATTATTTATTGAGTTCCAGGAAACAGTTTCAAATGTTAATTTAAATGCTATCTTTTAAATATCTGACAACAAAGAATTAATAACGAATAATAATTCTTGGGACAAGAATAAGAAGTTAAGTAAACAAAAGCAGGTCACTCAGTTATGCAGACTATACATGATAAGGTACATATTTTCAAAACTCCTTAATCCTAGTTTCTAAATTTCATCTGAGCATGTTCGACAACGTAATTTCACTCCAGTTTATCACATTTTAGTGAATTACAGCACTTCTGACACAAAACAATAGTGTAATCAGAGTCGGGTTCAAAGGTTTCTTTGGTATGGTAGCTAGCTTGAAATTCCTGCTAATTTGTAAAGTTACATAAAATGATTAATAGGGAGACAAGCTGTCCAAAACATTTCCAGGTGTGCTTCAATTTGTTCTCTATTCAAACTCTTAGTGGAAATTGTCTTTGTGAAAATCTCGAGAGTCCTAGGCAAAGATGTTGGAGAATACGGAAGTCCATACACACGTATTACAAAAGTTAATAAAAAACGAATTCTCCTTTTGTTTGAAGCTAACATTCAGTTTGTGTTCACTGAATTCCCCATAGTAGCGTTCCATTAAATTAATGTCTTTTAATCATACCCTGATATTTGATCATTTTTGTATAGTATATCCCAACATAATACTGTTATTTTCATGATAATGAGCTTCCTAGAGCTTATTTTCCATGTAAGTCAGTAGTTAGCAATACAGGAAACCCAACAAAAGTGTCCTGTGGACTTGGTAGGAGGCTACTCCTTTCCTACAACAAACCTGAATCTCTGACCAATCTTCCTGTGTCTTTTTCTTTTCAGAAAGTATAATCTTTTTTGTCTGTTAAAACTAGATCTTGTCAGCAAATCTGGAGGCTGAGGCAGGAGGATCACAAGTTCAGCAACTTAGGGAGGCCCTGTCTCAAAATCAAAAATAAAAAGTGCTGAGGATGTGGTTCAGTGGTTAAGCACCCCTAGGTTCAATCCATAGCTTAAAAAAAAGAAAGGGGGGGGGGGAAACCAGAAAAACTGGCAGCATTTATGGATTCTGCAAGATTTGAAAGAACATTAAATATCCTTCATTAACCATGTGTTTTTCCCTTATCCTCACACATAATTGCAACATCTCCACAAAGTGATTAACCTCTGTTGGGTTGAACCTCCAGGAACAGCTCATTCAATCTCTCCAGGTCTGAATGAAAAAAAAAAAAAAATCCTCTTACAGAGGCAAACTGTGGGCTCCATCACTAACTTCAGGTTTATTCTATTATGCTTGTGTTTTTGTAAATATTTATTGAATGCTTAGTTTGGGTCAGACATCACCATAGGCACTAAGAGAACAGACACGAATAAGTATGAATACTGACCTTGGAAATAAATCAAATCCCTTTTCTTAAGAAAATCCCTCAAATCCCTGAAATATCCGAAGCTAGCACGTATTCCAAGAGTCATATCTTCCAGATAATGCAAACCCATTTTTCTTCATATAACATTATTCTAGCACCCATGAACACTAGCACACTTAATCCATTCACCTGAGTCTTCTTGTGAATGAACTCTTATCTTCTGATACATACATAAATATATATATACATATATATACACCCAGGGGTGCTTTATCACTGAGCTACAACCCCAGTCCTTTCTATTTTAAGACAGAGTCTCACTAAGTTGCCCAGGCTGACCTTGATATTACAATCCTTCTTCCTCTGCCCCTGAGTAGCTGGGATTGCAGGTACGTGCCACTGTGCCCAGCTTTGATACCATTCTTAATGTGCCTGTAAACACCAAATAGAGCACGATTGTATCCTGACTCTTTCTATGAAAGTTGCAAAAGCCCAAGATAAAATTAGGTTTCCCAGCAACCATATCACACTGAGGATTTGTTGATCCTGATGCCAATTAAAGTTCATAAGTATTTGTCAAATAAATGTTTCCAGCTTACATGACCTAAGTTAGTGCACCCAAATTCAGCATCTCACATATATTCGTATTTAATTTTATCTTGTTCAGTTCAAACAGTCGTGATCTCCTTGGATGATGGGTCAGTTTGGAAAAATCCTTTCTATATTTGTATTCAGGTCATTGAGAAATTCAAGCTTTAGCAGTCCTGCCATTCTTGACCTTTCATTTTAAACTTTTTTTTGAGGATCAGTAATTAATAGTTATCATTGTTTATATTCTTTGTGCCCAGTATCAGCATAGATAAGAAAAAAAGAGAAGAAGAAAAAGAAATGGTTAAAAGTTTGCTCCAGGGGTACTTATATACTTTGGTTTAGGAGACAGTTCTTGAAAGGGAGGGAAGGAAGGAGGGAGGAAAAGAAAGAAGAAGGAAGGAAAAAGATAATAATATACTATTGCATACTTTGAAATAATGTAATGGTATTGATTTACAGGCCAAGAGAAGAAATTTGTTACTTTATAGGTAACTCTCAAAGAATCAAATGTTTGGTTGCATGGTAAAATGTCTAATTAGTGTACGGATGTAAAGTGGAGATAAAAATGGTTTGAAAGTCAAAACGAGACGTACAGGTAACAAGAACTGTAGGCATCAGGGACCTAGTAGGTTTGAGCTACAGCTAAAGGAGAAATCCCTATTGCTCTGGCCTTTCAATCTTAGCTTAATTTAAACAAAAGCTCCTAACTGCAATCCTTCTCATCTTAAACAGGAAGAGTAAAATGCACGCCTATAATACAAAATGCATTCATCATAACATAAATGTGTTCCAGACAGCAAAAACATATCTCTCTAAAGAACCAACATCAAAGTAACTCCTAGCTTTTTGTCCTTGAAGTTATTAGATTCCACCCTCAGTCCCTACTCAAACTTATATGCATATTTTGTTGTTTCTTAAGATATATATTTGATTATTAAAAACCATGCAAATTATTTATTTGCTTACTAGGAGAGTGTCAGATAAAATTAAATAGATGAGATTTGTTGCAATAAAATAAGCACAGATTCTTTATCATTAGATACCTTTTTTTTTTTCTGAGAAGTAGAAAAAGTATATGATGGGACCTTTCAAATCCACCCAAAAAGCTTTCAGTTTCTTTCTCCTCCCGTCAGAGAGGGTGTCAGAGAGCCAGAGTTGATTGCTGTTATTTCCCTAAGACAGAGGATCTTACCAAAAGAAGTTGCACTCAGAGAAAGACTGACATGATCAGAGACTGCCCCCTGCCTTCCTACACAGCACATAGAATTCTACTGCTTTGTTTTTCATTAAAAATAATCCTACCAACTTTGATAGCTTATTATCATGTATAATAAGCTATCGATATCTAATATATTTTTCCCAGTTCCCCAGTTTCCTTGTTCCCTGCTTGAGGAACATAAGAGAAGTTTTTGTGTTAAATACTATAAAATTTTAGGTATACCACGTTGAGCATTATGGATCTGATTTTCAGCTAAACAAAAATGAAAATGCTGAAAATACCACTTATTGCAATTATATCGTTACAAAAACAAAAGAGAAACTTCTGGTTATCAGAATTTGCTTTAAAACTTTAAAAATATGGGTAGAAAGATTGTCAAAATGCCTTGCCTTTTTGTTCTGTGGTTTAAAAAAAAATCTCCTGATAGAATTTTTGTGTAGTTTCTTTTGATCTCTCAAAGTATCTGCCTTGGAGTATTTTACTAGTAGCTAATTACTCATTTTAAAATCTCAGTATTATAATCATTTAGGATGTGTTAAAATGGGGCTGTTTGGTCAAGAGTGGAAGTAATAATGAATGGTAGCCAGACAGTTACTATTATTTACAAGAAAGTTCCCAAAAGTCTCAAATGATGAGGAACTTTCCCCTACTTCGTAACAATCTTCTTTAATTCCCTCCTGAATTTTTAAATCAGTAGTTTTGGAAAGGTCTTTATTTCAGGTGGAAAGAAATCCCCCTACTGTGAAAGTTGTAAAAGCCAAGTCCATATCTTGAGAAACCGGGGCGAATATTTGGAAACCTTGTTCTGGGGGTCACTGAGGATTTGCAACAAACCCGAGGAATGCATTGCAAATCACTCCTTTTTTCAGGGACAACTTCTATAGACCCGAAGAAGGGAAGGAAAGAGAGGAAAACCCTCGATTGATTCCCCAGGCCTCCTTAGGTAGGGGTTCGAGAAAATCTCTCCGACAACGGCAAAGCTTGCCGGCATGTACTTGTTCTGAGTTTGCTTCCCCAGTGCTAAAGTGTGCTTAAATTTCTCTTTACACTATATTCTCCCCGGCGGATGTTCCCCAAACCTCCAAAGCCCGTCGGATCCGCCAGCCCTAAGCCAAGCCATAACCTAGAGAACCAGGACAGGCGGGATGCGCAGAAAACGCCCAGAAAACCGAGCCGCTACTCGCGGTCGAACCCGGAGCACTGAGCACCGAGCCCGGCTGCACTCCGCTCGGGTTCAGTCTTACCGGCTCCCCACCGTTCGGAGAGCGCCGCTCAAAGGCAAACTTGCCTGCAGGTGCCTAGTCGAGCTCCGAAGCCCAAAGGCGCTTCCGCACGCTGCCCTGCTAGATAACTTTGTGCTGCACCGGGAACCTTTCCAACCAGAGTGGGCTTCACTCCTGGTTCCTATTCGCAGTTTTGCCTTTCCCGGGAAGAAGGATAGAACAACCTTAAGAGCTAGATATGTAATAACAATGATGATAATTATTGTCATCATCATTACCCTCATCCTCAAATTGATATTATTGTGATCAATTTCTCCAACCCGGTTCCCCGGGGAACTGATAAGAGGGAACAGGTTTTGGTGGATGCTATCTCCCGCCCTAGGCTCGGCAGTCTATTTTGCCTTAGCGAATATATCACAAGGATTAATATTTACATTTTTTGAGCAATGCAAATATCTCAGTCTCCGACAAAATAAATTTAAGTCGCACCGGAAAAGGCAGGATGAAATTCCACGTTCTTGGGATAGAGAAAGAGGACTCTTGGGGAGTTTTTAAAGATGAGTGCTCAATTATTTAAAGATAAGACATACGTTTTCTCTTCGATGTACACAAATTACTGCTCGCTAACAAAGCATTTCTGAAAATGAGAGCATTGTGCTGTCAATGGACTTGGTAGCGCTGTCGCCGCCACCTGTGCGGCATCATACAGTAGCATTCAACAGATGCTTCAAGAAAACTGCGAAGGCTTTTTGCTTTGCGAAACAGAACTTAGGTGTGGACAGTATGTTGACTGTCAGATTACATTCCAGAGCCCTGCGAAGCGTCTGCATTGATCAGGGATGGAGGGAATCAGGATACCCAAATGCCCCTTTGGAACAGACCCGAGAGTTCTTTTCCAAATCTGGAAACGGAGGCACAGAGAGAAACTATTGGCCCTGGGGCGTTCAGAATAAGGAAGGGACCCGACTCTTATGAGTTCTCCCACTTTCTTCATTCCTAACTTCTGAAGCTACCGCAAAAAGTCCCTGAGGCGGCTGACTGCTCCCTTCCCTTCTGCGTTCTTCCGGGTTTGGTCCCTCAAGCCGCTACACTGCCTCTTTGTAGCCCGGTCTATGTAGTCGCTGAGCTGCCGTCCGGTCGAAAGTAACTGAACCTAAGTCTCTGTCTCCTGCTTCGGTCCAGCTACCTCCGACCAGCGGAAGAGACAATCTTCACTTCTCCCACCCGCGATCCTCGGCTCAGTGCTGCGAAGCCTTTGGCTGAGATCCGAGACCCCCCACTCTCATTCCCTCTGAGGAAAAATCTGTGCTACTCTCCTCGGTGGGAGCATCTCCATTCCCAAGCTAGGTCTTGGTGCCTCCGAGGCGTCTTGGCCAAGGAGTCCCCTATCAATCTCTGCGCTGCAGCCGGGACACGGCAGGCACTTGCCCCGCGGCGCCTGAGAGCCGGTGGAGAAAGCTCTGCTTGCCGGGTTGTAGCTGATCATCCCGGCAGTTGTCAAAAAGGGGACTTTTTTGGCTCATCCTTGCTTGTTGCCCTTGTCCGTGCTTTGACAGCCCTTGTGGCGACTGGGGAACAGACTGACTGTGGGCCCAGGCTCCGTGCAGAAGATATAATGCAGCCCCTCAGAAAACCGAATGAGCTGCCCTCAAGGGTCTTTTTAAGCCCTTAGCAAGGTCTAGGGATCAAGAAGGGAACCAAACTGTGCCTTCTTTGGGCTTGAAGGCCAAGGGTTTTCCTTTCAGCCTTCTCTGTATTTGAGGCTGGGGGCAAGAGTAGGGTAGCGGGGCCTTCGAACAGGGTTGCGGCCTTTCCACCCTTAAATGTTTGACCCTGAGTGCTTGAGTTGCTCCTGCTGGAGAAAAGGGCAAGAGTCGGAGACCCTTGAAGGGAGTTTCAAGGCTCAATGCAACTTGCCAGACTTGGGAATTGTGTTTGTTGAACTGAAATGTACAGGAGCGGGAGTGTGTGTATGTGTGTGTGTGTGTGCCGCGTTCGTGTGTTTGGGGATGGGTGTTCCTTTGAGCCTTTGGGGGGTACATTCTTGACAAAGCTTTCCCCCACCCCACCCCCACCCAGTGCCTTGGCTGACCCCAGTTTCCCCCTAGTCTACGAATGAAGTTAATCACCACCCCCGCCCACGCCACGGGGTCTCGCGCCCCCTGCCAGCAGGCTCCAGATGCACTAAGAGACTGGTCCAAACAAGCCCAGGGCAGCGTAACGCTGAGCTCTGATTGGCTACCTTTGGCTCCTCCCCTCATCCCGCGTTTGGCCTAAGAGCACGGTGCAGCTTCACCAGCGCCGGGTAGGCGCTCCGGTGCGCGCCGAGGACACTTCCTCGGGCGCACGGATCTCTCCGATTCTGCCTTTGGGGCGGCTAGATTGCTGCTCCATCGGCCTGCCTGCCCCTTACCTGCAGATGGCACATGAACTTTTCTTCTTTCTGCACACCGTTGTCGTCGGAGTCGTCGAGATCGTCGTGGCGCTCATGTGATGGCTTTCGTCCGTTTAGAGTAGTGTAGTTAGTTAGGGGCCTTCGAAGAAGAAAGAAGACGCGATTAGCGCAGAGATGCTGGAGGTGGTCAGTTACTATGCTAGAGTCAGAGAATAGGAACAAAACCAGCCAAACCTAGCCGGGGGGCGCACGGTCGCCCACAGGAGGTCGACTCGCCGGCGCTTTCCATCGCGCCGAGCTCCCTCCGTCCCTCTCGCCCTCCGCTGAGGCGCGAGATTGCGGCGCGCAGCGCAGCGCAGCGCACTGACTGCCGCGGGCTCCGCTGGGCGATTGCAGCCGAGTCCGTTTCTCGTCTAGCTGCCGCCGCGGCGACCGCTGCCTTGTCTTCCTCCCGGACGCTAGTGGTAAGTTGGAGCCCCGGGCGACATTGCTAGCCGAGACCCTAATGATTTAGGCGGGGGATGGGTGGGGAGCGGGGACAGGTCCCGGATGGTTGCAGCTTGCGGGACCGCACTGGCCGGGGCGGGGGGTGGGGAGGGACTCTGAACGCGCAGATCGCAAGGAGACTGGGGTCTCTGGAAGGAGACAGGAGCTTAGGTGGGGAGCCGCTGGGACTCCAAATGAAGGCGCTGGGCGGAGGCGAGGGTCTGGAGAACCCTGCGCGGGGGAAGCCAAGAAAGAAATGGAAGGCGGGGGTGGGGTCTCAAGAAGTGAGGGGAGGGGAGGAGAGAGATTGAACGCGGGTGTCTCTGGGCGAGGGTCGGACTGAGGAAGGTGCTACTGAGTTGGGGGATACGAATGAGCCACATTCTTAAGAAATCGGACCGGGGCCAAGTGGGTTGGGTCTCGGAGCTTGGGACAGTGGGATCAGAGGGGGGCTAAGGACCTCTGGTATGTTTTCATTGAAACCGACCCTAATTTTTGGTGGGTCTCAATGAACACCCGTAACTCTGAAAGATACACACTGCGGATCTGTGTCTTGGTCTAACAGCTGTTGGCTGAATTTGAACAGTGCTGCTGATGGTCACGTAAGTTTAAGAGGGGAGTATAAGCGCACCCAGCGAGTCTTTTTATTAGCCTACCTAAGTCATTTGGTGACAGTTTTATATTTTGAAAAGGATTGCAGAAAAGTCTCCAGCGCTGCCTCTTATTCCGGTTCCTTTGCTCAGTTTAACCTGACAGCAGTCTTAACAGCGTACCTCGGAATTGCTAAACATGAAAACAGGTTGCCGTTCCTGATGCCACATAAAGTTCGTCGCTGCAAAACGTGTCTGTGTGTCTGTTCATTTACTGCGCCGTGCCCTTTGCCTTTTGCCTCCTGTTGGGTAGTATGTGATTGAGGTGACAACACTGTGCATTGTGTTGGAGACCCCCGCATTTTAAGCGACACTGCTCCCCAACTCAATTTTGGCCGACGACATTCAGCATTTAGAGGATGTCTAATTTGGTTGAGAATCATTGCCAGTACCTGTCAGCTTCTTCATTAATATTTACCAGTACAAGCCCCATCCAAGGAAGCCTAGGATCACTGAGCCGCTAAGTGCATATGGCCCTACCACATACATACATTTTAGGTAGGCTAACCGAGGGAAGCTCACTCTAGGGTGAAATCAAATTGAGCTCAAATGATTGGGGTGTGGGGAGATGCTGCGCAGTGAATAATCTCTGAGCTCCCCAGTTCCCAGACATTTGTGACCTCACATACACAATGGTGAAAAATGACAACAGGGACTGGGGCTGTAGCCCAGTGGCAGAGCACTTGCCTAGCATGTGTGAGGCACTGGATTTGATCCTTAGCACTGCATAAAAAATAATAATAATAATAATAATAAAATAAAATAATTTTAAAAATGACAACTGGGTTCCAGAGTTTAAATTTTTCATTAAGAAGTTTACTTATATGCCAGCCATTCTGGTAATCAAAATACAAATGCAATGGAAAGGAGGTATTACTGGACTTGGCTACATATTTGTAGACAATGATAAAGGCCAACTGACATGCCCCACAGGAAATGATTTCTACCATGGTCATTGCATCTCTTTTGCAGTATTTAAATCACACTGAATATTGCCCATTTGGAAGTGTATACTTTCCTTGGCACCTCACCGTTTGGAAACCATCCATCTACAACTCCCCACCCCATTGGTAAGGGGAATTGATTTTTTTCTGTTTTGTGAAGGTAGGTTATTGGTATTTAATTTTATTTTCACTCCCCAAATATGTTCTTCTGGTCCTCTTGGGAAGGGAAGAAAATATTTGTTTCACCCGCATGATTTCTTTCCTGATAGCGTCTGTCATCTGCAGCAACAAGCCCAACGCAAGTCCTGAAATTCGGAAGGTGGATATGGCTTGTGATTGCAATGTCAAGGTAGGACTTGGGGTGCTTAAGCCAACACTGACAGTGTTGTTCTATCTGCATTAAGTAGAAGGGGTTAATAACCCTTCCTATGCTTTCTTGAGAGGCTTATCTCCATCTAGAGTTGTCATGGATGACAGCAATGACTTTTTCAGAAAATAACATGACAGGTTTTGGTGCAGTATGAATTCAAGGTGAGAAATGATATTTTTGTGAATCTCTTAGGTGCCAGGCATAGATTCAGGAGCATTACATATATATCTTATTTCATATAGTCTTTGTATCAGCATGTGAACAGGAAGATGGTATCTTCCATTTTACTGGTAGCGTTGGATTTTCCCCTCCATTTCTCAAAGGCAAAAGAAGAAGAAATATTTCTTTGTGCTTGTAAGGCTACCCAAGAAGAATGCATTTATTTCTTTAACAGTAAAAATAATATCTAAAAAGCCTGTGCCAGGGGTGTAGCTGTGGTAGAGCACTTGCCAAGCATGCACAAGGCCCTGGGTTCCATTCCCAGGACCACTAAAACAAATAAACAAAGAACTTAGCAGCTATCATATGCAGAGCTGCATGCTAGATGTCACTGCAAAATATGAAAAAAAAGAGAAAGGTTTAATTATGGCTCATTAACTGCCAAGGTAGCCATGAGCAAACTAGGAACACTTGACCATAAATCGGGGTTAATCAGATATTGTAATATAAAAATTAATAGTAATATAATGTATTGACTCCACTTGATTGTTGTGAAACAGATGAGTATAAAGCACTTCAGAAATTTTTAAATTATTGCACAAAGCAATATTTTGTATTAGATTATTAATTTGTCAGTATTCCAGAATACCTGTTATTTTGTCTACATACTGTTCTATTGGATCTGAGAAAGAAATCACCAGTAATCTGACACTCATCAAAACATTTTAAGAAGAATTCTTCATATACTGAGTGCATTGCTGCAAAATAGCCCAGCAATCACCATTTTAGACAAATAACATTGAAACCAACCAAGGTGCTAAACTGCACCTTAACCAGTTGCTGGGAGGTTTAATATTTTACAGCTTACCTTCACCGACTCATTGGCAATCATTTCTGACATTTTAATGCATGGATGACGTAGTAAAAGCAGGATTTCAAATAAGATGCCAGGAGAGGAATCAATTCTGTTTTCGTCTCCCTCTACCCAGCATCTCTACTTCATCCTTCTCTTAATATCTCCTTTCAGCTATGGCTAAGACTGTGCCATCTGTTGTTTCCTATGACATTTGCTTGTCACAGCACTGTACTTGTAGCTGGTATTAGATTCTATCGGTCTTGAAAATTAGAGTTAACCTGATTTATAGATGACCGCTTACATGGCCTAAGCCTTTTGGTCCCCAAACCTGACATCCTTTTGGCTTTCTGTGGCACTTGAAATTCTACATTCAAGAATTTCCTTCTTTAATTTCAGTCGTTGTCTCCTTTAAATACAGATACCCCTTAGAGGAGTAACATATTGTTGCTATTGCCTATTAACAACTAAGCATAAAAGTATTGGCTACTCTCAGAAGCCTTTAGAACTGCATTGTCCCATAAAACAACAACAGCCACATGTGGGTAAATTTAAATTTCAGGAAATTTACAAATTCGGTTCCTCCCTCTCACAGACCACACTTCAGCTAGTGACTACTTATTGAGCAGGGTAGACACAGATCATCTTCATCACCGCAGAACATTCCACTGGACAACAGTGTACTAGAAAGCACAGACCCTCAGCTTTTTAACTGAACGTTTTCTCCACCTCCTTGCCATAACCGAAACCTGGTTTTCTCCACTGAAGTTTTCCTGCTTCCTGACATTTCTTCCAAATGGAGTTAACTCTTACCCCTTTCTCTCCCTACTTCACGACTCTTACTACTCCTTCTTATTTGTGAAGGCTTAGAGTGTTGACTGAAACTATTTTCTTTTTTTCTCTTTAACTTCCGAGGCACTGGAATGTATCTGTTACTTTTATTCAAATAATTCTCTATTGAAGCATATGCCATTCCAACATCATTTTCTTGTTTCAGTTGTCTACACCTTCATGAAATTTTTGACACCTATCTCTTTCTCTGAAGACTTTGGTATCTGGAAAAATTGCCAAATCATGGTCTAACCTCATAATTCCTTGACCTCTTCCTTTCCATTGTTCTCAGTTTCAAGCCCACAACCACATCTTTTAAGTGCACCAATTTTTAAGCTTTTATGTGCAGAAATATTACTGTCAGATTATGATTCTCAGTATCTCTACCTCCCCCTCCTCTTCCCTTGTACCTGCTCCTTAAGCCCATCAAGACTTCTGGAGCCCTTCTAAAAGCTTCTAGTAACAATACCCTCTCTTGGCTTCACTTCCTGTTTTTCTCAGTCTGACCCTTATTTCAGTCGTGTCATTGTTGCAGATCATCACCCAGAATGCAGACTTCTCAATGCCCTACTGCCTCTAATTTATGACTCCCCACTTTGGAGTTAAAGTGCCCTATTTGTTACTTTGATTGCTAAATATTAGTGGAGAAAAACTGACACTACACACTGTTGTCTCCAGTCCCAGCTGGACTGCTCAGCATCCTTTTTGCTCTTGGTCAGTTCCTTTTCCTATGTTCCTAGACTTATATTCCACACTTCTTTTCTCAGTTTCTCAATTACACTCCCATATCTGCTACTCTCAGCAATCTTCTTGCACACTTCACAGAGAAAATAGGAAGTAAGGAGGTGTATCAGGTAAAATGTTTCCAACTGCTTAATTTAACCAAGTGTACTTATGCTCGAGTTTAGAGAACTTACAGTCATATCCTAAATTGTTGATAGACCTGGTTAGTATTCCCATAATTGTATGTGGAAAATCCATCTTTAGGCCTTTGAGGGAAGAGAAAAACCAATTCAACTGTAATAATTCAGTCAAAATTTCATCATGTCATTGCAAGGAAATACACACCAGGGATTTCTAAGTATTCGCTTCAAGACACTCATATTCATTTTTACTACAAAATGACAACCATCAGGAATTTGAAGCAAAAGACCTAATGCTATCACTCCTATCTTTCTGATACTCTAACTTAAGACTCTAAATACATATTAAAATGTATATCCAATGCTAAGAAGAAAATAAGATGGTTACTTTATAGTTCTACAAATGATAATCTCATTAATACATTTCAGAAAGCTAGTTATTAAAATAAGCAAGCTTTCCTTCTGACTAATTGACCACTCAATGCCCTCATGAGACTGTTCCCCATTTTATCCCAAACCACCTCCTAATATGAAAGTTTCTTTGGGCCTACAGAAAAGGTTCGAAAGTGTAGACATGATCGACAATGGCCATTTTGTCTGCTAAACATGTTTTTCATTATTCAGGACTGTCAGAACAAGATATCCTCTGGTGAACAACAAAGGAAATACATTTCTGATCAAAGGAGTGAACAGTAGAGAAAGCAGAGTGGAGAAAGTGAGCTCAAGGCATCTCGGGGGCAACCTATACTAGTGTACTAGTTAGTTCGCAGAGCCTGGGAAGAAAGGTGAGGAGTGAGTATGAGCTACAGAAGATGAAGTAGCTTGATTAGGAGCGAGGCAAAGAGGATGAGCATTTGGAGTTGAATTTCAGTGTTAATGGCAATAAGAAAATAAAATGTGAAAACCAAGCATCACTAAAGCCAAAGTCAATGTCAACTAATGTCTAGATTAGAATAGCACTGAAATAATTGATAAGGGTTTTCTTTATCATTTCATTTTTATAAAAATTGATTTCTTCATTAAAGTCATTAGTAAATGCCAAAGAGTAAGTGTCACATGGTCACATCTTTTTGTGGGACTTTTTTTTTGGGAGGGTGGGTACCAGGGATTGAACTCAGGGGTACTCAACCACTGAGCCACATCCCCAGCCCTACTTTGTACTTTATTTAAAGACAGGGTCTCACTGAGTTGGTTAGCACCTTGCTTTTGCTGAGGCTGGCTTTTTGTGTTTTTCGTTTGTTTGTTTTTTGGTACTAGGAATTGAACTGAGGGGCACTTAACCACTGAGCCTCATTCCCAGCCCTTTTTTATATTTTATTTAGAGACAGGGTCTTGCTGAGTTGCTTAGGGCCTTGCTAAGTTGCCGAGGCTGGCTTTGAACTCATGATCCTCCCGCCTCAGCCTCCTGAGCTGCTGGGATTACAGGCGTGCACCACCAAGCCCAGCTTGTAAGTGTATCTTAAACTCACCTATCTTCCATTTTTGGCTCAGGAATAGAAACTCACGAAGTACAGCTTTTTTCAAGTACATCTTCCTATAATCAAGGCAAGAAGACTTGCCCAAGTCAGCAAGTATTTAAAGAATAAGACAGGAATGAAAGATAATAATAACCATTTTTAATTGAAAATTACTATAAGATACCTATTTCTAAGGGATTTGCTTGTACTTACTCACATATACCCCATGAGAAAGTAATACGATTATCCAGTTTGCAGATGGGGGAATGGAGGCATATAAGAAGGTTGAATAACCTGCTTAAGTTAAATGAACAAGGTCAAGCCCGAAAGCGTGTAGTTTTGATTCCAGAGGGCTTGCTGTGAAGCAATAAACTCTCTTGTCTCTGTTTAGGAATTGGCTAATTTTTCTTTCATACTATAACTGCTAGTCTTTGGACAGAACAGATTTGCATGTGAATGTGAGGATATTATTACTGACAATGTCCATTAATCCTTAACATGATGCTTGGCAAGGCAATATGATAGACATGCGACATTTCCTCTGGAGTTTCAGCTGTCAATAAAAAAAAAATAGAGCAAATGAGATAGTATTGTTAATGCTGGAGGGACAAGAAGTTGAATGAAGCTCAAGGCAAGTTATTCTATAAAGACAAAATTAGGGAAGTAATATATAGAAAGATGAGTGGACAGGGCACAGGGTACTACAGTCAGTTGGACTCATAAGTGTGTGTGGTTTGTACTGATTGTGTCACCACAAAAGCCAGTCATATCTCTGTTCATTTATATGAGGTTGCCCACTTGAAATTCAGACAGGAAAATTGAAGTCCTAAAAGTCTGAGACTGGAGTGACAAAAGGTTCATTAAAAATTACTTATCTTGCGTCAGGTCTGAAGTACTGTCTGATCCCACTTGCCATGTATGACCTTTCCATAGGGCAATCAAGAAAAATAATTTGATAACTCATTTGGAAAATAGGTACTGTAAAAAGTTACTGACAGTTTTTCGGTTTACTGATCTGAACCCATGTACAGAATACAATACTCTAAAATTCATGCAGGATAAAAAGAACATACTTAGGAAAAAATCTGTAAGCTTATTTTAGTTGATTACTTCTATTTATTACCTCAATTTTTAAATGACATGATTTATGATTTGTGATTCTAAAATACTTTATTGCTATAAATGCTGGGGTGAGATAAGAATATTCAGTACTTTTATAACTGAGGTATATAGCTCACCCTTCCAAATGTCCCTAAAATATACCTGATCTTCAAGGTCTGGTTGAAGCTCCAACACCTGTACAGAGCTTTTGCTGACTAACCCACATATATGGCAAACTCCTTTCCCATAGTAGGTAATCAATGAATAAATCTTGATTGATTGAATTGTCACTCTTAGGAATTAAGTCCCAATGCTTACAGGTGAAGATGAAGGAAGACCTAAAGTACAATTTTTTGTACACTTGTACATTCAAAGCATCAAACAGAATTACAGATTATCTGAAATCATTTCAGGTGACCTTTCTGAACGTATTCTAGGGAAATTAAGAAATTACAAATCTTTCCAGGTGTGGTGGCACACATCTGTAATCCCAGCAATTTGGGAGCCTGAGGCAGGAAGATCCCAAGTTCAAAGCCAGCCTCAGCAACTTAGTGAGACCCTATCTCAAAATAAAACAATTTTAAAAAGAGCTGGGGATGTGGCTCAGTGATAAAGCACTCCTAGTTCAATCCCCAGTGCCAGAATTAAAAAAAAAAAAAAAAAATAGGAAATTGCAAATCTTAGTTTAGCTGAAGCTTAACCCTAGCATAGTGAGTTTTATTTTCCATTTCACAGTGAAAATGATCTGTATGGTTGTATATGCACACATAGACATATATATACCCATACATGAATACATGAGAGACCATTCTATTGGCTACATACTGTCTGTGAAGATACGATCAATGTTTAGGATTGGTTCTATATTCTGCACATTTTGGTTTCATAATCTCTTTGTTTTTTTTTTTTCTTTTTTTTTTTTTTCACACCAGATATTTTATTAGGTGGACGACTGATGTCCGCTCAGGGCTGGGAAGAAAGAAAAGAGAACATCTCTTTGTTATTTGACCTTTTACTAGTAAATTCAAATGTCTATACTCGTGGTATGGGTTAATGGCTCAGCATGAAGCAAAACTTTTTCTTTTTAAAATAATTCCAAAATGCCTTTTCAACAAACAAATGTGTAAAAAAAAAAAAAAGAGCTTTATTGCCTTGCTTTTATAATTTTATAAGAAATTAGAAGTTACTATTAATTGCTTTGAAGGATAAGATGATGAATCTGCTAGGTTTTTATAATTTTTTTTTTGAGCCATATCGCCAGCCCATTTTTGTATTTTATTTAGGGACAGGGTGTCACTGAGTTGGTTATGACCTCACTAATTTGCTGAGGCTGGCTTTGAACTTGTGATCCTCCTGCCTCAGCCTCCGGAGTTGCTGGGATTATAGGTATTCACCACCACTCCGGGCTGGGTTTTGTAATCTTAAACTGTTAAAATTAATTTTGTGCTTTGTAGTTTGCAGATAGATTGTTTTACCATATTTTGGTTAGTCATTGACTCCCGGAGGTTTAATAGGCCTATGTCTTATGTTTACTTTTTTTTTTTTTCTTTTTCTTTTTCCTGGTACTGGGGATTGAATCCAGGGGCCCTCTATCACAGAGTTATATACCCAGCCCCTTTTTATATTATTTGAGACAAGGTCTTGCTAATTTGTTTAGGGCCTCACTAAATTGCTGAAGTTGGCCTTGAACTTGCAATCCTCCTGCCTGAGCCTCCTTAGATGCTGGGAAGACAGGCAGGTACCACCACACCTGGCTCATTTAGTACAACTGTCCATCCCATATTTGAACTCTACACAGCCCTCATTTCTACCACAATGCACAAATAATGTTACCCAACTGTCAAGCAGAGCATCTATAGAGTTAATAGTAATGAGATGCCAAAGTAGCTGTCAAATACTAAGATGAAATAAAGGGACTATAAGGTGGGTTATGGAGTAAAGATCTTCAGGTGATGGGAGACATTGGAAAATAACTACTGCAAATTCTTGTGCTTAATTCAGGGGAAAATTACCATTTTATTGGAGGGAGAAAGGAAAAAAGGTATTGTGAAAACTACAAAGTCAAGAAGTAATGCTTAAAATTCAAATCTGTTATGATTTTTTATGTACAGACAGGGTAAAAAATCGACTAGCTATCTAGTAACACTCACACACATAAGAACACCAGTATTTCAATTTCAAATTTGAAGGAAAATATTGCTTGCACCATTTACCTGGCACTAAGCCTGTCTTTTATGACCCATTATGTTAAAAACTTCATGTTATGCCAATTCCTATAATATAGAAGCTTGAAGAAGAGTAACTACATATAACATGTAGAGAATCCCAAGTTTCTTGATTTTGCTCAGATTTTCCTATATAGATGCATTTTTGTGAGTCATCCTAATGTCTATTTTATATCATCTATTAACTCAATTTTCTACTTTATATATTTTTATTTGTATTTGTTCATTTGTTTTATTATTAAGGGGTGTTTAACCACTGAGCTACAATATCCAGCTCTTTTTATTTTTTATTTTAAGATAGGTTCTCATTAAATCACTTAGGGCCTTGCTAAATTGCTGAACCTGGTATTGAAATTGCCATCCTTCTGTCTCAGCCTCCTGAGCCACTGGGATTATAGATATATGCCACCGTGCCTGATTTTATATGTTTTTAAAATTTTTGCTCTTTTCTATCATAATTTTTTTCAGTGTAACAGCTATTCTTACATTTTCGTTTCTTCTTTTTTCCTCTCATTTATCTTATTTTCTAACAAAGGTCATGTACAGCTGGAAATGTTTAATAAATCACAGAACATCCTTACCAATATATCTACTTTTTATACCATAATGAAATCTACATTTGTAGATATTTTAGAGTTTTTAGTTTTTATATATCTTTCTCATTTTTCCTTTCAAAGAATGATTTTCAGTTAATTGGGGCCAGTGTTATTACATTGACTTAACGAATGAGAAAACTAAGGGTAAGAAAGACTAAATATCTTACCCATGGTCACACAGATAATTCTGTAACCAGATTCAAACAAACTCACATTTTCTCATTCAACATTCCATACTATTTCCAGTATTTCTCCCTTCCCTTCATATCATGAATATTTAATTCACAGAACTTTAGATGCTCACATATAAATACACAATTAACAAATTATGGGCTGGGTTGTAGCTCAGTGGTAGAGTGCTTGCCTAACATGGGCCTGGTTTCCGTCCCCAGCACTGCAAACAAAAAACAAAGAAAAAAAGTTTTAGTAGATGGATGTGTAAGAGAGAGAGACAGAAATATTATTCTAGGATGATTTTTAAAAACATGTTTATTTTTCTACAGAGGAGTAGATATTCATTTGCATATGATCGAGCCTTAAATAAAATAGACTGATTGATAAGCCTATGACTTTGATGAAAACCTTTAAAAATAATCTAAATCACTTTCTGTAGAATAACTGGAAGACTAGTTATCCAGTTGTACTTTAGTGGAGCAAGATTTCTTAAAAATCAGTTAAGCCCTGTTTGATTTCCCTTTCAAATTTTCCAAGAGTGCTTCAACATGATTTTTTTTCTCCTTACTTTTATAACTATTAGGCTTACCTCTGTTTACTGTGATATCCAGAGTCCAGAAAACAGGTGGTAACTTCCATGCTTCAAAATATTTTCCAATATCTTTCCTTTAAAATAACACTGTGTGTATGGATAAAGTAGCAATGTTTGTATTAAATACAAGTATTGGAAAAAAATCCCCACCCCCAGAAGAAAACTCTAGTTAGTATAGAGTAGTCCTATTCTTTGCTTAAAAAACTGATAAAATTGAATTATTTTATCCTGAAGTCAACTTTCATGAAGAATTTTAAATGGGAATTCATTAATATCTTACTGAATATCAGTGTTAACTCTTACTTTATGATTGAGCATCTTGATTAGAAATTATCTTATTCTTTTAATATACTCAGATTTAATTGGGTACATAGACTATTATTTTATAAAGGCCTCAGAAAATATCCATCTAGCAGCCTTTAATTACATTTCATATGATCTTTTTTGCCCCTGCCTTGGAACCTGTCTTTATGAGTATTCGATTTCCTGATATTGTATTCAGAACTCCTTTGAGCCTTTAGGGGGGTGACCCCAGATTATAGAAAGGAGAAAAGGAAAGGTTATTTATAGCTTGTTCATGACTCCTATCAGAGTTCCCTTTTGATTTCTAATTATTTCCCTGAAAATAATATCTAGATCCCTTATCTCCATTTTTAATGAATTTAAAGCCGTACCATTTGTGTTGGTATAAAATAATTTCAAAGAAATTATTCAAAAACTGTCTGCAGCCAGATCTTAACCCATAGCACTCAAGCCTGCTTTTGATCTATCTGAGTAGTCATATAGATTTATATCATCATCATCATCATCACCATTGAAGAAATAGTTTGAAGTTTAATTATACCTCACATTGTAAAAGCATGGCAGAGAAGATAGCATTTCTTCTTAGAGTAACAGAACTGTCAACCCAGGATTTAATGAGCGTTTCCTGTATTGTATGATTCCTACCATTGAGGAGCTTGTATTCTATTTGGGAAGAGAAAATATATTGACATACTGCAAAAATCCAGACATTATATAATGAAGTACCAAATTGTGTGCCATATACAAATGAAGAAAGAGAAACAATTAAAGGAATCTTTTTTGGAATAGATAGAAACTGACCTGGAGTCTGAGGACAAGTAGGATTTAGACTGACACAGAAGAAGGGCAACATTTCAAAAAGCTGTGGGACTTTCATGTTTCACAGTGTGAGAAAAGGTAAATTAGGAACTAGTTAATGGGGGTAAGAGAATGACCTTTGATTTAGCTATATTTAAGATAATGGTGAGACGTACAAAATTAGATGTTCTTTGGATAGCTGAAAATATGATATTTTATCTCTGGGGTTAGGTCATCTGTGATGGTAAAATAAATTTGGAGCAATTCAGGCTATGCTGATTTAGCTAAATTTCAAACCTTTGCAAGGAAGAGAAGGTTATGGAGAGAAGAGAACTGAGGTCCAAAGATGAAGCATTAATTATGTAAAGCTTTGGGGAATATTTAAGGATTGCATTTGTTTCCGAACGTTCAAAATGAACCCTTTCTCTGTGTTTTCCCTAACTTTATAAATTATTACATTTGATGTCTGTTAAGGTTCTGCTCTGTGCAAGACATTTGACTGGGTACTTCAGAGCCTGCCAGAAGAGGAAACAATGCGTAGTTCTTATATTCAGTGGTCTGGAATCTGGTTAGTACCTCAAGATCTAGTCTATGAGCTCTACATAAAAACTTTGAAAGAAGATTCACTTAATTTAGAGAAAATTCAGGGAGTAGATTAAAAAAACCAAAAAGACATTGAATGTAAAGAAAATACTGTTCCTGTTCCAGAGCCCAAAGAAGGAACATAAATTTGAATCAACTCTCTTAGGTGCAATTTTCACTATCACCTGTAAACATTTAGTGACCAAATCTCCTTTTTACTTACAGAGATTTTCAGATGGAAAAGACTTTTGTAAAAAGTAATAAAAAGAGAATATTTCCATAAGTCTGGACTCATTTGTGCTCAATCCTATTCTTTTGCTCATAACTATATTTTTAAACATCAGCTACCAGGAATTGACCACCTTCTGTGTGTCCAGCAATGCATTAGGTTACTTGAGCAATGTAAACAGAAATAATAAAGTTGCTACATGCAGGAGTCATGTGAATTCTTTATTAATAAGCCCTTAGTTATCTGAATTATACCTTAATTTCTGGTATAGGTAGGTAAATAGTGAAGCTATAAGTTAGACTCCCTGATAAAATCAATTATCTGAATACCATGTGACTGTTAATTCCCAATACCAGAAAAAGCCATTTGTTTTTATTCAATTATTTTACGAGTATTAGCAAAGTTCTTTAATTCATAAATGTACTGATAATGTTATGAAAACAATAATAACTAAAATATACTGATTGCATTCATAAGTGACTTAATATTATTTATGTTTTAAAGAAAACTAAATTGAGGTTTAGAGAGAGGCTCTGACTCACTTCCGGTCACACAACCAATTATCGGTAAAGCTACAGAAAGAGCCCAAATCTCACTCCAAAGTCGGGTTCTTTTCCACCATGGTCCACTGCCTCTTGAAGGCTATGTGGCATATTAAATGAAAGCTTTTAAAATTTTGACTGTCCTTGAGCATCATGTCATGCTTAATAAATTCAGAATGAACAGAAAGTGCATTTGCATTCTTGGCTTTGAAAATTAGAAAGTTAGTACAAGTGTTTAAATACTTTCAAGATTATGACTTTTATTCTTACTGACATATAGGTAGACAATATATATGGTGTGCGTGTGTGTGTGTGTTCACAACAGGAAAGGGAAAGCACATAAAAGATAAAAAAAAAAAAAGTATTTTTGAGTTTTAAATTAGATGACTGACCAGCTGACAGTCTGTGTGCACTTATTTATGTTAGCTTTTATTTCCTAATTTGTTTGAGCAACTGAAGTCTGAAACAGCTCAAGGCTAGATGCTTCCTTTCTATAAATTACATCTCTTAAAATGTACAAGTGCAAGCATGAGTCACTAGCTACAGAATTCCAGCTTTAATCCATTATGTCATTTTTATAAGGAAACCAGTGACCTTCAAGTGATTTTAAGGACAATGACTGAACTACAGAGTATATGAAAAATGAAATCATAATACAAGCAATCAAATGAGCTCAATGGGATGATCTCAAAGGTAAAAGACAAAGGTGCATTTTACAGAATGAAATCTGTTTATTTCTGTTACTCTTCTTCCATTATTCATTTGAATGTGTGCCTTGCACATACCAGATTGGTTTGAAACTAAATTGGAACATTCACCTATCTTCCAATCGAATTTTAAATAATTCACTTTAATTCAGGTGTGCACAAGAAGAAACAGTGCTGAGAAGGAAAATACATAGCCCAAGATCATCTTCAAAGTATGTTTTGATCAGTGGTTTAAAGTTTCTGTTTATTCGACCTTAGGACCAAACTTTTAAATTGTAGTATTACTGAAATTGTTTTTTGTGTTCACTGTTTGATCTAGTAAATACAGAGCAGAATCTCTGAGGTAAGAGGAGGTTCAGGGAAGAAATCACGGGCATTTCTAATAAAAAAACAAGAAGAAAAGGGGAAGGAATTAACAGATATTGAGTCCCTACCCTAGACTGCATTTGGCAGGTTCTATACATAACTTCATGTAATTCTTACAACTATAAGAAATAGGAAATGGAGACAGAGATTAAATCATACTCCCAAACACAACAGCTAAGAAGCTGAGCCAGGATTCAAATCCAGTTTTCTGACTACAAGGGTGGTGTATACTTTTTTCATGGTACTCTGATTAACAGCCTTAAGTTTCAAAAATATGGCAAATAGTCATACACAAAACACACTTTTAGTATAACATTTACTTAGTCCTTGACGCTGTTTTCAAAGCACTAAGTGGAAGACAAATCAATACATTCACTTCTACATGTCAAAAATATGTATATTTTCAAAGATCCTAGTTCATTTCTAAAAGTGAGTCAAAAGCCATTTTCTAGTAGAAATAAGGATGAAAAGTGTGCAAAGTTTATATAATAATAATTGGCAATCAAACAGGAAAATGGAAGAAATGAATCAATATTTTTTTTAAAAGGCCAGGGAGATTCACTCCAAGTTCCCCAAAATCACATTTCCTAGGAAAGAAAAACCAAGGTATAACAGGAAATATTTTGACTGCATAGTCTGTGAAATTCCTCTACCTTTATTTTTTGTAACATAATAATTCTATCTTAATCAAGTTTCCTGTATAATAGTCATATATTTTCATAATTTAACAAGTTCTAATCTAAGCATGGCACCTGCATTTTAAATGCAAAGCATATTAGAGTCAAATTTAAAAGCCCCCTATTATGTATTTTCCTAACTTTTAAAATGTTTTCTTCTGCTATATAACTTCTTAGTAATAATATATTTTGCATTGAATTTTTCCTGTGATTTTTACAGTAAAGTTTGTCATTTTAAATTGAGTAAATACTAAGATTCAATGATTTTTAATAAAAATAATGCATATCAAACAACTCCACCGATATCTGAGTATTTTAAGAATCTATTTTCAAATACTATTCAGAGCAAAAGCTTATAGAGTATTCAGAAACTGTCACTCGTTTTTTTACTCCATTCTGAATCCATTAGCTTTAACTTTTTAAAAATGGAAATCACTAGTTGTATATATGCCAGTCTAATTTTAATAAAAGGAAAGTTGAGAGGGATAGGCTTTGCAAAAGAAATTATAGAACCCTCCAAAATAACCTTTGATGAATACCAACCATGAACAGAGAAGTTAAAACAAAGGGTCGCATATAGTTTTTATCCATGACAAAGATGGTAGGGAGTTTCTTCAAGTTGGCCATTTATTAGATGTTTATCAACCTGACATCTTTCTCACTAGAGAAATCACTGGAACGTATGGTTCAGGGTTAGGATCAGTGATTGAAAAGTTATCCCAAACAAAAAAGTTTTCATCATTTGGATTATATATGAGCACTGTGAATTTGCCAGTGTGAGAAAAAGAGCAAGATAAAAATTGATCTTCAGCTGGGTGCAGTGCGAGCACACCTGTAATCCCAGCCTCTCGGGAGGCTTAGGCAGGAGGATCCAGAGTTCAAGGCCAGCCTCAGCAAAAGCGAGGCACTAAGCAACTCAGTGAGACCCTGTCTGTAAATAAAATACAAAATAGGGTTGGGGATGTGACTCAGTGGTCCAGTGCCCCTGAGTTCAATCCCCAGTATCACCCCCCCAAAATTTACCTTTAAATGTGTTGAATTTAGAGAGTTCATAATGACTCAGTTGTCTTTTTTTATTCTTCATAACTTTAGCTTTTCTTTTTAACTTCCTACTCCAGCTTCCATGTCCCTATACTTATTGGCATATTTTGTATATACATGCAGAGCATCAGGTGTTAAGATTTTTCTTAAATTAAAACTCATCCTTTCATGAATATTAGATTTATGAAATGTTTACACTTTAATTATGTGAAATGAATGTAGTTCCCACATATTTTATAGTAATATAATCAGTTTATCTTTCAATTTTTTTAATTATTTAATTTTGGTACTGGAGATTGAACCTAGGGACGCTTTACCATTGAGCTACATCTCCAGCCCTTTTTATTTTTTATTTTGAGACAAGGTCTTGCTAAGTTGCTGAGGCTGGCCTTCAATTTGTGATCCTCTTTCCTCAGCCTCCTGGGTCAATGGGATTACAGGCATGTGCCCAGCTTTAAAAATTAAGATCTGTTTTTTCATTTGAAGTAATAGATTCAACCCCAAATTATTTTTTAGCGGTTTTACTAAGATATAATTCACACACTATACAATTCACCCATTTTAATGTGTATGATACAGTGGATTTTAGTATACTCACAGAATTGTATAATATAGAGCATTTTCATCACTCCCCCCCCAAGAAAAGAAAACCTTTACCCATTAGCAATCACTCCCAGTACTTGTTCCACACCCAGATCTAGGCAACTCACAGTCCTTTTCTATCTTTGTAGTTTTGATTATTTTGAGAACCTGCAAACTTTTAACAGAGGTACTTTGAGTATATCAAAGAGGTGGCTTTAGATTAAGAGGGGCTGGTAAAAGAAAATTTGTAGTCAGTTTTGAGCAATAGGGTTGTGATCTATGTGGCTAAATCCTTAATTTTTGCACACTTCTGAAAGTAATAAAATGTTGTGTCTGAGCTTTTATCATCCTTCGTTATTCAAGTTTATTTTAGTACTGCAGAATCAATAAAAAGGAAGTCAAGGAAGTCATCTTCCAAGTACTTCTGCTCAAAATCAATTGGTTAGGAAAACCTAAGTTTCAAACTCAGGAAAGTTCAATTTTCAGTTCAGTTCTTTTATTTGTTTTCATTCTCCCCAATCAAGATTTCCTCAAGACAATTACTTATTCCAGAAAGCAGGCATCTGCCCCAGAATCTTCTGTATACATGCTATTTGCCATCCATTGAATGCCATAAAAATCAGTTGATTGAAGCCTGTCACCTGTATTGTTTTCTAAATCTCTAATGTGGAAGACACTTCTTTAAAATTGCACCTGTTTAGGAGACTTTCATGAAAGAAAATTGCCTGTTATTCTATTGGGCTTTGCATTATTCTTATGCCACAGTAGTATAGTAACATAACACATTACTAGGAACTTTGAACTGATTTCCAATTTAGCTGCCATCACTAATTTAAAAAATGCACAACATCTGAATACGAAACTTGGGCCTTCTACCTAAAATGTGGTATCTTTTATTTAATATACTTCCCATAAAAATAATCTCATATCCAATAATGTAAATAGATCCTATTAATAACATTTAATCCTTTTTTGGCTTCAATGTATGTTCCCTATGCATACTAGAAGAATGTGTCTGTTATCTGTATTGTGCTAAATATAAGGAAGTAATGGGCGAGGCGCTGTCTTGTATTTGAAAACTTTCCCCAATGGTTTCGTCTTTTGTAATTGCTCCTTTGGTTTGTCAGATTCCATTAAACTTCTACTCCAGTCATCAGATAATCAGAAGTGTCACTGATCATCCTCTTCATTGCTCTTTTGACATGACACAGGACAGAATAGGTTTGAAGGGCAGGATTTTAGACAAAAGTTGAGGTTTTAAAGAATAAACAGCTTGAAAAGAAAATGGAGAAAATTTAAGTTAATAAATCAACACAAGGGGCTAGGGGTGTGGCTCAATAGTAAAGCGCTTGCCTAGCAGTACAAGGCCACACCCACAAGGAAAAAGAGAGAGATTGACACAATAAGGCAAAGGGATACATGTGCCTAATAAAATCTATAAATAAGATTCACTGAAAGAAAACAAAAATGTTTTGACAGACATTGGAAGAAATAGAGAAAGAAAAGGGCCTACCTTATGGTCCCGTTTAGATGAGCTTCCAGAACTGGCAAATAATAATGGTGATAGAGGTCTGAACGTGTTTGGGGGTAAAGGAGCAGGAGGATGGAAATGTTTTATATCTTGGGTGCAAACATCTATCAACACTGACCCAACTGTACATTTCAAATGTGTGCATTGTATTATATTTAAATTGTACTTCATTAAAATAGCTTGTTAAAAACTCAAATTAGGCTGTTACCCACATACCCTGCATTGCCCCGCCCCCCCATCCATCTGTGGTCTAGTTTTAATCCTGAATAATCTTGAATGGAAGAAGCCCCTTCTTTTTAAAAAAGAATGCCTATCCATGAATATCCAAAGAAGTATATTAAGCTCTTTTGTAACGCTGGCATTTCCTCATCCTGCTCAGGATTGAGTACTGACATTTTAATGATGACTCAGCGGCAGTAAGATAGGCATTTCTTTGATAGACTTTCCACTTTAAAAGCTGCCTTTTCCCCTATTTCAATTGAAGGAGAAATAAGGTAGCAAATTTATCCATTAAACCTTCATTGGGTTCTTAGTAGTTCCAATTCATAATTGTGCTTTTTGAAACTACTCTTTTATAGTTTTTTGTTTGTTTGTTTGTTTGTTTTTAAGGATAGGCTAGAAGCAAGTAGCAATAATTTTTTAGGAAAAGTAGAGTTATATCTGTCTTAAGCAATAACAAGATTACACTTAATGTCACTTTATAAAACAATTATAAATAGTGTCAAAGGTAATAGGATTGCACATGTGAAATTTTTAAAATATGCTATGCACTATCTTTTTTTTAAGCAGGGCATTACATAGTGTAGATTAACATGTAGAACGAGAGTGTGATCAGTTATCTTTCTTTTATAGAGTCACTGGTTGACAAAGGAGAAAAATCAAAGTCATTATAGGAATTTTAAAAATGATAGTTTAGTAAAGTGATGAGAAACTTGAAATGACAGAACATCAGTAGTAACATTTCAAATTTATTCATAATTAGCTGAGAGGAGAAATAGAGTGTATGACAGAGTCAGCATATTAATATATAAGCAAGGTCATGGTCAGGAGGGAGAGACAAATTGAGGAGACATTTAATTTTACTTAAGGTATTCCATAGTTTTTCAAAATTAACTGATTTTAGAAATATACACAAAAAAGTTAAGAGACATTGGAAAAACAGTTGGTAAGTTTGGAGAAAATTTTTTCAAAACTACCAGGTTGGATGATTTTTAATTTAAAAAAAAAAACAAAACAGGAATGCTTCATTATATCTCAATCCTGCCCCAAAGGAGCGGTGGGTGGGAGGAACCCGCATAAATCCTAAATAATAAATGATCTAATCAATAGCTTGCGTTCTTCTAACTGTGGTAATCACAGTTGACCACTAGGGGGCCGTAATTCCGTTCGCACCGGTTCTCTGGTCACGATCATTTTATTCCCTTCAAGGGTATTTGCATGGTTAGGAAAAATTAAGTGGGAGCTACAACAGGTACAGTGCATCATTACAGTGTATTGGGATGCTCTTGTGCTCTACTGCAATGGCATGTAAATTCTTATTGTACCAATTACTAACTTAGCCACCAACTTCTTCACCAACCATAGAGTCTCATCATTGCTCCAACATTACTAATTATTTTGTTTTGAATCTCTGCTTCTTGAAATATGTTACATAAAACCAACTTTATTTCCCTTTACCCCTGGAGATTATTTACTATAGGTCTCTTACCATTTCATTAAAATACAGATTTAATGTTGACCACTTATTCTCACTTGGTCATCTAAATAAATTTTTGCACTATTAGGAGTGGAAAGAGCAGCAAGAAAATATTAGAGCAAATTTATAATACCAGATGTATTTTCTGAAATTTAGGTTAAACAGCAAAGTTTTGGTCAAGTTGTTTTTCACTAATTTGAAGTCAGAACTATTTTATACTATCATAAGGAATGAAAAACGTAATATTTTTGGTATAGTACATTTTATCGTGGATGACGTAGGAGAAAGTCACATTCAATTATTTAAATCATGGTTTTAAAATTTATCATATAAATATTTTATGCAATGCCACAAATATGTTAATAAGTATACAAGCAAATAAAATTATCTAAACATCCTCCAGTAATATAATAATTAACATTCCCTTTGTATTTCTCTAATGGTCTTCACATCACTCCATTTTACTTGATCCAACGGAAGTGTTTGCTTTAGAATTGAAGAAAATCCCTGTATTTAAAACATTCTGGTCATGCTTTGCATGTTTTGGGAATCTTCTCATGCTTACATATGTTGGACATTAACTTTATTACGTCAAATTTATTTTTCCTAACAAAAATGTAGTTGGCTAATATTTGTTTTAATTTTGCTTTTGCATTGTAAACAGATACTGGCAACTGATACTTTTATAATAATTGATACTAAAATGCTGATTTTCAAATGTTATTTTCCCTTCCAGAGTCTAATATGGCTTTAGTACCTATGAGTGAAATACCATTTAACTACACCTGCTCTGTGAAATGTTTTATATGAAATAATGTTTTAATGTTCCATTTGACTTAGAATTCTTTTTCTTTTTTCAGTACTGGGGATTAAACCTAGAGGGACTTTACCACTGAGCAGTATCCCCAGCCCTTTTTAATTTTTTATTTTGAGACAAGGTTGCTATGTTGCCAGAGCCCGGCCTTGAACTTGCTGTCCTCCTGTCTCAGCCACCCTCCAGAGTCACTGGGATTACTGGTGTGTGCCACCACACCCAGAATAATTTAAAATTTTGCTGATGTATTCGGGATACTTAATTGATATTTAATCTCTTTAGCAAAAAGACAGTCACTGCCATATCTGCCGTATTAATATTTCAGGTTTTTTTTTTAATTTTGTATATGTGGAATTGTCTTTCTTCTGGAATTTATGGATAGTAACCCAACTATTTTCAGTCATGTTTTATATATGAAAATAATATAAGTGCCCTAAAGTACACCTTACTTATAAAGCATTCTTATTGCATTTTCCTCTTCATTTGCTTTTTAGGGTTATCAGCTAATACCCGCGAGCCCAGGCCAAGGAACACAATCCTTCAAAATTAATTGTAAGTATACCCACAAGCATGCTTCAGGACTCTTATTTTGTAGTAGTATTCAACTATTATATTTAGGTGATTCCTATTATTTTGCTAACTTAGTCCTGTTCCTGAGCTACTAAAAACCTATCTCATTAATGGCTTCCATATCTGAAGAAGAATATTATTTAATTGGTAAACGGCATTTTGATGCAACCTAAAAAAAATCTGTTTATTTTGATTAACAAGAATTGTGTGATACAGACACCCTTACCAAGTTAACTATCATCCCAAATTTATAGTAAATAAATATAAGATTGTATAAATCAAGACAGTTATCTTAGTGAAGACAAAATATGAATGTTTCATTTTCTCCTTCAGTGACAAATTCATATCAATAATGGGGAATGGGGCAGGAAATCTACGTATTGTTTCCCTATGATAAACTTTAGAGAATGAAGCTCTTCAAAATATTGTAGATGGATGGGGGCTGGAGTGTAGTACAAGGCCTTGGGTTTGATTCCCAGTATTGGAAAAAAGAAAGGAAGGAAGGAAGGAAGGAAGGGAGGGAGGGAGGGAGGGAGGGAGAAAGGAAGGAAGGAAGGAAGGAAGGAAGGAAGGAAGGAAGGAAGGAAGGAAGGAAGGAAGGGAAAGAAAATTCTTGGTGGATAGACCTAAAAACCAGAATAACGGGGAAAGGAAACAGAGAACTTTGTTTCTTAATAAAGGATTATCAGTCATAAATGCTAGAAAGTAGAGGATGGAGGACTCCACATTCTACTGCATGATTTTTTTTTTTAAAGTAGATGGTTACAATACCTTTATTTTATTTATTTTTATGTGGTGCTGAGGATCCAACCCAGTACCTCAGATATGCTAGCCAAGCGCTCTACCACTGAGCCACAACCCCAGTCCTATAGCATGATTATCTGATTGAATAAATATACTACAAGTTAGGCAAGTGGGTCAAAATTGGATTCTTTATTTTAAAGACTGTGCAGGGACTTCTCAATTAAATTTATGATTATTCACATAGTTACATATATTTAATCCACAAAGTATTTTTAGAATGATGGTTTTGGAGAGGTAATTGATACGTTTGTAGGCACTAACTCATGTTTACAGTAAAGTGTTAACATACACTTTTTATACCTTTATTTTTATTTATTTATTTTTATGTGGTGCTGAGGATCAAACCCTGTGCACACATGCTAGGCAAGCACTCTACCACTGAGCTACAACCCCAGCCCTTAATATACACTTTTAATATAACATTAATACGTACTAAGAAATTAAGCAACAAAACCCAAATGGAACATGGAAACGTATTAAAATTTAAGAGAAGTTAGGGATGGAATAGGGTTAGGAGTGTCTGTTATACACATTATTGATGATCAAACACTACAAGAAAGAAAGACAACTGATTTTGCATCAAGACAGGTGCATCAAAATGTACCCAAAGTCCAAATGGGTCCTGCTTTGCTGTTTAACAAATCACTTCTTAAGATGAAAAAGGTAATACTTCCCTTATTGAATATGTCTTAAGAGTTCTTGATGCTCTAAGCAGCTTTCCATAGGGGAAAAAAATTCAAAAAGGGAATCCGCAGGCAAAATTCAAAAAGTGTAAAGTGTAAAATTTTCAAGAGCCCTAGCAGCTGTACCGAGAGTGCATAGCAAATCACTCATTGTAAGCTTGTGAAGATCAAGTGTGCCTACAAGATGTTTTCACCGCATTGGTGAAATAGGTCAACATGGATGTGCAGGTAAGTTTACACTCTCAAGTTTGAAACAATGCTCACACAAGATCATCTCATCAATGGCATTGTAAGTAAGCCCAGCCCTGAGGTGAAGACCAAGGTCAGCCTTACTAAAATGTGAAGTCAGCTAATTTCATCTTCAGCATCTGTCTCTCCACCTCTGTGTGCCAAATATCCACAACTTCATAATGAGTGCTCTTTGCTTCTCTCCCAAGTCCTGGGTACCCCCTTGTACACCCAACTTTTGACATTTTATTCTTTTTTTGGTGGTGCTAGGCATTGAAGCACAGCCTCGTGCATACAAGGCAAGCACTCTACCAAATGAGCTATATCCCCAGCCCAACATTTGGCTCTTATCCAGCTTGTCAGTTAGAGATTTGATAACACAAATTTTTCCTAAAGTGGCAATGTTTGACAAGTGTTACCCCCTCCAGAGGGAGGCACATTTTAACACTAAAATGTAGCTCCAATAATGAAACCCCTTGATGGGCAGAGAGGAAAGATACATTTGAAATCGTCTCGTTGTAGGTATGTAAGGTTTTTGTGTGCTTCACTTCTCCATAAGGCTGGCCTTGTCAGGGTATGCTAGTGACATGAAAAATATCTGTGAAACATACCAGAGACTGGCTATGTATTGTTAATAATGTTACAGGTATAAATTTTCACTGTATATAGAAGAATCACAAGAGTTTTAGTTATAATACGTATACATCCACAATCTGATATTCTTTGAGAGGTTTTGTTTCATTTTGTTTCGTGGTGTGGGGATTGAACCCAGGGCTTCATGCCTGCTAGTGATATGCTCTAAGCAGCCCCTTCTTTAAGTTTTTGAAATATGGTTGCCTGGTGATTTCTGTAGCTATTTTAAGCTGTACATGATACTATGGATGTGAATAAAAAAAAGTCAGTTGACTTCATTTGTCTCTACTGTTCTTCAAATTAGCAATACCTTCCCTAAAGCCCTACTTATGTATATACATAGGTGTATGCTACTGTAAGATAGATATATGTGTATTTATATTATAGTCAAGGTAACTATGTAGGTAATATGTTCAATGTCTCCTGTGAAAAATGATCAATTGGACGACTCTGTTCCTCCTGAGCTGGATAAGGTTTGTAATATCAGTAAGTATTAAAGGTAAACATTTTTTTTTTTTTTTTTTGGTAAAACCATATCAGCATTTAAAATTTTTCACAAAATGACTACTGTAATGAAGAAATAATGCACATATATCAGCTCTCCACCATCATGACAGGATTTATGTTCGTCACTCTCTTAAAACCTATATGAATAATTTAAGATATTTTCTTTCAATTATGTGGCCTTGTGTTGCTACAAATAAGTACAAGCTCAATGAACAGAATTTTTTTTCAATGAGTTCTCTGATGTGTAAGTGAGTACTGTATCTATTCCAGAGTTCTTTATTCTAGGTTACTTTTTTTTTTTTTTTTTTTTTTTTTGGTACTGGGAATTGAAATCAGGCGGTACTTTACCACTGAGCTGCATCCCTAGCCCTTTTTATTTTTTTATTTTGAGACAGGGTCTTGCTAAGTCGTTGAGGCTGGCTTTGAACTTGGATTCTCCTGCCTTAACCTCTCAAGTCTCTGAGATTACAAACATGTGCCACCATGCCTGACTACCAATTACTCTAATAAAAATATAAATACACTATAACAAATCAGTTATTACCTACAAAGATAGATAGTTCCATTACTTCACTTTGCAGTTTATTATAATTTGTTTTATTCACAAATATTCTCATTTTCTGTATTTCATAAAATTACTATGTATTTTTCTCCTGAACTCATCATTAGCTTAAATTAAATAATATATAACCAAAAGCCTTTGAAAGGAGCACAGGATTGGGTGTTAAGTAATGGAATATAGGTTGTATTATGCAAAGTACAGACATTTTTATCACCTGTAAGAATTAACAGGGTTTCTTGCACATAATATATATTCAATAATCCAATTAATAATAACTATCGAATTTATAATGATAAAATAATAGCACCTCCAGAAGAGAGATACTCAGTCAAGCATGCTGTTAATAAATGAATACCTACATTTAAGACATAGGAAAACCTGAGACTACAATTCCACAGTCTGCATAGTTTTTACTTTTATTGATAATCTAAAAAAAAAAAATTTTTTTTTGGTATTGGGGATTTAACCCAAGGGTGCTTTACCACTAAACTGCATCCCCAGTTCTTTTTTATTTTGAAACACTGTCTAAGATGCTTAGGGCCTCACTAAGTTTGCTAAGGTTGGCTTCAAACTTGCAGGCCTCCTGTCCCAGCCTCCTGAGGCCCTGGGGTTACAGGCATGAACCACTAGGATTACAGGCATGCACCACTGTACTAGGCTGATAAACTAAAATTTTGATTGGTCCTTTATAATAATCAGTTGAACTCAAGACGTGAGATAACCAAAATACTTAAAGAAGCATTTATTGCCCCACAAACATGTATAATTATAATAAGTTTTAAATTATTATTCATGAAAAAGAGGTAATTATTTTATATTCAACAATCTAATTGAGCCAACTGGTAACTTGTATACCATATATATACATCTTCACTTGGAGTGGCCTGTGCCAAAATCCAACAAGTCTAACAACACAATTTAGAATGCATACATTCTAAAATATTTCAAATTCTGCAAAATAAGTGAAAGTAACTTTGTTGTGGTAAAGAAAGTAGCCAGTTTCAAAATAAAGTCGAAAGTCCATCCATACTAAAATAATTTTATATATGTGTTTCCTGTTTTTGAACAGAAGTATATTTGGACTTTTAAATCAGGCATTTCCAGAACATGTAGATGTATTTTCAGAACATATGTATCCCCTTAGGTGTAAAAATAAAGATATACCTTCAATAAGTACAAGTAAATTAATAGATGCCATGTTAGAGGATATCATGATCAAAGAGTTTGTGACATCAAAATATTTTTTTATTTCACTATGAAAATATTTATTCATCTTCATTATATATTACTTTAATTTAAAAATAGTATATATCTTTTAAATAAAATGCAGATATTTTAGTGGTATGGAAAGGAATGTGTTTTCAAGAAACCAGAAGTAGACCGATGTAGTGGAAGCATTTATGATGGGAGTGAAAGGGTGCTATTGAAATGAATATTTCACTATTGTATCACGTTCCCATCCCAAAACTTACTTAAAAATCATTCCTTCCCCACACTAAAATAAATATGTGGCCCAGACCAGTAGCAACATTCCTAACAATTGCTTTCTGAAATATTTGCCCTGTATGGATCTATGTACTGTTGCCCATTTAGTTCTCTCAAAACAAATTTTTTTTTTTTATTTTTCTGGTAGTGCTAGGAATTGAACCCACGACCCAGTGCTACATCCCCAGCCCAAAGTAAATTTTTAGAGATACTAATAAATTTATAGTAACTCATGGTAAAGATACTAGTAAAATATGGAAATCAAATCATATCTGTGGCACATCCCCTGAAAGTATATATCAATTAAAAGTCATATAAAATCAATTGCTCTTCCATTGAGTAGTCTCATTGATTTCATAGGGTTTCAATTGTTGTTGTTTTTGCAGTGCTGGGGATAGAACCTGCTAGACTACTGAGCTGCATCCCAACCCCTTCATAGAGTTTTAATTATGAAGAAGGTAAAAAATAGTATCATTGCATTGCAAGTTTCTTAGCATCACGGGAAATGATGCCATCATTTGGATAGTTAAATTAAGCAAGGAACTATGAGTCATCCTTGAACATCTTGATGTCTCTTATCCTCCATAACCAAATTTATCACTAACACTTGTCAGTTTTAGCTCCTAAGCATCTTCACTCCCTTTCAACAATCGTTGTATCAGTTTGGCTTTCCATCATCTCTTGCCTGAGTACTGGAATTGCCTTCTAACTAGTACTCCCAATGACACAACCGTACTCCCAAATCCATTATCCCAGGTTGTTTTGTTCTTAGGCAATGTATCCCAATCTGTATCATGGTTTCTAAGAAGCAATCTGATCTGCCCCATGTTTATCTCTTGGGTGTCAAATTTTATCTTTTCACCTCCATCAAGAATGCTTCGACTGGGCTGGGGAGATAGCTAGTTGGTAGCAAGGCAAGCACAAGGCCCTGGGTTCGATTCCCGGTACCAGGAAAAAAAAAAAAAAAAAAAAAAGAATGCTTCGACTATATTGGTCTACTTCCGATTCCTTGAAAACAAGCTCCCTCTGATCAAAGGTTCTTGCCAGAGACTGTACCTTCTTTCATGAGTGCTACCTTGATTTCCCCACTTTCTAGAACACTTGCGTCACCAGTTAACTCATATTAAGCCTTCAGAGCATTAGGTAAAGAGCACCTCTTCAGAGTACAGGGAAAGTCTCCTGTCTGCTTGATCCCCTGAGACTAGCATCCTGTTATATATTCTCATACATAACACCAGGTCACTTTCCACCCCTGCACTTAACACTTGATAATTACACTTTTAGTTTTGTGATTCCTTGAGGATTGTATTCCTCTCTATTAGATGTGAATTCCACGATATCAGGGACAGTATTTGCTTTTACTCAATATTGTATTTTAAATATTTGGTCCAGTGCCTTACTTATATCAATGACTCAATAAATATTTGCTGACTGAATAATTAAATGAACAAGTAGTCATTATTGGTTAAAAAGTCATATAGCACACGCCTGTGATCCTCTCTACTAAAAAGGCTGACGCAGGAGGATGGCAAGTTCTGGATTAGCTTAGCAAGACCCTATCTCAAAATAAACCATAAAAAGGGTTGGGGATGTAGTTCAGTGGTAGGGAACCTCTGGGTTCAATCTCCAGGGCTTAAAAAAAAAATAAAAATATCATGTGGGTAATGTTTGTGGTTGTTTAGTCTATGGCTGGTCAATTGCAGACGATATTTTTCCACTCTCCCCAAGTGGCAACTCTCAGTATTGCAACCTGGTGAAAAAAATGAAGCCTTAAGGTACTCAGACCTCAACCTAGGGTTACACCTATGAGCTGTCAACTGATAACTGTGAGAGTAGCAGAAACAGTATGATAATTTCAGATATAATGTTAGATATACAAGCAGCCACTTATAAATGCCTGATGCCACATTTGAATTGTGGAAAAGAGATTTTTGAACAGGTCCCTTTTACCCTGTTTCATACACCAAGAGCTTCATATTGACATTTTAAAACATCAGATGATGAGATCATATCACTGCTGTGCTTTATTAAACAAGCAAATTCAAATTTCTGATGGTATAACCTGTAAAGTATTAGGTAAGGATTGTTGCTAATGAGGCTTATATTTCACACTAGAAAAACAAGATATATATACACGCATAATAGTATCAATGTATATATGTAATATATATTGAATATATATAAATATGATTGAAATGTGATGTTAGTAAATGAATTTGTTGCAAAGTGATATAATTCTTACTTCATATTTTCTCTTGATTAAGCTTTCTTATTGTTTAATTTTACATTGTTTTTTGTTTTTATTCACAGAATTGTGCTTAGCTAATTTACAATGACCCACATGTGTCCCATGTCATGTTTTCATTTTTCATCTGTTAAAATATCGAGGAACAATTTTAAGACAGCATGATGAGTGCTAGACTAGTGTAACACTGTGGCTGGAATCTTCTGCAGATCCTGTTAAACTGCAGATTCTGATTTAGTAGTTCCAGGAGGGGGTCTGAGACTCGGCATTTCCAACAAGCTCCCAGGTGTCCATGGACTACACTGGCAGTAGCAAGGTCATAGAGCAGAGATTAGCAAACTTTTTTGGTAAAGAGTCAGTTAGTAAATATTTGGGATGTTGTGAACCATATGGATTGTGTGGAAGCTACTCAGTTCTGCCATTGTAAGCCAGCCAAAGACAGCATAAATGAAGGGGTGAGGGTAGGTTTCAATAAAACTTTATGAACACAGAAATCTGAATGCTTACACAAATCATGACATAGTATTCATCTTCCGATTTCTTTTTTCCAACTCTGCAAACCTGTAAAGTTCTTTCTTGACTCCTGCATGATACAAAAATAGTCTATTGTTTGCTATAGTATTAGATACTGATGGTTAACTTTGCCACAGGCTTGGTTGGGCGGGGTTGGAAGGTTAGGCTCTGTAGAAAAGATCGCAGTTGAGCTAGAAATGAAACTTTTCTGGACAGACAGGTGGGAGAAGTGGAAACGGAAAAGGAAAAAGCAAGCAGTGGTATTAGCGTGTGCTCTGAATCGAAAGTGTGGAGGACTGCTGGAGAAAAACAAGACCCTCGGGGCTGAGAAGGGGATTACCTTATGTGCATATTCAAATAGTTTTACATTTTAATGAGTAGTGCTATCAGGTGAGCATGCAGAGTGAGCAGTGGGGGATGCTATTAAGTTCTGCATTTTGGAATTTCCAGAGAGGACCAGGTATGTTGGGAGGGAGAAAGAGAATAGAAATGATGGAGGAAAGCCCGAAAAACTACCTTTGAAAGGTCAGAACCCTCGGAAAGTGGCTGCAGACTGTTCTCAAATGAAAGCTTGATGGAAGCATTTATATAAATGATCAGGATTTGCAAATTCATTGATGAAACGTGAAATGAGTATCCTACAGCCAAGCAGAGCAAGCCTGCCAAGCCGTTTTTCTATTGTTACAAAGCACACAGCAGATGAAAAGGGAAACTAAGAACTGAGAATTGAAGATGTAAGAAAAAAAAAAAATCTCTACATTTGCTGAAGCATGGGTCTGACTTGCTGATGAGTTACAGAGTAGGCATACATGCTGAGAGGTAAAAGGAGCATATAGATTTTATAGATGATGTTTCTATTCATTCTCTGAAGGTGACAGTGAAGTCAGGTGATAGAATATTACAAAAAAAAAAAAAAAAAAAAAAACACCAGAATTAGAAAGTATGAAAAATGGAATATCAAACACAAAATTAACACTTAACATGATCCTAATACTTTTTGGAACTCTCCTTCCCCGATTCTCTTTCCATGTCCCATCTCACTGGCCCCCTCCCCAAAGCTCTTTGTCCAGCTGTTTTGTGGGTGTATTTTATTGAAATCACCAGAAGTAAATTAAGATTTATTGAGAACTTACTATACACGGGGCACAATTTTTAAAAAATTCTTTCAAGAATCTAATAAATGGTGAATTTTGTTTGATCTTAACTGAAGTGAGACTTGGAAGTCTCATGTATTTATCCAGTTCTCCCGTAAAATAGGCAGTACAGTTACCAGTAGCTGTGGCTTCCTATAGTATCCCAGGGTAGAAAAGTGGGAGGAAAAGCAAAAGGATAATTTCTGGTTTTCCATGAGGGGGGGATGGGGGGGGATAGTTTCTCTTCTAGATGTAAAGAAAAGATTTGTCTCCAGCTTTGTTCAGATTGAAAACAATTACGTGCAGATTTTGGTTAGAAAATTGTAAGTGATTTTAAAATACTAGCAAGTCGTGAGAGGAAAGGCAGCATAACTTTACTACTGAAAGTTGGGAAGAGTAGGACTAGATGTAGGAAACTTATAGGTTTGGTTTTGTTTTTACAGTCAAGGTGTTATAGGGCTGGGGCCTTCTGGAAAGCTGAAGCAGCACAAAGACTCCTCTTCAAACCCCAATTCTTGTGATCAAATCGGAAAGATTTCAGACATGTCACTCAGCATAATAGGCATGAGTTTATTAGAAGAGATAGGAAAGGGTAAAGGGGACACTCTCAAGGGAGAGAGTGCGTTCTCTCAGGAGAGGGGAAGGTGCTCCTCTCTGCCCTCAGGTATGGGTGTCCCCGTAGACATTGATAACTTTCAGCTCTTATGGTAATGAACTGGGTAATGAACTTGTTGTTTACCTTCAGACAACAGGGCTTGTCAAGCAAATGACCATAGTACCAGCGCCTGCAATCAGAAAGTTAGAGATTATGACTGGAAAGACTCTCCCCACAGTGTGTGAGGTTTTTCTATCCCGTGTACTAACTTCCTTTTGCGATCAACCTATAATTTGTCTAAGGACTTAGGACAGACATTTCTTAATATTCTTGTTTTAAAGAAAATAGCATTACTCATAATACTTAGAGTCTACCTCATTTCGTTTCTCAGTTCAAAAGTTGACTCTTAATAGTTGAAGCAGTGTTCATTGATAGTACGGAAGCGCTCAATAAATATGTTCACTAAGTGTTAGATAAGAGAGTGAATGAATGACTCATTTCCATTCTTTGTAATTTTCATATTTATAAATTTCTGCAATGAAAGCTTCCTTCAAATCAGATATAAACTTATCTTTGCAAACTCATTTTAAGAAACCACATCATATTCTCCTAGATATAAAAGCACCAATTAATTGGTCTTTATTATACTTTATTTTTTACGATTATATTTAAAATTGAATTGGGGGCTGGGGAGATAGCTCAGTTGGTAGAGTGCTTGCCTTGCAAGCACAAGGCCCTGGGTTCAATCCCCAGCACGGCAAAAAAATAAATAAATAAATAAAAAATAAAATTGAGTTGGGTACCTTACCTGATGTGCACAACTTTCTTACATATTTGCTTCTTGGTGTTTCTCTTTATTTAATATTCACTTTGAAGAATTCTAGTACTCCTTGTGCCTTCAAAGGCTAAACCACATTTTCAGTCTATAAGTAGATCTTTATGATATTGGCTAATAGTAATCTCTGATTCTACAAGGAAAAAACATGACCATGTATCTCTTGCTTACTGGAGAAACCTACTATCTGAAGGTCTTCTCCAAGTTTGTCAACTACAACCAGAACCACAAAATACATTTTTAGAGATGGTGATTCTATGAGGGAAAATGTTTATTTGAGACCTTACTGAAAGGACAGCTCAAGGAAAGGATGAAATAAGGTCAATAAGGAGAAAAACAGATGAAGAGGGTAAAATGGACTTATATTTTATTTGGGTGTAAGAAGCAGCTGTGCACTCCATATTGAAGAGAGTTGGATTTAGAATGTGGAGAGAGCAGAGGAAAGAGTATTTCAAAGTGTGTGTTGAATGTGGAGGGAGCACTTCTTGGAAACCAGTGAGCATCTAGGAGGCAGGACTGATGGGGCCATATTGGCTTAGACTCAGTAAGAGGAGATAATGTGGGAAAGGTAAAGTGAGGTCAATGTGGAGAAGAGAGCAAGAGGAAGACGCTTATTAGGGTTTTTTTTGTTTGTTTTTGTTTTTGTGGTGCTAAGGATTGAACCCAGGGCCTTGCGCTTGTGAGGCAAGCACTCTACCAACTGAGCTATATCCCCAGTCCCCTATTAGGGGGTTTTGACAATATTTATGATAGGTCTTCCAAAGGGAAACTCCTCTAAGTACTTGGAAATACAGGACTGGATTTCTCATCTCTGTCTCATAGTTTTAATGCTTTGGTTTAGTGTTCTCCTTAGTACACCTGCAACAGATATCCCCTACCACCAGGGGGCGACAGAGTCATGCCTTGCCAGGGAAGTTTTCAGATGTTTGGGACTGGTGATGGTGAGGTTTTCCAAGTCACAAATTTTATAAACTGACAGCCTATTTAATGTCCTATCTACTATCTAGATAACCTTTGAGAAAAAATTTGAGTTCACCCTTTCTCAATATCCACAGGTTTAGGGAATTGATCTATATGTTAGATTCCCAAAGGAGGCACTAAAGCAAATGAAATAGAAGGAATTAATAGGATGTGTATCTATTTTCTATTTACCCTACATTATAATCCATGACCTGTTTTCAGACAATTTTCTCTGTTGTCATTGTTATCTGGCCAGCAATGAAATCTGTTGTAAAAATAATTTTTTTACTCCTCTTCCACAATTCATTGATTGAGATTTCCCATGGCAGAGTTATCACTGCAAGAAAGAATATTCATCAAATTAGAAGAAAAGGATAATAAGGCTCTTTGAAGCCTGCAGGGGAAGGTCAGTGGCAATTTGGATAGTAGTAGTTGGCAGAATACAGATCCAACAGCTCTCTCTTCATTATACTTTATGATATCATGCCCCAAAGCACATGAAGTTTTCAGTTTATTTTTTGGGAAAAATGATATAAATCCAAGATCATTATTTTTGACACTTCATATTAATAGGTAATGCATTAAGTTTGCATTAGAACTAAAAATGATGTAACCTAGTTTTTAAAAAGCAAAACACTTGCAATTAGCATATCAAAATACCCCTGTCACAGGGAAAGGATGCTTTTAATTGCTCTAAGTTATTCAGAAATTTTCACACAATTTGCTCTAAACATCTGACTGACAGAAAAGTCCAGAACTAGTAGTTGGTGTTGATACACTAAATTTTATCTTTTTTTCCTTTCTTCTATTTGTGTCTCTGGAGGTTATAACAAAGAATGAGTGAACTAAAGTATCAGGATAATATATTCTTGATTATTACCAAAATAATTATGGAGAACTATTATATGATTGACACTATCAGGAATTACTGAGGTTGCAGATAAAGTATTGGCCAAGATCTCTGACCTCTCAAGTTGCTGACAATGTGATCGGTGAGATAAGATTAATTAACATAAGGCAAAGGAAAAGGAGAATAGTGTGCTCTAAGCAATAAGAATTATAAGAGGTGAGGAATTAATGAAGCCTGCATTTCAGCAGAAGATCCTTCAGGAAGTGCATTAAACAGTTGGGACTTTGGGGGCGGGGGTAGGGTGCTGGGGTTGCACCCAAGGCTTCTACAAACAAGACAAGCACTCTCCCACTGAGGTATACAGTTCAGCCCCAATTGGAATGCATTGTATTTCTATTTTCCATCATCATCTCTTCCATTCCATTAAGCAGTCTGTTTTTCTTTCTTTGCTCCATCCAAGCCCTTGCAGCAGTACCTTGCACATGGTAGGCACTCTACAAATATTTGCTGCTTGATCAAAAATTTTTTTGACAAGTAAAAGCAAACAAAAGAGACACATTCTGATTTTCTGTCAAATACATAGTTGTCTGAGAAAAATTCCGAGTTGACTATGACAAAGTACCTTATGCAAAACTCAGAGTGCCAATCTGAAAGTAAATCTTATAGATCTGCTTCTTGAAAAGTCTAGTGCCTTGTACTGTCACCTCCCAGCATTGAAGAATGAAGGTCAAAACTGAATGTCTATTGGATTCTGGGAATAATTTTGGTTCACTGGTCTGATCAAATTAGTCATGATCTTTAATATCAAGGTTCTGTAAAGTCAATAGCTAACTTTTCGGTAGAAAATGTTTTTCTAATTCTTGGTATATCCGAAATTTCTTGTAGATATTTAAATCATGCAAATTTACTCTCCTTTTTAAATATAAAAATTTGAGCAGTATTTAAATAGTACCTACTTTATGTCTAAGAAAAACAAGTCTTTTATCTTGATCTCCTTATTTTAAGGAACTGTTGTTTGTTAGACATGCCCCTCTAAATTTTTATCCTCCAAAAAAATGACATTGATCTGTATTATTGCAATAGTGTTAAGCAATTACATAATTTTATTGGGACATAGTTGTAATTAGAATAATGGCACATCATCAAGTGCAGGGATAAAATGACATCCATTAATCAAATAAAAATCTTGGCTGAATTTCTTGTAGGTGAATCATCTCTACTACAAAGTTGCATTTTGATGTGTATGCAAATTGAAAACAATATTATAATTTAGGATTACATCGGCTAAAATCAGACTTACATATGAAACAATTACTTTGGGAACTGCAACAGCTTTTCAAAACTGAAATAAAGAACATTTATTTTTCTAAATGACGAATTAGATAGGCCCACAATTTCATAAATGAGTGGTCTTGTGAAGGAGATGTAAACTATTAAAATCAACAATTAATAAACAACTAGTCATATGTTATTTTCCATCTCTATATTTATATTCACCAAATGATCTGTACATTCAAGAAAGTAATATCTCCTAACTGGTTAACCAACACTCTGGAAATAGATCTCTTTTACTGGAAAAACAGAAACTAGGTCAGGCGCTGTGGCACATGCTCATAATCCCAGCTACTTGGGAGACTGAAGCATGTGGATATCAAGTTTAAGGCCAGCCTGGGTAATTTAGTGAGACCCTATCTCAAAATAAATTTTTAAAAAGATGAACTGGGCATGTATTTCAATGGTAGATTGCTTGCCTAGCATGTGCAAGTTCTGGATTCAAACCCCAGCATTGGGGGGAGGGGGCAGCCAGGTGGGGTGGTACACACGCAGTGACTCCTGGACTGAGGAAGGAGGATCGAAAGTTCAAGGCCAGACTCAGCAACTTAGTGAGACCCTGTCTCAAAATTAAAAATAAAAAGGACTGGGGATGGAGCTCAGTGGTAAATACCCCTGGGTTGAAACAAGGGTTGATTCATATTTTTCTCTCTAATTTAATTTAGCATTATTTATAATTTTAGGCAGGAAATGTCTTCTTTTTTTTTTTTTTTTTTTTTTCTTTTTTGAGTCACAGATCAGCCAATACACTTTAATTCATGGAATAAACTTTCTTTTTCAACTTTAAAATTGGGTAAGGCTTATTTTTAAATTATGTTTTTCCTCCTTATTTTTAAAAAGTTTTAGCCATGAAGGGATTAGAATCTCCCCTGTAGTTCTCCTTTTCCTGAGAAAGTTCTGGTATTTTATTCTGTTCTGTTTCAAGTGTCTAAGAAAAGTCTCAAAATTTAACTTTGGGAAAACATCTTCATCATACAGGAGGGCAGGCAAGATAGAAATGGGAACATTTTATATCAATTATATTGATAAAATTTTAAAAATTTGAAAGAACCAAACATTTGCAGGAATGTGAACCAACTGTATCTCTTTGTACATTGCAGGCAGAAGTACAAATTTGTCCAACTACTTGGGAAAATGTTGGCCTTATCTCCTAAAATTGAATATTCATAATGCATATACAATGTATTATTTTAATGTTTAAATAATGAAGCAGTTTTATCAAGGGAGTCATGGGTGATGAGATGCTAATGGTAATTCACACACCATTCTGTGCACTTGAAGCCAGACTCTAAGAATTCAAAGGCAACCAATCACCCAAGTAGGCATCATTTATAAGGCAGCATGCCAGACTAGGGCAGAAGTTGAGGGTAGCAGTCTTGTTTTGTTGGGAAAACTGTTATATTAGTGTTTGGTTCCTATTAATTTTCAGTGAATATTTGCTGATCTAATGAAGCAAAAAATGGAGGAAGTAATAATTACTTGAGAGTGCCTACTTTTCTTTTGGATTGGGGATTGAACCCAGGGGCACTCTATCACTGAACCACATCCCCAGCCTTATTTTGTATTTTATTTAGAGACAGGGTCTCACTGAGTTGCTTAGGGACTCGCTAATTTGCTGAGGCTGGCTTTGAACTCCCGATCCTCCTGCCTCAGCCTCCCGAGTCACTGGGATTACACTCCCGACTGAGAGTGCCTGCTTGAGTTGGCAGATGCTCAGTCATAACCAAGAGGAAAATATGGGAAGTGCATCAAATGGTTAGTTTTCCAGTTTGTCCAGTTGAGAACGTGAGTTCTTTCTAGATGCACAGGAAAGACGTGTCATTGCCTTTCATATAATTCAAGGACAATGATCTATACATTCTTGTCAGGAAATGTTAGCCAATTCTAAATAGTACATCAGCATTTAAGCCCATTTGAAGAATTAGGTATAAAGCAACGTTTCTTTTGTAAAGAGGAAATTATGAGTAGAAAAATGTGGATTTATTAACTAAAAAATAATTCCACAAAATCTTAACCAAGTTCCTCACAAATGGTAACTGGAAAAAGAGAAAGAGAATTGCCTGTGACAAGTAAGGAGATATTTAGTTGTGACAGTATTGATTCTTTATTAAACAATACTTCATGTGAGACACTGGACTGAATTCTCTGAGTTTTTTTTCTAATTCTGACAGTAATCAATGAAGTATTTATTACTGATCTCATTTGATATGAACAAACAGAGGCCAAAAGGGTAGTGGGCCAAGGTCCTGCAACTACTCAGTGGCAGAGCCTGGATTCTGAACAGAGACCTGCCTGATTCTCGATTCCTATTCCCTTTCCCTGAAGTTGAACCATGTGGTTAGTCGCCATGCTGAATGGATCCAGCAAGGAATTCTGAGGTGTTTACAGGCTTCTCTCCACCCCTTCTCCCCAGCTTGTTCCTCTGCGTAGAGCACAGGGTCCCAACCCCAGCTCTGCGGCCTACAGCACTGGCAAGTGACCCATTGGGCTCTCACCTGACCAATTGGGCATCGAGCAGTGCAAAAGCAAATCCCTCCAAAAGCTGGGAGAGTCACACTGTGGGCTACTCCTGCATGCGGGTGGGTACATATCTCTTGGGTCCTGTGACCCTGCCTAAGAAAAGTGAGGGGGTGGAGAAACAAATTAAATCAAGCAACTCAGTGACTATTACCAGTCAAAGGTGACTGTGTCCACACCAGGCCAATAGCCAATACTCAGTGTTATCCCTGCTATTACATTATTATCATCATTACTAGCTGTGAAGCTCTTAATTTACTCTATCCCCTCTTAGACTCAGTGTGGTAGTCCACAAAAGAAGTTTGACACTACTGAAATGATCTAAGACCATGGCGATTACATGAAAATATAAATTTTCCAAAAATTGCGCATTAAATGTTAAGAGGACAGAGAGAGAAGTGGTTTTCTCCTTTTTGATATAATGAAGATAAAATTCTAATTATCTTGCAAATGTTGATTCATAGATTTTATTTTTTCTACATTCCTACTAGATTCCTGACAAATCAGCCTTCCCTAGCCTCTTCATCCCCCATAAATAAACAGTAGACTTAGACTCAGTCCTAACCCGCTTCCCTTTCCAATTCTTAGAAGTTTCTGTTACATTCAAGGACCTTTCCCATCCTCTTCTTTACTTCAAGATACCTTCAAATACTCAAGTCCCCACTAATCTCTCCTTCTCGCACACAGTTTGGTAATGATCAATTTCTCATTTTAAGTATTCATTTATTTTATTATCTTATTAGCTAATGGGTACATTCTTTGAAAGCACATTTATCTTCTCAAACATCTTAGTACTTAGTGCTGCACCTAGCCCAGTGTCTTACATAAAGTAACAGCTCAATAAATCATTATTGATGGATAAATTTGTGTTCATTATCTATGAAGTTTGGTCATCAATTTTTGTAATCAGAACTAGAGGAAATCTCTAGAAAACTGAGTATTATAGTTTTAGCACCGTATAAAATAAAACAAGACATTGTTTTGCATGGTAAATAAAATATAGACTAAAAACTCACTTAAAATCTAGAAAAGATTAATTTGTAAAATGTGAATCAGTGATAAATTCTCTAGGTAAAATAATAATGCTGAAAGGACACTCACATTTTTCTTGTATTAACTTGCCTTCCTAGGAAGTAGCTTTAAGGGTCCTCTATCAGGAAGAACACAGGGCTCTTAGGTCTAACTCCAAGTTATATTTTTGTTCTGATAAGTAAGTCAACATTGCACTAGAATGTACACAACTTGCACCTTCAATAGAAAGATTACGATTTATTATTTTTGTACAATTAGATGAAATGTTAGTGAAAAATATTTGCTTAAATAATTAAATCCTTATTGATCAATATATGAAAATCCAGTAAAGATGATACTTTTTCCCCAACAATCAGCAAGAATATACTATAATGATTTTTATATCCAGTATCAGGATATATTATTTAAATTATTGTTCTTTCATCTAAAGCTTTTATTAATACTACTGGATGAGGGATAAAAAGAATTTGAATGTCAAGTTCTCGGTTGATATAAAATGGGAGAAGACAGGTCACGTGCCTTCATAGAAACCTCCTCGTCTTTGAGTTTTCAAGTCTTGCCTCCTTTTTGAGATGAAAATAAGTATCTTCTTCCTTAGAAATATGGCAAGGTAGGGTGCTCACATAACCTACTGTGTGAGTGAATGTGTCATGATAGTTTTTTTTACCTTTTTTTTTTGGTATAGAATAAATGCTACTTGAATATCCCCTCTCCCAGCCATACACACAAATATTCCACTGATAACAGCATGATTTTTAAAACTGAATTTCTTAAAATAATAAACAAAATTTTAAAACTTAAATTCTTAAAATAATATAGTCTCAGAGCTTGTCTTAGAGGTTCATGTGGGTAGGTGAGAATCTGTCAACATAATGTCTTTTTCTCAACATTTTTCCTGAGGGAAACATGCTATTTTGTTTCCCTTGTAATTATTTTTGCTTTTTTTTTTTTTTTTTTTTTCTGCTGATCTACTTTAATTACATTTGAAACTTTGAGGAGATGGAAAAATGTGATTATTTAGATAATTTTGTAATATAAGCCATTTTTGTAATAAAGAGGATGAATGCTCTTTGCTACAAACATCTGCCTATAGTTGAATGAAGTGTTATTTAGTATAGAATGTGATATTCAAAAGAAAGGCCATTTATCTGAGAAATGCTTCTTCCCTTCTTACATTTACCCTGTTGCTAGCTTGCTGTATCTGTATTGCCTGTTTGTTTTTGTTACTGTTGAGTTAGCAAATTTCTATCTGGTGCAGATGGTGTAACTGCTATTGTTCTAGTATTTAAAATTCATTCTGCTGCAGGGTGTTTTTATCATTAAATGTCTCATTTAACCATATCAATAAGTTGAATGTATGGATTATTCTGTCTAGGATGTCTAAACCTTTGTTATATATCTGAACATAAAAATGTTCGTTTGTTTCTTTGTTTGTTTTTGGTACCAGGGATTGAACCCAAGGGTGCTTAACCCCTAAACCCTAAGCCACATCCCACTAAGCCACATCCCCGGACCTTTTTTTTTTTTTTTTTTTTTTTTTTTTGACACAGGGTATCACTAAGTAGCTTAGGGCCTCTCTAAATTGCTGAGGCCAGACTTTGAACTTGCCATCCTCCTGCCCCTGGGATTATAAGCATGGGTCACCACACCCAGCAAAATGTATATTTTGATATTATGAAAATTCTATCAAAAGAAACTTTTATTTTCTTTCCCTGAGATGTGATCTCACTATGTTGCTCAGGCTGACCTCAAACTCCTGGGATCAAGTGATCCTCCAGCCTCAGCCTGTTGAGAAGCTGGGTCTACAGGTGTGCTCCACCATCATTTTTTTCTTAATAGAAAACAAATGTTAAGATTTATATCATTAAGATGTTCAAAGGGCTGGGCATGGTGGCACACACTCATAATCCCAGAAATTCTGGAGACTGAAGCAGGAGGATGGCAAGTTCAAGGTCAGCCTGGGAAATTTAGTGATACACTGTCTCAAAAACAAAAAAAAAAGGGGGGTTGGGGGTGTAGCTCAGTGGTAGAGCACCCCTGGTTTCAATCCCCAGCACTTGAAAAAGAGAAAAAAAAAGACATTCAAAGGCATTCTCAGATAATTAGATATAGATAATATAATAATATGATGGTAGATAAATGGTATAGAATTTTAAGTCATTAATTATATATGAATTGATCATAGACTTTACTTGTTTCTTTTGCTAATTCCTCCATAATTTATTCCCAAATAAATTAAAAATCATGATGTATATTTCCATAGTTTGTGAATAAGTTGTTTAGATATATTTTTAAACTTCAAATTTGGGTCTGTATTTCATAGATACTAATAGCATTCCCCCTCATCCATTCCACATAGAAAGCCATCAGATTTCATATTCTACCATTAGAAAGGAATTAAAGGCAATGCCAATTTTTTTTTACTCTCAACTCTATTTTCAATATTGAAATGATTAAAATGGAACCACAAAAGTTTTACATTTGATTTTATCCTTACAGTTTTAAAAGTAAGGCAACAAATGAATACTTTGCAGAAATATTCATAATAACTTTTACAGAAATCATGTGTACGCATAAGAATTTTATAAATAGAATTCCACTACTCGTCATGACTTTTCAATGCTTACTACTTTAGAAACAATTCTACTCAACATAATCCACAAATTATAAACAATATCCCATAACTGGACTGTTGAAGAATCAACAGTGGAATGATTCTAATTTAACACGTGCTGATAAAATCCACTACTATTATAGTGACCATACATTCCAGTGTTTCCAGGAGGGTCACAGTTTATACTTACTGCATTATTATCAATAGTAATTTCTTTGACTCTCAAAAGTATCCTAATTCAGATGCTAAATTACATACTTATCTTTATGCACCCACATAAAAGATATTACATGCTGTCATATATAAAGAAACTGAACAAGCGTCCCTTATCTGGAGGAATATGCGGAACATATTAATGACACTACACACACACACACACACGCACACACACACAATCATTGCATATAATCTCCCCTTTTTTGTATCAAAACTCTAAATTTGTGGTACAGCCAGTAAGTACTGTCTGGGAATTCAGAGAAAAGATCAATGGATATAGACTAGTTAGGTAAGGCTAGTTTAATGGAATCACTGTACTTTAAGGTGTTGTAGGCATGAAGTCAAATGGACAAAGTTACAGGGATGGAAATAAATATAAAATATAGTCTACAACTGATCAACCAACAGTGGAAAAGACTGGGTATAGAAGAAAGTTAAGGTGGAAAGAATAACAGATAAGGACTCAGAATATATAGTTTCTTGTCCCAGCTCTGCCACTAGTTAACTTTATGTCATCAAGTACATTATTCTTCCCTTTAGCATTAGTTTCTTCATCTGTAAAATGAGGGATTGGACTGGATTTATTCATTCTTCAGTGTTTTCATGGTGAAACTACTTTGTGCAAGGCACAACACTAAGGACTATGTAAATGAGCCTGAAAGTTCCTTTCCCGCTCTAACTTTTATGGCAGACACTCTTTTCACCTATGTTTCCAGTTTCATACTTATAAGTCAGTTTGGGATCATGTGCTTCTCTATTAAAGAAGAACATGTCTTGCAGGTAAGTGACCACAAACTAACAAATATTCATTGTCTTAAACTGAATTTTTTCCTTCCAAATACTCTTTATTTCCTAATTGGATTAGGACCATATTTTCATTTCCTGCCATAGTGAAGCAACCCAGAATAGTAGGGTACTCTACCATGAAGAGTTGGCATTGCATATTTTCACAGTGAAAGTTGCGTTGTACTACACGTAACAGGTTACAGCCAACTCAGCTAGGAAGCATGAATGTTATGCAGTGTTCTTCTTGGTCCCTTTTCACAACTGAGGTCATTTCCCCATTTGCTGGACCTCCCATTCCTGGAATCTTGCTCTTACTCCCAATGATAATTGCCTAACAGGAGATATCATGCTCTCTGGAGTGGAGTTATAGCAACTGAGCAGCAAGGAATTCTACCAAGTCCAAGAAGTTGAGATGTCGTCTGTGAATCCAGCTGGTTCAAGGCTGCAGGCCCATTTCCCTTGACAGCTTTTTCTATTGCAGGGAGTGGGGAAAGTGGCCCTAAACCATCAGAATGGATCATACATCACTCTTGATGATATGCATGGACACTCCCCTCCATTAACTGGAGAAGCTGGAAATAAATCTAAGGAGCAGGAGACATTATTTTTACTTGTCTGATCTTTATTATGTATTTTTAAATTGTGCTATGAGAAAAGTGGCTATATATTTATCCATAAATATAACTCGAGGCTTCTTAATATAGTACATACAAAATACAAGATATTTAAATTGACTCTTGGTTCTTTTACCTTTGTTTATCAAAGAATGGAGACATTTTGAGGGGCATGGGCAGGACAGAAGTGCCAGAATGTATTGAAGTACAACTGGAAATCCACCTCTGACTAATGTTTGCTTTCAGTATTGATATTGGTGGTCATAGTGCTAGTAATAGGACAGGGGTTGGAAAGAATTCAGGATTTTATAAAGAATTGTAATACTATAAGTAAGAAGAGTAGGGGACTGTAATAGATGTTGGATCATAAATGAGTGCTACAAGGAAAGCAAATAATGGTAACTTAAATCTGAGGGTACGTATTTTCTCCATTATTTCACTTTTATACACAGAATGATTATAAACATTACTACAAGAGTTTCCCCTTACATTTGGTGTAGTTAGGCAAATGAAGTCCTTCTGGGAAAATACTCAAAATCATTCACTAATTTAAAAAACAAAACAAAACAAAAAAAGTGTGCTGGGCATAGTGGCACACTCCTATAATCCCAGAGACTTGGGAGGCTGAGGCAGGAGGACAGCAAGTTCTAGGCAAGTCTCAGCAACTTAATGAGACCCTGTTTCAAAATAAAAAAGTAAAAAGGACTGGGGATGTAGCTTAGAGATAGAGCACTTGCCTAGCATGTTAAAGCTCCTGACTTTAATTCCCAGCAACACACACACACACACACACACACACACACACGTGAATTCTAAGTTATAAGAAATTTCTACTAGTATTCCACATAGTTCTATGGAAAATTTTAAACTTTCTTTTTTTTTTTTTTTTTTTTTTCAGAAAAGCTCCTTTAAATCTGTAAATGTACCGAACCAACTACATAAAGCCTTAAATCAGAGATATGAACATCTGAAAACTAACTGATAGCAGCTAGAAATAGCATTATAAGTAAACGGCTGGGAATCTGTCTTTTCAAATACACAGCAAGAGAGTTATAAATCCATCTCTGTTTTATTCTGCCAGCTATGTTAGACTATTCTACCCCCTAACTTTATAAAGCCCTTAAAACTTTGAAAACTTCTGACTAAATGGAGAGAAATAGGAAGAGGACAAGCAAGAAGCATATGGACTTGGTTGACAATGTGCTGAAAGATTAAGTTGCAGAAATCTCTAAGTGTATGTATAAAATAAAAACCAAATTGAAAGTAGATTATTTATTTTGAAAATGAGCTCAACTATTTCAGGATCTGAAAGCAAACACAATTCAAATCCCTACTCCCTTTGTGTGTGTGTGTGTGTGTGTGTGTGTGCGTATTTAATTGTTCTGGCAAAATACGAGTAGGATCCAAAATAAGAATAAGATCCTAATTCTGTGCCTCATCCCAGAACTTCCTAAAGATTGTTGACATCTTACTGAACCATCACAAGGGGTCTGGCATAGGAAGGGAAATTAAGATGCTAACTTACACTGGCATCTAAAAGGGGTCAAACAGCCTTAGAAAACCCAAAGGACCAAAACATTGACCAAAGCAAACTTGTTTTTAAAAAGGCAGTGGCAAGACTTCATTTTTTTGTTTCTGTGTGTGTGTGTTTGTTTTGTTTTATTTTTTATTTTTATTTTTTTCAATTAGGAAAGTTAAGATTGCCTAATTACAAAAAGGAAGGAAACTGAATTGAGACCTATAGGATGGTGGGTATTTCCTTTCTTCCTGAAGAGAGATGAAACTTTCCTGAGACAGAAAGGATAGTAAGTGGGCTGGTGTTATGGCTCAGTGGTAGCGTGCTCACCTAGCATGCGTGAGGCCCTGGCTGAGGAGCACCACATAAAAATAAAGATATCGTGTCCACCTATATGAAAGGATAGTAAAAGATCATTTGCACCCATTGTGTTACAAGGCAACTAACTGGGCCCTATACCGAAGTTACAGATAATTTTGCCTTCTTAATGTGGAAAGAAATGACCAATTAAATGGTATGCTTCACTGATTTTTTCCTAACAATCCTACTCGTGGAATTTTAGAAACAGGGAGTACTCTTTCAGAGGAGCAAATGTGTACCTACTGCTGTCCCAAACCATGCAGTGAAAACCAACCAAGGGGCAACAGGAGTACAGTACAATATAGAAATTCACAAGTTCAACACGGCGTTCATCAGTATTGATCGTTCAAGTAGAGATTTAACAAAATCTGTCACTCTCCGTATTTGAAGTGAAGAGGCATGAAATGTTACATTACTAAGGCCTTTAGGTTAGTAGACATATAGATCAAATATGTTGCCCATGGAATAATGATTCCTTACAAAGTGATCATTTGTCTTATGTTTTTGACCATTAAATAATGCTTTCTTTATCAATTGTTTCACTAATAGTCTATAGGAAGAACAAATATCCTTAATATTTGGGGTTTTGCTTTTGTTTGAGTAACTCCATAAGTGAACATTTGATTTGGTATATTTATTATGAAAAGAAAAATAGCTCTTCTTGTTACAAAAAATAGTTCTACAAATATTTTAATCAAACATTCTTTGATTTCTATGTATGCGATAAACCATGTGAAATAAACATTTCAAATACTGTTTATTGATGACTAAATTATAAATATTGTTAAATGCTATTTACAGTTTCTTTGAGGAATTTGGTTTTTCAAGGAAAGCATCATGATCATGGTATGGGCATGTTGATTAAGCAATTCTTCACCTCTCCAGAAGGTTATATTCTGCCATAATATAAGGTATCCTGGTTTGTTCGGGTAATGTTTTCAATCTAAAATCTAGGAGGCAGGTGCTCACTTGTCCTCCTCCATGCTTGGAAAATACAGGGAGGAGGCCATAGTGGCAACTGTCACCATGATTGATTTCGTTGGGATAGAAGATTGACCAGCTGGTTGCAATCAATCTCACAACAGTGAAACTGATACATTTAAACTCCTCAAGGCAGAAAAAAAAGAGTACTGTTTTGAAATTTAAAGATTCTTGAAATGCAAGACACTTTTATCATTTGTTCTAACAACACAATGTAATCTTTAAGGCATGTGTTGTTCCGTGACTATAATGCTGCAGTGATAAAATGTAAACTCCAAAGATAAAAATACAGAGTGATAAAAGGACTGACATTCTTTGTTTTAATTTGTATCCAACCTTGTATAATGTATCATCAAAATTTTTTTGTAAGAGTATAATTAGGTCTGAGAAGATTAATATATGACCTTGATATTTTACAATCTTCCTATTCTTGAGTTTGAAGTGTACTACAGCTGAAGCTCAAGCCAATAAATAAGATCGTTTTATGGAACTGTGTAACTCTCAAAATCAACATCTGAAGAGATTGTGGTATACCGTAACATTGAAATCACAATAATTACAAAGTAAATGTAATCATAATTAAAATACAAACTTAGCATTCATTTATTTGACAACTATTTACATAACTACCTAATATCTGCAAGTATTTTCTATTCATAATCTATTCTTAATAATAATTATCTCAGCAAATTCAGGAATGGAAGTAGTATTACCTTCAATTGAATGCTGATAATGCATCCCTGAACCATGAAAAATAGGATTGGATTTTATCACTCTGAACATCCCTTCTTAAATGTACTTTACACTTGCTTTGAATGAAGAGGTGAAACATAGATATTGTTAAGCACGATTATTGAGTAGGAATCATCAAGGAAAGCTTCTTACAACTCTAGCTCGAGTGAAGTACGCAGATCAGAAAGTCGAACACTGAATTTTCCCAATCACATTGTGCTATTTACACCACCATGGGTAGAATTCCATCCACATTTTGATCTTAGGAGACTCAAAACTCATTCTACACAAAAGCTGTGTGTTACAGTGTTTTCAGACTGTTCTATATCGAAACAAAGCTTAACAGTAAATATTGCACTTTTGATTGCAAGTTATGTGTATTTCAAAAATTATTGAAATTCACTTGAATTTGACTTCTAATGCAATTTGCAAGAGTGTCTTGAAGACATACTAAATACCAGCCTCTATGCTAAATGTAATGAAGACAAAAATATATTCTGTACGTTGAGGCAGTTTACAATCTGGCAGGTCAGATCTCCTGACATCTTTTCAAACTAGGACCCTTCTACCTTGTACATTTATGCATTTGAGTTACATCATCTTTTATTTTATTGTGTTTTCTGGGTTATTTTGCTTTCCGTTTTTTTGGCTTTTTGCAGAGCTGGGGGTGGAACCTAGGGCCTCGTGGGCTAGAGGAGCACTCTGTCACTCATTCACGTCCCCAGTTTCTGTTTTTGTTTGTTTCTCAAACTCAAAAGATTAAGTGTTCATTGGTAGTAGATTTTCTGCATAAACTCACACTAGACTGTTTTGGCATAGAAAACTCAGACTGACATTTTTCTTTTAACAAAAACCAGTTTTGTGCTTTTGCTTGGTCTTTATATTTAAGAACATGAAATCAGGACTTCTGTACCCTATTGGAAATTCTTCTGATGTCGTGGTTTCAGTTAGTATAGTCTCATTTAAAGATGAAGAATCAATTCTGTGAAATGAAAGTGACTTTCAGACTAGCTCTTATACTGATTTCATCAGCTTCTGAAGTAAAAAAGAAATAAACATAAAAATAATAAATCCATGTCTTTAGAAACTTGGCTAGATGCAGATGGTCATCCATATAGGATCAACAAGGAAAAGTTAATTTTCTTTTAACAAATAGTTTTGACATTTTACTTTTTTCCTCATTAAAGTTCAAATTGCTCTCAAGAATAAACACTATGTTTCTCAGCAGATAATAATGAAAAAAAAAGATCATTGAGAAAGGAGGTTAAGCTCCTCCATCAGGATATGGTCTTCATTCAGGTGGTCATAAAATAAATTGTATTAATTTCCATACAACTTTGGAAATATCGAATCTGCTATTGAAGTTAACTTAGTTCTTGTTAGTGGACCTTACATGAAAAAAGATGCAATTCAAGCCGAAAAGAGAGAATTGCTATAAATTATAACTTTGAGTTTTTAATTAGTAATGTGATATCATTTATATCAAAAGTTCTTAAAAACTTGGGCTTGGGGATGTAGCTCAGTGGTACAGAGTGGGCTTACCATGCATGAGACCCCAGTTTCTATTTTAAGTACCACCAAAAAAAAAACCAGAAAAATGTTCTAAAAAACTTGACTACATATCTCATTTTGAATCTACTGTAGGAATATACAAGTTAGCATTGGGTTTTTTGTTTGTTTGGTTGGTTTTGTTTTTGCAGTGCTGGCAATGGAACCCAGAGTCTTATGCATGCTGAGTAAGTGTGCTACCTCTGAGCTCCATTTCCAACCCCACAAGTTCATGTAACATGGATAGATGCCATTCAGATTCATACAGAATGAATATTGATATATGTTTTTATTTAGCTTTGATACATAAGTTTTTCATTGGTTTTGCTTGGTTTGTTTTATTTGTAGGAATGCTGTAACTTAATGCTTCCCAGTTTCTGAATTTCTTTAGAGAAGTATAATGTTGTAATGTAGGACATTGAAGTTAGTTTTTATAGGAATTAATTTTTAACAAATTAGTTTTATAGAGAAAAATTTCTTGGCCTGCCCGTGAATTGTCAGTTTATTACTGACAGACAGATTCATTTTCTTGTTAGCAATAATTTTAGCCCCCAAAGATTTGATACTGAACTCCCAAACTTTTGCACGGTGATGTTATTGACGAGCAAATCCAGAAAAAAATCAATGGAGTTTGCAAAATGGGATTCATTTTCTAAGAAAATAATTTGAAACTAGGGGACACAATTTTTCAAAAGGAGAAACAATCTTGTCAGTACATTGGTTATAAACTTTGTGATATCAGACTATTGTTGCTTCCTTTTTGGTTTATCATTCCATTCTATGTAAGTGAAGTTCTTGGATAATGAGTTTTTTCAGTTGACGGAGCACTTAAAAATGTATGTCTTTTATTTTTCATAAGAGCTTTAGAAGCTAGGTTACTGATTTTGTCTTAGGGGAAATGAATGCAGCAATATTGATTACTTTGTAGTCTTTATTTTGTCTTCTGTAATGTATGTGTTGGTATTTTTTATTGGTATTTTTTATGGAAACTTCTTTTTGCCATAATGCTTTGTCAGCTTTTACATATTATTTATTAATATCTTGATATAACGTGAACCGCAAATAAATTGGCAGATTTAAACTGGGCATTAAGGGGGCGGAAACAGGATGGGGTGGGAGGGAGTCTTTGAGCTCTGACTTTCTGTCTTCTCTGCAAAATCCAAATTAATCAGGTTTTTAACAGAATAAAACCCTCAGTGTGAAAGTACTTTGCTAGGAAATTATCAAAGCACAAGTTAATTAGAGTACTGAGCTACTTGCATGGACTGACAGTTATTAATTACATTTTCTTGGGCTGGCTACATTTTAGGCAATTTACTGCTAAACAAACTAAAAAAAGTTTCAGTTAGTTTTTAGTCTTAAGGAGACAAATAATCCCTCAAAGTACCCACTGAGAAATAACTATTATATAAGGTGTAAAGAAAACATATTTTAGATTCAAATTCTTAGACTAGTGTTTTTAGAGGTTTTATTCCCTTCCCTATATATTCCAACAATTGTAATTAGCGGAACAATTTGGAAGCTTGTATACTTACCTAAGTAAATAGGTGTTCAAAAACTGATGTAACTAGTGGGAAATAAATGTGAGTTTATCTGTTTTTAGGTGATACATATATTTTTTTAATTTTTTTTTTTTTTTTTTTTTTTTTTGACACCAGGGATTGATCCAGGGGCACTTTACCACTGAGCTACATCCCCAGCTCTTTTCAATTCTTATTTTGAGTAAGGGTCTTGCTAAATTGCTTATGACCTCACTGTATTGCTGAGGCTGACCTTGAACTTGGGATCCTTTTGCCTCAGCCTCCTGAATCACTGAGATTACAGGTATGCACCACTGTGCCCAGCATCTATAGATATATTTCTGAGAAGTTGTATGTAATTAAACTTTTGTCAGTCATATTTTAAGCCCATAGACACTATTTAATGAACTTCATGAGCTTCTTAGATTCACATAGGAAGATTACTAGAACTATTGCTTTGTTTCCTTTAATTTTTTCCCCTTGATCTATAATCAGATTAATATTTTATTCTTGAAAAGTAGATAATATTATTACTCTCTAGAAGTTTATTAAACTGACGTATCACCTACCTATGGGATCTGAAGGTTTTGGTGCTTGAGCATGTTAGTAAGAGTTGTATGCTTCTGATATAAAATAAGTACTGCTAGAGGCCTGGAGATTATTTTCTCAGAATTTGAAGTTTTAGGAATAGGTGGCAGCATGCTGTAGAAAATAAATGAAAAGAGCATATTAATGAAGGTATTATTGTTCTTCTTGTGTTTTGTTTTTTGTATTGTTTTATTTTGTGACAGGGTCTCCCCAAATTGCTTAGGGCTTCAAATTGCTGAGGTTGACCGTGAACTTGCAATCCTTCTACCTCAGCCTCTCCAGTTGCTGGGATTAGTCATCCACCTACCACCACCTCTGGTGTTTTGTTTTGTTTTGTTTTTTGGTACTGGGGATTTAATCCAGGAGCACTTAACCACTGAGTTACATCCCCAGTCTTTTTTATTTCACTAAACTGCTGAGGCTGGCCTCAAACTTGCAATCCTTCTGCCTCAGCCTCTCCAGTTGCTGGGATTATAGATGTGTGCCATCACACCTGGCTGGTTTAAGGTTTTCTTAATGCTGAGTTTCTAAATTGTGCTGGGTCCACCACAATTTAGTAGTGGTGGGATGTAGTGACCCCACGGCCTCAATAAGGGTTAGACCTATAGTGAAAAGAAGATGAGTCCACAGAGAATGAAGTCTCCAGAAATTGCCACAGTACTTTCTCTATGAAAAGCAATTCAGGTGAAGAGAAAAGACAGTAGCTTATTTCAGGAAAAGACTGGGTGACTTGGAGAGGAAAGACCAGGAGGCAGCTCAAAGCATAAGAAAAGGCAGCACATAATACCTTTGTTGTTTTGGGGGCAAATGGAATTTCTGAGCTGGTAACATAAATTCCATTCTATTGAGGGCCCCAAAACCACTTAGGTCCAAACAGGGAACAAAGCATGAGGAAGCTCTAGGAAAAGAAAAAAGAAAAAAAAAAAAAAAAATCAGGTTGGGACAGAAATGAAAAATATGGAAGAAAATTAACACATGAAGGCTCAGTCAGGGAAAAATGCCTAGAGAAAATAGCACTAGAGATCCATAAGATGAGGAATGAGTGAACATGGGGGAAAAACCCCCCAAAACCTGAAAGGCCTGAAACAACAGACTTCCTGGGCCAGGGCGGGGTGGGGAGAGGTTGGTGTGGGCGGTGAGAATAAAAGGCAAAGAATTAAGGCAATGATCTGCCTTAGTTGGAAACTGATTCAGAAGCATAAAGGGTAAAGTGGAAGGGAAAATTTATAAATTTAGAGAATTTAAGGGAAATCATGAAAAACTAAAATCAGGCAACCAAGAGCAACACAGTTGAAAGCAGGTGCATGTATTGCGTGTAGCTTAAGAATTCAAAGGGCAGGACTGCAAAAATGTAAAAGGTTGTGGTGGTTAATGCAAGTTCAGGGCAATGAATCAGATTAACAGGGAAGAAAATGTTTTCATGAAAAAGGGCAGGACGTGGACCAATTCTAAAACACCTTTATCAGCCTGGCACAGAGGCACACACCTATAATCCAGAAACTCGGGAGGCTGAGGCAGGAGGATTGCAGCCTCTGCAACTTTGCAAGACCCTGTCTCTAAATAAAATGTTTAAAAAGACTGGGAATGGGTCTCAATGGTTAAGCGCCCCTGGGTTCAATCCCCAGAGAACCTTAAATAAATAAATAACCCCAATTAATTAATAAATTAAAAGATCTTTATCAATCACAAGATGGGATCATTTCTTTTCAAAACGAACATGAAGGAGTTATTTAAAATGTAGTAAATCTAGGAGGAATAATGAATATTTGTGGATAAAATGACAAACAGGAAAAACAAAATCAAGTTTGTAAATCATATATACCACAAAAAATGAGACTGCCTCATTTTATATACAGTCAAAAGCCCAAGGATTTTTATACTTGTCTTAAAAAAAGAACTCTTGAGAATTAAATTTTAAAAAATTTTGTGTTATTGGTTTTCAGACCAACTGAAACCATTACAAAAGTTAATATGGGATAGATTAGTTACATTTTTTATATTAGTTCAGAGAAGTTCTTCAAAGGTCTAATTCATTGATAATCAATGTTTGAAACTGCTAGGTAGAATTGTCTATGTTATTAAAACCATTTAAAATATATTTATATTTTTGTGATATTCATAGACGTGTTTGTTTTGACCATATGTTTAAATGTTTTATTTTTAGTGCACACCAGAGATTTGCTAATGAAGGGTAAATTGTCCTCAATTTTAGGTTCAATGTCTACTTTATGGCACTAGACTAAATTTAAACTGACTTTACAATATTTTTCTGAATCCATGCAAGTTTTATTAATTTTTTAATTTTGATTTTTTGAGACATAGTCTCTCTATTTTACTGCAAATTTCTGTTCAAACGATCCTTCCACTTCAGCCTCCTGAGTAGCTGGGACTTTAGACTACAGTGGGTTAAATTGCACATTAATGGTCCTAAACAAATTTGCCTTTTTATCCAGAAGTGCACATTTTCTTTCTTTTTGTCAGGGATTGAACCCAGAGGTGCTTAGCCACTGAGTCATATCCCCAGTCCTTTTTATGTTTTATTTTGAGACAGGGGCTCCCTAAGTTGCTTAGGTTGGCCTTGAGCTTCCGATCCTCTTGCCTCAGCCTCCTGAGTTGCTGGGATTACAGGCTTGCACCACCCACACACCTGGCTAGAAGTGCAAATTTTCTAAGATATGCATGCTACTCAAAAGAGAGTTCATATAACCTTAGGGACTCTTCTTTATATATAAAGAAAAGTAATTGGCTTAATGTACTCTAGATTCTTCCATGTCACAAATGACACAATTTCTTTCTTAAGGCTATACTATTCCATTTGTATATGCTGTATTTTTAAACCCATTCATCTATTGATGGGCACTTCCATTGTTTCCATATCTTGCCTATTGTGAGCAGTGCTGAACATGGAAATTCAGGTGTCTCTTTGGTATACCGATTTCACTTCCTTTGGACATATCTCCAGAAGTGGAACTGCTGGATCATATGCTAACTTTGTCTTTAGTTTTCTGAGGAGTTTCCATACTGTTTTCCAAAATGACTCTACTAATTTACAGTCCTACCAACAGCATATGAGAGTTCCCCTTTCTCCTTATCCTCTCCAACATTTGTTATCTTTTTTCTTTTTTGTTAATAGTCATTCTGTTGGGATGAAAAGATATCTCATGTGGTTTTGATTTACATTTCCCTGTTGATATGAAACATTTTTTCATATACCTGTTGGTTGCTTATATGTCTTCTTTAGAGATACTTCTCTTCATGTCCTTTTGCCCATTTCTTCATGCTAAGTAAAATAAGTCAGGCACAGAGACAAACACCACATGATGTCACTTACAGGAGAATCTAAAAAAGTAGAATACATAGAAACAGAGAATAGAAAGATTGTACCAGAGGATGGGGGGAGGGGAGGACTGGAGGGTACAGTGTTTCAGTGGGACTGAAGTAAGAGGTTCTGGTGATCTATTGCACAGCATAATGACTATAGTTAATAATGCCATATTTTAAAATAACAAAAAGAAAGTATTTAAAATGTTCTCACCACAAAGAAATGACAAGTATTGGAAGTGATGGATATGGCAATTAGCCTGGTTTAATCATTCCATAATGTGTGCATGTTATCAAAACAGCACATCATGCCCCATAAAAATAAACAATTATTATTTGTCAATTAAAAATAAAATAAAATTATAAAAAGAAACTCAGAAGGATTCACATTTTACAAAATGCAAAATAGCATTTTAGCACTGAATTTTAAAATCAACCTATTTTCTTCAACTCCACATATCTGTAAATGGTTTGCTTAGCACTGTTCAGTTTGCTAAGAGTTTAGCCTACAGTGTGCCAGGCACTGTGCCAAGTGTTGGGGAACCAAAGCAGAATCAATTATAATCACTCCCATTCTTTCAGAGGAGGTAGGTGTAAAAATAATTAAAACAAAATTGCAGGGATGTAACAATGGAAGTTAAGTCTGAGGTATGCAAGTAATCTAGAGGAGAATGGTTGGCCTAATCAGGGTAGGTTTCACAAGAGAGTTTGAAAACTACTAGGGTTCCGTGTAATACTAGGAGTTGGCCAAGTATAGAAAAAGGCCAAGAGTCATTCCAGACAGAGGAAATACGTGTGCAAAGGCAGAGATGTGTAGAAACAGTGTGGTCTGTTTGTGGAAGGACAAATATCTTGTCCTTGCCCACTCTATGGCATGACTGAGCCCCCATAACAAAAGACAGATTAACAAGGAGAAAAGTACATAAGTTTATTTAATACAAAGTTTACATGATAAGGGAGGTTTCATAAAAAATGGGGCCCCAAAGAAATAAGTAAGTCTGTATATATTTTTATGGATGGGTTGGTGGAGAAATGGTAGTAGTGGAGAAGTATGACCAGGTAAAAATGACCTAATGAAATGATCTAATGATAACAACCTGGAGGAATCTCAGCAAGGCCTGTCTGTTCAGATTCCTCTCCGTGACCTTGTATCTTCAAAAATAAGGATGTCCCTGTCCTCTACTGATAGGGAAGGTACCTCTCAAATGAGGTCTTCCCACCTGCTTCAAGGAAGAAAGGTAAGGGGAAGGTGAGAGTGACCTTCCTGCTTCTATTTTTCTGAATGTCAATATCAAGGTATCTTATTTTGGGGGTGACATGTCCTGAACCCTATCACTATAGTACTTCTAGAGCCCTCCTTTTTCCTTTTATAGATACATAAGCTAGCCTGATGCAGTGGCACACACCTGTGATTTTGGCTCCAGAGGCTGAGGCAGGAGGGTGTCAAGTTCAAGGCCAACTTCAGCAGCTTATAGAGATCCTACCTCAAAATAAAAAATAAAAAGGACTGAGGATGGAACCCAGTAGTAGAGTACCCTTTGGTTCAATCCCCAGTACTACACACACACACACAAAAAAAAAAAAAAAAAAAAGCTAACAGATTGATGTTATTTTTTATTATTATTATTGCTTGCTATGTGCTAAACTCTAGCATTCTAAATAGTTTTTTCCCCCCATATTTTCAGCTTTAGGCCAATTTTCAGAGACATGACTGGTATATTAATTAACTCGGTAAACTTGTAGGATTCTGTCCTTCCACAAACTTTAGATACACAGTATTTCAAAACTTTCCTTACTAAAATGTGCAAACTCATATATACCAAGGAGTTTAGTGCACTGGTAATTTATTGTCTACTGTATACCAGTTTTAGATACTTTAACATGAAAAATCTTGGCTCCAAGAGAATAATAATGCCTCAGTCATTATGTTCTCCTCCTCTTCCTCCCCTCCCCATGATTACCTTTAAGTGTTTTCCACATATATTCATGACAACCGTAGGCCTAAATCCACAATACCTTTTCAAGCACTTGGGAGGGAATTATATTTTCACTTATCAAATTCAGGGTTTTTCAATATCATTTAAATGCTATACAGGTATTTTAACAGTTGGGAGCATATTTTGTCTATTTGTTCAACAGCACAAAGAATAGTTTTTATCCTTGTGGTTTTTATTTTGATAATTCTAAATAAAATACGATAAAGCGGGATTTCTTTTAGTACAGAGAAACAGAAAGTATTTATGCTACTGCTATTGTATTTCTTTTTTCCCTGAAATAATGCTTTGTTTCTTTGGAGTGGGGAACGTCAGCAAAGCTTTTAGCTGGCAGAACCTAACGGATTCTCTGGTACACAGTGCAAAGGTGATCTTTCAGTCCATTGTCTTTAGTTTTGAAGATTTATTTATGTAACATCATGAATGGCAGTGAGGAGTAGGAAACATGGTTTTATCCATGTACAGAATAGCTCTATAATTTGGCACGACTTCCTATGAAATGGAAATAGCATGCGCCTGACATGTCATTCTATTTTGGCAGATCTGCAGAATGAGCACAAAGGGATGGCAGAAGTCTCTAGGTTGGCTAAATTTAATGTCAGTCAGTTATTGCAAAGTACCATATAAACAACTAATTAATGCTTCCTAAACAGATGAAAAGAAAATTTCATGTCCCAAATACAGATTATTTAGAAGGTAAAAGAGGCTCCAGGTGATGTTCAGTTGAATGTATTGAAAGGATTCAGAATCACTCTATAAACTGTTAGTTTTTAGTGCTTTTTTTTTTTTTTTTTTTTTTATTCCCTGGTACTGGGGATTGAACCCAGGGGCACTTTACCACTGAGCTACATCTTCAGCCCCTTTATTGTTTTATTTTTATTTTGAGACAGGGTCTCACTGAGGCTGACCTGGAACCTGGCCATCCTCTTGTCTCAGCCTCCCAAGTGTCTGGAATTAAAGGAGTTTATTGTCTGTCGCGCCTGGTTTTAGTACATTTTATAAAACACCGTTCTGTGCTTAAAACTGTCAATGCATTCCTGCATCTTCATGGTCGGATCCCAGGTCTCCTCTCTAACCTTCTCTTATATAATTCCTTCTTTATTTCCCTGCCACAGTGGATAGTTATGTGACTGGCTCAGAAGAGTTCTACCCTGATCACACCAACCAAACTACTCATCTGCCATCTCTCTTGCTTATCTGCTTCATTTATTTTTCACAGCAGTATTACTCTATAAAATGATCTTGCTTATTGGTGTACTTCCTTATTAACTCTCTTCCTGGCCCTATATTCTAAATTCCCCCATAGCCAGGACCTCATCTGTCTAGTTCACAATTGTACCCCAAGCAATCAGTTTGCTTGTTTATTGAAGAATGTAAGTGATAGAAATAGACCTCAGCCCCCACTCTCATTAGTCTTAGATCTATTTCAAGGCTGTGGAATTGAACAACGAATTAGAAACTTGATGGAAAGATTTCAGAGAAGAAGCCAAGTGCAGTGTCACATGCTTGTAATCCTAGCAACTCTGGAGGCTGAGGCAGGAGGATTGGAAGTTCAAAACCAGCCTCAGCAACTTAGTGAGGCCCTAACAACTCGGGAAGAACCTGTCCCTAAATAAAATAAAAACAGGATTGGGGATGTGGCTCAGTGGTTTGGTTAAGGGCTTCTGGGTTCAATCCCCAGTCAAAAGAAGAGAAATAAAGATTACAAAGAATACCTATAAAGAAGAGGACATGAGGATATGGTTGGCATATTAATTCCTTTTTACAACTTATAGGGCTCTCTGGCATGTAAAAACTCCTTTAATTTTTTAGAGGATACATTTAGATATAAATTTGTTATTATAATTCCTATTTTACAGGCATAGAAACTGAGACTCAGAAAATTTCACTGATTTGATCAAAACCACATACTTAGGAGGTATAGTTCATGTTTTCTTAGTCCCACATCCAATATTTTTTCATGATATCCCTTAGTCACTGATGTAGACTGCAGGGCAAGGAATTGGATTTGGATAAAATGATCAGAAACAATTCTTATGGACCGGAGATGTAACTCACTGGTACAGTACTTGCCTAGCATGTGTGATCCCTGGGTTCAACATTCAACATCACAAAATAAATAACTTAAAAAGGAGCTCACCTTGATTTAAAAAAAGAATTTTTATTGGAATTTGTAAATGCCAGTAAGTTATCCCTGATAGTTCTCAAATATCTTTGACTCATTTGGAATAGATATTCATCTTCCTGGTATGCTTTGGAAGAGGGTAGATAGAACTGTTAGAGGTTAAGGTATTACTTAGATATGGTTTCTCCAAGTACTAAGATTTTATGATCTTTTGGATAAATTTTCAACTTAAAAAATTAATCATTTCTAATTTACATAATATATAAAATGTGACTGAATGATTCCACCTTTTGAGCCTTATATCACAACTGGACTTGGCTCTAGGATGTGCTCATTGCATGGACTGTGTATATTTTTATTCAATACCCAGAGCATGCAGTGTGAACATAATAGAGATTGAAAGACAGCCAGAAGGACAAATCATAAATGCTTCTAAAGAGTAACTCTGTACTTGGTATAGATTAGTTAACTCTCCATTTTAAGCTTTTTACTAACCCTGATTCCAAACTCTAAATCCTGCAACCTAGATTCTAAACCCACAACTTGAATTTGCATATTACTTCTATTTTTGTATTTGACTTGTTATTCCTCTTTTAGACAGATGAAAAGTTTGTTAACATTTCACTTGGAGAGTCAAGTAGCAATTAGAAATGTTTTCTTAATATCACTATTAAACATATTTGAAAGAACATAATTCTTATGATTTTTCATCAGGCGTTGAAATTTCTTTTGATAACACATCAGATACATTCTGTTTACAGTTGATAACTGAAGTTACCATAGTATGCTTTTGTCCCGTGATGATATTGCTGAACTTACTGAAGTTACCATAGTATGCTTTTGTCCCATGATGATATTGCTGAACTTATTATCTGATAAATCAGTTCGCCGGATGTTTCTTTAACCTACTTATTTAAAACTTTCCATAATTTCCAATTTTACAATCAGAATCTAGTACTTTAACCATTATAAATAGATCATATATCCTTCATCTGAAATAGGAAAAATAATTTCCTGGAATATTAGAATGAATTATTTGAGTTTGAAAGCTATGAAATCTTTGCACAAAATTTCCAATATAAAATGCACTTGCGGGCTGGAATGTGGCTTAGTGGTAGTGTTTGCCTTACATGGATGAGGCCCTGGGTTTGATCCTTAGCATGGCAATAAATAAATAAATAAATAAATAAATAAATAAAACTTACAACTGGCATTGTCCAGAATTTTTTTTTAATGTACTTACTCCTATCATGATGATATTCCTTGTCATTAGAAAATTATTCCTTGCTGGGTTGGTGGGTGGCACATGCCTATAATTCCAGACACCTGGAGGCTGAGGCAGTAGGATCATAAGTTTGTCAGCCTCAGAAACTTAATGGAACTCTAAGTCACTTAGCAGACTCTGTCTTGAAATTTAAAAGTAAATAAAAGTAAATAAATAAATAGAAGGCTGGGGATGTAGCTCAGTGGTAAAGTGCCTTTGGGTTCAATCCCCAATACCAAAATAAAAAATTTTTAAATTTAATTCTTTATTCTTGTTTGTCATTTCCTTACTTATATTAGGAACCAAAAAAAGAATTTAAGTCATTTAAATACTATAAACATTTACAAGTACTTCTTAAGAAATCTAGTTTAAAACATGAATCAAAACTATTATCATTCAAAGAAAAACAACTGCAGTATACTTGGGTGAAAATTTCCATAGAATGGAGATGGGAAATGGGTTGAAAAAGAATTTTTTTTTTTTTTTTTTGGTATCAGGAATTGAATTCAGGGGCACTTGACCACTGAGCCCCCAGAGCTATTTTGTATTTTTTTAAATTTAGAGACAGGGTCTCACTGAGTTCCTTAGCACCTCACTTTTGCTGAGGCTGGCTTTGAACTTGCAATCCTGCTGCCTCAGCCTCCTGAGCCACTGGGATCACAGGCTTGCGCCACTGCACCCACCTAAAATTCTTTGTTAGAAGAATTTTAACAAATGCCTATTAGAAATACCAGGACATTTTCTGTAATGTCATTAAACAAAATTATGGTCTAATAGTTTTAAAGAAAATGTCAGAACATATTCAACACATTGTGTTTCCTCATGCCTGGCATGTAGCAGGTCCTCAATAAGTATTTGTTGAAAGAATAAATGAACCAACAAGTCTTCTTTGGGCTCCTGTTATGTGGAGGATCAAAAACTACGACCCAGACAGGGCTTATGATCTATTATGGGAGAGAAGGAAAATACACAAATGACCACTATATCTGAAAGTGTGTGATAAAAATCACTATATCAAAAGAGATCATAAGAAGCCCAGATCATTTCCCATTCAGTAGAATTTTAAGGGAAAAAAAGGGACTTGAGCCTCGGATTTATAAGAATTAAGGTAGCACAATTACTTCTTATAAAAAACTTAAGCAAATATACAAACATTATTAATCAATATTATGGCATTCTATAAACTAAAAACAAAAGTTAATGGGTCATCCAGAAATCTTTCTGGATAATCTTTTATAATCATTCTTTCTTAATTCCACTTGCATTTTATATTAATAAAATATGAAATAATTTGGATTCCTATAAACTTTTGTATCATTTAGCTTTTTTTTTTTCTTAAATGGGTAACATACATCATTTATAGTGCAACATTTCCAAAATGTTTCAGAAATTACTCTGCCCGTCATTTTATTCTGCAGATTATAATTTGAGCCTAAATTACTGAAACCTAATTTAAATAATGCAGACAACATTATTAGTTTCTAATTTTAAAATTTCTATTAAGGATGTAGAACAATAGATGATTTATTTTAATATTTGTGGGGGGGTCACCCAGGAATTGAACTCAGGAGCACTCAACCTCTGAACCACCTTCCCAGCCCTATTTTGTATTTTATTTAGAGACAGGGTCTCAATCAGTTGCTTAGCTTTGGCTTCGAACTCGTGAAGCCAAAACTTCTCCTGCCTCAGCCTTCCAAGCTGCTGGGATTACAGGCGTGCGCCACCGCACCTGGCCATTTTAACATTTTTTTCTTCCAAGAAGAGCAAAGAACTTAATGTTTGTCTGGTATCAGGAAATGTTGATTTCACCAGGGTAGAGAGATGTGTTAGGAGAAGAGCAAACCTGTTGAACAATGCAAGTATCACTGATTCTGAGCTAGTCTTCTCAACCCTTTTGCCTGCAGCTTGTTCCTAACCCACTTTTCCATTCATCAGACAGAATCTAGATACCGTGTCCTCTTCCAATTTCTCCTCTTCCCCCTTTCTTCTTCTTTTTCATCTTTCTCATTTATTGGGTGTACAAGGATCATGCAGGTTTTGATCACCATTCTATCCAGCTGCTCACACAATCCACATGACTGAATCTAGAAATGTTTGCTAAAGCAATTATGAATCACCTATTTTGGAAACGTAAACTCATTTAAATATACCAGTCTAAGAAAAACAGTGTAGGAAGACTGATCTGACTTCTGAATATTAAACTATTTAATGCATACTGAAATAAAGTGCAAATAGTTTCTTTTTTATTTTATTTATTTATTTATTTATTTATTTTTTATTTATTTATTCATCCTGGGGATTGACCCCAGAGCAACTTTACCACTGAGCCACATCCCCAGCCTGTTTTTTATTTTTTTAAATTTTGGAGTCAGAGTCTCACTCAGTTGCTGAGGCTAGCCTCAAACTTGTGATCCTCCTGCCTCAGCCTGCGAATAGATTTTATTTTATTCAGTGTTTCTGAATCTTTCTACTGCTACTCTTCCTATGCTTGATTAAGAGGACAGAGATTTAGGGCCTACCTCTCACTCCCATCCAACACTATTTGCTATGTGACCTTGAGCCAGGGAATTAACCCTCCTGAGCCTCAGACTCTTTCAGTATAAAATGTGGCTAATAATATCTTGTCTATCTGAAGGCAGTATATTATATAAGAAAAATCTATTGATCCAACTAATAATGAATGAAGATGTGAAGAAAATTTTAAAAAATCTATTTGGAAAAATATATGCTGAGGGTTTTGCTTGTTGCTTACTAAAGCTAATAAATTACTATAACCACATGAGATTCCAAAACCTCTTAACTTAAAAAAAGTATGTAATTTTTATCTATCTATTTTTTTTAAACTAAGAATTCATACACCTACCCAGTAATGCTAAGAAGTGTGTAATCCATGACATTTCTAAACACAAATTCAGATCAAAAACTTTGTTATATATGGTTGTAACTTGGCAAGACCCTAAACAACTGTTGAGAGTCTGTCTCAAAATAAATAATAGAAAGGGGTAGGAATGTAGCTCAGTGGTAAAGTACCTCTGGGTTCAATCCCCAGTATTCTGCCGCCCTGCCCCCCACAAAATGCACAGTACCTAGTGATCTTGCCTAGTTGCCAAGGCTGGCCTCAAATTTGCGACCCTCCTGCCTCAGCCTCCCTATTGAGTCTCTGGGATTACAGGAGTGCACCACCATACTGGACCCTTTATCTTTTTATAAGAAGTCATTTTACAGCTATCTCATATACCAGCCCAAAACGTCAGTACATGACCTGCCTTACTACAACACTGGAGGAGACATATTTACATTTGCCTATTAGGGAACTGATGAAGCTACACATTGTAGAAATCTTTTTTACCTCTTAATCCATTGGTTTGTTTGATTCTTTTGCAAGATACTGTACCTTCTCAAGTTTAATGCTGTAAAGCACTACTCATTTGCGTCAACCTGTTAATTAAGGTTGCAAAAATGACTTGCTGAATCACAATACATTTATTTTGATTATTCCCATCCTGGCTTTCTTCATAGTGTCATTATCATTTCAAAACTGCATTTAATTTTTTGTTTGCATGGCAATTTCAGTCGACTTACCTTCATTTAGGTTGCTTTGTGCAAGAAAATGAATTATCTCATTGTTTCATCCACTTAGATTGATTTCTGCTTCCGTTACTTTTGAGTAACCTCAAATCTTTTCTTAGCTGCTTTATTATCTTTTCTGAATTTCTTTTATCACAGAATCACCTAACATTTTTGTATGCATAGGACCATCAAAAATAAAAAATAAAAGAGGTGGAATATTGCCATACATTTCCCATAATTTGATTGCTCTTTTGTACCAAAATAATGGTGAAAGGAAACTACAAAAATTGTCTCCCAGAAAATATTTAAACATATGGCATTAATTTATTTATCTATTTACTTATTTGCAGTTCTTGGGATTGAACCCAGTGACTCTCTACCACTGTTCTACACCCCCAGTCCTTTTTATATTTTAAGACAGGGTCTCACTGAGGCTGGCCTTGAACTTGTGATTCTCCTGCCTCAGTCTCCAGAGAAGCTGGGATTCCAGGCATGTGCTACCAAGTCTGGTTTACATGTGGCATTTTATATATTTAAAAATCATTGATGTTTAAAGTATTTACTTTAATTACTTTTTGTCTTTGTTTAAATTGCTTTGAGAAGGACATTACTTTTCTATTTGTTGGTAATTAATAGCAGGATGCTTGCACAGAACCCATAATAAAAAGGACATTGTAAAAGTTTTCCTCTTTATAAATAACTTGTGCAAATTCAGCAGTACACCTCCAAAATTAATTTTTGTAACTTGCATGGAAAACGTTTAGTGATTTTAAGTAGTAATCAATTTCAATGAATAGAAGAAATCTGTTTTAATGTGATAAATCTGCTTCTCTTAGGATACAGTTTATCTGGAGCAGGCATGAATGTTTCTATACTTTTTGACCCACTTAATCAAATTCGAGGGAGGTAATTATTTTATTTTATGTTCATATTTTTAGGGTTCATAATTTCTATGATAGAAATAGATTATTGGTAACAATAGCTTAAAGCTCTGAAAGAACAAACCAACAGTTTGCTCTTTTCTTTTGGTACCTTCTGTAAAACTACTGACCTGGGCAATTAATTGGTGGTTTGGGAGGCAGTTAATCATGTCACTAAGACCTAATCCATCTAGATTAAAACACAACATATCCTGGCCTAAAATCTCTTGGTTATAGGCGGGACATAGTGGAGCACACCTGTAATCCTAGCAACTCTGAAGGCTGAGACAAGAGGGTCTCAAGTTTGAGGGCAAGCTCATCAACTTAATGAGACTCTATCTCAAAATAAAAAGAGCTAGGGATGTTGCTCAAAGGTAAAGAACCCTTTGGTTCAATCCCCAGTACCACAAGGAAAAAAAAAATCTCTTGACTTTAATACTCTGACTATAATACTCTGTATCTCTGTAAATATTTGGTCATTTGTTTCTGTTCCTTTTATTTAGGACTTAAAATCAAGCCTTAAGATGACTAACTGATTTGAAAACATTTTATAGGTATTTGCACATATAATATATTCCAAGGATTTTAAAACACAATGAAATGTACTTTCTTTTTAAATGACTCTGCAGACCTGTACAGAAAGCATTAGGCATTGAAGGGACCAATGACTTCTTTTGCTGGTAATTGTTCACATAGTTTAATAAACAACATTAATCTTGCCAGGAGAGATGGCCTCTGACTCGTTTTGAAATTATCAACAGAGCCCACAATGTATCTGTTCTATGGTAGGAATGAGTGAGGAACCAGAGAAGAATAGAGAAGTCATCCTAAAATAAAATGCAGACAATTGTATTGACCTTGATTTTAAAGGACTTGCATAAGTAATAAAAAAAAAATTGTGGGTAATGTAAATGTCCTACGTTTACTAATAGTGACTAAATCCAAGTACAGGGTACTCAGTGCTCTATAATACAGAAAGAAGCATATATAGATAGATATATATAGATATATATATGATATAATTCATGTAATATATACTAGTCATGGATTTACTTGATTGAGTCTATTCTATAGGCCCCTCTTGAGTTCTTTCACTGTTGAAGATCTTGCCTTTCTGATTAGATTGTAAGCTCCCCTACCTCATCATCTGTCACTTCTTGTGTTTTATCTCCCACATTACCTAGGGCTGTATTGAATTTTTAATCAATAGTCAACAATTGCCGGTAGAACCTAATGAAGTATTTAGTGTATTTTTTCTAGTGTAACACAGAGCATGGAGACTGGTGGGTTCTTTGTCTCCTGAATTCAAAGAGTGAGATTCACAGACAGCGGCAGATGAAAGCACAGTATAAGAATTTTATTAAAGCAAAGTAAAGCAAAGCTCCCTCCTTTGGAAGGGGACCCAAGAGGATTATCAGTGAATGACTACTGTCAATGGGGTTTAAGAAAGTCAGCTCTGGGTCCTTTCCTGGGTAAGGCAGTCAAGGTCCACGAGGTATTCACGCAACCTTTGGTCCAATCAAAGTATTGATTAGGTGGCTTCCTTCTTTGGAGAGGCCATGGACTCCAGGTCACATATGTCCCAATTTAAAAATAACCTCTTTGTAAGTTTCTCAGCAAAATCCTGTAGTTGCTGTCTGTGCTCTGCTGCTCAGGAGGTTACCCAGGGTCCCCTTCCCATTGTCCAGCCTTCTGTCTTCCTCCTGACCTCACTAGTGACATGTTTGATATTCCAAGTTTGATTGAAGAATGAGAATGAAACATAGGATAATATGATATGAAATCTTCATTGACATTCATTTTAAATGAAAAAAAGTTAAAATATTAAGTTAAAATTGGTATAGGATATGTAGTCATATTCTCAATGAAACTTTTGAGCAAAGGTATGGCAAGAAGGGAATCAGGACCAACTGGCATTTATGCTTGCAATTTTCATTTAAATCTCTCAGTTTAACAAAAACCAAACACATTTGTAACAATTATTTTCATCCAGCTCCTGAAGGTTTTTGTTTTGCTCTTGTTTGGGGTGGATTGATTTTATATGATGCTAAGATCTCTGGAACAGCGGGGCTGTTTTCCAAATTTAACCACTTCCGAGGGAGGGAAAAATGTTTCCAAACTTTGTTTGCTTTAATAATTTATTTACTAGCCTACCCTTTTTTCCAGAAGACATGCAGAAAGGGCAATCAATGCAATCATTTCTTATGCATTTTAATCTCTTGTGCCAGAGGAGGCCCTGGTCTTAGAAGGTAGGTCTCTCTGAAAGAGGAAGTAGAACGCAGGGAACTAGGTGAAGCAGGTCATTGACTAAGGTCCTGAGATAACTGGTAAAGCCTCTGACTAGATGGTTCAAGAAGTCTAACAAAAGTGAAGGCCCAGACAGGTAAGAAAATTATTTCCAGAAGACCATCAGGCATAAGTTAAATAAGTCAGCAAATGTCCTCTGATCTCTCTCTCAGAAAAGATGCCCTTGGGTTTCCTAGGGTGACCTTCAACTTCTGGGCTTAAGAGATCCTCTCTCCTCAGCCTCCTGAGTAGCTGAGAATATAGGTGCACCCTTGTCCCATCTGGCAAATGACCTTATTTTACCCAAGTGCTTCAAGCTGTTCTGTAAAGGTGTAATTTTCCACAATACTGAGAAGTATTTAGTTTTCTGCTGTTGATATTTGTAAATTTTTGATTAATTTCTTTATTTGCACCTTTATTGAGGTGTCAAAAGACAAAATTACAACACATTTAGTTAGAGATATAATTGACTTTTATTCATGATTCATGAAAAATGGGACAACCTCCATACTACAAAACAGAACGAGCATCCCCACTGGGAAATGGCAAAACATTGGATTTCATGTGGTTGAGACAAGAAAAAGGAAGAATAGGAAAAAAAACAAAAAAAAAACAAAAAAAAAACAGATTGGTTAACATCAGGTTACTGCAGGTTACTTTTTTTTTTTTTAACAAGGGTTAATTTCTGTTTTCAGGAAATTGGTTTGTTTGGGGATGAGTCTGCTTTCTTTAAATTTCAGTTTGATTATGTGGCATTAAGCATGAGTGACACCATTTTAGTTTGGTCTGTTGAGGCCTAATACAAGAGCTCAATCCAAAACAAAGTCCTCCCATAATTTTTGTTTAGCACAGATATAATTTAAATACTTTCTTCTTGGCATGTATATCAAGTAGGAAATGAGTACCCAATTTCTCCTATTAGTAGCCACTATACATTATTTCTTCCTTAAGAGATTTTTTTTTCCTTAAGAAAAAAAGTTTTCTTTATCTCTCTCTGATGTAACACTGCTTCTCTTCCATCCCTATTTTTTTACAATCTAATTATTTCTTGGACTAGAAGTCATTTATAGAGATATGCTCTCTTGCTTCATGCTCCTCAAAATATTCATAATTTATGTGCACAATGGAATATTACTTAGCCATAAAGAAGAATGAAGCCCTGTCATTTGCCCCAAGATGAATGGAACTGGAGAACACTATATTAAATGAGATAAGCCAGACAAAGAAAGATAAATATTGATATTCCCTACCATATATGGCATTAAAAAAATAAAAAGTCTATCTGAATATAGAATAGTGACCACTAAATGTTGAGGAGGGATGGAACTGAAGTGAGGTGAGGAAAACTGAATTTGATCAGTGCATGCAGTATACATGTTTGGAAATATCACAGTGAACCCTATTGGTGTGTATAATTAATATAAATCAAAAAAATCTTTTAATCAACTTTTTTAAATTAAAAGAATAAAAGATTCATAATGATAGTAGGGAAAGCAATATACTTAGTTATCAATAAAATATAGTAAGATAGGGAAATATATTGATAATAAGAAACTACAAATAATCAAAGAGCAGATCAAGAGCAGAAACTACAATTGTAAATTTTGAACTCAACTCTGTTCAGAGCTTGCTCCTTTGCCTCAGCTTTCTCTGTCTAAAATGGAATAAATGTAAGTAATCAATCATCAGAAATAGTTTTAAGGAATGTTGTAAACTAAAAGATTCAGTAGTTACAAAAATAATTTTCCAGAGAGATTGAATTCACAGTCAACCTGAGTATCTAAAACACTTTTAAAATTTATTTTTAATTAATTTATCTGGAGGTCTGGGAATTGAATGCAGGGCACTTCACCACTGAACCACATCCCCAGCACTTTTTATTTTTTATTTTGAGACAGAGTCTCCCTAAATTCCTTAAGGCATTACTAAATTGCTAAGGCTGGCCTTGAACTTGCAATCCTCCTGCCTCCAGAGTTGGGATTACAGTGTGCACCACTGTGCCTGGCAAGACATGCTTTTTTTTAAAGTTAATTCAGAGAACAATCTTTCTAATAGTTTAGTTATCTTATTTTTTATGATAATCTAACTTTGGCATATTTGTGTTGCTTAGGTGTTAAGTTATATATGATGAGTAAAGAACTTGAGGTCAGAGCAAAAATTACATTTTAGATTTTGTAATAACATCGAGAAAATTCATAATATGAGCTTTGTATTTATTTACATCAATAGTTGAACACATTTGTTTTTCTTCTTGACTTGGTTTTAAAGGTCATTTATATTAGCTTTTTCTTTCCTAACTCATACATATGACTTTTATCTTTTTAAGTATAATCTATTGTATAGTCGTTGTTTTCTTCTTTTTTTTCCAGTGCTGAGGATCAAACCCAGGGCCTCATGCATGCTTAAGCAAATGCACTTCCACTGAGCTACAGTCCGAGCCCTAGAGTCACTTTTTAAAATGTTTCAAAAAAATTAAAACATATCTTAAGTTCAATTAATAGCAATATTGTATACTAAAATATAATGGGTAAATTATTTGAGAGAAAGGTTTTTCAAAAAGCATAGACCCGGTCTCAGAAAATGTACTGTCACTAAGTCACTTTCCTACATATATTGAATAACTCTTTTTTAAAATAAGAACTTAATGACACAATAACTGTACTATAGCAGTGAGATAGATAATACGGATACCACAAAATAGCCCTGAGTTATATTTATTTTTTGCTATGCTATATAGCATTCTACATAGCATTCTATGGCATATGGATTATTAGAATCAGTAATTATTTTATTTTTATTTTTTAAATGTTTTGGTCCTGGGGGTTGAACCCAAGTGAGATTTACCCAAGCTAAATCCCCAGCCCTTTTAATTAATTTATTTATTTTTTATTTTGAGACAGGGACCTTGCTAAGTTGCTGAGGGTCTCACTAAATTGCTGAGACTGACCTGGAACTGGTGATCCCTCAGTCTCAGCCTCCTGAGTCACTGGGATCACACATGTGGGCTTTTGCAGTCCAGTTTTATTAACTGTCTAATCATTTATTTGTTTTGTTATTTAGTTCTAATACCGTCCCAGGAAGAAAGAAGCTGGGCTATAATGCTGGCTGCTCCAGAAATATTCGGAGTTAAATTGGTAGGAAAATAGGTTTTATTGAAAACCAGCTTTGAAGGAAGATAAAAGAAACAATTGTTTCAAAGGTTCTGTCTCTGAACTTCCTGAAATTGAGCAGAACTTTTAAAGGACAGGAGGCAGGGGAATGACCAAATGCGGGAAATGTACACATGTAGATTCAGTTAGACTGTTTGACACAGGCCTCGTGGGCACTCTCTGCTTCCATCTTTGCTGGTACCTGTTGGGGTGAGGTTGTTACAGCCCTTCAACTTCCTTTCTCAGCCGGAGGAAGCCATTCTTGATTTCAGATGGGGAGCCTCAAATCAGTCTGTTTAATTCTCTTGAATTTTAAGTGAACTCTGGGTTTTACCCAATAGAAGAAGCCATAGTATCACATTCTAGGGAGCTTAATATATTCAAACTCAAAGCAACAAATCTAAATACTAGATTATGGGCTAATCTGAAAAGTAAAATTTATGGAATTGGTTAGTGTTTGACAAAAATACCTAGAGAACAGCTAAAAATCAATTATTTACACATGACTTTTATCTGGATATTTAATTTTCTTTGTTTTCCTGAGATGTTGAAATTGGACATTGGTCAATTTTGAAGAAGCAAATTTCTTTAGTTATGGCTCATCTTTTTAGTAATGGGTACTGAGTCTGCTTGTAATCTAACATAAACAATTAAATTATCATTAGCTTATTTTTTCTTAGCTAATTGACTAATCCAGCACTCAAAGCCAAGGAATTAAATTGGACCAAATTAGCTTCTCATCAGCACAGATTGTACACAGACCCTCTTTTCAATGTGAATCACAAACCCAAGACAGCTAGAGAAGAAATTAGAGTGTGAGTACTGATTATGAGTCAGAAGTGTAGTCTCTCTTGAAAGGCAGTGACATATTAATTAGATGTTCTGATATTTCTAGAAATCCACCAGCTTGGAGCTCTAGTGCTACAGTGGGTTAAGTGTACAGTACTTATAAGAAATCCACAGACTTATTTAATGCTTGAATTGAAATAACTTTAGCAAAATTCATGTATGTTCTTTCTTCTTATGTATGGTAAAAATTATTTTCCTCTAAGTGTGGTAAAAATTGTCACCAGTATCTGTCATGTCTTGGAAGAAAAAAGATACATGGAAACTTTGATTATATTATATATCCAGAACATAAATGTATCTGATTTTTTTGTAATGGAAGTGTTCTGATATAATTGGCTCAGTGACAAGTCCCATGACCTTTTTCTTTCTTACCACTTCTTTCTTTCTACAACATACTGCCTTACGTTCCTTATTTATTTATGTTTTTATGTATTTTGGTACTGGGGATTGAACCCAGGGGTGCTTTACCCCTGAGCTACATCCCCAGTCCTTTTATCTTTTATTTAGAGACAGGGTCTTGCTAAGTTGCTGAGACTTGCTAAATTGCTGAGACTAACCTTGAACTTGTGATCCTCCTACCTCAGCCTCCTGAGTTAATAGAACACATGTGTGCACAGATGTGCACCATCACAACCAGCCTGCCCCACGTTTCTAAAGTGAGACAATTACTGGGTTTATTGTCCTAGCATAGATGCCTGATCTGTGCTCTTTTTAGCTTAAAACAAATTCTTTCTTTTTTTTTTTTTTTTTTTGCGGTGCTGGGGATTGAACCCAGGGCCTCGTGCTTGCAAGGCAAGCACTCTACCAACTGAGCTATCTCCCCAGCCCAACAAATTCTTTCAATAATAGCTTTCCACAATAAGTCTGAAGGTACTTTGAGAACATGTCTTAAGTATACCTGAAATTAATGACTAATCATCCTAATTCAAAATACTGAATGCTGAGATGTACTATTACACCTCACCCACATATTTTTGCTTTAAATTTTTTACTCGGCTCTGTGAGATGTTGTGAGGGAAGCCATCCTCTGAAGGACCAAAAATCCTATAATTATCTTATAAAGTGTATTTATGGCTAGATTTAAATTCAAAATAGTGGGTGTAGAACCTGGAAAAGCATGGAAAAAGGGAATAAAAATAGGTTTTACAGTATGTGGCCCATAAATCAATTCTACTCCATACATTTCTTTCTTGCAAATATTCAATATCTAGTGTCATTTTACTGTACAGTTGTAATTTGTATTTCTCATCACGTTGAAATGATAAAATCATCACAAAAAAACAGGAACCAAGAATTACTTTCTTTGCTTGTAGGATTGCATGAAAATATTCCTACATAACCCTTCTGCTTGGGAAGGTCTAAAATACAAAATAGAAGGTAGAATGTATATCCACAATTTCCCATGGAATTATTCAGAAATTTCAAATAGTGTTACATATTTCGCCAATAAAAAGAAACCCTCTATTTCAACCAAAATATGTTATATATATGATACAGTACAAATTATTGTCATCATTACTATTCGAGATGAGGATCATGGCAATGTTGCCTAGATTGGTCTTGAACTCCTGGGCCCAAGTGATCTTCCCCCTTCACCTCCAAGTAGCTAGTACTACACATCTCTTCCACTGCACCTAGCTAGTTTAGGTTAGTTTTGAAATAAGTAATTTTCTTGGGTAGTGGCACTGCTGATGTGTCAAGACATGAACAGTCTCTTTGAAATGACTTACTGAGTTCGAAGTAAAACTACGTGTGTTATACTACTATCTATGATACATTTTCCACGTATGTGTCAATATCTGACATATAAAGGAGAACAAGACTAATTTGTCTTTTTTACCCCATTTTTTATCAACAGGTTGTTTTATAAATTTCATTTTGATAGATTTCATAAAAACTGATAAAAATGATAGCAGTCACAGACTAGCTTTTATCCTACAAACTAAGCTGAGCTATCTTCACACATAAATAATTTACCAGTAATAAATTAGTTTTCTCAGCATGTGAAATATTACTTTAATTTGATGAGCTGGTTGGTATATTAATGCACTTTTATTAGGGTATAAAGACTTCATAAAGTCTAATTCCCTGGTGATTTATGTAATAGTACCCAAATACTTGCTTATCTCCCTTTGTCTATTAATTAGAATTTTGATGATCAAATGATCAGCAAATCTTTTAATTCAGTATAATAATCATCAGGCAAACCAGTATGAACCAGACCACGGAATGATTAAACTTATTACCATTGAGAACAGACCTCTCCCATACAATGCTTGCCTAACAAAATTCTTTTTCTCTTTAATATTTTCTTTGAAGAGAGAAAAAAGAAAAATTATTTTGGTGTAACAATAATTAGTTGTTTCTAGACTCTCCTAACCTAAAGACTGTGAATCAGTTGAACTTCTGAGTTACACATTTTTCCATGCAGTGTTTATTTCTTCCTCTATTTACTGAGAATCATGTCAAGCAACTCTATAGAGATTTTTTAGAGTTTATTCCTTAATAGTACCAGAAAAAGACATATTAACCATTTTATTGCATCGCTTTTTTTTTTTTTTTTTCCTTGAGGCTGGCTTTGAACTTTCAATCCTCCTGCCTTAGATTTCCCAGCCACCAGGATGTGGGCCACCATGCCCAGCTTGCATCTCTACTTTTTAAGCACTGAGTTGATAGAATACTTTTGGACAATTAAGTAGGTGGCATTTTATACTGGTAAGAACATACATTGAGCTGGGTGTGGTGGTGCATGCCTGTAATCCCAGCGACTCTGGAGGCTGAGGCAGGAGGATCCCAAGTTCAAAGCCAGCCTCAGCAACTTAGCAAGGCCCTGAGCAGCTCAGTGAGACCCTGTCTCTAAATAAAATATTAAAAAGGGGTGGGGATGTGGCTCAGTGGTTGAGCACCCCTGGGTTCCACCCCTGGCACAAAATAAAAAGAGATCATTTCATTGAACACTTACTATGTGCCCAGCATCAGTCTAAGAGTATTTCACTGTCTCCGTAAACAACCCTTCAGGGTAAATTTTGTCAATCTCTCCATTTAAAAGATAAGGGAAAAGTTACCAGGAGGTCAAGTAATTGACTCAAGATCACATAGCTTATAAGTGGCAAATCTGAGACAATTCCTTTAGTGATTTACTGTATAAAGTTTGCTATTTTTATGCTAAGAAGATCATTCTGTTTGTATTTAGTCTTTATTCACTATGTAAATATCATTCTGACCCTTGACCAAAAGCAAAATGCAAAACTGCATTCTTACCTGAAATAAGTAGTTAAAAAGGAATTGATTTGTTTTTCTTCTAAGCCTAGCATGCTATTATAATCTAACAGTGGGCGTTCAATGTGTATAATGAATGTGTACTGATCAAAACTCAAATTTATGCATTACATTAAATTTCTAATTAAATATATAAATTTGTGGCAAAGAAATGATTAATACCTCCTGCGAGCAAGCCCTTAGACTGTTCTAATGAATTTGCTTGTAGGAAGTTTGCCTGAATAAAATATATTCAGGAGCAAAACATTCTTTCACCAAAGTAGTCAGTTTTATAATTAATGTATGAGTTTATCTGAAGAACAGACCTGAATAAAAAATGGACTTAAAGTTCATTCCTATTTAAAGTTACAGGAAATATTCATTGAATTATCTAGTCTCAATTTTATAAATATGCATGGTGGCCTGCCATGTAAACCATAGATTGGCCTCATAATCAGACTTAAGTCCTTTACTTGATTTGTGAAATAGTTTTCATCAGTAAAATCTAATGTTTTTCACTTTGCACAACAATTTTTGTACAGTTCCTAATACACGTGGGAGAAATCATACTGATATTAATATTTAAATTTTCATGTGTGTGCATTGGTATACACAGGACAGAAGGAAAATATCCTAGAATACTTTTTCTACTGATATTATGGATGATCTTTACAAATGAATTTCAGCAATTTCAGATAATTTAAATGAACACCTAGTTAAAACAAAAGAAGCAATTACATGTAAATATGGTTATAAACCTTGTTTTCAGATCCTAGATCCCAAGATTAAATCAAAATTAATATTAATATCAACAACAAATATTAAAATAAATATCTTGCTATTTTACTGGTAAGTCGTACTTTTTAATTAATAGACTGAAAATTCAGAAACTTTTTGGTAGCATTTTACTACAAGATTAGGATTTGACATTTCCTTTAACTTTTTGGGGGGGTGGTGGGTACCAGGGATTGAACTCAGGGACACTCAACCACTGAGCCACATCCCCAGCCCTATTTTGTATTTTATTTAGAGACAGGGTCTCACTAAGTTGCTTAGCGCCTCGCTGTTGCTGAGGCTGGCTTTGAACTCATGATCCTCTTACCTCAGCCTCCCAAGCTGCTGGGATTACAGGCTACTGTGCCCAGCTTCCTTTAACTTTTATTTCAACTATTTTTACATTTCCCCTATGATTGGCATTGCACAACAATACAATGTTTATTACTTCATTCATTAAATTGATCTATGATGACTTTGAAAGTATGTAATATTCCTTAGTGTGTAAATATTTTAAAATACCATGAAACTTTCAGAATATTTCTTTGATCATTAAAATTATTGTACTATAGTCATTGAATTTATTGATGTGGACTGTATTTGTAAGAAATTGGCATGTACCATAATGGGCTGAAGCATTAACATTATTCAGTTGGCAGTTCATTGGAAAGTAAAGTAAAATATTCAGATACCATTCAATCTCTTCTTTAAAAATAGAAATAGTTGTACTCACTTACAACATAGTTGAGAATGAATCTAATATACACTTGTTAGAGAACCTGTTCATAGGAAATGAATGACAGTTCTCCAATATTTATCTTCTTTCTCAACGACAGAAATGAAAAAGGTCACTATAATCTATATAAATATGTATCAAAAACTCTCAGGATTCCATTAGATATAAGCAAATAAGAAATAAACAAGGAGGCCAGGCATGGTGGTGCACACCTGTAATCCAAGTGACTTGGGAGACTGAGGCAGGAGGATTGAGAGTTCAAAACCAGTCTCAGCAATTTAGTGAAACCATAAGCAACCTAGCGATACCCTGTCCCAAAATAAAAAATAAAAAGAGCTGTGGTTGAGCACCCCTGGGTTTGAGCCCCAGTACAAAAAAAAAAAAAAAAAAAGAATATTTGCATCATGTACTAATACACACAAACATCCAAAACCTCAAATTCACTTAGTCCGTGGATTTTCAAATACAATTTTAGAAAATAGAGCAGTCATATAAACAAGTATATTGAGGTTAATATGCAGAAATTGAAATTATCAGACTATGTTATAGTTTGCTGTTCTTAACTGCATTGTATGGTCAGTGTTTTCTGCCTTAAATGCTCATTATTAAAAATCAGCTCAACTAGGAGAGTTATCTTAATTTAACTGTATTTGGACTAATATGGATCCAGGAATTCATCTGATTGTGTCCTTAAGATTAGCAGGATTTAGTTTAAGTTCTGCTTCTCTATGTATAACTAGACCTTAAAATAATGTGATTCTCCGTTAACCAGACAAGTTTTTTTCAGGGTGAAAACTGTTCTATACTTGTTAAATAGATAAACTTGAAACCTGTATAATAACTCTTAAGATTTCCCAGAGCAATAATATACTCTATCTCACTTTAAAGACGTGAATTTACTAGAAATTAATTTCAGTTTGGAGTAACATTTATATTGAATAATGAGTTCCAAGAAAACTACAACAAAAACAAATTGTTTCACCAAATTATTACATTTTAAAAATGATTACATTGTGTATTTTAAATTTAATTTGAATCTTTGCTTCCCTCTATTTTTAGCGGATTTGATGCTATGCATGTGAATGAATAAAATAGATATGTATGATATTAATCTAAACTAACAGATTTTGAAAATAAAGTTAAGAAATCTAAGGTCATTAAACTTTGACATTTCCTTCCTACAAACTTTTAGAAAAACCTCTTGGGCACTGACTCTTTTCAGGGTCTTCATCAACAAGAAAGGGTGTGCAAATAAAATCAGCCAAGAAGAAAGACGTGCATCATTTGGCATACGATGCTTTTTTTTTTTTTTTTTTTTGGCAGTGGTGGAGATTAAACCCTGGCCCCTATGTGTGCATGCCACACAAGCACCCTACCACTGAGTTATGTCCCCAGTGCCCATTTGATATTCTTGAATCCTACCATTCTTTACAGTATATCTGTCTTCATATGGCAATGTGAGGTTGTATTTTAATTGAAAAATCTTGATATTAAGTAGAAAAACACAGACATAAAGCTATTATATTTGATTTCAGCTATGCAAAAAATATAATATTATCTTTAGGTACATGTGGATGTTAAAATGGTCTGGGATTTTTTCTTTTTTGCATTTCCAGTTTCAAACAATGAATATGTATATTATTTATAAGCAGGGGAATAATAAATGATATTCTAAAATGGGAATTTCTTTGCTGCAAGGAGTAAAAGAAATCACAATTTCTACTTTAAAATTTTGGGTTTCTAAATCTCTGAAAATACTCACATCAATAATATATTATGTTATAATATATTCTAATGAGAAATCACATCAGCCACTAGCTGCTTTAAGGCTGTTTGACAAGTCTTTGAACTCTTAGCTTGTTAAGGACAGTAGCTCCGTCCTCTGCAGTTGTGTTTTGCCACACAGTGCCCCAGGTCAGTGTCAGGACACCTTTTAACTCAAGGCTCAGACTTTGCAATCACAGTCCAGCCAAAAGCTTCATAACATCTCTCTTCACCTATTTCATAGTCTAGATTTTCAGGATAGTCTACTAAGAAAATCTTTAGGAAAAAAAAATGAATAACATATGGTTCGTTCTATCCAGTGTCTGAAGCTGTGTTTCTATGGCAACCGTAACAGCCTGAATGTTAGAATTTGAAGCACTCCATAGTTACCATTTCTCATGTTAACAATAAACTTTTTTAAGGAAACTTCTGACCTCGTATAGGTTTCCTCTGGAACCTATTTTCCTTAACTACTTTCCCACTTTAGGCAGTGTTCTCATTGTGCTTTGGCTTATATTTTCCCAAGTTATAAATCTAAAATTTTGAAATGATGTATTTGTGATATATAATGGAGGTTGATCAATGCCCTTAAGTAGAAATGCATAGTATGATGAGATACTTTTGCATACTGTCTTTATCTTTAAAACTTAATATTTATTATTTCATTTAATACTTCCAATGAAATATGTAGGAGAGTTATTATGTGCATTGTACAGATGGATAATTAAGTTATTAAGTTATGGGGGAGTGTCTTACATAAGATCACAGGTGTGTTAAAAAGCAGAGGTGGTTCTAGAACTCTCATTTACAAACTTAAGAGTCTGTACTACCAGATAGTTTTCTTGATGCTATATTCACTACTATGGTCTAGAAAGATTAACGTGTCATAGAACCCGTTTCAGTTCCATTCTCCATTCACAGTGGACCCTGAATGTCAAATTACATTTATCTGAACTTTAAAGAAATATAGAACCATAGTTAGTTGGATTAGAACTAAATATTTCTATGTATTGTACCAAATGCCACCTTTTGTTCCTACATTTTATCTACAAAACAAGCGAACTAGAGGCTTTGTAAATATTAAATTAACATTTTCTGCAACATAGACAATAATAATAAATAATCTAGAAACATAATTATGAGAAAACTTGCATATTCAGTAGCAAATATTCTGCATAATTTAATGAGACAAGATTAAAGGGTTGTATGCACATAATATAGTTGCAAACATACTCCCCGGCATTTGGTAAATTCCAGCATTTGGTAAATTGGAACACTCTAACAATAGGACTACTGGTTTAATCTTTAGAGTTGTACGTTCCTCTCAAATGCATAAATCTTCTGTTCTGATTTAAGTCAAAGATCCAGGATGTCATTTACATTAATGGGAGAATTCAAAGGGATACCAAAGAGGTCACTAAACCTATATGCATGGGCCCTTAAAAGTAGTAATGAGTCAGGTAAAGTGGTATGTTCCTGTAGTCCCAGCTACTAGGGGGCTGCAGCAGGAAGATCCTTTAAACCCAGGAGTTCAAGGTTAGCCTGGGCAAGATACTGAGGTTGTGTCTCCAAAAAGAGAAAAAGCATGAAAGAAAAAAAGTAGAATGGAACCTTTGACATTGGTGCAGTCTCATTTTTTTTTCCTTCACATTGTACTTAATCTAATACATACTCATTGGAAGGTTATTATATATTCTCTTCTTGCCAGTTCCAAATTAGGCACCTTTGACATTTGCTTTATTCTTTTCCTTTCCCTGGGGTTTGTTGTAGTACAGAGAAATAATGATTCATCACATAATATGTGATGACCTGAAATCGTTGCTATAGCTTCCCAAAGGTGACAGACAGACAAATAACTTAAGCCCTGATGTCTTGATATTGATAAACAAAAATCTAAAGTAGTGGCAGTTGCCAAAACACAAGAAAAGTTCTTGTAATGATTAAGAGATTTTAAAAGTTTTTTTTATTTCTTACTTTGATAGTTGTGGATGGAGAGCCTTTATTTTATTTGTTTATTTTTATGTGGTGCTAAGGATCGAACCCAATGCCTCGCATGTGCTAGGCAAGCGCTCTGCCACTGGGCTACAACCCCAGCCCCAGCCCCAAGAGATTTTAAAAGTTTTTAAAGGGTAGTTTTGATCATCACATCTAATGCTGAGCAGCTAAGTATCAGTCCTTGAAAAATCATTTGCTGGCAATCCTAAATTTTGTCTGTGGCTTCCTAACAAATATAAAAATAAATAAGTAATAGATGAGATTGACCAATCTAATCTAGCAAAATGACTGCAAAAAGCCTCCCTTTCCAACATACAGAATTCTCTTTCATCTTTCGATATAATTACCTTCGATTGTCCATAGCTGTTATTTCATTCTGAAAAGGGAAATGTGTTCCACTTTCCCTTTCTGAGATAAGAAAAGACTCACTTTTGAAGAGGAAAATAAAAAGACCATTTGGGCTGTGAAATATTTCCATTTTTATGAATATTGAACAATCCAGTGGTAAGAAATCATTTGGAAAGAGAGAATTCATTGCGATCTGCAGGAATAACAACTTTTGAATTGCAGTATAGATTGTTTTTTTTCTGCATAGGACTTATCAATTGTTAAAAGAATTACTCCTGAGTTTTTAAATTGGAATGGCAGAGTCAAGTCATAAGTAAAGGGTGCTCTGTTTTTTGTTTGTGTGTTTTTCACTTTTAGACAAGAAGAAATATGCTCTGCACGAAGTAGTTTTCAATCCTTAGAAAACCACCAAATGATCACCCTGAAGTTATTTGCTTTTGAGCTAAAAACTATTCTGATAACAGGTGGCCTGAGGGGGTAAATGTGAAATTCAAGGGACAGAAGGAAGGGGAGATTTGCTTACTTGGAATCCTCCTCCAGTTCAGTGATTGAATTGAGTTGAATTCAAACCTCAAGCAATTGTATTTGCTTTTCTCTCTATAGCAATGAAGGCATAAACATAAAGGTGCCTGGCATGCTCAAGGTACATAATGCGACTCCTGGCAGATACATTTGCGTGCATGTGTTGTGTGTTTGCAAGTCAGCCCAGTGTTAGTTGAGGGGGTAAGTGAAGGTAGGCTGTGGGGACTTGGAGAAGCAACAGCTTGGGTTTTGCTTTGCTGTCAATATTGATTTCTTGAGGTGATGGATAACATGGTGTAGCTCACATAGAAAGTGAACAATGGGCAATGGGCAGTGTTGAATTGGAGTGGGTAAGAATGGAGAGGCAGGGAGAAACATGTGCAGACTGTTGGAATAGTCCCTGTGAAAGTCGAAGAGGGTCCAGATAGACAGGAGGAAGCAGATTCAGGCACATTTTGGTGAATCAATTCTTTTTTCTTTTATTGTTGTTTTTTGGTACTGGGAATTGAACCCAGAGCCCCTTTGCTACTGAGCCACAACCTCAGCCCTATTTTTGTTCCTTGTTTTTAAAATGAAAAGGCCTTGACAGGGGTGGCAGCACATGCCTGTAATCCCAGCAGCTCGGGAAGCTGAGGCAGGAAGATGGCAAGTTCAAGGCCAGCCTCAGCAACGTAGAGAGGCCTTAAGCAACTTAGTGAGATCCTGTCTCTAAATAAAATACAATAAAGGACTGGGAATGGGAATGTGGCTCAGTAGTTAGGTGCCCTTGGGTTCAATCCCTGGTACCAAAAAAAAAAAAAAAAAAAAAAGACTTGCTAAATTGCCGAGGCTGGCCTTGAACTTGGAATCCTTCTGCCTCACCTTTGCAAATTGCTGGAATTATAGACATGCACACCTGACAAACCAATTCTTAAGTTTAAAACATCTGGGAAAACCACCAGAGCATAACACCTCAATGAAATATTAGTAGCTTTTGTCTTCTCGCCGGAGGACAAACTTCATTTAACTATCAGAAAACATTTAGTCCTAATAATAATAATAATAATAATAATAATAATAAAGCACTTTCTGATATTTTAACCATGGTACAAAGAAACAGTATACTAGAGAGAATTTAAGACACTATTTTCAGTCACCAGCTTCTTGATGACAAAGCCTTATATCTTAAAATAACATAAGACTTGGCAATTTTCAAATGTGAAGAGCTCAAAAGGTAATCCCTCATTAATAATAAATCACATTGGCCTTTATGATGCATAAACAATCTTGAGCACTTGCCAGTAAAAGAGAAAAATAATTACAAGCAGGCTATACTTTTTGCATTTACTTTCTGACTCCCTAGATAGGATATAGGAGAGCTCGGTCTTAGGTACCCTAGACTGGGAAAAATGAAAATATTATGTCCATTTCTAACATCACCGCTTTTCCCGTCTGTGGCTTGCCAGATCATCACAATGATCCTCTAATGCCACAGCTAAAAGAATAGGTGTCCTAAAGCACTCTTTGTTTTCTTGTTTTCTGGAACTCTTAGGAAGATAAGGTCATTAGGTACTGCTTTGAAACCATGCCAGTTTATGATATAAAATTACTTTTGAACAAGAAGGCCTGGCTACTCTCCTCTCCCTTTCTTCTGAACTTCGAATTATTTTTGAAGCCAGCATCCATCAAGGTAAATAGACCCTGTGTCTAGAGTATGGGCAGAATGATTTTTCCTCCGCACCTATAACAAATATTAAAGGTTGATCAGACAGAATGTGCTTGAGATAAGATCTAGACACTATTATTTGGTCACACACACACACACACACTCAGAAATGCATTTTTAAAATTTATTTCCGGTGCTGGATGAGCCCAGGACTTGATGCAGGCTAGGCAAGCGCTCTACCATTTAGCCACACCCCAAGCCCTCTCAACCACATTTATGAAGTCTGATGCAAAACAGACCTAAATTAAAAGGCTCAAACTCACCTCTCTCAAGTCTTGTCGATCTTCCCACTGTATTCTTATTTCCATGTTCTTCCCTCCAACTGGAAAGAAAGCAATAGGTAAATTGACACAGTGCTGGTGTTGATGTAGTAGTGAGGGTTGGGGCAATAGAGAGAAACCCAACCTCTGGAATGGCAGTGGTACCCAAATTAGCAACCAGACTCTTAAGGGGAATAAAGAGAGCCTCAAGTCTGGTGGTTGAATAAGAAAGATGACATTTCCACTGCCACCCCTAAACTCCTCTGCCGCTCTGTTCCAGATCTTGGTGATCACCATCTTGTGAAGCTCAAATGCGATAAAGCATGTCAAAGTGCTTTGCAAACTCTAAAGTACCCTCGATTGTAGGGACGGTATGCATTTGGGTCTAGGTAACATTTCGAAAGATATAAGAGTGTTCATCTCCTCTCCCCATTTAGTTTTTCAGTTACCCACACATCACTTTGAAAATGTTAGCTGTTTTATTTTATTATGTAACTAGTTAGAAGAGCGATGGATTAGGCTAATAAAATGTTCTTCCTAAGTAATTAGAAGGGCAAATAAGGTATTTTCTTAGACTTCTACAAGAGTTTCCTAAATAAATAAATAATAGCATGGTGTGGTGGTGCACACCTATAGTCCCAGTCACTCAGGTAGGTGAGGCAGGAGGATCGCTGGAGTCCAGGGATTCCATGCCAGCTTGGGCAACATAGCAAGATGTTGTCTCTTTAAAAAAAATAAAAGTATATGTGCAAGGTGCTGGGTTGGATTCCCAGCACCACAAAAAAAGAAAACAAGATGTAAAAGATAATAAGAAATAAAAATCAAAGGCAGACAGACCGGGGATTGAACCCACTAAGCCATATTCACAGCCCTTTTTATTTTTTTATTTTGAGACAGGGTCTCACTAAGTTGTTGAGGCTGGCCTCCAGCTTGCTATCCTCCTGCCTCAGCCTTCTCTTGCAGGGATTACAGGTATAAGCCACTGTGTCTGGAAGCAGATGATTTTATGAGCAATTATGAATTGTATCCCTTCTTTAAGCATAGGCTTGACTATTTCCTTTTTCATTCCATACTTAATATGCAGTTGTTAGGTGTCCTTCCTTTTCCTGCACACAATGCCAGCTTATCCTTAGCCATCTTCAAACAATATTAGCATCACAATTGGTAAAGTGAAGTTGACCTTGGAAATTATTCAGTGAGAAAAATCACACCAACTAGAATGTCAGCTCCATAAGTCCATAATCAGAAGCCATTTCATACCCACAACTCCACCCCTAAACTTAATAGCAGGTACATAATACATAATCCATGTTGATGGAAGGCAACGTTGAACTGTAAAATGTTTAAGGGACATGACCAAGGTCACAAAACTAGACTCTAGTGCTTCACTCCTAGCTCAGGACTTTTGCCATCATGCTACTTTGAGCCTCCTTAATCAGTAAAATTTAAGTTCTAGAATAATGTGTTCTGATCTATCTAAGCATGTTACAAACTCTAACCACTTCACTTGGTTTTACAATTGGACAATATTTGGTTAACATTTATTTACTTAAATTTGAAACCTTGGAGAAAATAAACAGAATTAGATGATTGAAATAACAGAAAAGGAATAGTTTCCTCTTAAGACACGAAGTAGTTAGTTACCGGGTCTAAAACCACTTCTAATACCCAAGAAGTTTCTCAGTGATCTTGCCAAGAATGAAAGCTAAAGGAAAACAAATCTCTAGAACACAATTATGCATAAGATTAATTCATAAATTTTGTGAGGACTGAGGCTGGAATTCAGTGGTAGAGTGCATGCTCTGGGTTCAAGAACCAGCATAAAGAAAAAAAAAGTCTGTGAAAATTAAAAGCACTTAATTAAGTGAAATATACACATATACATACACCACAGGGGAGGAAAAATTCACCTCTACCCTATTAGGGTTTTTTTTCCCTCCCTGAATGGGACTGAGAATTAAATCAACATAAGACAGAACAACAGAGAAAAACATACAAGTATATAACAAGATTTACCTGACACGGGAGTGAAGACCCAGTAAGCTCAGCAACTCAGGAGGCTGGAGCAGGAGGACCACAAGTTCGAGGCCATCCTCAGCAAGGCCTTGTCTCAAAATAAAAAAGGGCCGGGGTAAAATAAAAAATTCAGAGGTAAAGCGCCAACGGGTTCAATCCCCAAGACTACAAAAAGAAAAGAAAAGGAAAACGCCCAAGATGCAGTGAGAGTTGAACACTTATATCCTGAATTAGAGTAGTAAATTGAAAAAATGGGGTAATGCAGAAAGGTTGGGCTAAGGTATTTGGCTGGGTGCGGAAGAGGGCAGGCAGATAAGGGTGAGCCTAACAACATTTGCTTGTACAGATTTCCCTTGGCCTCAACTTCTTGTCCTTAATAATGATAGTTTTCTTCTAGGGAAAAAGGGAGGGCACACAGTATTTTCACACAGTGATTTTGTCTCCTGATTTTAAGAAAGAGAATGAAGGTCAGAGTGATCTCCTTGCACCTCCTGTTTTTCAAATGTCTCACTCAAGATAGTCAATATGAGACCAGCATATTCTGGGATGTACTTTCTTCAACTCAGAGACATGTTCCCTGACTCTTTGTTTAAGGCAATCTTTGGTGGTAACAAAAAATATTGTATCTTCCTACATCTTATTTCTCTCAAAACTCTGCAATTTCAAACTTAATACATTTCACAGGAAAAAAAATCTGCAGTTACCTTCTATGGATCAAATACTGCCATGTAGATCATGGTGCCCTTATTAGACATTTAATTAATTTCTGTGTTGGAAGAGAAAGCAATATACTTGTTAATGCTGGTGACAGCCGCGTGGAAATCTCATTTTGTCTGATTACTGGCCTGTGTTCCATCCAGAAACACATTTCAATATTGATTAATTTTTAGCATCTTCCTTTCTTATAACAAAGTAGGTTACACCAAAAAGTTAACCTCTTCCATATTTCATCCCAAATAGAAACTGAGGATAGTCATTTTATTCTAGTTGAGATTATTACTTAGATCTAGCTATCATTATTACATTATGTCCGCTGGCCTTTCCAATCTTAATAATATTTATAATGAACATTTATTGAGTTCTCCCTAGGTACTGTGCATTTTGTGGGGGGCAGGGCGGCAAAATACTGGGGATTGAACCCAGAGGCACTTTACCACTGAGCTACATTCCTACTCCTTTCTATTATTTATTTTGATACAGGGTTTCAACAGTTGTTTAGGGTCTTGCTAAGTTGCTGAGGCTGGCCTCAAACTTTCGATCCTCCTGCCTCAGCCTCCCTAGTCATTGGGATTACAAGTGCGGGCCACCGCACCTGGTAGTGCTATCCATTTGTTTCCTGCTGGGTTTCATATTTCCCACAACTCTTTATTACCTCTATTTTAAACATGAGAAAACAGATGCTTTGAGAATGACTTGTCTTAAAGCAACTAATGGAAGATCAAGCTCCAGGACTGAGTAACACTAGAAGAAACAGTAGGATAAGGGCATTCAAGTTAAGATTTGCAATTGGCTTTTCTGACTGCTAGCTTCAAAGAGAGAGAAAAAAAGTTCCCCTTTTAAAGATGTATTCTGGGTTTCCTTTTACCTCTCAGATGAAGGTGAAAAACACACTCTTGCAAAATCTCAGGTATTTTGATAATCCATTTTTAAGATGATCAAATCTTGGTGGTCAGTCTTTTTCTTTCTATAATGTAAACCAATGCTTGAAATGGATTAGCCTTAATGTTTTTGTGCTTTTATGACAAGCTAGAATATATTAGAGTTTTCTATTGTCAAAACATGTCCCCCTCTGTCTGCCTGCATTCTATAACTATATTCACCTTGTTTTAAACATGAGGCTTCAAACACATGTTTGTCTTACCAGCAATGTTACAAAAGAAGCAACAATTAAAATATATCCAATAAAATAAATAGGAGACACATGAATTCCTTATTTTAATATCTAAAGGGATTTTTTATCTTGAGTAACTGAACAATTTTAAATTGAGAATTTTTTAATTTAAAAATTCAGTTATGTTTGGGTGTGGTGGTACATACCTATAATCCCAGATGCTTAGGAAGCTGAGGCAGGAGGATCACAAGTTCAAGGCCAGCCTCCAATTTAGCAAGACACTCTTTCAAAATTTTAAAAAAGCAGGGAGGATGGTGGCTAGGGATGTAGCTCAGTGGTAGAGGACTCCTGGGTTCAACACCCAGTACCATAAAAGAATTAAAAATTATTTAGTATATATACATACTATTAATTCATAAATATCCTGCATTCAGATAAAGGATTTATTTTTCATTTCAATTATTTTTATTTTATATTTATTTTTTTACATGACAGTAGAGTATATTTTGAAATATTTTACATACATAGAATGAGTATAAGTTGTTCCAGTTAGGATCCCATTTTTGTGGTTGTACATGATGTGGAGTTACATTGCTTGTGTATTTATATATGAAGATAGGAAAGATATGTCCAGTTCATTCTACTGTCTTTCCTATTACCATTTCCCCTCCCTTCCCTTCATTTCCTTTTGTCTAATCCAAAGAACTTCTAATCTTCCCCTCCCTTGTTTTGCGTTAGCATCTGCATATCAGAGAGAACATTCTGCCTTTGGTTTTTTGGGACTGGTTTATTTCACTTAGCATGATATTCTCCAGTTCCATTCATTTACTGGCAAATGCTATAATTCCATTCTTTTTTATGGCTGAGTAATATTCCATTGTGTGTATATAGCACATTTTCTTCAGATAAAGGATTTAAAGATTAGGAAATTCACTTAACAGGCTATTTATTTTTTCTTAATAAACAGAACAAGAAGTGAATACAAGCAACCATAAGGAAGCAAATGTTAAAAGTATTAAAGGAAGAAAGATATTTTTAAATGCTATGGTTGAGATTTAATTGTTATAGATTGAAATTTGGCATTTTCCTGCCAAGAATAACTTTTTAGATACAACTTTAAAGTTAAAAGTACTATTTTAAGTAGCAATTGAACCTTGTATAAAACTGGACTATTTAGTATCTATAAATAGTGGGTGGCAACACATTCATATCGGAATTTCATCATGGCCTTTTCGTACATAAATGTGTTTTTATCTTATTTATTATGCTGTTCTTTTAGGATTTTGTCATTCAGAAAAATGAGATTGTCTTGAACTGAGGTTGAGTTTTATTTCTCTAAAAAGATTATTTGGGGCACTGGAGGTGTATCTGTGGTAGAGTACTTGCCTTACAGAAGCAGGGTCCTGGGTTTCTTTCCCAGAACTGCGAAACAATTTAAATTTTTTTAAAAATCAGCAAAAAGAATACTCCATGAGCTTTCTGCTGCTTATTAAGTTTTATAGCAAGGGCTTCTGTCATTCTTACTGAAATACCCTTTTCTTTTTCATTAATCTGGGGAAGGAAGAGAAATCTGCAGTACATTTTCTTCATGACTCTGAAACCCTATAAAATACCTGTGCATTGCAGGTCTCATCCTAAGTTTCTCCTTCAGCTTCTTTTAACAAGGGCAACAGTCTAATGAATATAACTGTTCAAAACGGAACAGCTTGTGCTTATGCACTTCAAAGATTTCCATTAATTTAACATTATTCAAATGTTCTTAGAAGCTCCCCTTTCTACCAATTTGGAAAATGTGCACCTATATCGATTACACCGGGCAAGCAGAGCTGACTCTTATTGATGAGATGTCAAAATACAAGATTGTTATTGCCATCCACTATAAAATGTTTGGTCCAAGCATGTGGAGGTGTCACAACTTTGTATCACTCTTTCAAGTCTGATGAAACACTTGAGAGTGGGAAAGATTGAGATTTGTTTGTTTTGTTTTGTTTTGTTTGTTTTGGTACTGGGGATTGAACCCCGGGGTCATTCGACCACTGAGCCACATCCCCAGCCCTTTTTTTATAATTTATTTAGACACAGGGTCTCATTGAGTTACTTAGGGCCTCACTAAGTTGCTGAGGCTGTTTTTGAACTCACAATCCTCTTGCCTCAGCCTCCCGAGCCACTGGGATCACAGGTGTGCGCCACTGCGCCCAGCAAGATTGAGTTTTAAACTATTTAATCCATCAGTATTTGTTACATTCACAAAAGATAAATGTGCCCTTTGTGATGTTCTTCATAACACATGTTGAAACACAAATGATGAGTATAATAGATTGCAGATAGAACTTTTCTTTATACTGCTTTTCATTTATGCAAATATATCATTTAGTTATCTAAACAAGTACTTTCACATATGAATGTCCCTGAATGCCACATTTAGACTTTTTTTTTTTTTTTTTTTTTTTTTTTTTTTTTTTTTTGCGGTGCTGAGGATTGAACCCAGGGCCTTGTGCTTGTAAGGCAAGCACTCTACCAACTGAGCTATATCCCCGCCCACATTTAGACTTTTAACTATTTTTTTTTTCTGCATTTTTTTTTTTATCCCTAGTAAATGTTAAGTCCAAGTCTCATCTTGGTCTTTGGGAAAGGTGGGTTGTAGGACTCATCCTTCATGAAACTTGGGCACTGGCAAAGAATAAGCCTTTAGGATTCTCAGACAGTGGTGACCTAGTAAAAGAATTAATTCTTTTACTAATTCAAACTGATAGACCTCTAAGAATTATCTTTTTTTTTAACACTTAGAATTTGTTTTGAGAATTATCTTTTAAAATAACATTCTCTGCAGCTGCTAAGGCCCATTGGCAGCAATGAAAGTATATTTAATTAGCTGCACGCAGTGGTGCATGCCTGTAATCCCAGCAACTCAAGAGCTGAGGCAGGAGGATTGCAAATTCAAGGCCACACTCAGCAATTTATTGAGGTCCTAAGCAACTTTGTGAGAATTTTTTCTCAAAATAAAAAATAAAAACAGCTGGGGATATATAGAGCTCAGTGGTAAAGCAACCATGGGTTCAATCCCTTATGCCAAAATAAATAAATAAATAAATATATATATATATTTAATTAATATAAATTATGTTTTAATTTTTAATGATTTAAGCAAGAAACATAATATTGCAATCCCTTTGAGATTGGTATTGACAGATTTCATAAGCTTCTTAGTTATTGTAACTATGAATTTAGTATCTTTTACATTTTTGCATCGGCTTTATCTTAGAACTTCACTGAAGCAGCCTAATATATTTTGTATCATAATTGCTTCTCATATCTTGTAAAATGGTTTGCTAATCAGGACTAGAGAACTCAACAACATGACATTATTCACTGACCTTGAGTAAAGATATGTTCTAAGGACATCTGGCCAAAAGCTAAATGTAGTTGGATGAGAGTCCAAAGATTATACTTACTTAAAAAGAAACAAGTTCTTTCAAGTAGGCTGCTTGTGCTTGGGGTTGCAGCTCAGTGGCAGAGAACCTCCTTATTGTGCAGGAGACCCCGGACTCCATCCCTAGCACAAGAAGTAAAGAAAGTATGCTTTGAAACTGCTTTAGTTTCTTCTTAGAAGCCAGGTATGTAATTACAGCAATACCTCTCTTATTTCATGGTCTTAAAACATTTTAAAGATACTCTTATTTAGCAGTCACCTTGGTTTTCTTGATTATTTCTAGGAAGGGGGAGATTTTTTTTATAAAGGAAAATAGATAATTCCTGCTTTCATGAGACTATTTAAAAACACACTAAGAATAAGTGCAAAAGCTTTTTTGGCATATAAAGTATTGCAGCTTTTTCGTCAAAATACCAAATTTATGAAAATGGGAACAGAAGTGGGAGGATTGTATTTGTCCTCACTATGGTACTTTAAAAATACATCTTTATAGGAAAAGACTAAAGAAAATACCTTTTAAAAAATAACTGGAATAAATGAATTTTCTATTTAAAAAGTTTCATTCAGAATTTGATCTTTTTTATCAAAACCTTCTGCTGTGAAAAGCTTTTTTTCTTTAAGGCTAGAGAGGTAAGACCTTTATGTAAGTACATGAATAGATATGAAGTTTAAATAACCAAAATCTTTCAATTCATAATGAGATGTAGTTTGATGCATTTGAAAGAATACTAGGTGAACAATAATAGAATTTTGTACTACAGACATGACATTTCAATGACCTTCAGATTTGATGGGTATTTTTTTTCTCTTAAGGTTATAATCAAGTTTTTTTAAAAAACCATTTTCATTAATTTATATCATAAATACCATTAATTTATAACATTAGTAAATGCCATCATAATATATCAGTGATCTTGTTAACAATAGCTGTAAGATTGATGAATATTTAAACTTTTATTGAGTTTCTAAATGCCCTGGACTAATTAAATCTTCTCATTCCACTAGAACAATGCTTAATTACCTTGACTACACAGTTTATAAAAAAAGATGTTAATAGAGTATTCTCTTTTCACGCATTCAGTGGTATGAGGATCCTACCAATTAAACAATCCCTTTTGACTGGGCACAGTGGCATATCCTTGTAATCCAAGTGACTCTGGAGACTGAGACAGGAGGATCTCAAGTTCAAGGTCAGCCTCAGCAACTTAGTGAGACCCTATCTCAAGATAAAAAAATAAATAAATAAAATAAAAAGGACTGGGGATGTAACTCAGTGGTAACTTGCTCCTGGTTCTATCTCCAGTACCAAAAAAAAAAAATAAAATAAAATAAAAACAACAGTCTCTGCTTTTGTGGTGTTTCATTGTACTGAACATGACTTCTGAATGAATCAATGAAGTGTGAACCTACTACTGAAACTGGCACAGTTTGTATTCTTTGTGTGCTTTTGTAGGTTGGCACACCTTTCAGGATTTGAATTCTCTGCCTAATGCAAAGAAACCTGAAATTAAAGTATTCCCACCCCCAGGGAGATTGTCGATGCCCGGATTGCCTAGGTGTCCAGTATCTGCTTAGAGCCATACATTTATCATAGATTCAGAGGACTTTAGAAATAGAAGGCATCCAGTCAAATCATTTTCTACAGCCAATAAAATGAAGATCAGATTATTTCTACCTGGCCCCTGCTTTTTCATCTGTTAAAAATGTTATTAGTTAAGTCAATGAGGCTTAATAATACCAAACCCTCAATAAAGGGCAGTTGATAGAGAGCAAATCTATTTCAAAGTAACACTATAAATTAAGACCATTTTGGTAACTTTCATGGTCCCCTTTCCCTTTGGTACTCACCACTTACTCTAAATATTTCATTATTCTCAGACCCAATTCTAATGAATCTCTTATAAAAAGTACTTCGTATCTAAAACTAATGACCAGATTGGAGTATGAGGACGCTTCCATTGAAGGAATATTTTTTAACTTCCCTACTTTTTAGCATATTCTGAAAATAATTCTCCACGGGCTGGCAATAGATTCCCAGAGCTCTTCTTTCGTGGGCAAATAGAGAAACAAAGAATGTATGCTGTTTGATGTGACTGAACAAATGCACATTTTAGAAAAAAAATTTCCCCAGTCAGAAAGTACTTTCTACCCTTATATTCAAAGGGTATTTCCAGTGGTAATTTTTGATGATTTTTTTGTTGTTGTTGTTAGAACATTCGTCTTCAGTTGAGGCTGGAGTTTCAATGTAAGACTATTTGAGGAACTTATTTCTGAGAGGATCATAGATCTATTAGGGTGGGCAAGGTTGTTATTTCTAATCAGAACAATGTTTTGTGAATTATTTTAAGAGACAAGTTCTTTAAAACAAAGATATAAGTTCTTTAAATGGTCTACTGTTTAAAATATTTCATTTAACTTTAAAATAGGCAACATGCCAAGGATATAACTGTAAAATAAATTATGTAGCCATTGTACAATATCATACATATCCTTATCTTAAATAGAAATGGCAGAGCTTTTATAATGTGTCACGTAAGAACAAAATAAATTAAATAACAAAAAACTCATGAAGTTCAATTTGCTTTCATTTCAGAAGAAGGTGGGAAATTTTTTATATTACTTTCTTTTAATATTTAATGTAGCTTCTATAGCCAAAGTTTTTCTTAAGTTAAATAAAATTTGTATGTAAAGTCAGTGACTGAAACATCATTTTGAAAATTGCAGCCATAGTGGAGTTCATGACAATGACTACAGTAAGCTGAAATTGAGATGAGATTTGTAAATGTAAAAGATTATTGCTGTCATTTACACCAGCTATGTTTACTTGCAGTAAGAGTTTAAAACTTGCTTTGGAGACTACTATGCAGAACAGTTACTTAGCTTGTGTCAAAAGATATAAAGTTGAAAATATAAATGAAAAACAATTTAAAAAATCTTTGTTCAGAAGACAATTTGGCCTAAGGCTGGTTCATAGACACAATGATATTTGTGTTTTTGCAGTACGCTGTTTAATAATGTAACCATGTTTTATACATTTTACATCTTTTCATTGATCAGAGAATATGAACATCTTTCAACATCATCTCATAATATCCTATGCCATAGCATTTAATAGTGTGTTGTTTACAAAATGTCATTCATCTTTTTTGCTTGCTTTCTTTTTCAGTGGTTGAACATGCTAGGCAAGTTTTCTACCACTGAGCTACCTCCTTAGCCCATCACTTAACTTTGGAGGTATCTTTTCTTTGAAAATATTTGTTAATTCTTTTTTCTCAGAAAATAGGTAAGTGGTTAAAATCTTTATTTTATTATCCTTTTTATATTGCTCCCAATTATGATTGGGTTTTTCTAACCTCAGAATCAACCTGGTATGGTTTATAAAGTTTAACAGTATACACAGTAATTACAGTTTTGAAAAGTATGATTATTTAGTCAACTGAATAATGAGAGAGACAATTCACACATAAATGTAAATTGCAATTGAGATTTTTAACATTATGGACTCTTAATACACAGTTTATTAGCTTTCCTCTATAAATATCAGTTCAATTCTTTGGCAGTTTTTAGTGTCTCATGCTCTTGCTTCTGGACTCTGCTCCTGATCTTCATTAATGTTCTCTGTAGGATGGTTATAAATATTAAAAAGTGGTCATAAATATTGAACTCCATTCCATTTGCTTCATAAAACACAGCACTTTTTAAAACCCCCAAAACCTTGGCAAAGTGCTATATGGACACTAGCATTTGGCCTACGGAGCACATAGCTGTCTAAAAAGTGAATTTTGATTATCAGTTAATAATAAACATATGTAACTAACCGTCATATAGCAAGATGTCATCTTTTAAGTCTTATAATTTAAAAGTCAGGTTTAATAAGTTATTACACTTGATTCAAGCAATGTGCATAGGTGTTAGTTTTGCTTTTGCTGCCTGGGACTAGAAAACTCATTTTATCATTTGTTCCTTAATGATGAAAGTGTCACTAAAATAGGAGAAATTAAATAATAAATTAATGAGGAGAATTCAAATTTTAGCAGATTTTTCTTCCTAGCCATAGAAATGTGGATGAGAATTTCATTCTCGGACTTACTAAATGAAAGATACAATATTAAAAGGAAAAATATTGAAAAGGCAAGAGAAAAAAAGAGAAAGGACTGAATTTTCAGATAACACTCCTTATCCTCATCTTAAGTCTCTTTTCTAACCAACTCTTATTTGTCCTTCAAAACTCCCCTACCACAAGGAAGCTTTTTAAAACTTCCTAAGTTTCTGGTAGAACACTTGCTGGCTGGCATGGGCAAAGCCCTGGGTTTGGTCCCCAGTACTGCACAACCAACTGATCATATATAAATAAAACTACAAATAAAATTAAAATTCCCAAGTCTCAATGAGACATTTTTTCTTTTCAGTACTCGTGAACAGTTGGTCCATAACACCATTCTAGAACATGTGTCACTAACTTGCAATCTTCGACTTATTTTGTTTCTCCTTTAGACATTTCCCTAAAACAAGAATCGTTTGATCTCCTATCCCCAGAAGTTACTACACAGGAAACTTCATAAAAACGGCAAAGAACTACTAATTTCTAATACTTAAATTTTATTATACAAAGCTATAAAGTAGACACATAAGGCCGATATATAGCTTTTGTTGCTGTGTCATGGGGTACTGTACTGTCCTTACCAACCATAATGGCTGACTTTTCCCAGTTTTACTATCATTAGGTGATGATGCTTCTTGGTAAGGTAGTAGAATCTCTAAAGAAGCTGTATTGGAGTGAAAGATTGCATCAGTAACTAGATCTTTTTAATCAACTCTTTCTCTGAAGCAATGGATCTTTTATTCAAGTAATTGCAAATAGAAAAATGATACCTTTCTTTCCTCTCATGACAATAATTCACAGGAGAGCAAGAAAGAGAAGAGGGAGGGTATCACAGTCTTTGAGAATCAGAGCAAACCTAGTAGTATTTTATTTGAAACAGCTCTTCTTTGCATTAGAAGCACAAGCAAATGGTGTTTCGGACAACTGTTTATTAATAATGAATTTAGAAGGGAAAAATCTGTACAAATGCTTATTTTATAAATAGTTTTGAAAATTTAGACAGCTTTACTTTAGAAAAAAAATTCCACCAAACAGGGGGAGAGAGCAAGCGAGCGAGGGAGACTTCAATTTAAAAGAGCAAGATTTTTTGGTAATAAATGTCCTATGTTGTCCATGGTAGCTTACTATACAGATTTATCCTCTAAGGATGGGTGTGGTTATAGAAGGTCTACTTAATTTGAATAGAAAGTGCACCTTGAGGCTAATATAATGTCATTCTGTATTTGTTAATGCTACATTAATTTGACTTTCAGGATGACATGAACTTGGTTTCTTGAAATAAAGAGACATGAATAGTAAATGGGTTTCTTTTTTTTGAGATGGGGTCTTGCTATGTTGCTCAGGCTGGCCTCAACCTGCTGGGCTCAAGCAGTCCTCCTGCCTCAGCCTCCTGAATTAGCTGGGACTACAGGAGACTCCACGGAGTTTTCTGTTACAATTTGGCTGGCACAACCTTATCATTAAAGAGAAAATTGGGAAGACTTGCCTGTGGTGTCCCAAATTTCCATTCTGTGCAACTGAGAAGGTAACATCATTTCCTTTCAATGGAGGTGAGCATAGGTTTTGTAATATATAAAATGATTCATTATAATCAAAACAATGCAAAGACATTAGACCATAAATTAGTATTTGTTGTAATTTTAATATATATTTTTATTTGTTCTAATTAGTTATACATGACAGGAGTATGCAGTTTTAATTGTAATTGTAATACAGTACTAATCCTGCTATTAGTAACCTAACAGAATGGAACTACAATATGGTAGATACAGTAATTTTTAAAAATGAAATTAATTAGATTTGCAGTTATTCCTGGGAACACTGGCTGTCATTTGTGAGATAACTCATCCCTCATTTTTTCAAAAAAAGAAATTCAGTATTTATAAAAGGTATCAATTTGACAGCTCTGAAGACATGTTTCATTTTTAAAAATTATTCAAATAATAGGAACAGCAATGCTGCAATTTTCTGCGTAATCTCCAACTAAAGCATCTGTCGTGTCTATCACTATTTTGAAAAGTCTGTTTCCTGGGTGAGGAATTATTTTGGTCAGTACATCTGAGCAGCACTCCCAGAAAGGCCTCCTTTTTCCTTGGAGTACTAAAGATGATCATGGCAATTTTTGACTTGTGAGATGAGATAAGCATAGCTGGTAGAACTTGCAACTTGAAACCCAACCATTTCCTCCTCCAAATGTTGGGAGCAAGAATTATATGTGTTAAAACATGGAAGTTTCTAGCACAGTGTCTGGTATTCAATGCATGTTAGTCTGCCTATCTTTGTTTCTTTTCCCCTCCAGAATATACTAGAAAGAGACTAAGATTAGCACAACATAGTTTTGATCTCTTGACTGCTCTCCATCTGCTCCAATACACTTCAAGATATTTTCTATTCTTTAGTATCATATTCTTTTCATTTTCCTCTCATTGTAATAACAACAACAACAACAAAAATCGTGTAGAAACTACAACATAATGAGAAAATTATAATTAAAAGACTACATACATTATAGGAAATAAGTCACAAACAAGATTAAATGAGCCATGAGCCATAATAGATTCCTTTACTCTACTGAGCAAATTAGTCACTAAATAATAAATCATTGATTCTGGTTAATAGAGCATGTGCCGTCTTATTATTTGATGGTTAGCTTGAGATGAACTTTATAAAATTAGAATGCAGTTAATACAGATTAAAAACAATAAGCATGCAAAGTTTTACTTGACTCATCCTCTGTAACGAAATCATTAATACTTTAACACAATACTAAGGGAAATTTTGAGAATAAGAAGCTTTCTGTGTCAAGAAAAAATAGGCGGCTTACAATGTAGACTGATAAACTACATGACATCCTACGATGGACACAAAAGAGTTAGCTCATTAAACAGTTATCCCTTGAATGGGTATGGATGCTTTTATTTTATTACCACAATTATATTGATCATAATAATTATACTTTTTGTAATTCTCAATCCTCATAACAACCCTATAAGACTGACACTATTACTAACTCCATTTTATAGAAGAAAAAATTCTGACAATACAATAGATATTTTCCTTAAAAGAAATATTAGAATGCTTCCCTCTCGCTGCCTTGCAAGTTTTTACTTAGCAGTGAAATACTAATTATATGGAAATCAATGACAAACAGGTGTTTGTGAACTAGAAATGGGCTTATGCTCTCCAGTCTTATATACAGGACAGCAGCAAAATGCAAATCACACTAACGAATAACTAATGTTAATAAATGACAAAACAGTAGTAGGGATGTAGTCAACTTAAGTAAGAAATTAAGCTTATTGTGCACTGTCACAGACTGACATAAAATGTAATTTAGACAAATTTCTGCATAAAATTAAAGCTAAGCAAAGTGGTGCATGCCTGTAATTCCAAAGACTCAGAAGGCTGAGACAGGAGGATTCCAAGTTTGAGGTCAGCCTTGGCAACTTAGCAAAGCCCTGTCTCAAAATTTTTAAAAAATGGAGGGGACTAGGGATGTAGCTCAGTGGTAAAGCACTCCTAGGTTCAATTCCCAAAGGAAAAACATAAAATAAACGGGGAGGAGGGGTGGGTAGAGCGGAGGTATCAGGGATTGAACCCAGGGACACTCTACCACCGAGCCACCTCCCCGGGCCTATTTTGTATATTATTTAGCGACAGGGTCTCACTGAGTTGCTTAGTGCCTCACTTTTGCTGAGACTGGCTTTGAACTCTCCATCCTCCTGCCTCAACCTCCCGAGCAGCTGGGATTACAGGCATGGGTCACTGTGCCTGGCAAGATAAACTTTTTGTCATTTAACCCTTGATTTTTTTGTTAGCTCTTTATTTTTGACAAAGTAAGTTTTTGTACAATTATATGAAATTTCTTTTTTATGATTTTATCTTAAATGCTTCCTTAATTCTGTATATATTCTTAACAAAATCCCAACTACTCAGTAGTTTCTTCATTTGACAGACACACTGAACTCCTACTATAAATCAGGTCCTGTCTTTGGGAATTTAAGATCAACTATCTGTATTGATAGTTACAGACTTAGTTTGGATTCACCTGATCATTTTTATTTGGCATTTTTGCATATTTAAGTTCTTCCCCAATATATTGATACAAATATATAGATTATCTCATAAAATGTGTTTGCCCTGGAGAGTTATTGCTTGTTAGGAAAAAACAAAAAGTAACATCTGTGTATCTTGTTGACAGAATTACTGCAAGCTTAGAATTCTTGAAATTTAAGAGAGAAAATGCTACAACAGAACAATGTTGAGGCTTTATTTTCCTGATGAAGGAAGATTCTAAATCTTCCCTAAAAGAGAAATATTTTTCCTAAGTTATTGTCTTCATTTTCACAGAGAAAGTACTTTCTCAGGAGAAATTACTATCAATTTTCTTTTCAAAAGTATTTTTGTACTTTGGAAGTATTTAGTTTGACTATTAGACAATCCCAGAAAAAGGAATTCACTTATCTCTAAAATTTGATAAATTATAAGTTATGTATGTTATTTCAAAAAGAAGATAATTTTAATAGTCCCTAGATATCATTACTGAACATAATCACTTTGTTGCCAAAAAAGAAAGAAGAACATTTAAAAAAATACTTATTTCTACCTACTCATTTCATCATAAGACTTCAAGTAATCCAGGGCCTATTATAAGGCAATTAGTTCTATAGTCAGCTGTATAGAAAATGTCAGTTCTTATGAACATTTCCAAAGAGGATAATCATGCTTAACTTTTTCTCTCAAAAAATTAAGGCACTAGGTTCGGTCCTCAGCACCACATAAAAATAAATAAATAAATAAAGGTATCATGTTCGTCTACAACTAAAAAAAAAATTTTTTTTAATTAAGTAGCTTTACCCAATCACATGTTAATGAAAAGATTTAGGAATCCAGTGTGATGTCTTTTCTACATATACATTTATTAACTAGAGACAAATGACTTGGACATCATGAAAGGAGTTAGCACCTCCATATATTCTTGCAACTTCCTTTGTCTGCTTTTTTTACCTATTAGTATGGAAGATTTTGCATAAACTAAAAGTTCTGGTGAAACTTTTCTTTCAAAGCTAAATAGTTGTTTTTTTTGTTTTTTTCAGTCCTGGGGATGGAGCCCAGAGTTTCACACATGCTAAACATATATTCTACCACTGAGCTACATCCCCCAGCCCAAAACAGCCTCTTAAGTGCTAAATAATATAGGTATTATAAGAATTAGTGTTAGGACTAGAGAAGATCATTGGTCATGCTGCCTAGAAGATAAATTTGAAAAATGAATTCACATACAAACCATTATTTGCCCATTTTTATCTCAGAAAATACAGTACTTGTTTTGAAAGCCAATATCTACAGTAAATTCATTCAACGAATATTTCTCGAGTTCTCACTACGTACTGAGACTTTGCAACATAGAGATAAAACAAGGGAGAATATGAAAAGAATCACGTGTAAGGGCTGAAGGGAGTTCAGTGGTAGGATAGAGTTCTTGCTCTCAAGGATACGTGAATAGAAAGTAGTCTGTTGTTCTGTTATTAGAAATAAATAATGCAGTATTCCCTCAACTAATTTTTAAATTAATAACAAAAATATAAAATTTTCCATGTATATGCTGAGGAAGGTGAGGGGAAAGCATGTTTTTCAGAGTTTTATGTTTGTTAGGTAAGATTGAGGAAGACAGGGCAGAATAGAGAAAGGGAAGTGAAAAGGATGGACAGAGGGAAGAGATATGGAAGGAGGATAAAAAAAATCTAGAGAAAAGAGAAGTGTAAGATCAGATGGGGGTGGCCGAAAGAGTCAGACCAAGGCTGAACAAGGCTTTATTGGGTTTGACTCTCAGGCAAGATTCACCAGTCCTCCTGGGTGAAAGGCCAGAGCGGAGGACTGGGGTATCCCGCATGGCTCCAACTGGCCAGGGTCTTTACAGTCGGGAATTGACTTGTGGAAGGCTTGAGGGTTTAGTGTCCCCTTGGGATTGGTTGGAGACTCCGTTGATTGATGGGCGGTTGCGAGACGCCATTAGGGTTTATCTGCAGGCGTCTGATTGGTTGTTCTTTGGCCCGCCCCCGTACAACTGCTCAGACCTTCCTAACAAGAAGCATGTCCATATTAAGGATTTTAAAATAGCTTCAGATGATTAGTATAAGAGCTCTATATAGAATGTCTGTGTGCTTCCTGTTTGTTTATTGCTGGGGATGGAACTCAGGGCCTGGCATATGCCAAGCAGATGCTCTGTCACTGAGCTATGCCCCCAGTCAATCTCTCTCTCTCTCTGTTTTATTTTATTTTTTATTTTTTATTTTTATTTTTTTTAAAGTCTCACTATGTTGCCCAATTTGGCCTCAAACTCCTGGACTCAAGTGATCTTCCTACCTCAGCCTCCCAAGTATCTGGTACTATAGGTGTGTGCCACTGGCTAAAAGATGATACCGAAAAGATGATCACAAAGATCCAATACATGTGAATCATCTAATCAATACAGACACCTAAGATTCCTCAGTAAAGAAAAAGTCATTAGGTCACTGGTAAGGTATAACTAAACCAGAACCTTGGCACTATTGATATTTTGGGCAAAATATTTCTTTTTTGTGGAGAGCTGTCCTGCACACTGTAGGTTGTTTTGCAGCATTTGTGGCCTTTATCCACCAAATGCCATTAGCAATGTTATTCCAATTATGGCAAGCAAAGCTGTCTACGTAGGCTTTGCTAAATGCCCTCCAGGGGCAAAATCATCTCCAACTGAGATCTACTGACCTAGAAGACAAACATTTCAGGTGGAATGAAGAAGAAATTTAGAAAACAAAGGATGATCACTAGACCCAGAAGATATCCACAAAATGAATATCATTAGACCCGGAATGATTACCTAATCTTGAAAGACGCAATTCTTCCATATTCAAGATGGCGAGAATCCAGCGGAGGTAGCAGCTTCCTATTTATTGCAGACCCAAGTTAACTCCCTTTTTAGTGCCAGTCTGACTTGAATCAGGGTGGAAGTGCCAGAAGAAATTAGGACAAATTCCTCAAAATATTTAGTTGCAATTTGATAAACTAAGTTTAGTTGTTCATTTTTGTCAATTAGTCATTTTTCCTTCACCATGAGTTACTAAGATGGATGTCTGAAGTTGCCAGTAAGGATAAAAGATGTTCCAATTAAAAATAAAAACAAGAAGGAAAAAGAGTCATAAGGGCATATTGTTCTTTTGTGCAGTTTGCAATAACTTATGTGTGAAATTTATGTATTTTTTTCTACCTGTGAAAAGCTAGGCAAATAAGTAAAACTCTAATCAAGAAAAAAATGTTATTTTGTGTCAGTACATGATTATAATTCCCAATCAAATGTGAATACATTTTTTTTCCTGTAAGTATTAAAGTTTTAACAAGGAATATTTTGAGATCTTCTCACCCCAAATTTTGGAGTCTTCCCCCTTAACATTTCTATGGTAAGATAATGTTATTTATCTAAAGAAAAAAATAAGATAATTAATAAAATTGTTTATTTTCCTTCACTCTTAAAAGTTCAAGGAAGAATAAATTCTACTCCATAATTTTTTTCTTAGCTTCTGCTTATTACTAATTTCCATGTAGTATAATCCAGGTATTTTTCTCATAGAATTTTTTTTTGAAACCTGAACACCCTGAAATAAATTCTGTCTGCTTGTGTATTATAAAACCATGGATTGCATGTATTCCAAGCCCTGTTCTACATATTCCAAACCCGGTTCACTTTATTTCACAACTAAATATTTATTAGACAGTTTTAGTACAGGAATGTCCAACAGAAAATATTCAGACAGATCAGGGGACATATTGTTTCCCACTAAACACCATTTTGCATGCTTAACTACATCATCTATTTTGTTATTTTATGAACCCGGTCTAACCAGTCATCTTAAATTTATTTTCATTCCTTTTTCACTCCTTTTAAGCCACCTCACAAAGGAATCACTTTACAAACAACAGCCAACTCAAGGTGATTTATGTGAAATACGTAGATTGGAAATAATGTAGTCAGCAAGGTGATTAATTTTTAGATGTAATAATTTGTTACTCTATGAAATAAAATGAAAGAATTCATTTTCTCAACAGATGTAGTTTTCTTTCTCTGTCAGTTTTCATTGAATTCAACATATCTCTCTTGCAATGTTTATCAATGGTCTAAAATTTTCCATCATGAAATAAAATCACAGTTGTTTGGATCATACCTTATACTTTGGAAGATTTTTCTTTCCACTTAATGAATTGGTTTTTGTATAGCTGGAGTGTTTATTTGGCACTGAATAAGCAAAATTTCTTTCAATTATCCAAGAATGTCTTTGGATATATGTATGTAATATATATTTCTGGAATTTACATTTTTTCAATATTTATGAAGCCTCAAAAGTTTGCAAAAACTATCCCTCATCCAAGTGGTAGTGTCTTTCCAGTGGGAAGAATACTGTGAGGTTTTTATGATAAAATCAGGAGAATATATAATATTAATAAAATGCTCACTCTTCTAACTCAAGAGTCTAGATTAGAGGTGTTCTTTGGATTTTCCTCTAGAATATAGGTAAGGAATGCTCCTCTTTTTATAAAATGTTTTTATTAGTGCATTATAGTTATACATAATATTATTCCATTTTGTCAGAAAAATACATGTATGGAATATAATTTGTTCCATTTCAGTCCCAGTACTTCCTCCATCCCCCTCTTCTCCTTCCTCTACTCTCCAGGTCTTCCTTCTATTTAGTTATTGGAGTTTTCTTAATCAAAGCTTTATAGATATACATAAGGGTGAAATTCACTGTGGTGTATTTGTATGTGTACATACTGTAATTTGGTGAATTCCATTCCACAGTTCCTCCCTTTTCCTGTCCCTCCTCCCTTATCCCCTTCCTCTTCTCCACTGATCTCCCTTCCATTTTCATGAGGACCGGTCCCTCCCTTTTAATTTTTCTTATTTTGCTCTAGCTTTCACATATGGGAGAAAGTATTAGACCCTTGACTTTCTGAGTCTGGCTTATTTCACTTAGCATGATGTTTTCAGTTCCATCCATTTGCCAGCAAATGCTATAATTTCATTCTGATTTATGGCTGAGTAAAACTCCACTATGTATATACACCACATGTTCTTTATCCCTTCGTCTTTTGATGGGCACCTGGACTGGTACCATAACTTGGCTGTTGTGAATTGTGCTGCTATAAATATTGATGTGTCTGTATCACTATAGTATGCTGGTTTTAGTTCTTTTGGATAAAATGAATGCTCCTCTTAATAAAAGAGTGTTGACCCCCTAAAACTTTTCCCTAAGAAAGATACCAGAATTTTAGCTGAGCTAAAAAAAGTGTCTGCTCTGCAGAAAAATTTAATTATATGTATCATATTCACCCCAAAGTCAGCATTAACCATATTTCTATATAAGCATATAAATATGATGTTATCAGAGTCAAATATGTCTTTTCTTAATATAAAAATTATTTTAAACATTGTATGTGACCTTTTATGAAACTAATATTCAGTAAAAATTCCATTTATTACTTTTTCTTTGCTTCAGCAGCTTCCTAGGAAGTAATGCATTAGAAATGATAACATCTGTGACTTAGGCACATCATTACACATTTTCTGATATCCTGGGGTATTCAGTAAACTGTAGGCTTAATTTTAAGCTGTTAATAAAATATTTTTCTTTTTTTGTGAGGACTAAGCTTATGTGGGGACAAATGAAAGAAATGATACGAATATTTTAACTACACTTTTTTAAATCAATAATTTTATATCTCTGCTGTATCTTTAGATTTTTAGCAAAGCCTTAATGAATATTTTCGGAGTTGAGAAAGAATCCTAGTTTGTTTTATTTCAACCCGAAGCATAGTCTTCATAGTTGTCTCATTACTTTTATTATTCTAAGAACCATATTTGTGGTAAGGACTCTGCCAGATGCTTTGTCTATTACCTTATTTCTTGACTTTTTCAGTCCCATTCTTTAATTATGATGAAAAACCTTTTTTTGGTACTTTTTTTTAACTTTTTGACACAGCATCTCACTGAGTTGCTTAGGGCCTCGCTAAGTTGCTGAGGCTGGCTTTGAACTCGTGATCCTCCTGCTCAGCCTCCCAAGGTGCTGGGATTACAGGCATGTGCCACCACTCCTGACATGAATAATGTATTTTGAGCACAGTATATCTGCTTGGAGGCTATCCAGAGGCTTCTTCCCCGCAGTTCTTGTGTGTGTGTGGAGCGGGGGTGGTACTGGGGATTGAACCCAGAGAAGCTTTACCACTGAGCTCCATCCCAACCCTTTTCATTTATTTTGAGACAGAGTCTTGCTAAGATGCTGAGATTGACCTCCAACTTTGGATACTCTTGCCTCGGCCTCCCAGTTAATGGGATAACAGGTGTGCACCACCACACCTGATTCCCCTAAGGTTGTTTACCATGAATTTATTCAGGATCCTCTACTGAGCCCTGTGCTTTGTGAGAACAATCACAAAAAGTCCTTAACTTGTAGAGAAAAAAATTCAGGTCATCAAGTAGATATTGATCTTTGCTACAAAATTTTTACACTATATTTTTAATACCTTCTTGATAAGGACTGTGTTTTATTTATATGTTGATTCCCTGGGACCTGTCACTACGTGCCTGAAACACAGTGAACAAAGAAAGAATAAGTGTGCTTATTCGTGTGGACATTTTTGTGAATAATTTGTCTCCCATACAAAATTATATACATTCTTTTCTGCAGTATTAAGAATTGGTATTTGTAATGTTGAAAATGGCTTCATGAGATTGTTTTATCTTTGGATAAAAAAGATATTTTCCATATTTTATATATTAGACATAGTTCATAATAAGATAAGATCACTTTTGGGGTTGGAGATGAAAAAGTCACTAATACATATTTTTTTTTTTTTATTGGTGCATCATTATTTTACATAGTAGTAGAATTTATTATGCCATATTTATACATGCACCTAGCATAATTTGATCAACGTCACTACCCAGTACCTTCCCTTTCCCTCCACATTCTGTTTGCTCTACTCTACTGATCTTCCCTCTATTATTGTTATTATTTTAATTAGCGTGTTATCATTATTTGTAAAGGTAGTTCATTGTGGTACATTCATACATGATCAAAGCATAAGTTGCTAGGTTTCATTCCCTAGTTACTTCCCCTTGCCTTCAGTTCCTCCCTCCAGATCCTCTTCCTCTACTCTATTGGTCTCCCCTTTAAAATAGTCACTTTGAATCAATGCTTTCTCACATTCAATACTAACCTGGTATTCTTCTCTAAGTATCCTTTTAAATTTCCAGTAATGCTATGGTCTCTCAGATTGTCCTTGGAGAAGTGCTCCTGGTAAACGTAAGCAAAAAGTATTAGACATTGTTGTTTGCCTGCTTTGGGGATACTATTTGATATACCCATTAAAGTAATGTCAGAAAAAGCTTAAATATTTTTTGATCTACCTAAACTTGGCATTATAGTGCCATGTCACTATTCTTTACCAAGCATATATCTGTCAAATTATGTATTTGAATATGAATGCAGTGAAAATACTTGCATACATGCTTCAACTTACTTAAAATGTCACCTGGTAATTAAATCTGATCAGGGTGATTTTTACTAATAGGATCATCAGTAATTCCACATAAGGACAATGTAGCACTTCACATTCTTAAATCAGTATGATGGATTAAAAATAAGTAATCAACACAGTATCTTCATGAAAGGTGACCCATAATTTTGATGAGTCACATCCCCAGCCCTTTTTTATATTCTATTTAGAGACAGGGTCTTCCTAAGTTGCTTAGGGGCCTCACTAAGTTGCTGAGGCTGGCTTTGAACTTTCAATCCTCCTGCCTCGGCCTCCTGAGCCGCTGGGATTACAGGCGTGCGCCACTGTGCCCAGCTATACTTACGATTCTTAATTTTAAAAAACCTCATATTCCATGTGGAGGGAAAAGAGATGAGGTGGTTATAAATTTATCTGATAATATATTGTAGTACTAGTATTCAAGAAGATTTTAGAAGTAGTAGTAGTAGTAATAGTAATAGTCATACTATTCTGTAGCTCTTCCCAGTGTGTTTAAAATGGACATCACCTATCTTCTTGGATTGTGATCCCTGTCTTGTAATAAAATTTGACTGAAATGGAAGGTTCAAGTAAATAAATAGGGCTGGGAATGTAGTTCAGTGGTAGAGAGCTTGCTTAGCAGCACAAGGGCTCAGGTTCCATCCCCAGCACCTCAAAATAAACAAGTAAATAAAAATAAGAGTCTGATGACTACAATGTGTTTGCCAATGCATTGACAAAGAAAAAAGATTATTTGATAAGTTTTAAATAAAAATGATCCTTTAGCTTCATTAAAAACCCTAAAAGGAATCTTGAAAAAGAAACTATGTCATTCTTATGTGATGGGAACATAAGCTTAGTAGTGGGGAGCAGTGTTGGCTTTATTTTTGATACTATTGATTCAGACCCTTTAGGTGAGCTTAGGATTGGGAAGTTTAAAATGCTTAATTATGCGTGAGTAAGGACAAGAGACAATAGATAACAAAAAAAGCTCTTCAACTTTCCTAATGTTGAATCTCTACTTTTCCTACATAATCAGCTCTCTGTCTCAATTTTGTCTTCAACTTTGTCATGTTTCTCTTTCTTTACCTTTACAAGTTCATTGGAATAAATACTACAGATTCATTTAAAACATTTATTATATCATTCCCAGCACCGTAATCTTTATTCACTGAACCACTTTAAAGAACTATGAATTTTTAATAGCAGAATTGAAAAAATGAATTTCATTCCTCTTCCATTCAGTAGCAAATACTAGGTGGGAACTACAAATGCTGTGCAAATTATAGCTACAATGAGCAAGTAATTCCTGTGAGATTTTGTGAGCTTTTCACTTGGTTAATTGAACAATTGAGTTATGTGCTCACCCTGACTCCCCAAACTCAGTAGGATAGTTAATATGAGGTCGTTTATCTTTCAAAATGCAAATGTGAAGTGCCACATAAATGCACCCCAATAACAATAATAATCAGTTGCAGTGGAGCTTAATGTTATGCTCCCCATTTAATTATATCTTAAAATCGAATTTAGCGAATTTTCTTCTTTTCATTAGCAGCAGGAATCATATATTCACACTAGGAAATGAATGTCACTAATGAAACAGTTTTGTTCAAGCGGCGTGCTTTCAAGATGTAAGTCAATTTTTCAAAGTCATAAATGAGCGTGCTTTCTATAGTATCGAACAGGACTACATTGGCATTAGTCCTTCTCCCTGACTTTAGACAAGAGCACAACCTCAGCAAATCAGAAAAAAAAAATGAAACTATACCTATCCTGTAAAGGGTGCAGTCAAATTTGATTTGCTGGTGCCTCTTATTATCTGTAACTGTCAGATCACCCATCATCCTTTGCAACATAGTTCTAGGCTGTAGTTGTATCTGCTTTCACTTCTTCCTTCCATCCCTACCTGGAACTAAAATCTATATTTATTCCATAGCCCCTACTAAGAGGATGCTTCAAATTTACTGAGAAATCAAAATGTATTTGTGGGAAACAAAGTCTTAGCTATGGTACTTAAAATCATGAAATTAAGTGCAGCATTCATCTACACATATGAAAACAAGATTAAAAACTATGAAAGTGTTTTCTTTTCAGCAAAGAAAGTCCACAAACATGGACACTAACAGAAGTTAAAAGAACAAAACTGAATGAAAGTACATACATAGATAACAGGGTTTTTTTACTTTTTTCATTTATCAAACCAGTTGAAAGTGGTTTTATTTTTATTGTTTTGGACTCTGTTAAAGATTTACAACACAGTAAGAGGAAAAGGATTTGATAATCATTGATTAAACTATACACTGTGGATCATACTTCTTGTTCATGTTTACTTTCTTAGGTTATTAATTCTCTATGACTCTTTATTGCATAAATCCTAAAATGAAGAAAATAATGTTCATTGTTGTTTATAATGGATTTCTATGAAGGTACACTGCAAGAAAAGAATTTAAAAACTTAATAATCCTGCTTGTTCTTTGAGCAGTTTAGATCACAGGAGATGTTTAAAATTTTAGGACATTCTCCTGGGAAGTCATCATCTCTACCTTTCTTTGAGTTGAAGATTTTAATTGCCTCTGTGTCTCAATAACAATTACAGACTATTCCAAAATTTCCTGTTCATGATCTGACAGCTCAGGGTTTTGATTTCTCAGAAGCTTTCCTTAAGCAGATTAAATTCATTATCCAAAGTCTCAGAGGAATTTCAATCTGTGCATTATGGGATAAATTCCCCATCTATTTGCTTTGGCTGCATCAGTGTTTCACCTGATTCTGTATATTAAGCAAGCAGAGCTTTTCAGTGTTTCCATTTTCTTCTGTGCCACCAATCTAACAATGTACTGACTCAATTGCTTGATTTATTAGTCTGCATCAATCCACACAAAGTGTCTTCTGCTTTTTTGGCATATGTTTAATTCAATTCCTATTCATGCTTATTCAAATCCAATAAAACTTTCCTCTTAAGATGGATTGGGTCAATGTGCACTTTCTAATTCTTTCTCAAACATCTTTGTCCTTCAGAACATCTTTAGAATATTTGGAACCCGAATCTCACATTTGTTTTTAGGAAAATTCTAGAAAAAAAAAAAAAAGAAATTAAACCAGTTGAAATGTAAATTATTTCATCACAGTGAAGAAATAGTTTTACCTAACAGCAAGAATAAGCCTTTACCTGCTATATCCTGAAACTCTTTTGTTCTTCATCTCTGCTCTCAACGTTATTTTGCTAAGACTCTACTTTTTGCTTTACTCTCTTCCTCATGCCTTTTCTTGTATCTATATTAACTGTATTGGTTAGCAGTATTAGTTTTTCCATTGCTGTGTAACAAATTATTGACAACCTAGTGACTTAAATAGAAATAATTTGTTTAGCTCGTTGTTCTGAAGGTCAGAAGTCCTGGGTCGCTACAAGTCTAAAGTCAAGGTATCAGCTGCCAATCTCTTATCTGGAGGCTCTAAAGAAAAATCTGCCTTCATGCTAAATCAAGTCATGGGCAGGATCTGTTCTTTAGGGTTGTAGGACTGAGGTTCCTGTTTTCTTGCCCTTGGTTCAGCTGTAGACCACTGTTTTTAGCCCCGGCCCATGTTCCTATCTCATGCGCCCTCAATCTTCGAACCCAGCAACTACATAGAGAAAACTTTTCATGTTTCACTTCTTTCTGAAACCTCCTTCGCTTACAAGCCAGAGAAAATTACCTGGTTTTAAAGGGATAAAAGAGTGAGATCAAGTTCACCTGATAACCCCTTTGGCCATATGAAGGAACAAGCTTATAGGAGTGATCTCTCATATTTACATGTTCTACTCACATTCAAAGAGGAGGGAGTTATAGAAGAGTGAAGGTCATTGGAGATCCTTCTTAGAATTTTGCCTTCCATACTAACCCATAATCAGGGAAAACTTTTCAGTACCTTTCACATTCTTTTGATTGCTATCAGCAGCATTAAAATATATTGTACTCTGAAACCCAGCACACACACAGACACACGCATTGACATAAGGTTTTTACAAAAAAAATCCTTTGTGCAATAAATGATGCTATTCTCAATTCTCTTACATTTCATCACAAAAAAAGATTAATTTAACCCCAAAATTTATGGCAAACCTACTGTCTTTTGTTTTGTTTTAAACAGATTGGGAAGACAGTCACTTTTGTCTCTCTTTTCAGAAACCCATTTATAATTTTTGATGTTCTACAAAAGTGATCTATCAAAATGGGGATGAGATCACATTTGAAGTTGAGTTATTTGTTATTTTTAATACTAACTTCTCCAGTTCTCCCTCTCACATTAGTGTCTTTGTGATGTACACTCAGAATTAGTTTTAATGTGAAAGAAGGTCAGGAATTCAATTTGCATCTTGGATGAAGCATTGTATTCTATACAAAAAATGATCACAATGTCCACCAATATAAATGACCTTTTGTAGTAGTTATTATGGTGGTCACTAGATGGCAGCTCTAAAATATGTTGCTTAAATGAAAGGTGGCCACAGACGGGAAGTTCATTTATTAAGTACTACAGTTTTACCTCATCTATTTGTGTTCTTTTGATTGTTCAACAATAAAACATATTAATGCAGTAAAGCTTAGAATGTTTATTGTTCACTTGCTTTCTCTTAGAAATATTTATTATAGTTTTTTTCCTTTAAATTTCGACTTTTTTTTTTTTTTTTCTTTTTTTTTTTTTTTTTACTATACTCATTGCTTTAAGTATAGCACCAAAGTAGCTTTGGATCTGCTGGACTTAGGACTGAAATACAGTTTTTCCCCCCAAACGTGTAGCCTGATGAAAAACTGTCATGGTGTGCATTCTTTGGATCCCAGTTAATTGTTAATTTCGCAAAGAAGCTATATTTGACCAATTGATCTATAATAAATTCTCTCATAGGATCCTGTGCTTTCCTTTTTTAGCAATAATCCTAATCTCTGACAATATTGAACTGATGTATTTATAAAAGGCCTGTTACATATGCTAGATTTTATTCTCCGTTCAAAAAAGGGAGAATGCCACTTTTGTCTATCATCATGTCTAGTACCTAGCACAGTGTTTGACACAGGGAAGGCTCTCGATTAAGGTTTATTCAATAAATTAACAATGAATTTGAGTATGGGTTTTTTTCTTTTTTCCTCATCAAGTGTTTCTGTTAGACACCTTGTTAATATTTAGGTACATGTGAGCTTTCACTCAAAGGGTACCAAGGTAAAGTGAAATCACCTTTGTAATTCCGGTTATTATCATTTCAATGGAAGACAACCATACACAGGTGTACTTCGAAAGTCTACCTCGACATTTTTAAATGAAAGTGTTGATTTTGAAAATTTTTCCTGTGTTAAGAATTTTTATGGTAGAAAAGAAATAGCAGCTTCTATCCAATGTGTTCTTCCTTGCATCTCTATTTTCTGTGATGCATTTGATTTTATGTGACTCCCATGTCCCTCATTAAAGTCAAAGGTCACTGCCACAGACATTGCTGTATTGCATTCTTTATGATTCAATTATGAATTGCTTGGCAAGGAGGTCATGAGTGTACAGATTTGAAAGAATATATAATATAAACATAATAAATGTACCTCCATTTCACTCTAGTAATTTGTACTGACAGGTGATTTTGTACTTATTCACTTTTTCTTTTATGATAACATAACTAGTATAATGAAGCATTGGATCATTAAGTGGAATATGAATTATGCTTAAATGTAAATAAGGCTGACATGCTACCCTAAATCATTATGAATAGATGTGAAGACATGTAATTCCACCTGCCTTTATCAATAAAAAAGCATTTTATCATGTTCTAAACTTTGATGGACATAATACACCTTCCCTAATTCACTGGATCTTTATTTTATTATTGTTATTTTATTGGAGTAGCAAATGCCGTGCTGAAATAGAAGGCTCAGGGAAGTTTTCCTGATGGGTTTTGAAATCAACAGGAAGACTAAATGGATTGAATATGCTCATTTCTTCCACACTTGCTTGTCCTGATTTTTTCTGATCTTAAAAGTAAAAATGGCACAGGTATTTGACTTTTTAATGCTCATTTCAAGATTTAAGAGCAAAAAAATAAATTATAAAAATAGGATTGCATAAATCCACTCTCCAGTTAACTTTATCCTTCTTGTAATCAGCTGGATTGTAGAACCATCCTAAAATGAAATCTATTGCTTTTGGTAGTCCAATCAAGAGAAAAGGAGTAACTAAACAATCACATATATCTGGCATAATTTTATAAAATAAAAATATTACATGGTAATAACTTGGAATTTAATCTGTTTTTAACAAGTATTTAAGATGGTAATTTTTGCTTTTTCTTAAAGAAAGAAGTAAAACTGTTTATTTGCAAAAGAGTAGGTCGCAAGACATGATCGGCTTACAAAATTCAATTGTATTTATTTTTGTATTCTAGAAATGAATAATCCAAAATTAAAATTAAAAGTACAAATGAAATTTATAGGAGCATCAAAAAAAAATGTTAGGAATTTATCTGAAAAAAAATTTAAGTGACCAATATATATGTTTGGTTTTCTTTTGTTTTTTGTTGTTGTTTTTGATACGGAGACTTGAACCCAGGGGCACTCTTACCACTAACCTACATCCCCATGCCCTTTTGTTTATTTTGAGACAGGCTCTTGCTAAATTGCCTAGTCTGACCTTGAATTTTCCATCCACCTGCCACAGCATACCGAGTTGCCAGGATTACAGACACGCACCACCACTCCCAGCAAGGTTAGAATATTTGTCTAGGTGTTTAAAAAAGGTTTTATTAAAAACAACATAACAATACAAAGGATTTCAGTTACTATTATATAGAGTACTACAAAGCATCGATGTCTACCAGTCAGTCATCCTAACTTCAACCCAGAAAAAAATTCTAAGAACTATTTATTCTTATAACTTTACCTCAATCAAACTCAAGAGCTACTTTTGAGTGCATAGTATGTGTCTGCTTAGAAAATGGTAACAGATAGGAACTTCTGAAGGGAATTTCTATTCACAATATCATAGCTGACATTTAGATTAAAAACATTTATGAAGCTGTTATAACTGTGTTCTGTTGATGAGATTATAAAACCTAAAGATCTCAACATCACTTTGAAAACCACAAGAAAGACCCATCAATTTGAAAACGTGCTTGTTTAGCAGACCACTGTGATTGGTTACTATCTTTTCTTAACTGCATTGCCCAAAGTTGTAGATTTCAGGTTAAGATCTTTAGAATGCACCTTATTAAAAAGATGGAGCTGACTGGAGAGTGTATTTATGCTGAACCTGCTAATGAAGAGCTCTTTCTTCACTGCAGGAAGTAATTTCTCCTTTCCCAGGCTGTTTATTCTGATGCTGCAATTCGTGAACTTGAGAACTTTCCTTCCATATAATTTCTCAGGGTAGCAAGTCTTTCTCATTTGAATGTCAAGGAAACTCTACTAATTTCAATTTTAGTTCAGGACAAATGCAGTCAATTCAGCCTTTCTGATGTTAACTTTCCATTTTTTTTTTCAGGGCAATAATATTTAGAGAAATACACCGTAACTATTTCTATCTTTTCCATTCTTTCATGAAGACAAACTTCAAGTTAAAAAAAACTAGGTAAAATAAATTTTTGTTGTTAAGTTTGTTTCATTAAGAATATATTTAGGGGTAGGGTATTTAGTTCTGCGGCAGAGCATTTGCCTCCTACACGCAAGGCCCTGGATTTGATCCTTAGCTCTGTGTCAGGGTAAAGATATCTGCCTATCTTATTTGAATTGTGAGTAATCGATATTAACTAATATGTCTTAATACTTAATAGTGTTACTTTAAACATGATTTCAAAGTAATCAGGTAATTCTTTTGATGAATTTTAGAAAATCCATTTACTTATGAAGTCAACTTATTTCTTTATTTTAACATCTCCAATCCTTTAGGTTTTCACATAGCAATTTCACATATATCAGCTATTGGGTCACATGCCAGATTAAATAAAGGCACAGAAGGAGTTAAATGAGTCACCGAAAGATACATAGCTAAGAAGTAAGATAGATTCAGCTCTCCATGTTTGCACCTCAAAGCTCTGTATACCTATTCAAGTGCAGCATACTTATTTCATTCTTTAATAACAGCTAAAACCAACTTATTCAATTACTGTATACATCTTATCATGAAGATTTAAAAACATAATGTTTGCCAGGCATGGTGACACATGCCTGTAACGACTCCAGAGGCTGAGGCAGGAGGATTGCAAGTTCAAAAGCAACCTCAGCAACTTAGCAAGGCCCAAAGCAACTTAGAAAGACCCTGTTCTCAAAATGAAAAATAAAAAGGGCTGGGGATTTGACCCAGTGGTCAAGCACCCCTGGGTTCAACCCTAAGTGCCAGAAAACAAAACAAAAACATGTTTGTTTTCGGACTCAAAAGTTTTAGCATTATTCAGCTTTATATATAATGAATAAAATGCCTTTCAATGGGTACTTAACTGTATGGCTTAGAGGAAGAAGGCATCATTGGCAACTTTCAAAGAAGGTTCTTTCAAAACAGTATTACTGAACAATGTTAGTAACATCAAGGGCAATGTCAACTTTTGAATCACTTGGACTAATCCTAGTGAGTCAACACCAAAAGCTATCTTTCATTGCTACTTAAAACCCTAGGGGGTTTTGTTCTGCCTACAACTAAGTCAGTTATGATAAATTTATAAACTATAGAAAATAATAATCTAGGAATATTGGTTGATAAGATTATCTCCATACTATTTGAATACATAAACTGGTATGTTTTTCTACTGAACAAAATTTCCTTCTTTAAATATTTGCTCTAGTTGTGGAAGTGTTAATTGTACCTAAAATCACTTTGTCCCACTGCTATTGTTGTGGGTAAATTAAATGCTCAAGAAAGCAACTGTGAGATTTTAAAAAGTTTTTACATAAACAACTTATGTTTGAGAATAGTCCTGCCAGCTTATTGCTGCCAGAGTTTGTCCCTGAACAGCTCGTATAACATAACCATGTGGGGCTTCCAGACATGTAGAAATTAATACAGATTCAAGGACAAGTTCCTTTGCCTTCCTTCCTTCTGTTCACTTCTTCTTTCTCTTCTTCCTCCTCCTCCTCCTCCTCTTCTTCTTCTTCTTCTTCTTTTTTTTTTTTTTTTTTAATTTCTTCCTGGTCTTTTTGCCAGGCCTCCTCCTTTGAATATTTGCAGAGCCAAGGAATGCCAAGAAGGCATTCCAAAGTAGCTTTCTACTGCATTGAATATGGTAAACTGGGCATGGTGGTGTATGCCTCTAATCCCAGCAACTCAGAAGGCTGAGGCAGTATGACCCCAAGTTCAAGGCCAGCCTCAGCAACTTAAGCAACTTAGTGAGATCATGTCTCAACATAAGAAAGAAAAAGGGCTGGGAATGTAGCTCAGTGGTCAAGCACTCTTGGTTCAATCACATATAATGCATATAGGTGTATATATTCAATCATAGTAATGTCGTATTCTATGCTATTTCCTTCATTTCTTCTTTCATGTAAAGAGAGGACATGAGACAACTGTACTAGAAGTTATGCACAAACTAGTGAGACTCAACTGTGGCCCTCAGAGACCTTTTGCTATCAGTATGGCTTAGAATCAGAGGCCTGGAAAAGAAACAAGAGACTGGCTTCTAATCTTGGCACAGACAAAAATTCACATAAAGACAGTGAACAATGCATTTGTCTCTTTTGGATCAGTTTCTTCAACTATCAAAACAGGAAGCTGGGTGATCTTCAAGTGCCCCTTTTGAACGTATTCCCTGAGAGTGTGCTTTTTTGATATGGAAATTGACAGTTACAGTGTTCAATTTGGAGAATTTTCTAGTCTTTTACAGGAATCGAAGAAACTCTGTAAGGGGTAGCTGTGTGGAGTTAAAAAGAATAGATACTGGCGTGCGAAAAATCTGAAGTGGAATCTGACTCTGCTACTGACTAGCTGTATGCGGTGATTTAAGATCTCAGCTTAGTTTTTAATTTGGTATTGCATTGCTGTCATAGGAAAGATGAAATGAAGCCAGGCTTGGTGGCACAGGCCTGTAGTTCCAATGGCTCAAGAAGCTGAGGCAGGAGAATCACAGGTTCAAAGCCAGCCTCAGCCACTTGAGCAGACCAAAAGCAACTGAGTGAAACCCCGTCTCAAAATAAAAAAATAAAAAGGGATAGTGATGTGGTTCAGGGGTTAACGTCCTTGGGTCAATTCTTGGTACAAAAAAAAAAAAAAGATTAAATGAGTAAAGATATATAGAGTAATAAATTAGTAAATGTAAACAAGTATTATACATCTACTTTTTTATATTCTGTTTTATGTTGAGCAGTTTGTACAGGGATGACTCAATCAGGAAGGCCCTTTATTCTTTTCCCTACTATCTTTGGGCAACAGATGGTATCTTAGATAGTAACACTTCCTAAGGTGTACCACCATGACTGATCCAGTGGCATGAACTTTACAAAGTCCTGAACTAACAGGTGTTCTACTGACAGAATGCAAGGTATCAAGATAAAAGGTTTTGTGGGAAACTAATGAGTAAGTTTCCATAAGTATTGGTATGAACTGGGTGCTTGATACAGGAATATAACTTCCCAACATTTGGCAAGTTAATTGCAATGACCATTTAGAATAATTTCTGGCTTTCTCTGAGTAGCAGATGTTTTGTGGAATCTGTAGAGTTTTTGAAATATATACATATATATTATATATATGTAATATAATATGATTGGTTATGAAGGCACTATATTGCCAACTCTTCTATCTTCAGCTTTCATTTAGTTGTTTCTCTCTACAGATGGCTTTAATTTGGACCAAAATATTTTAGTACTTTAAAATAAGATTTTAAAACTCAAGGAATCTTTCTTATAATAACAAGCAATGCAATCACAACTGATTTTGTTTTAGAATTCCAATACCAGCAGATGGTAGAAAAAATTAAGTTTGAACAGAGAACAGTAGTGAATATAAAATCACAAATATGTTAGGCAGTTCCCTTAGAGATTGAGGTAATTTGCCAAAAGTAGTCTAAATAACTTTCATTCCTTTACCTATGGAAAACATGCATAAAATCTTGAAAACATTTAGAAATTGTAACAATTTATTTTTCAATGACTTTTCAGTTAAGAAAAAATTAATAATAAAAAAATAAGAGTACAACCTCTACATGGGAAAGATCTTTTCTTTATTCACTGGCATATTTCAAGTGTCTAGAATATTGCCAAGCACATAGTAGGCATTAAATAAATGTGTTGGATAAATGGACAACACTGTGGTGAACACATAAATTCTACTGATACTGTTTTCTTTAACATGTTGATTTTTTAATAATCCCCCAAATGTTCTTTGATATTAACCTTGTCACTTACTAAGAAAAATAGCTTAAATTCTTTGAAACTCACAATTTTTCTGTAAAATGAGTTTCTGTTAAAATTAGTTGAAACATTAATTATCATAGTACCTAGCATATAGTAGGTGGTCAATAAATTCTCTTTCTTGAGTTATTTTCAATCATTTCACATCACTTCAGCATGTATTTCTAAAAATTGTGGGTAGATTCTTTAAAAAAGCAGTACAATGATCACACTTACTGTGTTTTGTTTCGTAAAGGCAGTACTTGCATTTTTAAAAAAGAGTCCTATAAATTAAACCTATAAACTATAATTTTTTTGTTTTTGTTTTTCATACTGAAGATTGAACCAAGATGCACATTTATCACTAAGCTACATATCCATCCTTTTGTTTTGTTAGTGTTTTGTAGTGTTAGTGTTTTCTTGTTGAGACAGGTCTCACTAAATTACCTAGGTGCTTTTTAAGTTGCTGAAGCTGGCCTCCAACTTGTGATCCTCCTACCTCACTTGTGATCTCCTGAGTTGCTGGGATTATAGGAGTACACCACTAAGCCCAGTTTAGAAATTGTAATTTATAATATAAGAAAATACCACTCCTTGTGACATTTTTAAAAATGAAACAAATAGAAGTAACAACACCATATATGATTTACTAATTTTCATGTTGATGCATATATTTTTGTCAAAAAATATATTTTTGTCAAAAAATATATAATTTGCTAGTGGTACCCCGTGGAGCATGCCTGTAATCCCAGCAACTCAGGAGGCTGAGGCAGGAGGATTGTGAGTTCAAAGCTAGCCTCAGCAATTTAGCGAGGTCCTGAGAAACTTAGCAAGATCCTGTCTCAAAATAAAATATAAAAAAAAGGCTGGAGTGTGGGTCAGTAGTTAAGCACTCCTGGGTTCAATCCCCAGTGTACAAAAAAAAAAAAAAAAAAGAAAGCATAATTTGCCAGGCCTGATGGCACACGTGACTTGGGAAGCTGAGGCAGGAGGATTATAAGTTCGAGGCCAGCCTGAGCAATTTAGTGAGACCCGCAGTAACTTAGCAAGAACCTATGTCAAAATAAGAAATAAAAAAAAAGCACTGGGGATGTAACTTAGCACAGCATCCCTGGGTTCAATCCCCTGTGTGTATATATATATACACATATATATGTATATATATATATCTATAAATCATTATATGCATTATATACTTTTTGGATAAATAAAGTATTAAAGCATTATTAAATGCCATGTCTGTGAATATAGGTTTCCAATGAGAAAGCTGCTTTTCAATATATTAAGAACAGATATTGAAAAATTATACCCAGTCATGCATGATGGAACCAGTTGTCCTGGAAAATGTTTAAGACCCTCAGTAAATTATACCTATGGCCTGTACGTGGTGAATGGCTCTTACTTCACTTCCCTAGAGAGCTTAAACTCTTCTAAACTGTTAAGTGGAGAAGGTGGAACTGACAAAAAGACTATTAAAATTTGTTATTGGTAACATGGTTTACCCAAGGACCACTTTTCTCAAAATACATTATCGTAACACCCACTGGGGAGAAAGTCATCAAAGATGAAAGATAAGTATATGATCTTATATTATTGAGAAAGACTAACCTTTTAGTATGGAAGGCATATCACTGTCATTTATTTCTTTTTTTTGGTGCTGGGGATCAAACCCAGGTCCTCTTGCATGCCAAGCAAGCACTCTACCACGGAGCCACACCCCCAATCCCTAAAATAGTGTTTTTTGTTTGGCTTCCTTTTGTTTTTAACAACTGGACTGGTGGCATATTATGATGCTAAAAATAAAAATTCAGTGTGGCATAAAATAATGAAGATTTCTATTTTTGAGAAAATATTTTTCATGCCATATAACAGGAAAGCATTTCATTTATTGCTACAATTTCTTTGGAAAAAACTTTCAAACATACACAATAGTAAAAATGATATTACAGTGATCCTTCCAAATGCCATCACCTGGATTCAATAATGATTGAGATTTCATAACACTGGATTAACCTATCCCTATCTCTTTCCCATTCTTCTATTGAATGAACTTAAATCACTTTAAAGTTCTTCAGCATGCTTTTCTAACATTGTGGGTATATTCTTACAAAACCACAGTGAAAAGATAAAGGGAAGATCTGTAAAGTAGAAGGAGATCCAGAGGCAGCAGTGGAGGGATGGGTAAGGGGAGGCAATGCAGAATGGATTCTTTAGAAACCATGTTAGTGCATGTATAAATATACTACAGGGAGTTTCACCTTTATGCATAGGTAGAGGGAACCGATCTAATATAAATTAATAGGCAAGCAAAAAGAAGTCTAATAGAGTGGAGGAAGGAGAATGGGAGCAGGTAGGGAGGCCGGGAGGGGAAAGGGGGGGCAAAGGGGAAGGGAAAAGGGGGGATCAGGAATGGAAATTGAATCCCATGCATGTATGAGTTTGTGGGGATGAACCCAACTACTATGAATAACTATAAAGCTCTAATTTAAAAAAAAAAAAAAGAAACAGTGCAATTATCACACCTAACCATTTTATAAATGATTCCTTAATATTATTTAATATGCTAATCCATGTTCAAATTTTCTCAGTTGTCTCAGAAATGCCTTTTAATTTTATTTTCTTTTTTAAAATTAACTTTGGATGAGACTGCAGAACATGTTGGTATCTTAGCAAAATTGACTACAGTTGATCTATATGATAGAATGAGTCTATGTGATTGGAGGACACATCTCTACTGCACTTGGGTAGGTGGAACGAGGGTGACTGGCTACAGGTAGAATAATGTCTCAGTGACATGTAAAAGTTGCTGCTGTTGTGAAGCATCTGCTGTTTCATAAATGAGTTATTTTTTCCAAATTTTGGTGATCAATATTTCATAGATTCTTAATATTAAGTAGGTTAGTTCTCCCATTCGATAAACAGGAATGAACATATTCAATGATTCAAAGGGCTGTGGATCATCACGAAATGATTTCAACTTAGTAAATTGTGACAATTTGGAAGACAGTAATAATAAAATTCATGTATTTGTAGCACTTTTCTTTTCATTCCACACTCCCCAACACACATATACATTCACACATATTAACGCACACACACACACACATACACACTTTGAAGTCATGAACAAAAGGACATGAAGATTTGCATCGCTTTGAACTTCTTGACAGATTTTATTTGTAAATTGAGTTGTATGGGCGGTACTCTGGGAGAATAATTAACCAAATTCTCTATGAAAGTAGTTAGAAAATTTGAAAATATATTATGCATCATTTGTGCTCTGATATTTCAGCTTCAGTCACACTGAGGGGAGTTCTAAAATAGGTATATATGTTTCTTTAAATGTTGACATCATCTGATTTGAAGTTTATGGACTGGTATGAGAAATAGAGAATTTTCAAAATTGTCAAACCGAAGTACCATTTTTCCTATAAATCAAAAAAATGGTAGATGAGAACACAAGGCCTTAAACAGATGCTAACCAAGCATTAAAGTGGAAGTTGGGCTTTAGACAGTCACAAAACCATTACTTCTTACACTTCACTTTTCTATAGGTATTTTAGGTATAAGTTTGTTTTTAATTAGAAAACCACAAATAAATAATTTCGTCTTAAATTTTTGTGAGTCTGTGTGGGTTTTTTTGTTTGTTTGTTTGTTTTTCGTGGGATCAAATCCGGGACCTTTTGCATGTTAAATGAAGGTGTTCTAACTCATTAGGAATAAGACATGAGGACTGGGGTTGTAGTTCAGTGGTAGAGCACTTGCCTAGCACTTGTGAGGTATTGGGTTTGATTCTCAGCACCACATAAAAGTAAATAAATAAAATAAAGGCATTGTGTCCATCTCCAACCTATATATATATTTTTTTCCAGGTGAATGTCATGTTTTATATTTAATTAACAATAACAAGTAGACTCTAGGTGCAGCCAAACTTAGTTATTTGGAAATATCTTCTTTGAAAAATAGTACAGAATAATGTCAAGCATGTATTCAAAGAACTTGAATCACAGCAATTCAGAGCAAGAGGAGTAGAGGCCCTCTATTGTGAACCCTCAATGTCATGGATGAAAACTCTGAGACCCAAAGAGGTTCAGTGACTTATTCTAAGTCACACGTCAACCAAGTGATAGAGTCAGGACTGAAATCCACACCTCTGACGACCCAACCTAATGACCAACATGCTACCCCACACATATTTACTGTCTGGAATGCTGAAAAGATACTAGAATGAATTACGCATTACTGAAATTATCATTTATACAAATTAATTCATTTTGACTTTGAATCCGTTTTCTGTATTTGTGACAAATTTTAAGTTTGCATTATTAACCTGTTATTTACAAGCATCATGAATTTTTGAGAATTATATACATTTTATAGGAATAAGTTAGAAAACAATGGCAGAGATGGTTCATTTTTCAGGTGGGACAGCAAAACCAGAAACACTGATCTTTCAGCTGCGTCGTGGCTTTTTTGTTTGTTTCTCTCCCCTTTATATAGGACTTTCTGAAGCTGTGAAACGAAGAGCTGTTGGAGAAATGAGGAGTGAAGGGTTCATTCGGCTGTCCAGATGTATCCAAGTACCCAGTTATTTGGCAATAAATACATCCGGGCAACTGATTGAACTTTTCGCTTCTCGTGCCTCAACTGGAACCCTCTACAACCCAAAAGGAAAGGCTTGCTAGAGTACCCCTAGTTCATGATCTCTTAATCCAATGAATGGTGAAGTGAAAGTTGCCTATGGGGGAGGAGATGCCATTTTAAATGGGAATGGGAATGCATTTTAGTGTACAGCTAAATGGAATGCAAATGTCTTGTCAAAAGATAAATATGGTATTATTTTCCTAGCTTCCAACCAACAGAAAATTTTGAACAATTCCATTGGTGACTCCTATCATGCACCTACCTTACCAGTATAAAATAACTATTTTTTATTATGATTGAAAATAGCTCACAGGAACCTGCTAACATTTTTTGTATATCATATTTTTTAAATATATGGCCTCAGCCGGGCATGGTGGCACACACCTGTGATCCCAGCGGTTCAAGAGGCTGAGGCAGGAGGGTCTCTAGTTCAAAGCTAGCCTCAGCAACTCAGCGAGGCCCTAAGCAACTTGGTGAGACCCTGTCTCTAAGTAAAATATAAAAAAGGGCTGGGGATATGGGTCAGTGGTTGAGTACTCCTGGGTTCAATCCCCAGTACCAAATATATATATATATTTCCTCAAGCTTTGGTTACATGTATTTCTCTATATATTCTAATGCATTTCTCTCTAATGTATTTCTTCCAGTCGCTCTTGATCCCATTATGCAATTTCATTGTATTCATAGCAATTATTACTATTACTATTATTACCATACCTGTTTGTTCACATATTTACTGCCTGTTTCTCCTGCTAGAATGTAAGCCCCATGGGAGCAGGACCCTTGTCTACCTTGTTTACTACCACATGCTCAGCTCCTGGGTAATGCCTAACAGTAACGGGCAATACTCAAATATTCCAACACATGAAAGTACTTTTTACAATCTTCAGTCATGGAAATCAGTTGGAGTTGTTCTCCGACACAAAAATGGAACATATGGGTTCCCCATTAACTCAGCTCTTGAAAAGCCTTCAGTTTACTCTGCTATTTGGATACTTAAGCTGAGATAATTTAGGGATAGTTCTACTACCACCTATGGAGAAAGCATCTTCAAATTGCTGGGCATGTTGCCCACTAAGACAGATTTTCTAGTGTCTTTTACAATGATGGAATGATTTGCAATAGCTACATTAACTCTCTAATTTAATAGGTCTAGCTGTGCAAAACTTAGGATTTTACCCACTGTAGATTTTATGAGTTAACTGTCTCATTAATTTTCACTCAATTTCACAATGATCCTTTTCAAGAGGGGTTGGGAGTATAACTCAGTGGTAGATCACTTGCCTAGTATGCTTGAGGCCCTGGTTTCCATGCCTAGCATTGTAAAAACACAAAATAAACCCTCTCACAAAATATGTCAAGCAGAAGCATTTAGAAAATACAAATTGGGAGAATGTGTTTTATTCCAACTACAGGAGGAATAGTTATATTTGTTTCAACAATCTCTTGCATTAAGCTCCCTGCATCTGGAGAAGAAATTGTAAGACCACCCAACATATAGAGCTGCATACTCAGAACTGTTAGATTTCCCAATGGCACACTTCTGGGGGAAGTGTCCAGTTTTATTTATGTCCAAAGCACTGCATTCTAGAGCAAGTCAATAAAAAGTGCAATAACCTACCTGCTAGTATGGTAATATTGTGTGGTATAGATCTTGTACTTGACTTTGAACTAATCACTTCTGTTGAAGTCTATTAGCCTGAGGCTTTTTGCCTACTTGCCTACTACCAAATAACATTTTCTGAGACAGCAAATGGCTGAACCATGGAAGATTATGAAATTGCCATTCCTGAAGACTGCTCTAAGAATTATCAGTTGTCGAACTTCTTGAAAGGGCTTAAATGTAGACCTGTCTAAAGACAAGGCACTAGATTATTTAATCACTTCTAATTTTTCAGCCCTGTGAATTCTGTAGAATACATTAAGAACTTTTAATTGAAGATTAAGAGCTTGAGTTTTATTTAACTTTAGAGAATATATTTCCAAATTTTACCACTTTGGAAGACCCCTTGTTTACTGGTGAAAGGGCAGTCTTGATTATAATAACCAGGAAAATTTCCACAAAAATTATAAATAGTTATCTGATTTGATTATATTTGCAAAGGTGAGTTTTTACTATGACAAATATGTTTTTTGTGAAATAATCTCTAGAGTACATTTGAAATGGAACATTCTTGAAATATTTATTAGTCCCAAGGGTAATTTTTGAATTAGAAGAGTATATTCAAAATTGTCATAAATCTGTGCTCCATTAACTTTATCTTTCCAGAACTAATCTGAACATTTGTGACTAATTCATTTTTCATATAGCCATCTGCTGAAAGCTCAGTGGGTATAATATCTACTGGGAAAATTATTGAATTACGAGTCCATAATTTCTGAATGGTGAAAACTGACAAAAGCCACACTTGTATATGCAATATTACATATCAAATTCTTAAATGTTTTATTATAAAAAGCCAGTCAGGAATCTGTTGATCATGTATTCAAAATTAGTTTCTTCAGTATGATAGAAAATAACCTGCTACATCACTAAGATGAACTCATGGAATTTCTAGAAATCTAATGTAAACTCTATCTGTTGTGAGTTAATCCATATCCTCCAATTTTTGTTAAAGCATCAGTAGAAATGCTGGCATTTTCTCTTTAAACAATTCAATATTATGTTTCCTCAGATCTGGGAAAGAAAGACAAAGAAACAGTTTAAGGACAGAAAATGTGGGGACTGGAGTAGTAGCACAGTAGTAGAGCACTTGCTTAGCAAGCGTGGTGAGGCACTGGGTTTGGTTCTTAACACCACATACAAATAAATAAAATAAAGGTCCATCAACTACATATATACATAGATTAGATAGGTAGATAGATACATACATACATACAAACATAGATGATTTTTAAAAGAAAATGTAATTGAAACATGACCAATCTTTCTTCAGTGCCAAAGTGAGGAAAAAGTAAAGGTAAAAATGAATTCTAAACGATCAGTTTCAGAGGATGAAAGGAAATATTCAGGATTTTCAAGAAAACCATAAACTTTTATCTTCTCCAGAGAAAATTTGGACAAAATAATAGTTCTTCCTTTATCCTTAAGTAGGATCTCTTGACTTTTGACCTAGGGTTTGAACCCAGGGATGCTTAACCACATCTCCATGCTAGGCAGAGACTCTACCATTGAACCCTGTATTGTGTATTTTAACATAGTTTCTATGTGAGTCCTATAAATCTTCACTAAAAATTATTTGATTCTCTCAGTTATCTCACAAGTGATTTTTTTTATTTTAGAAAACACAGATTCTCCCCAAAATTAATATAGGTATTCTTTTTGTACTTGTACAACTCTGAGAGTTCCATTTATGAAAGATTGGAGTCTGAGAGGTGTGCAGATCAGAAATTTTTGAGTGGTTTTGTTATGGTTTTTTGTTTCTCTTATTAATAGACCTTAACCAAGGCTTAAGAGATTTTTCATCCCCCTCCCTTTTTGTAGAATTACTGACAGAACATTTCTCAATGCAAAATATCATAATGAGCTAGTTATTTGGGGAAATATATAATGAAGCATAATTTACATTACATGATTTATATAATTTATTCCTCTCATATTATATTTCTAAACTGTTTTTTCTTTTTTTTTTTTTTTTTTTTTTTGGCAAGGGTACTGGGGATTGAACTCAGGGATACTCTACCACTGAGCCATATCCTCAGCCCAATTTTATATTTTATTTAGAGACAGGGTCTTTCTGAGTTGCTCAGCATCTCTCTTTTGCTGAGGCTGAGTTTGAACTTGTGATCCTCCTGCCTCAGCCTCCCAAGCCGCTGGGATTACAGGCATGCGCCACTGTGCCTGGCTATATTCCTAAACTTTTACCATCAGTTCAGGAGCAAATTTGGGGCTGGGGTTGTAGCTCAGTAGTAGAACATTTACCTAGCATGAGGAAGGCCCTGGGTTTGATCTTTGGTTCTACAGAAAAAAAAAAAAAAGTTTTAAAATGAAATAAATAAAAGAATACAAACTTTAATAAACCAGGAAAACATTTTAATTAGTAGATTGGAAATCTATGCACATCATAGACTTGTGATTATTACTTGCTCTTAATGAAATTGCAACTTAGAAAAATAAATATTTGCTGTTTAATCTTGTTTATATTTTCTGTACTTCCCAGGAAAATGTAAAAAGCATCAGTTAGTAGTTTAATTTTTAAGAGAATATAATATTTTGAGTAACAATTGTGGAATTCTACCTTGGCTGAGAATGTGAATAATAATATGTTCAGTGAGATGATTATCATATTATATCAAGCTATGGCAAATACAATTTCAATTGTTCTATTACAGTGCACTAAAACTCAGTATATTTTGCTCAATCTTTGAACCTTTTTGGACACCTGAAAAATAAATACCAAAAACCATTTCATGACTTTTAGCACTAGTAAAAAGGAAGGATTTTGATATTTTTTGAGAACTAAAAAGAAAAGGGTAAAGGATATTGATATTTATTGGTCTTCCTTACCATTTTTTCTGTCACTTAGTTCCAGGCCTTCCAGAAAAAAGAATTTATGTATTGTCTGGTAGGATTTTACAGGCGAGAAATGGCCTAACAGTCTGACTGATATCACTCTCTTCCACAAAACACATTGAGTTCTTAAATACTGGGAGGCCATATTTTATATATTTACTGTACTAAGGGATGATTTTGAGATAGATTTCTGTGTCCTAGTACTGATAGAACTGAAAAGTGAAGGTTGAGAGAAAACATTATGTCGATAGCTAGTCATTAGAAAAACAGTGCTCTTTAAATGAGATGGGAAACATAGGGAGATGCAGTTTGTTCTAGTGAAATTTTACTTCCAAATTTCTGAAAGGAGCTAGAAAACACCAAAGAAAGATTATCAAGACAGATTACAAACTAGACAAAATGGACAATTTTCAGTTACACCACTTTCTCAGTATTCAACTCTCTCTCTCTCTTTCACACACACATACCCCCAAATTCTTCTCATTGACAGCTGAGTGCTTGCAAATTTAGCATCACAGTCCTGACTCTTAGAATAGCTTTATAATCCCAGAAAGAAATATAGTTAGATGTTTGGTGTGGGAAGAGAGTGTAATCAAAATCCTAAATAGAAAACAGAGAAAAGACAAAATAGAGAACAGAGATTTAACTACACTATTCCCAGTTGGAAATCTCTAAACAGAAAAACCAAAGCGTCTCCATGTTAGTCACTAGAATTCACACTGTGTATTTCTTCGATGTGGAGGTAAAAATGGATAGTGACAGGTTCCACTCTGTAAGGATGTATTTTCACAAGGAGAGCACTAGAGATGCTCAGAAAATTTGCTTCTGGTCCACTCTTGACCAACACTTTCACGTACCAAATGTAGTGAGTAGGTGATGAATAAGTCACTGTGTACCTATTCAGTTGGATTGTATGCTACAACAAATAACTTTGAAAATAGCCTATAAGAAATTCTTTGATAAATCATTTGAATTTCATGTTTCTTTCTTGGTTACCTTGGAAGATGTATTATCATATTTTTAAAAATAATTTTTGCTTGAACTGGAGCTGTAGCTCAGTGGTAGAGCACTTGCCTAGCATGTGTGAGGCATTGGGTTCGAGCCTCAGCACCACATAAAAATAAAGGTATTATGTCCATTTACAACTAAAAAAAAAATTAAATTTTTTATTTGTTCTTTTTAGTTTTACATGACAGTAGAATGTATTTTGACGTATCATACATACATAGTGTATGACTTCCCATTCTTGTGGTTGTACGTGATGTGGAGTTACATTGGTCCTGTATTCATAATCCACAAAAGAACTAGGGATTTTTTTCAATCATTAGTGCAACTGACCCTTTGTTTGCAATTTTCAATGTTACTCCATATGCTCTGTTGGTAACGTACTAACTTCTGGCTACTATTTAGTGCATAGGGTTGTTGCTGTATTTAATATAGCAAACTTGATGAATTTGTTTATTTTGGCATAAACCTGTTGTTGCTGCCCTCTGGAGAGCATTGATGGTTAATGCAAAAGTATAAATAGAACTTTCTATGTGAATGCAGAATGCTTCCCTTTCAAGAAAAAGAAAACTAGAAATATTGTATGAAATGTGTTTACTTTATAAAAACTCTCAAAATTTGTTTTAGTTTTCCATGTTATTATAACACAAAACCTTTTCATTTCAGGCGTGTTAATTAATTATGAGATCATACATTCTCCTTGTTTTGCAAATCAAGGATATGTTCTTAATGATTTCTCAAGACATTGATTTGAAACTATGTACTCTAACAAGAAGATTTAATAGAGCCCCATATAAATAAAGTTTACACAAGAAATTTTAGGAAAACCGTGATGGTTGTATAAAGGTAAAAAGAAAAAAATCTGCTCTTTTGCATTCTTTATGGCTTCTAATATAACATGCTTACCTATTTCCTAAATTAAGTATTGACTGTTTCTTATCACTAATAAGTATATTTAAAATTATTTAATAGGTTGTTGTACAAGTTCTTTGGACTTTTAACTAATTTTCTTTTTCTTTTTTTTTTCTTTTCTCTCCCCAGAAAGGAGAAGATGGTAAATCCAATCTTTTAGTTTCTTCTCCTCAATTTTAAACTGTGGTTGCTAAAGACCGAAGCAATCATGGTGAACCTGAGGAACGCGGTGCATTCGTTCCTGTAAGGATGCTATTTCTTATTATTTTAGTAAAAGTAACTCTTATGACAACTTTCTTAAAGATGTTAAAAATGCTTCTGTGTGATTACTCAGCAATATCTGACTCAATGTGTGTAAATGACTTGTACACCAAAAGATTAATATTATGGATGTTTCCTGTTTAAAAATAATGGGGAAAGACTAATTGGATTCTAATTAAACATTAATGCTCATGTTGTCAAACAAATAATATGGTGATGATACCCTCAATTCAAATTATCCCAAGTCTCATGGTTGCTTTCTCCATGGGTAAAACTCAGAAAGGAGGAAGGTTCTTTCCCTTTTCTTCCTGCATGAACTAAGCAGTCAAGAGAATACAAAGCCTTTATAAGTCTTTGATTTTGTGAAAAATAAGGCTGCAAAAATAGCTGGGTGTGGTAGCACATGCCTGTAATCCCAGGGGCTGGGAGACTGAGACAGGAGGATGGTGAGTTCAAAGCCAGCCTCAGCAACAGCGAAGCACTAAACAACTCAGTGAGACTCTGTCTCTAAATAAAATACAAAATAGGGTTGGGGATGTGGCTCAGTGGTTGAGTGTCCCTGAGTTTAATCCCCAGTACCTCCCCCGCCACCAAAAAAAGACTGCAAAAATAAAGATCAGAAGTTAGGATTAAGGTTGGGGGGATGTAGCTGGACAGAGGAAAACAGTGCCATCCAGGGAATTCTTGATATAATCACCCACCAATGAAGTAAATAAAATACAACATAAAAGGGGCAAGTGAAGAATCAGATTCAAGAACAAAGCCATTCTAAATTTCATCTAATCCAAATCTACTCTTTGAGGAATGTGGCACAGAAAAAGAGATCCAAAGCTGTGTCAATTCTGAGAAGCTCCAAATCTCCTGGTGCCTACATAATCTCCTTTGTGATTCCCGTGAAAGAGTTCCCTGCAGGAAAAGTTTACAATATAATATAAAAAGCATCAGCATAGATACTCCGGAATATGGTCACTGTAGCCCATCTCAGATGGCATTGTAGTGATGATAGTCTCAAGTATGCATGATTCAAAGAGAATGATAGCATACCATAGAGAAAGGAAAAGGTGAAGAACAATGATAAAGAAGAGGAAAAAAGAAGTTAAGCGCCCCTGGGTTTAATCCCTTAAAAAAAAAAAAAGGTATGGGAAAATGAAAGGGCAAATGTTCCTCCTTTCTGAGTCTATGCCAACTGAGTATCTAGACATTGGCCCATATACTATGTAGGGCCGCCTTAAAGGTATTCTACTATGAAATTAAAGAATTCATATTCAATTTTTTCTGTTCTCTTGAGAGAAATGGGAGACCATTCATCTCTGGTACTAATGTCCATTATCATATGTCATGCAGAAGCTCAGTAGATTTAAAGTGTATTCAGACTTAGAAATTATCGTTTTATCTATTAAGTGTAAAATTATATTTTTCATTAAAATTTTAGTAGCAATGAGTAAATTATTTGCATTGTTCAGAGAGAAATTATGATGTTGAATACATATTTTATGAGATTCCTGTGAGCTTAATAACACTTCGCGTAAGCCGAAAGAACAAAACCTAAATTATTCCTTCTTTGCAAAAGGACTTTATATATTTCACTGAGCACATAAGTATTAAAAATTAGGTTTAATTATAATAAAGCCAATTCTTGATTAGAAAACTGTAGAAACAGGATTGAAGTGCAACAAAAGTCATAAAACCTTGACCATAAATGGTGCTCGATAAGATTTTATTAAACTGAATTTAATTGAAACCAGGAAACTGAAGTAAATGTTCTTTCAAAATCTATCCCAGCACCATCAATTTATTTTGCAATGTACACCAGATATATTTAAATTCTATAAGACTTCTCAGTAATTCAGTATTTCTTTCATGGACTCTTTAATATAAAAAAAAAATATTTCTGATCAGTAGAGATAGGCAAGATAACTACTTGAAGTGTTTTTCAACCCCTAATTCTAAGATACTCCGATTACAAAATTCATAATTGAATGTGGTTTTTTCATGTTCAATTGTGTCCTATATTCCTCTACCATTTTTAGAGACGTGAAAATATTTAGATGTTTTTTAAAATTGACAGAATATTTGAAGTTGGACTTCATATTTTCCTAGGACCTTATTCTCCTGGGTTTCAGGATAAATATATTTGTGGTTCTACAACTGAACACTGAAGATGCAACATATTATTTGAGCACAGTGTCACATGAGAGTACTTGAGATGATCATCAGCTAATTGACATGAGAAAAAAAATTTAATTCAGTAGGGCTGGTATTTCATTGGCTAGGCCAGAAAAGATCATGAAAAAGACACTGGATTTAAAATCACTGCCTAAATGGACTGGTGGTGTCGCTAACTGGTAGAATGCGTGCTTATAGCATACACAAATTCCTGGGTTCAATTCTCAAGCACCAAAACACAATACAATAGGATGATAAAATAAATAAAAACCATCTGAGACCAGCTCTGCATAGATAGATGTCATCTTGAAATAAAATAAGGACAAATTTTTGGCATATTTTGAAATACACGAGTTGGCATATAGCAATCATAAAATAGTTTCAAGTTTGAAGGCAGGCAGGAGGTATAGCTCAGTAGTGGAATGTAGGGTTAGTATGTGCAATGCCCTGGGTTCAATCCCCAGAACCAACAAAAACAAAAACAAAAATCCCACTTTGAAAGCAGGAACAAGGTAAGCCTTAATGTTTACTGAGGTCCTGTTGTGACTTGGGTAGTGTTTTCAGGACTTTACATATATTATGTCATTTAATTTTCACAACAACCGTGTGATATAGATCATCCTTGTACAGACGAGGAAACTGATATTTTGAAAGGTTAAGTGACTGGTCAAAAAAAATCCTGGAGGTCATATGACCAGGACATTGGCCACATTCCAAATATGGTGACAGAGTAACCAAAGCTGACAGCAAATAACTTCCTTTGATTTATTTGGTCCATTTTGATAATTTTTAATTTATATCAATCACAGTTTATAACACACATTTTTTAAAAGAGACCGCATCTCGCTGTGTTACCCATGCTGGCCTGGATTGCCTGAACTGTATGTTGGTCAACAATCACATGTGCATGGGTAAGTAGTTTGGATATGATCAGATTGTTGACCAACATAGTCATTTTGCAAATGTGAGCGGATAGGGAGAGTTCTAAAAAGAAATCAACATGTACTATTGTCAAAACCCACTTTGCTATCTCCTTTCTTCTTTCTTTCTTTACTAGAGATTGAACACAGGGATACTTTACACTTAGCTACACCCCCAGCCCTTTTTTATTTCTTATTTTGAGACAGAGTTTCACCAAGTTGCTGAGGCTGTCCTCAAATTTAACAATCTTCCTGCCTTAGCCTCTTAAATCACTGGGATTACAGACCTGTGCCACCCACTTACTGTGTCTCTTTCGAACACCTTCCTGAAGTTGATCTGATGGCAACTTATTCCTTCTTAGCTTTGGATCAAAAGAAGGCAACTTCTAATTTTCTTGTCGGTTACAGGACCCTATAAAAAAATCTCCCTTCATTCTCTTACCAGCTGTCTAAAAGACTATCTCAAAAAAATTAATTTCACAAAATATAAAGAGTAAATCATCACTACAAAGCAAACAATATTATGGTTTTGGATTTCAGTAAAAGTTTAAAAAGTCTTTGAAATCAGTAAGACCTTACAGTGGGCCCTGGCCCTGCTGTTTACTGGCTGAATTGGCTTGAAAAAGTTACTTAACCTCTTTTAACTTCAGTCTTCTCATCTACATAATGGATTTATATCAGTACTGAGCTCATATGGTTGTTATAAGAAATCAAAGGAACTATCTATATGTATTTTGGTAAACAAAGTGCCTAACTCAATAGTCACTCAGTAAAACTATCCTTTGAATAGAAAGAAATAGAGGCTTCATTAGGAGAGTAGAACTCTTCATCATCATGGATGGTGAAGGAGAATCAACTGTTTTGTTTAAGTAATATATATATATACACACACACATATATATAAGCTATACATATAAGCATATGTATTATTTTAGAGTATAAATATTATATATAGGTAATCCATATATAAGCAATACAATATGTACTGATTGGGGTTTTCTCTCCTTAATTTTCAGTGTGCACCTGGTTGGCCTACTGGTTTGGCAATTTGATATTTCTGTGAGTCCAGTAGCTGCTATAGTAACTGACATTTTCAATACCTCCGATGGTGGACGCTTTAAATTCCCAGACGGGGTACAAAACTGGCCAGCACTTTCAATCGTCGTAATAATAATCATGACAATAGGTGGCAACATCCTCGTTATCATGGCAGTTAGCATGGAAAAGAAACTGCACAATGCCACCAATTACTTCTTAATGTCCCTAGCCATTGCTGATATGCTAGTGGGACTACTTGTCATGCCACTGTCTCTGCTTGCAATCCTTTATGGTAAGTACGTTTCTATTAGGTTTTTAATCTAATTAAAATTAGTTTCTTGATCTATTAGTTTTTAAATCTAATAGTGTAAATTTGTGTCAAGTAGCATAGTATACACTGATATAGTAATTTATTTTACCTGTGGCATTTGGAAAATGAAGAGAAAGGCAAATTGCCTGACAAAAGGAATTGGTTGTGTGTCTTTAGTTTTATTAAATCAGTAGTAGAGTCTCCAAAAAACAAAACAGACATTTTATAACATGGTAAAATTATACATAGATGCTCTATTCTTCAGTGTCATTTGTAAATATGAATGTGTATTTGCCTTACAATGTACACAGTGGGGCGGTGACAAATATCTTCCACACCTGTGCTTTGGACAGTACCCGAACTGTAAGTACCATCTTTGATAAAAAAGAAAAGAAAAACAAGCTCATCTTTTAAAAATATACTTTAAGTAATCTTTTTTTTTGGCAATGCTGGGGCTAGAACTGAGCGCCTGGGGTCTGCTAAGCAAGTGTTCTACCACCAAGCTTCCCTGTTTATCTGAGTGATCTTTTTAAGTGTAGACAGACCAAATGGTTAGTCCCAAATGGTTATTTAACAATAGTTGTTATTCTTCTTCATGAAGTCTATACTTTATGTTTGTACAAGCAGACAAGGGTAACAAAATTATTTACTAAGTATATAGGTATAAGTTCACATCATCACCATAAAGATTCAGGCATTGGGTATTTAGTGTGTTGATTGTAGAGAGGTTTCAAATTTTTCTTTTGATTCTTCTGCTCTTTGTTGTGTTCGTTTAAACCTAAATTTTGTTCTTTGGCTAACATTTATTTTTGATACTGCACCCAAGGACATTGTACCACTGAACTACATTCCCAGTCTTTTCTTATTTTTTATTTTGAAACAGGGTCTTGCTAAGTTGCCCAGGCTGGCCTCAAACTGTGATCCTCCCTGTGGGATTACAGGTGTGCACCACCTCTCCTGGCTTGGCTAATATTGACAATAAATAATCAAAATTACATACAATTCTACAAGTGTTTTTTAAATGAAAAAAATATATATATTTTTTTAAAGATAGGATCTTGCTCTGTTGTCCAGAATGGCCTTGAGTCCCTTGGCCAGAAGGGATCCTGCTTCTGCCTCAGCCTCCTCTGTAGCTGGGACCCTAGGAGCACACCACTGTGCTCAGTTCTCTATAAATACCTTTACTAAAAAGTTGGAGAGCCCAGTTTGAATTTAATTGCTGATATGTTCATCTTCCAACGGAGTAAAACAGACTTCCAGTTCCCTGGAGTTTCTAAAGGAACTAGAGTAGAAAGAATATTATTGAAAGTTCTCGAATCCTAAAAAGGAAGTTCGGTGGACCTAGAAAATCATCTTTTGTGAAACTTAAAGTTGAATTAGCTTGTTCTAAATACACAGAATATAGAGCGGAAATGCATTTTCTTAATAGGTATTTTATAAAGTATTCTTGGAAAATAGGCTTTTCTTATCTTTACTATTTCAATAATGCATTATCTTCAAAGCATCACTGTTTGACCTGCTCAGTGGGCATTTTTTCCACTCTATAGCTCCAAAATGAAGTGAGAAAAGGTGATGGGAATGAAGCAAAACTGTGATTTAAAAGGTAGACTTTGTCCTATGGTGTCTGTTCCATTTTGCAAATTTCTCCCTTAAAAAAATATGTGGAAAGCCAAATAATGACATTAACCCAAATCCAAATCTCATAACACATCTACCTGCCGCCCCCCCCCCCCTCCAAAAGCCATAAAGAACAGCAAGAACAAATAAAAGTACATAGCGCCACCACCAAATTCGGAGAACTATCCAATTTTTAACTATCTTTAAGTACAAAAACAGGCAAGAAATCACACTGAGCTACATTTTCGTGTCCTACTGCAGGATATTGTATAGGGGAGGACCATTCCAGGAAAAACTGGGTGACAGAGGCTAAAGGAAAGCTACTGGGAAGCCTAAGGTTGATATAAAATCACTGTTATAAAGTCTGTTCCTAACTGTCCATGCCCCACCTGACAGAAAAAAGGGACTTCCCCCAACTCCAGCCTTTCTCAGCAGGAAGCAGCTTGGAGACGTTAGTTGTCCATTTTTCTATAGAAAGGGAACGTAGAAACTCACAGTGAGGAAATGTGACAGTGTCCGCTTCATGCTCTGCCGCTGGGACTTATTCTTAAAATAAACATGTTGCTTCCTCTTCCTCTCTCCCTGCTCCTCCCTAATCTCATGGGAAACAGGATTACCTTTCTTCCCCATCCTAGGCAGAGTTATCTGTCCTGAGGTCACACCCACCAGAGGAACTAAGTGATTCAGACTTGGGGATGACTGAGAAGATCTCAGAAATTACTATCTCCCAAATTAACAACAGAGAACCCAGGGAGTGTAGCCTTTGAATCACCTTTTTAAAAATCTTCTATTCCCCCTGATTGGTAGAATCACAGTCTTTAGAAAAGGAATCCCCTGTGTCCCTGTGTTTCTCTCTCTCTCTATTTTTTTTTTTTTTTTTTTTGGTACCAGGGATTGAACTCAGGTTCACTCGACCACTGAGCCACATCCCCAGCCCTATTTTGTATTTTATTTAGAGACAGGGTCTCACTGAGTTGCTTAGCACCTCACTTTTGCTGAGGCTGGATTTGAACTCGAGATCCTCCTGCCTCAGCCTCCAGAGCTGCTGGGATTACAGCCTGCGCCACCACACCTGGCCCCCTGTGTTTCTCTTTTGCAGCAAAGCAATAAAACTTTTTTCCTTTTTCTAAAGAAAGAGAAAGAAAGATAAAAAGAAAGTCTGTTCTAGATATGAAACTACTGAAAAGTTTCTCTCAAATATAAGACTTTAGGTAAGGGACTTTGAAGTGTCCATAAGTCTCAAGACAGCAGTCTTGAAAATTTCTTTTTATCTTTCAAAACAAAAAAATATCTCCCACTATGGTCTCTCACTCTCAAAGCCCTCCGGTAAACAAACCACACTTTGATAACTTGAGAGAAAAAGATGTTCTTTTAGCTTGAAATCTAGGAAACTACCCACAAGTTGCCAGTCATCTTCAAAGAAGTTGGAAGATATAGCCAATATCCATCTATACTATAGTTTCTATTTTTAAAAAAGAAATTAGAATATGGGAAACAAATGAAGACATTTGATGAAAATGTCTACTAATAAAGAATTGTCAAACAAAAGGAAACTATAATAAGATACTTCAAATGACCATGTTAAGGTATTAGAAAGTACCTTAAAGTAGTAAGCCTGAAAACTAAAAATAGAATTAATTTTCTAATTAAAAAAAGTTGAAGATAAATAATGCCATAAGAAAATCTTACAAACCAAGGAATAGAATTAATTGATAAGAAAGCATTGGTAGAAGGTAATTAAACATGATATAAATACAAAGTTAATCACTGGAAACAAAATACAAACCTTCCTAAATATCCAAAGAAACATAATTAATAATATGAGTCAAAACCAATCAACTAGAGAAAGGAACAGAAGAAAATAAAACAATGCATTTTACATTATAAAATGATATAATATGATAAAGTTGAAATCAAACTTATCATTAATGACAACAAATAAACTTGAATGAACTTAGCACACTATTAAAAAGAGCATATTTTCAATTTGGCTTAAAAAGAAAGAACCAACCATATTCTTTTTATAAAAGAAACCCTTAAGGGGGGTGCAGTGGCACACGCCTCTAATCCCATGGCTTGGGAGGCTGAGGCAGGAGGATCACAAGTTCAAAGCCAGCCTCAGCAAAAGCGAGGCCCTGAGCAATTGAACTTAGTGAGGTGCTAAGCAACTCAGTGAGACCCTGTCTCTAAATAAAATATAAAAAGGACTGGGGATGTGGCTCAGTGGTTGAGTGCCCCTGAGTTCAATCCTTGCTACCAAAAAAAGAAAGAGAAAGAAAGAAGGAAAGAAACCCTTAAAATGCAGTAATTCGTATCAGCTAAAAATAAAAGGGTAGGTAAAAGTGTGCCAGTAAAATGGTAACAAGAAAACAGAAACTGTAATATTCATGTCTGACAAAGTAGATTTCAAATGATAAAAGCAACAAGAATGAAAAAGGATGCCTATTAATAATAAAAGCCACAATAATACCAAATATAGAGTAGTTAAGAATATCTATGCATTTATCAGGGACAGTGACCCATTTTGTAATCCCAGTGACTGGGAAGGCTGAGGCAAGAGGATTGCAAGTTGGAGGCCAGCCTCAGCAATTTAGTGAGACAAGGTCTCAAAAAATAACAAGGACTGGGGATATAGTTCAGTGGCAGAGCACCCCTGGGTTCAACCTCCAGTACAAAATAAAAGAATTATCTATGCATTCAAGAACACATCAGTAGTCTTTATAAATTAAACATTCAAAGGTGGAAGGATACATTTAGAGACACATTAAAATAATGGGAGATTTTAGATATCATAGTACAAGAAAGATTGGATGACTACAAAATAAAATCTACAAAAGGAACTAAAAGAAAGGCAAAGAAGACAGAAAAAGGGAAAAAGGAAAAAGAGATAATAAGTTATTAGGTACAGAATAGAAGAACAATAGATCTAATTAGTAAACCAAATCTGTTCTTTTTAAATAAGATTTTAACAAAATGGAAAATCTCTAGCCAATTTAAACAAGGAAAAATGAAGTACCATAAATATATAAAAGAAGAAATGACAGGAATAACTATTGAAGTAAAATTAATTTTTAAAATCATGAGATTACTTTGTAGGTTTATATTCATATCAATTGAAAACAAAACCATAGATAAATTTCTCAGGGAAGTTCAGTTTAACAAAATTGACCCCTTTAGATATGGAAAGAAACAGAAGAATGTCAGCAGAAGAAATAAAGTTATCAAGGATAAAACTACTAAAACTAAGATATTCAATAAGATAACAGGGTGTAACATTATCATGCAAAAGTCAGTAACATTAATATGCAAAAATAACCAGTTAAAGAAAACCACATTTAAAATAGCAAGAAAAGAGCCGGGGTGTAGCTCAATGGTAGAGTGCTTCCCTAGTATGTTCAAGACCCTGGTTTAGATCTCAGCATCGCAAAAATAGAAGATAAAATAGATTAGAAAATAAAATAGAATGAAAGAGACTACAAGGAAAAAAATGTATAAAACTCATCCAAGAAAAATATTAAAACACATCTAAAAGAGATAGTAAGAAATTGAGCTTGGAGCAGTGGCGCATGCTTGTAATCCCAGAGGATCCCCAGGCTGAGGCAAGAGGATCACAAGTTTAAAGCCAGCCTCAGCAAAAGTGAGGTGCTAAGCAACTCAGTGAGACCCTGTCTCTAAATTTAAAAAATCAAAAAATAAGACTGGCGATGTGACTCAGTGGTTGAGTGCCCCTGAGTTCAATCCCTGGTACCTCTCCCCACAAAAAAAGAGATAGTAAAAGATTGATATCTTCGACATAGCAATAATAACAATAAAAACAATAATACATGGCAAAACTAACAATAGCAAAGTTCAAAAACAAACTCACAGAAAATATTTGCTACATTTATCATAAAGGGCTAATACCCTTTATATATAAAGAATTCTTTAAAATTGAGAGGAAAGTCCAACACTCAATAGAAAAAAATGAGCTAAAACTATGAGTAGGTATATTCATGATCTTTAAACTGTATTTTATATTCTTAAAAACATATTTGTGACTATTAGAATATATACACACATTTATATATTTAATCTGTAAGTAGAAGCAAATGTGTTTAATTTCAGTAATTAGAAAGGAAATGCAAAATAAATGATACTGTGATACCCATTTTTAACCTACTAAATTGGTAAAATTTGAAAAGCTTAATATTACACTATGTCAAAGCTGTTGGGACATGGGTACTGTCATATTGCTGGTGGTAATGTCAATTGGTGCAACTATTATGAAGTTTAATTAGGCAATGCTGAATAAACTACATATGCATTTGCATTTTAATCCAGCAAGCTAACTTATATAAATTTACTCTGGATAACAAACCTCTGATAATATCAAACTCTATAGGGTTATGCATATGAGCGTTGTAATTGCAAAATATTTGAAACAACCTAAGTTCCATGCATAGGAGATTACTTAATGTTATGCATTGATTAATGATGGAGACTCATTCTGAGTAATGAGACACAGGAGAGATTTCATCATGGAAACATCATAGCATATACAAACGAAGATAGCCATACGTCAGTAGGCTATACAGTCTTAGGAGACCCCCGTTATATATGTGGTCCATCTTGATCCATATGTCATTATGTGCCATATGACTGTATATTCCAGAATATATGTAATGGAGTACCATGAAACTATTTGAAAGAATAAGGAAATTCTCTATTAACTGACACAGATTGTTAACAGAATCAAAAGAACCTAACCCTATTTGCTATTAATAACATAACTACTGAAATGAACAGTACAAAAAAACCTAATCCAAATAACTTTAAAATACAATATTCATATTGTATACACTCAGTTTAAAGATAAAGAAAACTGAAAATAAACTCTAAATACTGTTTGATTTTATCAGTGGTATACAATAGAAATTCTGAAATGATTATTTGTGTGATCTGGAATTATAGTATGCAAACATATTAACGATGAAAGAAGCCATGTGTGTCTCTGTTGCATAAGGGAGTTAGAAATTTGAAAGGAGGAAAGGAAATAATGGGCTATATAGTATTGATGATAATAGATGATAGATAAATATACATATATGTGTGTATAGATGTATGCATACTTTGAATTATTTCCTAGCTCTTTCCACTGTGGGGCATAGAACAACATTACATAAATAGAATGAGCGCAAACAGAAACAGGGACTCCTTGAAGAAAAGGCTAATTCCAGAAATGGGGCAGGAAGATTATAACATCAGACTAGAACATCTTTTGAGCTAAAAAGTAAGGAAGTACTCACAGAGTAACAGGAACATTTCAGAAAGACACAGGATCTAACTTAGCAGTAACCCTACAAATCTGGGAATGTTCAAGAATTAAGGTTGATAATGTAAGCTCTAATGCCAACAAAAACAGAGTAAGTGTGCTGAAGACTGTCTCTTCTGGTGTATTTAATCAATAACTCTGGAAAAAATCAAAACAACTACTAGAACTAAAACAAAATAGCAAAGAGGGAGAGAAATAAAAATTTAGAGAAGTAACTTATATGGTAATGAGGTTTCCATTTTTTCTCCCTCTTTTTTCCAGTAGCCTTCCCTGGAGGGCAGGACTGTCACATGGCTGGCTGTTCAGGAGTGACTGAAACTCTTAGAGAAACCCAATCTTTCTGAACCGAGTTAACAAAGGGGCCTCTGTAGTCTCCCTGATGTAGGGGAAATAGCTCTTTTTCCTCCATTTTTTTTTTTTTTTCTCCTAGCTTTGAACAGAGGGAAGACTCTAATCAAAGAGCTATGCTTTGGTAGTACATGTACAAATATTTGAAAACAAACAAACAAACGAAAACCTGATACCTTACTTTTTGGCCAGTGGACCAGGAAAGGAGGCCTTTGTGGGCCAAAAATTATGGGAGGGAATCCTGTGGAGTAGAAAGCTGAAGAAAGTTTTCCTTAATTCTGTGTAAGAACCTAAATAGGTACCAGTGTCAATTCTGACATACATAAACAAAACAGACCCCAAGAAAGCATAGAAACACTTCACAAAATTAAATATATTTGAACAATCATCCAAGTCTCAGACCATGCCTTCGTTGGCATGACAGTTTCAAGCAGCACAGCCAAGGTTAGGAAAATAGATAAGACAGTGAATCCCCTGTCCACAGAGGCAAGACTGAACTTTCATTTGAAACCTACCTGGATTCATTGCCAACTAAAACAAGCAATTTAACAAAATCAGTATTCTTGGAAGGATTTTAACAGGACCTAACATCTATAAACTAACCTAAAATTGCTTGACATAAAAAATATTCAGGAAATGTGAAAAAATACTTAAAGGAAATAACTATCAACAGATCCCAAACTCAAATTACCAAGATATTGGAATAATCAGTCGAAAACTTTAGCAGCTACTGTAACAATATTCCATGTAGTAATTAATAGAAATTAACAGAAATATGCAAGTTCTCAATAGCAAAACAGAAGAAAATATAAAAAATTTTAAAAAGTTTAAGACAGCAAAATGTGTTCACAGATAACTAGAACAACTAATAAGTGAGGTTAGCTTGCCTAAACTCATACCTTAGCATACAATGCTCATATACACAAATTGTGTTTCTATAAACTAGCAAAGGAAATTGGAAGCAAAATTAAAGAGTACTATTTTAATATAATCAAAGTCCATGCAAAACTTAGGTGTGAATCTACCAAAATATGTGATGGAATTATATACTGAAAACTCCAAAACACTGAAGAAATCAACTAAAGAAGGTCCAAATAAACGGAGAGATATACCCTGATCGTGAATTGGAAAAAAATCAATATTCTTAAGATATCAATTCTCCCTCAAATGATCTGTAGATTCAACACAGTTTCAATAAAAATACTAGCACTATTTTGTAAAAAACAAGCTAATTTAAAATTTATGTGGGAAGGCACAGGAACTGTAATAGTCAAAACAATTTTGAAAAAACAAAATTGGGGAATTTATAATACTTCCTTTGAGGACATACAGTCAAGCTACAGTAATCAAAAATAATGGTATTTTGGAAAGGTAAATGCATATAGGAATGGGTCAGAATAGAAGATCCAGAATTGATAAATATGGCAAAGTCATTTCAATGGTGAAAGTAGTCTTTTCTACAGATGTTGCTTAAAATCATATGTAAAAAATGAATCCATATGTAAAAAATGAATCTCAATCCATATTTCACACCTTAAAAATTAGCTCAAAATGGAATATAGAGGTGAATGTAAAATACAAACTACTAAACTTTTAAGAAGAAAACATAGGGTAAAATCTTTATGATATCAGATTGGGCTAATAGTTCTTAGCTAAGTCACCACAAACCATGAGCCATGAAAATAATGGCTAAATTGGACTTCATCAAAATCAAAAACTTTTGCTCTTTTATTACATTTGAGTCAATGAAAGGGAAACCACAGAATGGTAGAGACTACTCCATGATAACATTTCTAATGAGGATTTGTATCTAGAATAAATAAAGAAGTCTCAAAACTCAAGAAAAATAAACTCCTAATAAAAAATGAGCAAGAGATCTGAACAGACACTTCACCAAGGAGGATTTGTAGATATCAAATGAAAATAAAATATCAAATAAAAATAAAATGTCAAAGAAAGCATTTATAGTCATTACCCAAAAGGATAGCAAATCATACATTATTTAAGAAAAAATTATTACTGGCCCCAAGTTTATTTTCATAAAAAATTGAATGCAACCTCAAACTACTTCTTACTTTTACATGATATTTCGTTATATATATTTTTATTCACAGAATCCGTGCATTTCAACTCACAATGAACTCTTAAAACTTGAAAACACTGAATTTGTAATATTTATCCTGTCATTGTTCAAATAATTTCTGGCTTTCATATCACATCCTGTTATCCTGTCATTGTGCATATACTTGAGCTATCATGCTTAATGTGTTGTTTTCCATCATTTTAAAGAAATTAGAATATATACCCAATATATGTTTATGTGAATTAATTATAAAAAGGTTTGTTATTCAGCTCATTGACACTCCCTAGAAACAATTCTTTATGCAAGTTGCAGAGCATATAATTAAGTGTATGGAGCCTTACAGGAAGCTACAATAATCACAGATAATATTTGTTGAGTATATCCTATATGCCAGGTACTGTTTTACATGTATGAAATCATTTAATTCTGACAAACCATTAAGATTTAGATTCTGTTGTCATCCTTAGTTTACACATGATAGAACAGAGGAATGGAGTTATTAATTCATAGAAGGTCACATAGTTAGGATATTGTAGAGCAGAGATTTATTGAACACCTCCTGTATACCAAGCACACTTCCTGGTACTGTGGTTGGCATACAAAATAGTAACAATACATTCCTGGCCTCATGAGGCTTACATAGTGGCTCTGACTTGCTCAACGTCACATGAAGAGACCAGCAGATAGGAGAATTAGGATTTGAACCTGGATCTAGCTGATTCTAACACTCATCATTTGTATTTTTATTATATCATTTTGATACTCATGATTTACTTTTAAAAAGTCAGGAAAGGGACTGGGAGTATAGCTCAGTGGATGAGCAGTTGCTTGATATGCACCAGGATCTTAGCACTGCCAAAAAATGGGGCGGGGGGGGGGCGGTTATTGGGAGCATAAAGGACATGGATGGAAGCTAAATTGGAAGAAAATTCGAAGTCAAGTTGTACCCTAGAACGCCAAGAAGGTAAGTCTGATGGTTTAAAAATCGGCCTCCAGGTATTGACAGAAATGAAAGTAGTCTTGGTGTCTAAGGCCTTGGTGTGTCTTTGAGGTATTTAGTTCACAATATGCTTCAAAATATTTTTGTCCTTGTAATCATATGAAGAATTTTTTTTTTCAGTTGTATACTTTAATGATGACCTTAGGTCTCTAGTTTTAAAATATTACTATTGCTATAATTGCTAGGCTATTATTATACTTTTATTCCTCCCTCAAAACTACCACTCACTTAAAACTTCTGGGAACATATATTATGGTAATAACTCTACTTTCATAATGAAAGGGAACTTCTTGTAAAGAGGTGAGGACCATTAAATTGAAGAGATGTCAGACTGAGACCTGGGAATGGGTACATAATGGCATCAACAAATTCTTTTTTTTTTTGGTATCAGGGATTGAATCCATGGGCACTTAACCACTGAGCCACATACATCCCCAGCCTTTTTTATATTTTATTTAGAGACAGGGTCTCGCTGAGTTGCTTAGGGTCTCGCTAAGTTGCTGAGACTGGCTTTGAACTTGAGATCTTCCTGTCTCAGCCTCCTGAGCCGCTAGAATTATAGGCATGCACAACCATGCCTGGCTATGCTTATGATTCTTAATTTTTAAAAATCTCATATTCCATGTGGAGGGAAAAGAGATGAGGTAGTTATAAATTGGCCTGATAATATATTGTAGTACTAGTATTCAAGATTTTAGTAGTAGTAATAGTAATAGTCATACTATTCTGTAGCGGTGACAGGTTAGGCTCATCTGGCCACAACAGTGGAAATAGTGGAACCTAGGTGTATGATTCAATGCTTTCCCCCTAAGATTAAGAATAATATAGTTAAATAGAAGTGAGAAATACTGGTTTGTTATTGCACAATAGGTTGATTATAGATTTCAAAAAACTAGAGGAAAGAATTTTTAATGTTTTCACCTTAGAGAAGTGATACCTGCCAGATGTGGTGGCACATGCCTGTAATCCCAGCTACTCAAGAGGCTGAAACAGGAGAATCTCAAGTTCCAGAACATCCTTGGAGACCCAGCAAGACTCTGTCTGAAAGATAAAACAAAAGGGCTGGGGATGTAGCTCAGTGATAGAGTACCCTGAGTTCAACCCCAAATATGACAAAAAAAGGTGATACATGTTTGAAGAGATAAATGTGTTTAATCTGACTGAAACATTACACAATGCATACATGTATAAATATCACATGACACCCCATATGCAGTTTTTGTGTTTTTATATATTAGTTTAAATAAATTTAATTTAGCTTAAATATATTATGTTATATGAATCATATGCAAAGAAAGCCTTTCCAAAAATAAAGAAAAAAGAATAAACTTAGGATATCTGCTCTTACCACTTGTTACACAGTACTGCTTAGAAAGTTCTAGCTATTGTAATAAGGCAAAAGAAGAAAGGCATATAGATGGATAAGGAAGAAGTAACTATTCCTATGGGCAGATGAAGATTATCTTTGTAGAAAATCCTAAAGAATCTATTTAAAAAAGATAAAATAAAATCCTAGAACTAAGTGAGTTCCACCGAGGTCACAAAATACAAGAACACAATGAAATCAATCACATTTTTATAGTAACAGTGATTATATGGAAACAAAAGTTAAAGTTCAGTATCATTTACTGTCATTCAGAGGAAAATACTCAGGTCTGAATGTGAAAAAAATACATACAGGATGTGTATAGTTAATATTTTTAAATGCTGATGAAAGAAGTCAAAGACCTAAATAAATCAAGAGACATAACCTGTTCATGGATTGGAAAACTCAACATAGTAAACATATCAATTCATCCTATATTAGTTTGATAGAGCTGCTCTAACAAAATACCACAAACTAGGTGTTTTAAAAAATATATTTATTTTCTCACAGTTCTGGAGACAAAAATGATGCTGAAGTATAATTCATTGGATAAACAAACGATGCCAAAGAAACTGATCATGTATAGGCAAAAAATTAAATAAATAAAAGAAACCTTGATCTAAACCCTATGCTTCATACAAAAATGAACTCAAAATTGCCACAGATAATGTAAAACTATAAAACTTTAGATAAAAACTATAGAAATACTTGCAGATTTAAGGGCTAGGCAGAGTTCTTAGATTTGACCACAATAACACAATCCATTATTAAAAAAATGTATAAATTGGACCTAATGAAAATTAAGATTTTTTGCTGTCCTAACCAACCCTTTAAGAAAACAAACAATCTACAGAGAAGGAGAAATATTTGTAAACCATGTAGCCAACAAAAGAACAGTGTGTTAGTTTCCTATGACTGTTGTAAGAAATTATTATGAAGTTAGTAATTTAAAAATTTATTTTCTCATAGTTCAGGGGCCAAAAGTCTGAAATTAGTATGGCTAGGCTGAAATCAAGTTGACTGAAAGATCATGCTTCCTCCAGAGACTCTAGGGAAACATGCTTTTTCCAGTTTCTGGTGGCTGCCAGCATTTCTTGGTTTGTAACCACATCTCTCTACTCTCTACCTCTGAGATCATATTGCCTTCTTCTGAAATTGTGTGTGTCGTGTTGGGGATTGAACCTATGCTAGGAAAGAATTCTACCACTGAGCAATATCTCCAACTCTTTTTATTTTTTATTTTGAGACAGGGCCTTGCTGAGTTGTGAGGGTCTTGCTAAGTTGCTGAGGCTGGCTTCAAATTTGTGATTGTCCTTCTTCAGCCTCAGGAATCACTGAGATTACAAGCGTGTACCACTGCGCCTGGCTGTTCCCTCTAATTTTGTGGGGTCCCTGCTAGTAATACATTTTAATGTTTAGACTCAATCTTCCCTATATTTATTTAAAATTAAAACATATATGTGTATAAATATGTATTGAGGTTATATATTTTAAATTTAACTGTTGAGCATATAAAATTTAAAATATTAAATGAAGAAAACTTGGTTGAAAAACTGAACCTAAACATAGATCTTGCATGGTTAAAATGATCCTCGCCCTTGATTTTCTTCACTAAGTTTCAAAATGTAAGTCATACTTAATTTAATACAGGGTCCCAGTTTGTCAGTCTCAACTCCTTGAATTGTTTCTGTATTTTTAGTGCTTAGGAAGAAGTCATTGATGAATGAAATGGAGTTATGCTCTCTGGCGCCTTGCTTACATTCTCTCTTGCACTTTATGGAGTAACAACTTCCTAGCGCACTTCACTGAGCATTAGAAATCAACACTTCATTCTCTACCCATGGCTGTCCTCAACCTACCTATTGCCATCCCCTCAGATTGGGTGGCAATCGGTTCAACACAATCATTCATTCATTCATTCATTCATTCATTCATCAGTTTTGACTACTCACTATACCTCAGGTGCCTACTAGACAATATGATATAGCAAGAACAGAAAATAGATATGAGCCAGGCTTGGGACGCATGCCTACAATCCCAATGACATAAAAGACGGAGACAGAAGAATTGCAAGTTCAAGGCCAGCCTCAGCAACTTAGCAAGACATTATCTCAAAATAAAAAAATAAAGATAGAACTGGGAATGTAGCTCAGTGGTAGAGCAAGCCTGGGTTCAATCCCCAGTACAAAAATAAATACGGACATGATGTTATGGAATTTACAATCTAGTTGGTGAAGTAGAGGCAGGACAGTAAGCAAAGATCTGGGTGGCACACTTACTTCATAAAGGCACATATACTTTGCTAATAAGGAGTGGGGGACAACTGGGAAAAATACTCTTCCCACAACAACAGGCAAAAAGAAAATTTTATTTATTTAAATAATATACTTGCAGGTCTACATAGCTTTGCAGGTTTAAACTGTGAATCATTATTTTTTTAATTACAAATTTCTGTGATTATGAAATAGATATCCTCCAAAAGAAAGAATCTTCAGCCAAGTTCCCACAGGTCGGCCCTCTTCTTGGATGATTTCACCTACCAATATTTGGGGTCCCCTGATAAGAGTATCCTTTAAAGTCATTGGATGAATTTATACAAGTACAGAGAGTTCAGTCTTGAATTTCTGATTCTCTATCCAGACATTATCATAATATTTGCCACTGGGCACTTATGATGCTTTAAGATGTATATATTTAATTTATCACAGTGGAATTATACCACTCCAGGTCCTCCCTCTGATAGCCATGGTTTCTTTTCAGGTAGCATTGTCTTTGTAATTTATTCGCAAGTGCTCAACCAAACTAGGCACATTGGGGTAATAGGTTTCTCACTTCGCTACTAGAATTTAACTCATGAAATCACATGTCTGTGTACAAAAATAGATTCTAGGTTATTTAGTGAGGAAATGCATTATCTATTAGTAATTTTTTTTTAATACCAGGAATTGAACCCAGGGGCATGAACCACTGAGCCATATTCCCAGCCCTTTATATTTTTTTTCTTTTGAGATGGGGTCTCACTCATTCGCTGAAGCTGGCTTTGAACTTTTGATCCTCCTGTCTCAGCCTCCCGAGTCACTGGGATTACAGGCATGTGCTACTGCACTTGGCTAATTTTTCCTTATTTAAAGGAAGTACTTTCATAACTTGAAAATGACATAATTTATATATAGCCATTTTAATGAACTAAATCAAGGAAGCACCGATGTAATTCTTTTCACAATTTTTAAAATTCCTTATAGTTTTGTTGTTTATCTTTCTAAATTAGGGCTAGGAGTAATAATTACTTAAATTTGAATTCTTTGAGAAAGTAAGTGTATTAGCTTTAGTTGGTTTTTTTTCCACTCGAGTCAAGAAGTCTATTAATCAGAAATAAGTCTAGTGGCTAAAATTCCTATAAAAGTTATTAAAGTGTCTGTGTTTACCAAGATATAGGATTGCCTATGTACAAGAAAATTAACCAACTGTTTAAGTATGTTAATAGGAATTGAGAAGGATGTAAGGACTGGAAATGGAGAAAACTACCAGTTGTTGACTCGTAACTCTATAAAGGCCTAGACTATAATCTCCTCATTTCATCTTCACATTCATAATATGTAGGCTTAATTGAGAACATGCTATTTCCCCAGGCATTCTGCAAAGGAGTTTGTGTGTGTTAACTCATGTACGCCTCATAAAATAATACCTATTAATATTTTTTATATTGAAAAAATGAAGAAACTAATATTTAGGGAAGTTAAGTAATGTGCCCAAGACTTCAGAACTTGGCAGTGGCACAACTAATTTTTAAGCACAGACCCAACAAATTCCAAAGTCCTTGTTCTTTATCATTGTTTCATGCGATATGTCACTTAGAGCATTATTTTAATGAATATTAAAACATGGAACCTCTAAATTAGCCACAGCCCCTCCTAATAAAAAATTACTACTTGTTTCATATACATATGAATATATATATGTATACACACACACATATATATATACACACATGTATATATATGTATATGTAGATAGATAACTTTGGCAGTTAATTATTACATTAAAATATAATATATGCTTATAAACTAAACTAAGTCTTCTTTCTCCATGTGTGTGTATATATATATATATATATATTTTTTTTTTTTTTTTTTTTTAATTTACTTATTTTTTTTTTTTTTGGTACTGGGTATTCAACCCAGGGGCCCTCAACCACTGAGCTACATCCCCAGCCCTTTTATTTTGAGAGAGGGTCTCCCAAAATTGCTTAGACCCCTTGCTAAATTGATGAAGCTAGCCTTGAACTTTTGATTCTTCTGCCTCAGTCTCTCAAGTCACTGGTATTACAGGCATGTACCACTGAGCCTGGCTATCTTCATTTCTTTTGAATAATTATTTTAAATCCTAACTCCCTTTTACTGGAGATTTATTTATGCATTTTAGTGAAAGATAATCTCAAAACCAGGCTATAGAAACACATTTGGAGTCAGGTGCAGTGGTGCACACCTGTAATCCCAGCAGCTCGGGAGGCTGAGGCAGGAGGATGGAGAGTTCAAAGCCAGTCTCAGCAACTTACGAAGGCCCTAAGCAACTCAGTGAGACCCTGTCTCTAAATAAAATACAAAATAGGACTGGGGATGTTGCTCAGCAGTTGAGTGCCCTTGAGTTCAATCCCCAGTATCCCCCACTCCCACAAAAAAAAAAAGAAATACACTTGGGAAAGTGGCTTTGGGAATAATTATCAAAAGTATAGATCTACTCTCATATTTTTCAGTGTTGTTCCTGGGTATTTTTAGGAATTACATCAAAAATCATTGAGTGGAGTCTAAATTGTCTTAACTGTTCTGAAAACATATGTAGTTCATTGAAACAAAACATGGTAAATAGAATCCCCTTGACTTATTTGACTTGATTAACAAATGACAGAAGACAATCTTCTCATATGTAATATGTCTCTAAAATTTGTCTATCTAGAGTTCATTCTCTGAATGAAACATTGTTCTTATTTGTATAAAGGTAGTACCACATTTCTAGATAAGTGATACAGCAAGCTGCTTTAGGACATTGGTGGTTGTTCATCTGAATGAGATCAGCAAGTTGTTGCCTTTTGGCTGACTTCTGCCTACAAATGATTTTTGTTTTGGCTTAGCCAACAATTTTAAACTTTGTAATTTGAATCTCTTTTAATAGTGTGTGGGTTCCAATTTTGCTGTGTTTTCTACCACTCCCCATCTTCTCTTATCTAGCTGTCTTACTCATTGATATTGTCTACCTAGCCTCTAAAAGCATTTGAGTTTATGAGAGGCCTCACAGATGTGAGCCCAAAAGAGACAAACTTGATATTGATACCCTTCTAATCTCCATATGCCAACAAAGGTCTTCCAGCCCTATAGAAAATACACCCATCCCCCCATGTACTTGAGCAGTGATCTCACATGATTATGAATAAATTAATTTGTATCACACACTGTTGCAACTTTTCTGGGTTTTCATGGAGCATATATGTATCCACTATCACCTACTATCATTCACAGTATTTGTTGATCATACATCACATCCCATTGGGCATTCATCATCTCCCACTGGGCCTCCATCATCTCCCACTGGGCCTCCATCATGGGCGACTGGGTATCCATCATCATTGCTGGGCATCTGTTGAGTACCGCTATGTCTGTTGGGCATCCACAGTCTCCCACCAGGCATTGTGGTCTCTGCTGATACTCTGCCATTTCACCACCAGTGACTTCCATGAGAATGCTGCTAACAGGTCCAAGGTGCTGTCACCTGGTGCTACCAAATCTACAGACCTTCAAGATACCACACGGTGCTGCATTTTCTTCAGTCTTTGTTGTACTCAGCAATGTTTCTTGCACAAATTAGAAAAACGTCCCCTATAACTATAGCACACTTTGCTATCTAAACATTTTTAAAAAATTGTCCCTCTCCCCTTCACAAAGTTTCTCTGTAAAACAGTTCTGTTTTTTTTTTTTTTTTTTTTTTTCTTTTTTTCTTTTTTTACTTTATCTCCTCAGGGATTACACATTGGGTAGGACCGATCTAGAGTTTATGTACTGAGGTCTTAATTCCCATCCTTGGGCATTCAAACAAAACTTTCCCTCTGAAAGGTCAATTGGGGACCTTGTTAATCTTGTGTACTTGTATAACTAGCATTTACCTCTTTATCTGGTCACTTAATATTTTTAATAACTGAACAAAAGTATCCTTTTCTCTTGCAAATCAATTTATGAAGTTGGATACTTTGGATTTCCCAACACCACACATCTATACTTGTGAATAATAATTTTTTGGTTGAAATGCCTTCTCCTAATATCCTCTTTCCTTCTATCAACACACTTAACCATTTCACTACAGACTCTTTAACCTACAGGGGAAAAAATGTCATTATCAGATGCTGTAGTTTGGATGTTGAATATCCCCCAAAGGTCTGTGTGTTAAGGCTTGGCTCCCAAGGTGCCCTATTGGTACTGTGAACCGTTGGGAAGAGGGGCTTTGTGGGACGTGCCCCTGGGGAGGGGGGGGATGATGGAAACTTGGCCTCTTTCTCTTTTATTTCCTGGTCATGAGATAAGCAGTTTGCTCTGCCACACACTTCCTGCCATTGCCATTGGAAACCCCACTAGAGCCCAACGTTTTAGAGAGATGACAGTACATGGGGAAGCACTCTCAAGCTTCAGAGGTGGAAAAACTTGTGGGAAGGTAAATTTATCTGAAGAAAGACAGTGATTCCTCTGTCACTGTCTCTGAAATGATAAGTGAGAATTTCTCTCTGTCTTTAGGTGGGCAAATGGAGGAGGAAAATAAAAAGACCTTCTGTTTGTATACTTTTTTTTCCCAATTTTTTAGGTAAACAGATTTTGAAAGGACAGCATTCCCCAACATTTCAATTCACTTCTACTTAAAGGCATTAGGCTAAAGAGGCAGATTTTGAACTGACACATTCTGATTTACTTCATTATTTGAGAACCATAGCTTTATTAAAAATGATTTCATTTTAGTGCGGATCAGACTCTGTTACCACCCCCTTAAAGACAAAGTTTAAAGGCCTAGGCTTCAATGCCTCTGCTTCTGTGTGATCAGAAAATAGAATTAAGGACAAGTGGGGGGACGTAATATATATTCAAATAATGGACAGATATTTCACATTCATGTGCTTCAGAATGCAAAAGCATGATAAATGATAAGATACAGAAAGAAACAAATTAGAGTTCAATAAAATGAAAAACTGTATCTTTCACAGAGAGAAACTCTCCCATCACTAGAGCTTATGCCAGGAATTTTTGAAATGGATAGGAGGTTGAACTAGATATTTTCTACTGCCTTGAAATTCTATATTCTATAAGTTACCTAGTTATGTGACTTAGAACAAGTTGCTTGGAGTTTGAAATCAGCATTATAAAGATAGATACACAATGACTTTGTAAAAGATTAGGAGATGAAAGGAAGAATTACCATTTCATATAATAGTGTTACATTTCATATGTGCATAATCAGTTTAGTTAGCTCTGGATGAAAAATCTACTCATTAATTATATGTTATTTTAATAACTCAGAAGACATTTTATCTTTTGTTACCATTAAAGTGAAAATAAAGGAAAATTTGCTTAGAATGAATGGACTTCATATCCATAATCCTTACTCTTAAACATTCTAAGATAAATAAAAATAGTCCTTAGCCTTAATTTTCAAAGGGCAATAATTCAATCTTGAAAGTTGTCTTCCTTACACTAAATGAGACCTCTTACAACTACGAATCTTAATTCCACATTTATCTGTATAAACTCCTAAGTTAGTGCTTTAACTTGTAGTTTGGGGGATCCTTAGACCGTCAAAAGTTTTCTTTCTTTTACTCTTTAGTCAAATTTCTATATTCACTGAGTGTTGAAATGTATTTTGGGTTTTGAATAAAGCATAAAAATTCTAAAATGTGGGCTAGGTGTGTAACTCCATGGTAAAAGTACCTATCTAGCATTGTGCAAGGCCCTGAGTTTGGTACCCAACACTACAAAAAGAAAAAATATCCTAAAACTTTGCTCTCTAATTTTTCTGCATTCATCCGGGCATGGTGGTGCACACCCATAATCCCAGGGACTCTGTAGGCTGAGAGAGGAGGATCACAAGTTGAAGACCAACCTTAGCAACTTAGTGAGACTCTGTCTTGAAATAAAAAGGACTGGGAATGTAACACAGTGGTAAAATGTCCTTGGGTTCAATCCCCAGTACCATAAACAAATCAATCAATCAATCAATAAATAAATAAATAAATTTTCTGCGTTCAAAAAATCGCAGAGACAAGTCACTCATCCAACGTTCACCTAACGTTAAGTCCCCAAAATCCACTTAATGAATTCGGTTTTTCCATGATCTGATGCCTGATCATCAACAAGACAAGAAAGGTTAAATGAGTTTTTTTTTTTTCTTCCAGTTTTACTCACTGAGAAATATTTAATAAAATAGGTAGTAAAGATAGAATTTTAATTATCAGCCTATTTATCTCTATTCTTATTCTTCATTACATGTGATGGGATATTTAGAGTCTTTATGGAAATGTATACATTTGCAAATCAGCCAAGGCATTGTAAATTCCATATTGCTCTTCTCAAAGTAATTGTAGGATCACAGAAACTGAATTTTGATCTTATTCAGAAAGGAGCAGAAAAAGTTTTCTGAATTAGTATTTTTAGTACACATGGGAGAGCCAGGTCAGGCTATCTTTTATAGAGTAGGAGCTTTCCTTATTCTAGATTAAGATCATTTTTAGAACCCAAAAGAATTACAGAGGTTGATAAAAACCATACTTTCTGTTTTAAATTCAGTAGAAAAAAAAAAACTTTTAAAGGGCAACTAAAGTAAAGGCATTCAGCATTAATTAACATCTTGTTTTTCTGTTTAGCTTAAGCCCATCTCATACACTTTCAGCTTAATATCCCCTTCACAGTTATAGGGAGAAGGAATATGCATGGATTTTTTGTTCTACTAACAAGTATAGTGGAAGAAGAGGAATATGTGCTATTGAACTGATAGCTATAGCTAACTTTCATGTGTTTAATTTCAAATGGAAAAATGTATTCAAAATGTAATATAAATAATGAAAAATAAATTTCTTGTGTTCTTTGAAGTGTCTCTCCTGATGGGAGAAATGGAAGTCTATAATTTCCAATTCCTCAAAAACCTAAGATTACAATCGTTGTGAATACATGAATGTGGCCAGTGGGTGGCACATATAAACCATGGTAATCAGCCTCTGTGTTCTCTAGATGGGTAATTGGGACAAAAAAATCAAGAGGACAAATTATTTTCACTATCATTGTAGTGTAGTTTGTTTTGTTACCAATAAAAAGGTATTTTGTGAGTAGAAAAATAGTATAAAAGCTAAACATTAATAAGTTAATCATATATCTACTTGAATTTTGATAGTTTCATAGTCCTTAGCTTTAATGTTGGTGACGCAATTCTGTTTTAATTAAATCTTTTTGACCAAATGACTCTTAAATAATGCCATATAATATTGTGATTTGGGGCAGCTCGTTGGTTATCTCTAAGAACTAGATTGTCTTTTATAAATGACTAGTTTTTGTTGTATATTTTTCATGCTAAGTAAGTATTTTAACCTACCTAGCATGTATGTCCCAGATATTTGTGAATACTAAAGATTGAAAGTAAAAATATTTAGTAAACTTTTATTCTCTATACAATTTATTCTATGTAATGATAAATTCTCTATGTAACTTTATTATTACTTTTAATGTTAGAAGAAACCAAACCTCTATCTGAAAGCAGAAAGATATCATACATACAAAAATATAAATTATGCATTTCCACATGTACTAAAACAAACATCTGGAAGAGTATCTTGGTTTAAATATAACAAAATATAAACATATCTTCTCAGTTTAAATACGGTGAAGTAAGTTAAGCATCTTATAATTTAAGTAGAGTAGAAAAATTAAATGGGTATTTCCTTAAGTTTTCCTTAATATTTCCAAAAATATTAAGGCAATTTTTGAAGGTCAACATTTCAAACAATTTTTTTAAAATATATTTTTAGATGTTGATAGACCTTTATTTTTATTCATTTATTTATATGTGGTGCTGAGAATCAAACCAGTGCCTCACATGTGCTAGGCAAGTGCTCTACCACTGAGCTACAATCCCAGTCCCTCAAATAAATTTTTTACATTGCAGTACCATGACAGCTTACTCACTTAGGTTTTACTGTGAATTATCTTCCTTAAAATTTCTTTTTAAGGAAGTCATGATATTATTGTACACATAATTACCAAATGTTACATTAGTTATGTAAGTGACTGAACAAAAGAAGGTAAATGTAGTGAGTCCAAGACTGCATTTAATTCTGGTGCAAAATATTAAAACAAGGCAATTAAGAACTGTTCAATTTAGATTTCAAAATATACAGAAAAGTTCAGAAGATATTGCATTTGCCATTATGTGATACTTCTAGACCTACCTGATGTTCCTTGGCAGCTTTTTCTAGATGTGGAATTACTTTTAAAATATTAGCTTAAATGTATACAAAAGTGATAGTTAATAGGAAAAATAGAAGAGTAAAGGAAGGAAAAATATTAAGAAAGCAAAGTTAATCCTAGAGTCACCTTACTTCCTTACATTTTTTTTTTAAATTCAGTGCCAACTAGAGCAAAGCTATGGCATTGAGAAAAAAAAATTGTATGCTATTTTTTGCAATAACAAAAATAAGGTTAATAGTACTTATATCCCAAACCTATTTGGTTCCTGCTATGTGCCAAGCATTTAACCCTAACACAATTACATAAGGCGGGTGTTATTATCCATTTTTTACAGATAAGGAAACCTAGCTTCAGGTTGTACAACTGGGGAATGTAGATTCAACTTGAAATCCTCTACTTTCTCCAACCTGCCCAGCTGTGTCACACAAATAACAGCAGTATCTGAGATTTAATATTTTCCTTTATATTGTTCATCAAAACTACAGAGAAGTCATTTGTTACAGGTGTTATTATCCATAATTTTAAAATCTGGCAGAAAAAGGTATAGGTGGTGACTTGAAAACAGTGTGCTAATAGGTATGTAAAAAATTATACAAGAAGTTTAAACATTTTTTTCCCCTAAAGAAGTCAACCCCTTACATAAAGAATAACACATTTCGGGGAGAAAAAAGTCATTCTTTTTCTGCACAATTTCTTACCACTGTAGCAACATTTGTATGGATTTTGAAAGACCTTCTACTCCTACTCACAGAAAATTCTTAATAATTTTTTTCCACTTGTCAACTCAATGGAGATGATAGGGATATTTTCTAGGGTACCAGTTAAAGTTGTTTGTTGGATTTTTAAATTTGTTAATGTTCTGTTGTTGTTAATGGTTACTCTGTGGTTTACAATATAAATCTTTTAATTTTCATCCCACCCACCTTGGTACTGAAGAATGAACCCAGGGGTGTTCTAACACTAAGCTACCTCCCAGCCCTTTTTTATTTTGACTCAGCATCTCACCAAGTTACTCAGGCTGACCTTGAACTTGTGATTCTCCTGCATCTGCCTCCCTAGAAGCTGGGATTACAGGTGTGCACCAGCACACCCAACTAATTTTTATTAGTTTTAAAATTGAAATATAATTTTAATAGACTGTGAAATTCACCCTTTGAAGTGTACACATCCATGGTTTTGGTACATTCACCCAGTTAGGCAATCAACTTTATCAAGTTCCAGAACATTTTCATCACTCTAAAAAGAAACCTGAGCTAATTAGCAGTCATTCCCCAAATATACATTCTTAAAACAATCTTAAGATTAATACTCCATTTCACTGGTACATAGAAACTTTGCTCCAATATACTTTTATTCTTTACCTCTCCTTTGTGATATTATTGTCATATAAATTACATCTTTATGCATTATGATACACAAAATAATTTTGCAACTTTTAAAATACTTATGTCTTTTAAAACATTTAGGAGGCTAAAAGTTTAATTCTTGTAGATTATGTTGCTATCTAGCTTTTCATTTCAGCAATATTAGGGATTTTAGCTTCAGTAGATATTATAGGTCAAGTATGCTGGTCACAAATTTTATGCTTTTTTTTTTTTAAATCTGGGAATGTCTTCATTTCTCTTTCATTTTAAGGATAATTTTGCCAGATACAGAATTCTTGTTTTTTTTTTTTTTGTTTTTTTTCCCCCACAATCCCACAGTGCTAGAGATTTGAACCCAGGCCTTGCACATGCTAGGCAAGCACTCTACGAGATGGGTTATAACGTTAGCACCAGAATTCTTGGTTAACAGACTTTGTCTATTGGTCGTTTGCATATGTTATCCTAATGCCTCTGGCCTTCATAGCTTCTGATGAGAAGTCAGCTGGTAATCTTATTTGGGTTCTCTTGTACATATTGAGTCATCTGTCTGTTACTTCTTCCAGAATTTGCTCTTTGTCCCTGTCTTTTTACTGTTTGACTATGATGTGTCTCAATATATATCTCTGAGTTTATCCCAAGTGATGTTCATTGAGATTTGTATATGAAAATTGATGTTTTCCATAAAATTTGGGAAATTTTCAGTTATTATTTCTTTAATTTTTTTTTCTGTTCCTTTACTGCCTGTCCTTCTGGATTCCTATTTTGCATACATTTGAAAGAATCCCACAGACTCTAAGGCTCTATTTTTTACTTCTTTTTTCTTTCTGTTCTTCATATTGATATAATTTCTCTTTTGACTCACATTTTAGTTCTTTCTTCTACCAACTGAAATCTACTATTAAGCCCATCTAATGAATTTGCCATTGTACTTTTCAACTCCTGCATTCTTAGTTGTTTTTATTTTTAAAATAAAATATCATATTAATTTGTATCTCTATTGATTTTCTTTGTTTGGCAAAGCATCATCATCATAGTTTAGTTATTTAAACACGGTCTTCTTTAATTCTTCTGAAACACATTTATTTAGCTGGTTTAAATTTTGCCCAAAAATCCAACATCTGCCCCCACCCCCATACCTTTCTATTGACTGCTTTCATTCCTGTCTATGGGCCACATTTTCCTATTTTTTTTTTTTTTGTTGTTTGTTTGTCCTATAATTTCCTGTTGACAGCTGAACATTTAAAGTAATATATTTTGGTGACTTTGGAATCAGATCTCATTTTCCCCTCAGTGTTTCTTATTGCTACTGTTTTTTATTTGCTTTTCCCCTTATTGCTGCTTACTTTGGTGACCTTCCAAGAATAATTCTGTAGGTTCTATATTCCTTGGCTGCTATTCTCCTAGATTTTTTCTTTAATTCTTGTTTTAATTTTTAGGCTTGTGTAGTTAAGAGTTGCCCCCTGAATCAGCATAGTTTGTGGTTAACCAATGGTTGTTCAGAATACTTTATTCAATGTTGTAAGACACTTGGAAATTTCTTCCACCCTGTTCCAATGGAACTTTTATGAGAAGTCACACCTTCAACTTGATGTTATAGTCAGTCTCACCTTTTATTGCCCGCTTGAGCAGAGCATTAAGAACATCAAGGCATAAGTTATTGGTGTCTTCTCTGAACTTTTTGGCCATGTGCCCAGACATGTGCTACATGACTTTTTAGATCTCCTGGGATATATTGGAGCATTTAAAATTCCTTTATGTTTTTGTCTTATTCCCATTACCAAGGTTTTCTTTTAAATGTTTAGCCAGCATCTCTTACATTCCAACTAAATTCAGTCTTAGGCAACTGCAGTGTTACTAAATTCAGCTTACTATTACTGTTTTCAATAATACCCTGAGGATTTTTCTAAGGAACTGAACTCAGAGTCAGGTCAAATAACCCAGCGCCCTGGGAAGAATAGGATGATTTTAAAGAAACTGCTGCAGATATTGTCAAAATATTGAGAGCATTCTGGGGGAGGCATTTTATGTGGGAGTCCCGAAACAAATCAGCTCCCACTCTACTTCTACTACTGGCTGCCAACTTTTCACAGCCAATGTCTTCCATTGCTCTGGTGAGAGAATGGAAATATACCCAAGTTAAAATAATACAAACCCCACTTTTCTTACCAATGTTCAGTAGGAGCTTTTTTAATGAATATTTTTCTGTGTCTTTGATTAATTTCTGGATTCTAAAATGGTTGGTTTTTGTACTTTTGCAAACATTTTTATTACTTTTGTGAGAGAAAGGATTCACTCAGGTCCTCACTCTGCCATCTTGGAAGTTTTGCTCTTGTAAATACTTCTTTATCCATCTTCAAATACAACAACATTTTAAATGCAATATCATAAAGTTATCCTATCTAATAAATTAAAGTAGTTACTTAATATTATCTACTACCAAATCTGTATTCACTTTTCACAATTGACTTGAGGACCTAAACAATTGGCTTCAATTAAATTATGATTCAAAGAAGGTTCGCACATTGCGTTTGGTTTCTTTCTCTTTCTCTCTCTCCTTTTTGTTTTGTTTTGTTTTTGGAATTAAAAATTTTATTAAATGCGATTAAGAGAAAACTGTAGACAACAATTAGAAGAATCAGTGCACTTGAAGATGGGCCAGTAAAATTATACAATCTAAAGCTAGAGGACAAAGTTAGAAAAGTAAAATAGTACAAATAGTACACATTTTAGACAAGATTAGTTCTTTCAATATGCAGAAGAATTTTAATAAACCCCCACTTATTGAGGTCAGCAGTTGAAGAAGAAAGGTGCTAACATATTTCCTCCACTTGACTCTGAACTCTGGTTGCTTTATTTAAAATTTTGTGACTTAACATATCATGAACAAATATGAAAGACATATTCCAAATACAGAGAAAAGCTTCTATTATCTTCAGTGTTCTTCCTTTAACCCCTTATCAAGATTGAATTTCAAAATTCATTTAGCAAGTAATAGTGTCACTTACAGAAAAAGAAGAGCAATTGCCTGTATTCTTTCAAATCTTAGTAATTTACTGTCCTTATCTTTCAAGAGATCATTCTTCTTCTCTCCCAAAAGTAGGATTGACTCAATCCTGTAGCCTATGGTCTTTTTAGGAACAGATATTCAGTTGTGTTATTCAGAATTACTAAGACATCTGCTTCAGCCAATTTTCTAGATATTTCTTCCATTTTAAATATCACAGTTCTCTGGAATTAATGTTTCATGCTTATCTCAACTCCCACTTTAGAGAGTTAAGATGTTTTGGAAAAAACTCTATCTGGTATTTGCCTACTGTCTAATAATTTCCATGTCATTGTTAGAAAAGTAATAAATTCATCAAAGTATAATCTAATTCAGATTTGAAGCGCATTCCTAAATTTGACAGATCCTTGAAGAATTTCTTTAGAGAGCAAGTTTTGTTTTTATTTATTTTTTCCATGTTTTTATATTATAAAAACATGGTGCATTATAGTTGTTCATAATGGTGGGATTTGATGTTACATATTCATATATGCACACAATATCACAGTATAAGTTGGCCAATATCATTCCCCGGTATATCCCCTTTCCCTTGCCTCCTTTCTCCCCCAGTTCCTTTTCTCTACTGATCTCCCTTCTATTTTCATGAGATTCTCCCCAACACACATCTTTTCCTATTTCCTCTCTTGCTTCTACATAGGAAAGAAAACATAGCCCTTGACCTTCTGAGTTTTGTTTATTGTATTTAACACAATATTCTCAAGTTCCATCCATTTTCCTGTAAATGACATAATTTCATTTTTCTTTATGGCAGAATAAAACTCCAATGTGTGTATTGGGTTTCTATGGAGCCATTTTTTGATGGGCTTGATTCTGGCCCTCAAAGTGGGAACATTTATTAGAAGGAGACACAAACTCAATGAAGTACTTTAATTGTGAAGGAGAACTGTGCATGTTTATAGGCCCCAAGGAAATCACTACAGTTTCTGACTTACAAAACAAACTTATTCATGTCTTGTCTAACAACAGCTGTTAATTTCAGGTTAGCCTGGCATTCAAGAGAAGCAAAAGCTAACCATGAAAATGATTCATTTTGAAAGGTACATGTCAGACAGGAGAGCTGGAGAGGGGAATTGCAATATAAATTTCTTGAACAAGTCATCAATAATGTAACTTGGGTTTACTTTGGAATGCCAGACCCCTGGCAGATTACTCTTTCTTGTGAACTTTCTCTATGTTGCATTTTAGCAGTTTCTTTCCATTGGTTAATCCTTAATGATAGTAGAAAGATCATCTTTCTATAGGAATGTCTGTCTCCAACAAATACACAGAAATATACACATTTGAAAATATATGTTTGCAGCTTTTGCCAGTACCTGTGTCAAGGCTGAGTAACTGTGGTCCACATTGGATGACTTGGCTTCTTTGATCCTACTTTGATTTTTCAAATGAGAAGTTTAGGTTGGATGTCTCTACAATTGCTATTGCTTTTGCTTCTAAAATATGATTATTTTAAGGTTTCCTTTGGCAGGTAGATGTAATAAAGATTATCTTCAATGCTGAGCTTATCCTTTATGCTTTCCTTATCCTGAAAATCAGGTACCCAAGAACTTTCTTTCCCCCTTTGCCATCAAAACCTATTTTATGGAAAGAATCTTAAATCCAAATTAAAACTGGTATAGGCTATATATTAGTAAGACAGAAATATCACCCTTCATCCTACTCAAACCCTGAAGCAAAACCATTTTGCTATCCTAAACAGCACTTGGTTTATGTAGTATGAACTACTTTCATGAGTGAAACTATCTCAACAAACAGCTTTGAGAAAGTCGGAAAATAATATGTCGTGCTTCAGAATATCTACGTTCAGTTTATGTGTCAGTTTTCCAAATGTTAAATTCTAGATTAATCTTGCTTAAATTGGAACATGGACTCTTAAATCTTCTCAAAACAGATACTTTTGCAGATACTACAGAGTCATATCCTTTATCAACAATAAAAGTTCTGTTCATCAGTGTGCTTTTGGGATATAGAGCAAATATTTCAGAGATCATTTTTTGATTAACAATATGATGAGTCCGTACCAAAAACTGCAATTACAATTGCATATTCATTTATACACTTTTTATTTAGCCAAATCAGATAACTACAACCACAGAATCTATCCAGGAACTGGAATTAATTATTTTTCTTTATAAACTTATTAAATAACTCAGATAATACCAAAATTATTTTTGCCCTGTGCACTTAGATTGGATTTCTTAAATGCTTTCTGAAAGACATATTTAAATGAAATCACAGCATTTATTTTACCCAGAGGTCTCTCATCTCACCTCACCCCACCCTGTGCCCAAACTCCACCATCTTTAACACTTATGAACTCAAAAGTAACTAGAAAGCCATCAAGATGCAGATATCCTAATAATATCCAAAAATTATTGTCAAACTATTGTAACTCACAAGTCAAGCTATAATCAATATAAAGATACTATCTGCTTTTTGCCCAAACTGAAAAAAACATAGTGGTATATCATAATGTGTTAATCTTAACCCTGCCTACTAGGGAGTTCATAGTATTAGATATGTTCTTGTGTGTATATCTCTGTGTATTGGATGGAAGCAGAAATTTATATTAAAAAGATGATTAATAATGTAATTTTATATGCTAATGGTGGTCGAGAAGTTCAGAGGAAAAACTTTGTCAATCCATGAAAATAAGACTCACAATGCTAGCATTTAAATGACTATAATAAAGTACAGGAACATTTTTCTAGTCCCCAAATGACCGCAGAAATGGTTCTTTTCATACTTGCTAAATATATTCATAAACTCAACCCAACTGTGAGGGGAAATAAAGAAACTCAATTTAATTATATGTTCAAGATTGCATCTTTCTACCAAAAGTTTATGAAAAATATAAGTACTTATATCTTTAACTTTTAGAGATACATCCTTAACACAATGTTATCTACCTCTTGTGGGGAAAAGTTAGTATAGTTTAAAATTTCATGTAAATACTATGGAATAGAAAAATGATAACAAAAACATTATGATAAAATTTACCAATACATTGGTAAAAATATTACCTCAACTACCATCTACTGCATTAAAAAATGACACCATGTCAGGTGTGGTGGCGCATGCCTTTAATCCCAGCAGCTCAGGAGGCTGAGGCAGAAGGATCTTGAGTTCAAAGCCAGCCTCAGCAACTTAACAAGGCCCTAAGCAACTTAGTGAGATCCTGTCTCTAAATAAAATTTAAAAAAGGGCTGGGGAATGTAGTTCAGTGATCGAATGCCCCTGAGTTCAATCCCTGGTATCCCCCCCCACCAAAAAAAAAAAAAAAAAAGACACCAAAACCTATGTAAAATGACCAAGGATAAAGTGAACAATAAATATACCAAGGTCCTTCCAAGGACTGTAGTCCCTATTAATTATGTTTAAGCTCTATCCTATTAATTACAATTAAGAAATGTAGAAGCTAGGTACTAAAAAGTTGACTGTTCTCCATACCTTCTCTGGAAATTTTCTTGATTGCCCTTCTCTGCATTCATAGTTCTCTACTTCTAGTCCAGTTAGTTTTGTTTATGTTCTAAGATATACCTTACTCTGAGCAGTTCAAAAGGTTCTAAGGGGTAAATGGCCTTTGAAGGAACTTTCCTGGATCATGTGTCAGTATTTTAATTCACCAAATATTGAATGAATGCCCACTCTATGGTTAGGTACTGTGCTTGGAGGAATGCAGAGGTAAATCCCAAGAGCCCTGTCCCCCAAGAGACTTATTCACTTTTAAGAAAATATTCCAATAATTTAAATAGATTGCAATAGTGTTAAATTTCTTAACTCAGGTAGAGCATCTGATTTCAACATCAGTCTTTAATAACTTCTGAAGAATTTTCAAAATCAGCAATGATTACATTCAGTGGAGCTACTGGACAGCTAAAATGTCCAGTTCCAACTAAAATCCTTGAGGCAGATAGTGGTTTTGCTACATTCCTTAGTGGACAAGATGAATTCCTGAAGAAATGCATAATGCATGTTTACGTGACAGAAAATGTTGGGCAGGAAATAAAGTGCTATAACCATTTGTTAATGTGGGAATTAATATTTTTCCTTTCCCAAAAATATTTCCTTTCCCGAAAAGATTCATCTGTCATTTCATCTATCAATAAGCATAAAATACCACTAACTCTCAGTGGTATTTTTTGAGGTGCTGTAGTACAGTAGAAAGTGGGATTTGGCATTAAATGGACATAGTTTTAAATCCCTACATTACTATATATTTACCTTGGGCAAATCACCTTTTATTTCTAAATATAAATTTTTCTTACCTATAAAATGGGGCAATAATATCTAATAGGCATGGCACTGAGAGGTAGAAGTTATGTATATAAAGTATACAGCACTTAGTATGTGTGTCATATTTTAATTTATTAACAGAAGCACTGATAAGAATTGATTTTACTAGAATATTATTTTAGAAGCCCTAAATAAATATGATCAGGCAAATTTTTTGAGTTCACATGCAGCGATTTCTAAAAATATGTCCTAGATGAATGATAAGGATAGTATGATGAGATCAAACAATGAAGAAAAAATTCAGTATTTAAGTCAGGCACACACTCGGGAGGCTGATACTGGAAGATTGCAAGTTCAAGGCCAACCTCAGCAGTTCAGTGAGATCCTATCTCAAAATTAAAAAAAATAAAAAAAGATAGGGATGAATGAATAAATAAATAGCAATGGGGATATAGCTCAGTGGCCAAGCACTCCTGGGATCAAGCCCCAGTATTAACCAAAAGGAAAAGAAAAATAAGGAAAGAAAAGAAAAAAGAAAAATCAATACTTAAAAAATAAAAAGGGAGCAAGGAAAACATCTCATAAGTCAACTTGCAAATGGAAATGCCTTCTAATCTACTGAACGGTATTTGATTAATATTTTGATATGTAACATATATGCCTTGATTTGGAGGGTAATGGTCATACATACTTCATTTTCCCTTTCACATATATCTTTTCTATCATTTTGCTATTTTAAAAAGTTTATGTCTGCCATTCACTTTGAAAACAGAGCTACCTTGATAACTCCCACACCCTCCCACTCTTACCCCACCCTTGCCCTCACCCCCACCCCTCCACCCCTTACCATAAGAGACGGTAACTTATTCTCTGGGACATAAATAAATAAAAGACTGTTCTGTTCAGTAAAACAAAAACAAAAACAAAAACAAAAACTGCTATTCCAGATCAACAAAGGAATGCTTCAAATTCCAGGCTGGTAGTGCTTCCTGTCTTGATTCTCTTTACTATCTTTTCAGACTTCTTCTAAACAGAAGAAATGGAGAGTATGTATGGCCAAATGATGAAGCAAAATATTAGAGTTTTGTGTATAAATGTCATGTTCTTAATTGATAGTATATATGTCAGAGCAGGTACTAAAACAAGTCATCTTCTTCCCGTCCCATTAGAACCACAGAATATATTTTTTCCTGTCTTTCAGGGTGGAGGCAGAGTTAAACACCTGTTGATCAGTGCTGATATTTTGCATATAACACCTCTAATCCAGTTATTTATTCTAAGCAAAAATTCCTTAAACAGGATAACTGCCTCACATGGACAGGGAAGCCCTGAGCTCATTCACATTCACTTCACCACTGCTCTAGAAGACTAGTGGGGGTGTGCTTATAGTTAACACTAGCAGCTATTTCAAATAAAAACTCCAGAAAGGCACAGTGGCTCACGCCTGTAAGCCCAGCAGTTCAGGAGGCTGAAGCAGGAGGATTGCGAGTTCAAAGCCAGCCTCTGCAACTTAGTGAAGCCATAAGCAACTTAGCGAGACCCTATCTCAAAATTAAAAATAGAAAAAAAAAAAAAAAGACTGGGGATGTGGCTCAGTGATTAAGCATCCCTAGGTTCAATCCCCAATATAAAAAAAACAGGCAAAAATATTGAGTATAAATGTCACAAATTCATTATATTGTCCAGGAGAAGAATAAAGGTGCTATTAGCTTTAGACTTTGTTAAAAAAAATAATACTTTATAAAGTTATCAGCAAAATGAGAGTAAAATGTGTATAACTTTGAAAGGGAGGTAGACAGAAAAATTGAGATGTTGAAAGTGATCACTAATAAAAAAAAAAAGACCAAAAATGGAACAAAAAATAAGCTGAATAACTAAAATGCATTAAGTAAGGTAGTGGCAAATAAACCACTATTTACATGTCAATGGTCGATTTAAATGTTAGTGATCTAAGAGTTCAGGTAGAGCTTGTCAAACTGGGTTAAAACAAAATACAAATGAAATCCACGTCTATTCTGTCTATCAAAAAATACATCTAAAGCATAAGGATATATAAATATTAAAATTAAAAATATAGAAAAATACATATCGCACAATAGCTAAAAAAGATGATATAGCTACATAAAGAGATAAAAAAGCTAAGAGTAAAAGAACATTATTAGACATTCAGGTATTCACTTTATAGCTATACAAGGTTTTATTTACCAAAAAATATGTGGAATTTTATTCCATCTCACTCCAGTCAGAATGGTAGTTATCAACAATACGAGCAATAATGTGTTGGTGAGGATGTGGGGGGAAAGGTACACTTATGCATTGTTGGTGGGACTGCAGATTGGTGCAATCACTTTGGAAAGCAGTATGGAGATTCCTAAGAAAACTTGGAATGGAATGAACCACCATTTGACCCAGTTATCCCACTCCTTGATTTATACCTAAAGGACTTAAAATCAGCATACTACAATGACACAGCCACATCAATGTTTATAGCAGCTCAATTCACAATAGTTAAGCTATGGAACCAGTCTAGATGCCCTTCAACAGATGAATGGATAAAGAAAATGTGGTGTATATATATATACAATAGAATATTACTCAGCCTTCTTAAAGAAAAATGAAATTATGGCATTTGCAGGTAAATGGATGGAACTAGATAATATCATGCTAAGTGAAATAAGTCAATCCCAAAAAACCAAACGCCAAATATTTTCTCTGATAAGTGGATGCTGATCCATATTTGGGGGTGGGTAGGGAAGAATGAAGGAACTTTGGATTATGCAGAGAGGAGTGAGGGGAGGGACAGGGTGGTGGGGATGGGAAGAACAGTAGACTGTGAGACAGACATTATTACCCTATATACATGTATGAAAAAAATTCAAATTAAAAAAAGAAAAAATTTTTTAAAATGTGGAATTTTAAGTTTGAATGTACTTAATAGCATGACCACAGAATATTTAAATTAAAATTTCACAGGAATATAGAAAGTCTTACTAATGGATGGAACAAGTGGGACAAAGATCTGAGTTTTGAAATGTTAGCCTATACCTCACCCATATTCAGAACACTAATTATTTTTTAACATACATGGAATATTAACAAAAGCTGACTCCTTAATGTATCTTCCTTAAATTTTTTAAAAATATATATTATGTATACGTATGTACATTATCATTATACATAATAGTGGGGATTTATTATGCCACATTGGTACATTCACGTAACATAATTTGATCAATCTCATTCCCCTAGTTCCTTCACTTTCTCCCCCCTTTCCCCTACCCCATCCTCTTGCTCTACTTTATTGATCTCCCTTCTATAATTATTACTTTAATTAACAGGATTCATTGTGGTGTATTCATACATGGTCATAGCATAGTTCGGTAATTCATTTCCCAGTAGTTAGTACTTCTCCATGTCCTCTCCTCTCTTCCCCTCCTCCCTCCTTCTCTATCCCCTTCCTCTACCTTTTTTCTTTTTTTTTTTAGTTACAGGAGATTGAACCCAGGGGTATTTTACCACTTTACCGCTGAGCTACATCCCCAGCTCTTTTGATTTATTTTTTATTTTTATTTTTAAATTTTGAGATAGGATCTCACTAAGTTGCTGAGGCTGTCCTCAAACTTGTGATCCTTCTGCCTCAACCTCCCCAAGTTGCTAGGATCACAGGTGTTAGCCTCTGTGCCCAGCCTGTCTCCACTACTCTCTAATGATCATTTTGAAAATCTCAATCTCAGGAGCAAGCTGTCATTAACATAGATGAAACATGTTTGTGTCTTTCCAGGATTTCAGAATTTATTGAATAATAATAAATTCACAGGCTACACCATGTTCATCAGTGGCAGTTCACTGAATACTTGTGGGTCACCTGGTAGTCAGACGCTGGCAAACACAACTTTTATTTCAATCTTGATTTCTAATATCTTCAACACCCAAGTCACACTTGTTTCACACTAGGAAATATAAATAAGTCGCAGAAAGACTAAGAAAGGGTTAAAGCAGTCACAGGGTTACAGGATGCTATGCCAAGAACATGGGCAGAGAGAGATATGAATGCAGAGTCAAAGAGTTGCTGTAAGTGGTCAGAAAGGATTTTAAGGAACCAGTTCCACAGAGTTGTCCAAACAGAGGGTTCAGATAGAATGATGGCAATTTCAGAGTGTCAGCTCCAGGTGTCAGCTTGGAGTGAGCTGTGCATGGTCATCACAGGCAGGAGAAATCACCTTTACTGAAGCCTGACAGGGACAGAAAATCAGAGGTCTGTCACTATGCCCATTTTCCTGGAGAAGGTTTGTGATGAGTGACCAGTTGACAGGGTCAAGTTGCTACCATGTTCAATCTTGGGGTGCTCCTTCTTTTATGGATCTCAAGTGAGGGATCCTCATCTGATAAGGTTGATAAACTTCCATGCCTGGTGTTCCTGACATGATTTGGGATGTACACATGTGCAGGTACTCCTTGATTTAGTTTGATAAGTTGGCACGCAGAACTTATTTATCAATCTGTGCCTTATGGTGGTGCCAGGCAGATGGTGATTGTTTGCGTGTACAAACAAGGTATGGAATCATTCTACCTTGGCACACTTGTATTAAAAATGGAGTAGTTCATGGCAATATATTGCCTTACAAAATGGAGTAACTCAGGGTTAGGCACAACCTGAAAACTGCTGTTCTATATATCAAAGAATAATTCAGAGCAGGGCACAGCTTGCTTTCTACACTGAACAAAGTTAGCAAACTGGAATTTATACAGAGCCTGTTCTCAGACTTAAAGATTATAAGCTAAAAACCCAGTATAAAATCACTAGAAAATTGTGCTTAGAAATTAATAAACACTTAGAAATTATCTGTGGGTTAAAAATCATATTGAAAATTAGAAAAATATTATAAACTGAACATAACAAAATATTTGATATCAAAATTTGTGAGATAAATTTAAAATATTTATAATAAAATATGTAGACAAAACTCATGTATTATAAAAAATAAAGCTGAAAATTAATGAGCAAAGCTTAAAAGAGAAAGTACAAGATATTTCAGGAATAAAAGAAGGATCTCACTGCAAATGCTACATAAATTTTAAAATATAACAGAAAGATAAATAATTTTGTGTCAAAAATTATACAAATTGCCGGATGCAGTGATGTACACCTATAATCCCAGTAATTTGGGATGTGGAGGCAGGAGGATCTCAAGTTGGAGGCCAGCCTCAATGACTTAATTAATAAAATAGAAGGAAACTATAAAGAGAAAAATACATCACAATCAAGTTAGGTTTGCAAAGTTGTTTCAACATCAGAGTATCAATTGATGGATTTTACAACTTTATCGGATTAGAGAATAAAAACCAATGATGACCCATAGATACAGAAAAGGATTTGATAAAATTCAACATCTTCCCATGATTAAATATTTAAGCAAATAAGAAATGGAAGAGAATTTCATTAATTTAATAAAGGACATCTTCAAAATGCATGTGACCAGTATCATATTAATGGAATAATAATGAAACCTTTCTCTTTTTTTTTTGTATTTTTTTTTTATTGTAAACAAATGGGATACATGTTGTTTCTCTGTTTGTACACGGAGTAAAGGCATACCATTTGTGTAATCAAAAATTTACATAGGGTAATGTTGTTTGATTCGTTCTGTTATTTTTTCCCTTCCCTCCACCCCTCCCACTCCTCTTTTCCCTCTATACAGTCCTTCCTTCCTCCATTCTTGCCATCCTCTCTAACCCTAACCCTAAACCTAACCCTAACCCTAACACTAACCCCTCCCACCTCCCACTATGTGTCATATTCCGCTTATCAGCGAGATCATTCGTCCTTTGGTTTTTTTGAGATTGGCTTATCTCACTTAGCATAATATTCTCCAATTTCATCCATTTGCCTGCAAATGCCATAATTTTATCATTCTTTATGGCTGAGTAATATTCCATTGTATATAGTTTCTTTATCCATTCATTAATTGAAGGACATCTAGTTTGGTTCCACAGTCTGGCTATTGTGAATTGAGCAGCTATGAACATTGATGTGGCTGTATCTCTGTAGTATGCTGATTTTAAGTCCTTTGGGTATAGGCCGAGGAGTGGGATAGCTGGGTCAAATGGTGGTTCCATTCCAAGTTTTCTAAGGAATCTCCACACTGCTTTCCAGAGTGGCTGCACTAATTTGCAGCCCCACCAGCAATGTATGAGTGTACCTTTTCCCCCACATCCTCGCCAACACCTATTGTTGCTTGTATTCTTGATAATCGCCATTCTAATTGGGGTGAGATGGAATCTTAGGGTAGTTTTGATTTGCATTTCTCTTATTACTAGAGATGTTGAACATTTTTTCATATATCTGTTGATTGCTTATAGATCTTCTTCTATGAAGTGTCTGTTCATTTCCTTAGCCCATTTGTCGATTGGATTATTTGCATTCTTGGTGTAGAGTTTTTTGAGTTCTTTATAGATTCTGGAGATTAGTGCTCTATCTGAAGTATGATTGGCAAAGATTTTCTCCCACTCTGTAGGCTCTCTCTTCACATTGCTGATAGTTTCCTTTGCTGAGAGAAAGCTTTTCAGTTTGAATCTATCCCATTTATTGATTCTTGCTTTTATTTCTTGTGCTATGGGAGTCCTATTAAGGAAGTCTGATCCTAAGCTGACATGTTGAAGATTTGGACCTACTTTTTCTTCTATAAGATGAAGGGTCTCTGGTCTGATTCTGAGGTCCTTGATCCATTTTGAGTTGAGTTTTGTGCAGGGTGAGAGATAGGGGAAACCTTTCTTTTTGAGATTGCCCATCAGTAAGGACTCTGGCTATGACACGGCTATTCAATATTATATTAGTGATTGCCTTGGTCAATTGAATTAGGTAAAGAGAGAGAGAAAGAAATTTAGATAGATACATACACAGAGATTTAAAAGAAAATAATACTATTAAAATTCTCAGGTAAACCTGGCGAGGTGGTGCAGGCCTGTAATCCCAGCAATTGGGGAGGCTGAGGAAAGAAGATTACAAGTTTGAGGCCTGCCTCAGCAACTCAGTCAGACCCTGTCTCAAAATAAAAACTAAAAAGGACTGGGGATGTAGTTTAGTGGTAAAGGACCCCTGGGTTCAATCCCCAGTACCAAAAAACAAAAAACAAAAAGCAAAAACAAAAAACCCACAGGTGATACATTAGTTATGTAAAACCCCAAAATTATAGAGAAATTATGACATTTAATCAGAACATGTAGCAAATTTGTCAAATACAAAATAAATTTATAAAATCGATTGCATTTTAATAAAAAATTAAAATAAGAAAATTAAATTTTAAAATGATTCCATTTGCAATAACATTAAAGTTTGAATTGGATTCCTAAAAGTCATTTTAACAAAACTTATACAAGACCTCTGGAAAAACTCATCACATTTATTGAACAAGTAAAGAAGGCTTAAATAAATGAGAACATATCCCATTCTTACAGATGGGAAGTTTTAGTGCTTCAAGGATTCCAGTTATCCTAAATTGATCCATAGACGGAGCATAATTGTAATCAAAGTGTCGACTGTGACTGTGCTGGTATGTGGCAATACAAAAGAACTCCAAATACTCCAGACACTCGTTAAGTAGAAGAACAAGATAGGAGGACTTGTTTTACCAGAAATGAAGACATACTATAAACCTAGAATAAATAAGTCAATGTGATATTGGTAGAGCAATAGCCAAACAGTCAAGGATCAGAACCAAAGCACAGGTATCCAGATACACATACAAAAATATAAACTTGATATAGAATATAGCTCAATTTTCAGATTGTTATGAAAAGGATGGAATTTTTCATAAGCGGTGCTAGAAAAATCAGATATCAATATGTAAAACTAAGATTAGATCACTCCCTCCTACCACACACAAAATGAGTTGCATTAAAAACCTAAATGTGAAATGCAAAATTATTCAGATTTCAGAAAATCATGTAGAAGAATATATTCATAATCTTGTGGTAAAAGAACGATTTACTAAATGAGACATAGAAAGCAATAATTATAAAAAAATGCTGAATCTAACTACATTAAAATATAGAACTTTGGTTCATCAGAAGACACTAAAGTGAATTTTTTATGGAAACTGTATCTCAATAAACATGGGGAAAATATATATACCGTGCCACCTGGCAGAATCAAATCATAAGCCACATATTCGTTGTACAAGTATTTAACACACCACTAGTAACCAAAGTAAATAAAAAAACACTGATGGATTCATAAGGAAATAGCAAAGAATATAATTGGGAAAAAGACAAAAGACTTGAAGAGCTATTTCAGACAAGAAATCCAAATGGTCAATAAACATGTGTAAAAGTGCTCAAACTTCTCAGTAATCAGACAAATTAAAATCACAATTAAATACCAGTTAATACCAGATTGACAGAAAAATAAAGTGTGACAATACTTGGGTTGGCAAGAATGGAAAGTAAGAGGAATTCATATACTTCCCAGGGGAATGTAAATTGATACTACTATATTGGAAAGCAACTTAGCATAATATAATAATGTTAGAAAAGTATACACCCAATGGTCTAGAAATTCAGTTCTTGGGCATATAGCCTAGGGAAAGACTTATTCCCCAGCAGCAAGACACATATAACAATTATTTGTAGCCATATTGCTAGTGATTACCCCAACTAAATTGTATAAGCAGCAGTAAAAAAGGATATTTAAATTGATGTCTTTAGCAAAATACAATTGAATATTGGGCAGATGAGGAAACTGAGGCATAAAGGGCAAATTTTAACTCAAAATGACAGATTTTTAAGTGGCAGTGGTAGCGTTGCTTCCAAGTAATCTAATGCTAAAGCCTTTAGCTATTATACTCTACTACCTTTCTTAAATTTGTTCTGGAGGAAAGGAATAAAATCAGGTTGAAATTGATGTTTTTGTAGGTCAATGCAGTTGAATATTAGCAACTTTCTATAATTCTAATAGTTCTCTTAAAGTTCTGAGTCCTGTTGGCCTGAAAACACTTAACTTAGTATAACAGTCTACTTCTCTCTAGCTTTCTCACTCAATATGACTTTCTGAATTGTCTTTTAGCAGTGAAAAAAAAGTTTGATTTACTTTTTATCCTGGTTTTTATTTTCTGAGTGATTATGGCTCAAAACACAAAACACTAACCAAAAGGAATGGAAATGATGACAGCAACTAGAATTTTCTATATCTGCAAAAAATACAGTCTTTGGCATGCATTTGTGCTGGTCTCGTACTTCTGGGCGGCAGAGAATTCCCAAATACAAGGACCCAAAGAATCTTCTTCTGGGTGGTTCTGTATCCCGAATGAGAATGAATAACCTATCCTTGGGCCTGGTTCCCCACATGACCTCATACAACAAAAACCTACCAATGAAACTGAAAGAACTTTCCAAAATTTCGTGAAAGCCAATAAATAAACACACCACAGAGAAATTTCTCTCAGGATTGTGTTTTAAAGTTTTAAGAAGATAGTAGAACATAAAAGAGGATGGCAAACAGGTCATGAAAACTTTGATCACAGAAAGTCTTTATGATTTAACAGGTCAGGAATATTTATCTGTTGGGTAAAGATAAAAATGACCATTCAATTTTGGTCTAAACGGAGTACCTTTTTTGAAGGATTCAAAGCTGAGTTGTCTGCTCATGAATAAAAAAAAAAGTTAAAGCTAAATCTGAAAATAATACATTAACTGCTATTTGAAATATATTGAAAATATACATTTTGACGTCATGCAGATGGTGCATGCCTATAATCCTAGCAGCTTGGGAGGCTGAGTCAGGAGGATGGCGAGTTCAAAGACAGACTCAGCAAAAGTGAGGCCCTAAGCAACTTAGTGAGACCCTGTCTCTAAATAAAATACAAAATAGGGCTGGGGATGTGGCTCAGTGGTCAAGTGCCACTGGGTTCAATCCCTAGTATCTCCCCCCAGAAAAGATTTATGATTCATGTTTTCTGTACTTAACACTTAAAAGGACCAGAATATCCATGTGCTCTCATTAACTGGAGGTGTATCCCCCATAAAATGTTGAGTCAGATCTTCCCAGGGCTTCAGCGTCTTCTTGGAAGCAAAAATTTTTCAAAGTGTTGTTAATTCTTTCTCATTTAATTCTTTTTTGTTTTCCCCCTCCCAATTTATTTGCGTATATTTTGCTCATCTTTTTAAAAAATTAAACCTATTTTTAATAGATAAATAAAACATAAAAATTGTTCATGTTAATGGAGTACCTTGCAACGTTTCAATATTTATATGTATTACATAATGTTTAGATGAGGTTAAACACACCCATGTTCTCAAACATTTATCATTTCTTTATGGGGAAAATGTTTAAAATCTTTTCTTCCAATTTTTTGAAATATTCAGTGCATTCTTGTTACCTGTTGCTACCTGTCATGACCCTATTGTGTAATAGCACACCTATTAGAACTTGTTGTTCTTATCTAGCACTAACAGTAGCCATTGATCCCCTTTCCCCATCCCCACCCTCCACTCTCCCCAGACTCTGGTAACCACCATTCTACTCTCAACTTCTATGAGATCTACTTTTTAAGATTCTATATATGAGTGAGATACTGCAGTACTTGTCTTTCTGTACCTTAACATAATGATCTCCAGTTCCATCCATATTGTTACAAATGACAGGATTTTGTTCTTTTGATGACTGATTAATATTTCATTGTGTATATGGACTACATTTTCTTTATCCATTTATCACTTGATGGACACAGGCTATTTTCATTTCTTGGCTATTGTGAATAGTGCTAGTGAACATGGTGTACAGATGTCTCTTTTGATGTATGATGAACTGATTTTGCTTTCTTTAGATATATACCAGTTAGAGAAATTGATTTTTTTTGGCAGGGGATACAGGAGATTGAACTCAGTGGCACTCAATAACTTGCTGAGTTTGGCTTAGAACTCATGACCCTCCTACCTCAGCCTCCTGAGCCCCTGGGATTACAAGCATGCACCACTGTGCCCAGCAAGGAGGAAGTGATTTTTGAAGGAAGGCTAATCTATTCCATACCTTTCTCAGAAAGAATAATTATAGATAAAAATTAGAAGTGGTTTTTGTTTTTGTTTGGGTACTAGGGATTGAACCCAGGGGTGCTTTGCCACTGAGTTACATACCCAGCCCTTTTTATTTTGTCTTTTGAGATGGGCTTACTAAATTGCTGAGATTAGCCTCGAAATTGCAATCCTCCTGCCTCAGCCTCCTGAGTCACTAGGATTACGGGCATCTACCACTTTGCCCAGCTAGAAGTGATATTAAATGTTTAGGTTAAAAAAAAAAAGGCAGAGACCTCTAAGAACTTGAAAAGTAGGTTTTGAGTAGAGCGCAGACACCATAAAAGTCACAAAAGGAAATAATACTAACACACCCATGACCAAGGACAATATTGATAAGAAGAAAGGAGGGAAGAACTTTGTCTCTTTTCCAGTGGCTCGGGTACACTCTGGATTCCTCATCTGTACAATGGAAATGATAAAAGTATGTGCCTCACTTGATGTGAGGAGTAAGCAATGTGATAAAAAAAATCACCTAGAACAGTGCTTAACACATAGTAAACCACACGTTTACTGTTGCTTACTGTTAATTGTAAAATACTATATTTAGCATTCTAAGGATTTTGTTATAGTTACAATCAAGTTTTTATGTTTATCTACAGGTTCTTAACATGTCTTTCCAACAATACTTAGGTAGGTTTGCACTTTGAATTGTTTATATCCCAGCTACCTTTTGCATAAAATGACTTATTTAGTTTATCCTTGAATATACTGTAGGTGATGGAATTGTATTACTTTTTTGCTCTTCAGTCATGTTAGGACCTAAAAATATTATATAGTACAAATAGTTAGATGTTTGTCCCTTTTTAAAATTATCTAGGGACAGAGTCCATCCCACTGCTGTTTTTCTTCAGGATAATCAAAGACCTCGTGGTATTCAAAAAGTTCCACAATCAGTCCAAATGAGAATCTTCACATCTATGTCCTTCCAAAGCCTAACTCTTTCTACCCATTCTATTGTCTTAAGAATGAGTTTTACATGCAAATATTTCCCTGTGATATAGATATATTTAGTTGCATAGACCTCATAAGTATTAAATCAAATGTCTAAAGGAAAGAGGTCCAAGAATACCATTACAGTGAAATATTTTGCAAAATCAAAAAAACTTCCAAGTCCCAACCAATGAACCATATAGGTTAGGCAATACTTGAGTTAAAACCACTTCATTATAGCAAAAATAATTTTTATTTTATGGCAATTCATTATAATAGGATACATGATTAATAGATAAAGATAGGAAGGTAGATAAATAGACTTTGTATTGCACTTATAAAATTCATTTTGGATGTTAAGTTGCAACATAAGCACACCAACCAATATAAACAAGTATTAGAGATACAAGGTAGAAAATGAAAACTTATTTTCTTTTTCCCATTTAGAATACAACACTACTTACTGTCCCACAAATATATTGAACAGGCTATGACTCTCATTTTATCTGCATTTAATGAACTAGCTGAAGCTTTAATCTCGAAAAATTTCTTCTCAATCACAAGTTTTATGATAGAATCAATAAGATATAAATATTCATCATACTGAAGCTTATTTGGTTTATCATGTAGTGTTTGGAATTTTTTAAATAAGCAAACTAAATGTGTAATATAATTTTCTAGCAATAGCAATAAAAAGACATTGCCAGTACCCTGTGAATTTCTGAACAGATATCACTTTTTTTTAACTTTATTTTATTTGTTTAGGTTTTTTTTTTTTTTTCATGTGATGCTGAGAATCAAACCCAGTGCCTCACACGTCCTAGGCAAGTGCTCTACCAATGAACCATAACCCCAGCCCCCAGCTGTAGCTTTCTGACTTTAACAATCAGAAACCACAAACACAAACACATGAACCATACCCATAAATGGGACTGCATAGCACATAATAAGAATTCAGTCACATTGCAGATATGATCATAAGGTTGACAGACAAATTAAGTAGCTAAACACATTTATCATGTTCCAGTACATTAATCTGAACACAGCTATGCATATTTACATATGAGCATATGCTTGTGTGTAGGAGGGCATACTTACAGAAAAAGTGCAAATAAATAAAAATTGACAGAACAGTCTACAAAAAATTCTCAGGTTTTTTTTTTGTTGTTGTTTGTTTGTTTGTTTTTCAGTATTAGGGATTCAAGCCAGGGATGCTCCACCACTGAGCTACATCCCCAGTTTTTTTTTTTTTTTTTTTTAAGACAGGATCTACCTATATTGTGGAGGCTGACCTCAAATTTGTGATCTTCCTGCCTCACACCCTCATGAGCAGCTGTGATTATAAGTGTGTACCACCATGCCCAGTTTCTCAGCCTCTTCCTTAGTGCACAGGAAGTCAGAGTAGAATTACTCTAAGAAGAGATAATCCATTGCATTAAAGTGAAAGATGGAGGGCATAGGGTAGAAGAAACAAATTCTTCCTCTCATCCCAGAACACACTGGAAAGCTTTCTTTCCACTCCCAAATTTATGGCTGTTTCATGTCCAGATTATAAGTGAGAAAATGGGATAGCTTGAGTCAAATTTTCTTCAGGATCTGTCAATTAGAGATGGATAGCGAATTCATTCATTCCTTCACGTACTTACTGAGTATCTACACTAGGTGCTTGGTTTATAATGCTGAACAAAACCAACATTGTCCTTAACTTTAAGGAGTTGTAAATCTTGTAGAGAAGCATGGACATTAGAAACACACATAAATAGAAATAGGTGCACATAGTGCAAAGGAAGTATGAGCTAATGTTTTGAATAAAGTATTATGAAGCACCTAAGGAATTTTGGAAGATTTGAGTTTACCAGCCCCTATTTCCAGTGTCTAACCTTGACCTGTGATCTTTAAATGGTCATTCTAATTCACTGTAGCCACAGTTCTTAGAATGTGCCATCTGCATCAGGATTACTTGGTATTTGAATTAACATTTTCTTTTTGGTACTGGGGATTAATCTCAGGGGTACTTGACCACTGACCCACATCCCCAGCCCTGTTTTGTATTTTATTTGGAGGCAGGGTCTCACTGAATTGCTTAGTGCCTTGCTTTTGCTGAGGCTGGCTTTGAACTTGCGATCCTCCTGTCTCAGCCTCCGGAGCTGCTGGGATTACAGGCTTGTACTACCACACTTGTCCGAATTAACTTTTTCAAAAACTCCTCAGGTCATTATGATGCATTCTAAAATTCAGGACTCACTGATGTATGTGAACTTTCATTTTTTTGTTGTCTTCTTGCTTGTTTTCCCTCTCTCTCTCCCTCTCCCTCTCCCTCTCCCTCTCTCTCTCTCTCTCTCTCTCTCTCTCTCTCTCTCTCTCTCCCAGCCATGCTGGGTTGAACCCAGTGTCTCGTGCATGTTAAACATGTGCTCTACCACTGAGCTACATGCACCCATTATAAAGACACTTCCTACTAAATTGCAAGATCTATCCATTATTGTCCAGACATATGACAGCAGTAGCACAATACTTTTTTAAGGGTCACTTTTTTTTTTCTTGTTTTGGTACTGGAGATTGAACCAAGGGGTGCTTTACCACTGAGCTACATCCTCAGCCCTTTTTATTGTTTCATTTTGTCTTTTTAAATTTTGAGACAGAGTCTTGCTAAATTGCTGAGTCTGGCCTCCAACTTGCGATTCTCCAGCCTCAATCTTCCAAGTGATTGGGATTATGGGCATGTATGCCTGCACTCAGCCTAAGGGTCACTTTGTATTATTATCTTCTTGACCAAGATCCCATAGAGTAATATAGTCATCTCAGCAGATATAGAAGGGAGAGTGAGAATTCTCATAATCCTTTTAAAAAGTTTTTAAAGTTTAAGGTCTTAAGAAGATATTGATGTGTTAGTGACCTAACACATCTCCATACTTCAGTTGGGCAACTTTCATTACTGGCTTCTCATTGTCCCTTGGGTCTAGGACAATTTACTTGTCATAGGAAAGTTTACTAGATAAATTAATAAAATAAATTAAATTACTTTTCATAGCAAATTTTACTAGATAAATATTACTAGATAACTTAATAAATGAATTAATTAAAGTTCAAATCATATAGTCTTCAAAGCATAAACTTTTCATTACCAGTATCACCCCATTCCCATCCTCCTTCAGCAGGCAATTATTAAAGATTTTTAGTTACCTTTCTCTTTCGTTGATAGGGAGTAAGGGTTTAAAGTCAGAAGATCTGGAATCTAGATCTCTCTCTACTACTGAATGATGCATAAACACTGGCAAATCAATAAACAACTCCCTAGTCTTTATTCTGTCCTTTATTCTTTATCCATTTATCTATTCATTCCTTCAATCAATATATATTAAGCACCTACTTTGTATCAGATATATTTTTTTTAAATTTGGTACTAGGGATTGAACCCAGAGGCGCTTCACTACTGAACCACACCCCAGCCCTTTTAATATATATATTTTTAATTTTGACACAGGGTCTCTCAAAGTTGCTTAGGACCTTGCTAAATTGCTGATATTGAGATTGTTTTTGAATTTACAATAATCCTGCCTCAGCTTCCTGAACCGCTGGGATTACAGATGTAAGCCACCATGCCTGGCCAAGCGCCTACTTTGTATCAGACACTTTTATTATTATGTTGTCATTAGTGCATCATAATTGTACACAATAACAGGGTTCATTGTGACATATTCATATATGCACTGTGGCTGGAGCAGGGAAAACAAACAGACATGAAATTTACATGATGGGAAAAGATCAACAATAAATAGAGTGAAATGTGGAGTAGGTCAGGTGCTAATCAGTTTTATGAAGTAAAATAAAATGGTGAGGTTAATAGGGAAAATCAGAGAGGGAAAGAGAAAAATATACGCGTACCATGTTTTGTTAATGGATCATGTACAAGGTTACATGATCCTGATCAGTAATTTCAGCATTAGGTTTATGTTTATGACAATTTAAACTCTGCTATCCTTCTTCCATGATTCTAAAGTTAGCAAAAGTTTAAAGAAGACTCATTGATGGATTAAAACCAAAATTATATAACCAAAATGTCTACATCTTATTCCTAGATGGGTTCTTTGTTGCTTGTGTAAGAGGCAAACAATACTCAACACCTATCATGTTTGTTCTTGCTACTTTGGGGCTGTGTCTTTTAAGCAGCAGAATGGAGTCAGGTAATATTCTAGAGATGTGTTCCTCTTCTATTTACTGTCTATCTTAGCCACATTTCTTTGAAATGTAAGAGGTTTTTCTGGCCCCACATCAAACAGGCCACTCACCAGGAACAATGATCTCTGTTACAGACTGAAAGAGTATTTCTCATGTTTGTTTTGCTAACAAAGAGCTCTTGTGTCTCAGCTAAGAGCCCTGGGTGTCAGAACTGTAGAACAACATTGCCTCAGAGCTAATGATGTTGTTTTGCTTTGAATTTTCTTCTTAAGATGAAAGATGCTTTCTAGCTTGTAGAGAGCCACCTTAATACCTTCATGACAAGATCTTAAGGTGTTTATTTGCAATGAGAGAATTGTGGTTATCGGTGAGTGGTTTCAAACATCTGGAAGATATAAGGAACGAACGCTGATATGCTAATTGCTGACACTTTTCAAAATTCTAATTCATAGAAATCTTAAATGTTAGATATTGAAAAATCACAGGAAATTTCTTGGATTTGTAGAAAAGTATGTCTGTGAACATTGAAACAACTCAGAACAAATGAAAATGAAAAATAAATTCACATGCATATTCTACACCTGTATCTCCTATACCTGGTAGTATAACTGAAAGCTCGATCCTTGTCCCTAGTGCCAAATCAGTAACGAGGTCACAGTTTTGAGAAAAAGGAAAAAGAAGTTTTACTGCTTTGCTAGCAAAGGAGATACACAGGGGACTCCTGTCCCAGAGGCTGTGATTCTGCCCATCAGGGAAAACAGAGGACTTTTAAAGGAGCTATTCAAAGGCTTCATTCCAGGTGTGGTCTGGTGGGGGTCCCAGGACACCCTGATGGTGTGTTAGGATTCACTTGTTAATTTGGGAAATATTCACTTCCTAGATCCTGTGGTAAACATCTCCTTCCTGTGAGCACAGATAACTCAAGGTAATCTTGTTCCCTGCCCCCAGGTTAAGGAGAGGGAGAAGAGGAAAAGGAAAACATGAACCCTTTAAAAACAAGCCTCAGAACTATGTTCAAAAGGTGAAGTGGACCACTGTTACAGTAGTATGAATGCATTTGTGGACAGTTAAGAATGTTACGCCTGGAGATGGGTATTCCCGGATTCAAGTCCTAATTCCTGCTGCATAATTATATTATTTTAAGCAGGTTTAGGGGTCAGGGATGTAACTTGGTGGTAGAGCACTGCCTAGCATGCTAGAAGCCCTGGATTTAATCCCAACACCACAAAAATAAACTTCTATAAACCTCACCTTTTAAAAAATTCTATAAACTCCAAAGGAGACAAACCACATTTAGTTATTAAGCATTACATGTTTAACACAATGATACTATCTCACAAATTCCTCAGATATGACTATAATTGTTTCTGTTAGCTCTTTATAATGCCGTACGACTCCCATTCAGCAAATTAATCTTAGCTCTCTGATTTACCGAGACCTGATTTCTTGACTCCTTACCTTCTGTGCCTCACCCTCCACCACCCAGTGATCATATACAGTGGCAAAATCTACTGAGCATAAGTGTTCACTTAGTTGTACCTGGTCTCTCAGATGAACACTCCAACAAAATGTGACTCTCATCTGGTGAAAGAGCATATTAAATATGCTTAGGAGAATGTCCACCGAATTGGGTTATGCCCTTCAGATAAATGTAACATGTTCCTAAAGCAATTCATGCTTGTAAGGTTAGTTTCATCGAATTCTATTCCAAATACTTAGGTTTTTGCAAATCAACAGCTAGGAAATGGTTGTGGTGAAGTAAGTCATCTTGAAGGAAGACCATCATATTGATGCAAAAACCAAAGTTAGTTGACTTCCTGTAGCTTACTTTCCTTATCATTTTTTCCTGTCTACAGCTTGTTGCAAATTATGAGACTTCAATTAAGGAAGATACTTTTAAAAAATCCTGTTCAGATAGTGTTAATATGTTGTCACTTTAAATTCATATGGTACTATTTTTGTTTCCCTGTATCTTGAATTTTGATGTTTCTTAGTGAGATAGGGGCAAAGGACAGATAGCATAGATAATAAATGATCGGAGTAGGAAAGAGGGGGACTCATTCAAAGAAAAGGAAATAAAATGCTAACATCTCCAGAGTGCTGTCCCCTCCTCAACTGGTTACCAAGGTAACAAACACCTCCAGGGAAACACTCCTCCCAACACAAGGAGGGTCTTTTCTTGCCTTTTGGGCAGGTATGGAGGATATGGAGAGGTACCCCCTGGGCTGCTCTCTTCCTGCCTTTTGGTCACATAGGCAAGATAGGAGGATGAGGGGGAATGGAAAGAAAGAAAACTTGGGGTCTATAAAAAGACAAGACCACCCTATTCTGCAGCTCTGGGTCCTGGGATCCTCTCCAGAGGAATCAATCTCTCTCTCTCTCCCTCTCTGTTCTCTTAAACAAAACTTGCTTTCTACTCTTGCCTTGGCATTTCTTGGGCATTTAATCTTCAGCACTGGGGGAATGAGAACCCAACCCAGATTTTCAGGAGGGTATCATTAGAGATAGTCTTTCTGCCAAGTTGTGGCCAGCTAAACTCCAATCCACTTGTATTTGGCCTGTGGTAAATTCCCATCAGGATTTTCTGATTATTAAGAGCTGAGTTTATCAGAAAGTACATGGTTGTATGTTTTCTCTCATAAGTGGGTGGAAGACAGAGGTGGGGGAGGTTCTCATGAAAATTGGAGGGAGATCAGTAGAGTAGAGGAAAGGGACCGTGATGAGGGAGGAGGGGACAGAAAAGGGGCATACTAGGGAATGTTATTGACCAAATTGTATCATTATATCCTGTGCATGTACAAAGATGTAACAAAAAATCCCACAATTATGTATAATTATTATGTATCAATAAAAATATGGAACAAAAGTTTAGTTAATTGGGCGACACTATGTCTTACGTTTCTAACCTAAGCTATAGAATGTACAAGTTAAACATCTCTGGGAACAAAAGTGACTTCAGATTTTACTTCTTAGCCTTAAATTAATTAAAGAATTAAATCAATTATTGTGCAATCAAGGTTAAATAGGGCTAGTGGATTTGAAAGAGCACATTGTTCCATGAATGTTCTCATTTGGGAAGTTGGCAATAAGTATTTAATCAAGTTAAAGACAATTTTGCCAAGCACACAGTGTGTGACTGAAATACCCCTAGTCAGACTGGAATGAGGTCTGTTCTCATAAATAGAGATAGCACAGAACAGTATAAATTTAAAAAGATAATTGCTGGGATAGGAAGACTGAGCCATCATCAGCAATTGGAGAACAGGGACAGAAAATGTGCTTCTGGGACAAAATAGTTGTCCCGACCCGCGGGACATCAACACGGGACCGCAAACCTGAGAGAGAAGGAATGAAGGGACAAGAGACGCAGGGAGAGGCAGCAAGACAGGAATTCTGATCAAGCTGCAAATTTTTATTGTTCACACAGGGGTATTTATACTGAGGGAAGGAGGGGTGTGACAAGGTGCAGGCTGGTTGGCTGTGTTCTTCTGCTGGGTTCCTGATAGGGTGCAAATTCGCGCCGGCCGGGAGGTGAGGTTCGCGCCGCCGGGAAGGTGAAGTTTGCGCCGGCGGGAAGGGAGGGGCGCTGCTGCTTATTGTAAAGATCAGAATGTTCTCAGAATAAGAACTTCTTGGTCCCTGACATTTCCCCCTTTCTTATATAAAATTATTGACCATTTTTCGATAGCCATATTTTAAGGGGGTGATAGAGGCTATGCGCTGAGGCGGGGGCGCGGCTTGCCCGAACAGGTACAGAGCTGGAGTGACAATCCCTCGGGAACTGCGCCTGTCTTAGGTTGTCCGTGGCAGAACAACATCCTTACCCGTCATTGGATAATGAGGCTCTAGCCCTCATTTCCTGTCTTAGGTTGGTATGAGCTCTCACGAATCTTACCCGTCATTGGCTGTCCAGTTCAGCTCACAGGGGTGATGGTCTTTTAAGATCATCATCACGATCCATCATCTCCAGTCGATGGTAATGAACCTGAATAGGTTTCGCCTGTATAGCCTCAATTTGAGCTTTAAGAAAAGCCATGATCTTGTTGAATATCAAAGGACCTATAGATACAATAAGCAGCAAGCAAAGGAGGGGACCTAAGAAGGGAAGAAGATAGGGAAGGAGTCCACTGAATCCAGTCCATAGTGGATTATCAGCCAGTGCTTGTCGGCGTTTTTCTGAGTCTTCCTGCAGCTGTTTGATCTTGTCCTTAACAATTCCTGACTTGTTGGCATAGAAACAGCATTTTTCCTGCAAAGACAGACAAATGCCTCCCTGTTCGGCAGTTAGAAGGTCTAAACCTCTCCTATTTTGTAGGACCACTTCTGCTAAGGAATCCACCTGATCTTGAAGATCTTGTATGGTGCTTGAGAGTATCTGTACATCAGAAATCAATTGTCTGGATAATTTTGTATATTGAGTAAGAGAGACCCCCAAACCAGCAGTACCTGAGGCCACTGCTGTAGAGGTTGTGCAAGAACAGGGTCTGTCATTCAGGGGATTTTTCGCATAGATTGTTAGCTGCATCTATAAGAGAGGAAGATTCATCCTCAGGGGGAGGGTTTCCGTCCCTGGGTTGTGGTAAATCATTGACCTGTTTGACCAGGCGTTCTGGTAACCATCTTGGGGCTGCTTGTTCTTGATCTAAAATACAAGCTGAGCCTCGTCCCCAAATGAGGACGGGATCTGGGCCTTTCCATTTATTTGTTAAAGGATCGCGCCACATAACAGATGGGCGAGCAGAACTAGAAGAGGGATGCCAATGTCTGTCTGCGGTCGAATGTCCTTCATTGTCTAGGGTAAGAAAGTTAAGAGCAAATAATGCATGATTAAGGCGATCCCTGGGAGTGGTAAATGCAAGGGAAGAGGCCTTAAGGCGGGTAAGCCAGGTTTTTAAGGTGAGGTGTGCACGTTCCACAATGCCTTGACCTTGAGGGTTATATGGAATTCCAGTAGTATGAGAGATTTGAAGAGTGGCACAAAACTGTTTGAACTTGGTACTGGTATATGCAGGGCCATTATCTGTCTTAATATGTGCTGGCTTTCCCATTATGGAAAAGGCTGAGACAAGATGAGAAATGACATCCTTGGTAGCTTCTCCGCAATGCGGTGATGCAAAAATAAAGCCACTAAAGGTATCTATGGAAACATGTATGTACTTTGTTTTCCCAAATTCAGGAAAGTGAGTAACATCCATCTGCCAAATCTGATTGGGCAGTAATCCTCGAGGGTTAACACCCAGATGTTGAATAGGAAGGGAGACAACGCAAGCAGGACACGCTTTTACAATTTCCCTTGCTTGTTGCCTGGTAATTTTACAAAGTAGCCGAAGGCTCTGAGAATTTAAGTGGTGAAGTTTGTGTAAATCTGTGGCCTCTCGGATGGATCCAATAAGAACTGGGAAAAGGGACCGAGTGGCTGCATCAGCCTGAGCATTACCCCGTGATAGGGGACCGGGAAGATCAGAATGTGCTCTAATGTGTCCTAAGAAAAATGGATGTTTTCTAGCCTGAATTAGTCGTTGAAGCTGGTTAAACAAAAAGGCTGCGTTGGAGGAAGCCTTAATGGCGGGTGAAATCTCCAATAGGGGCACAGAATGGGCAATGTAAGCACTGTCTGTATAAATATTAATAGGTTTATCAAAAAATGTCATAAAGACTTGTGTTATAGCAAACAATTCTACAAGCTGTGCTGATGGATAGGCAGTGTCAAAGGTGGTGGGCTGATTATCAACAACAAAGGCTGCACGGCCATTGCTGGAGCCATCTGTAAAAACAGTAAGGGCTTGTGGAATAGGAGCCTTCCGAGTAACCCGAGGAAAAATAAATGGATGTAACTGAGCAAAATGCAAAAGGGGGTCATTGGGAAGATGGTTATCGATTATTCCCAAAAAGCCTGATAGAGCAATACCCCATTCATCCCTCGTCTGTAGCAAAAATTGGGTTTGATCCTTAGTGTATGGAATCAGAATGCTATCAGGGTCTTTGCCAAAATGTTGTCGAGAAAGCAAGCGACCTTTAATAATGATAGAAGCTACCTGAGCAGGATAGACAGCAATAACTTTAGAGGATGTGGCGGGCAAATGAACCCAAAGCAAGGGGCAACCTTTATTTTTAAAATGTGGATCCCGCTGCCAGAATAGTCCCGTGGGTGTATGAGGGGTGTGTAATATAACCAAAACCAAAGGAAGGTTATAAGATATTTGTGTAACAAATTGTTGAGCAATGGCTTCTGTGACTTGAATTAATGCTTGCTGTGCCTCGGGAGTAAGCTCTCGAGGAGAAGAAGGGTCAGAATCTCCCCTTAAAATATCATTAAGAGGCAAAAGCACATAGGTGGGCAGTTTTAAATATGGTCTTAGCCATTGGATATCCCCTAGTAGTTTTTGGAAATCGTTAAGAGTGTGGAGATGGTCCACACGCAATTGTATATTAGGGATTTGAATTTGATTAGTTTGAAGTTTGAGGCCCAAGTAGGTGTAGGGGTCCTGTGTCTGAACCTTATCAGGGGCTATCTGAAGCCCCAAGGCAGTAAGGGCTTTATAGAGATCCAAATAACAATTATTAAGATCATAGGTATTAGGTGCAGCAATTAACAAATCATCCATATAATGTAATATATAAACTTGTGGCCACCGCTCTCTCACAGGGTCTACTGCTTGAGCAACATATTTTTGGCAAAGACTAGGGCTGTTAGCCATACCCTGGGGAAGGACCTTCCATTGAAATCTTTGCATAGGGCCCTGAAAATTGATGCGGGGGAGGCTGAAAGCAAAATAGGGTCTGTCATCAGGATGTAAAGGAATAGTAAAAAAGCAATCTTTTAAGTCGATGACCATTTTATAATAGTCCCTAGGAATAGCTACCGGTGTAGGGATGCCTGGCTGTAATGCCCCCATCGGGCGCATAACCTTATTGATAGCGCGCAAATCCTGTAAAAGGCGCCATTTGCCTGATTTCTTCTTAATAACAAAAATAGGAGTATTCCAGGGTGAGGTTGAGGGTTCCACATGGCCGGCTGTCAACTGTTCCTGTACTAACATAGAGGCAGCCTCTAATTTTTCTTGGGTAAGGGGCCACTGATCCACCCACACAGGAGTTTGAGTTTCCCAAATAATTTTGTCTGCATGGGGTACAGGAGGGTCAGGGACCGACACTAAAAATCCACATACCCAAGTCCAAATTTGTCTGTTTTTTGTATGGGCTGTACAGGCTCAACCTGTCCTTGTCCTAGCCTCCCAAGGCCTGTACCAGGGATAAAGCCCATACGAAGCATTTGATGAGTGACTAAAGAGTCGGGACTAGCAAGAATAACTTTCATTTGGCTTAGAATGTCTCGTCCCCAAAGGTTGACAGGGAGATCAGGAACAACAAAGGGGGTAACGGTTCCTTTATTCCCTGTGTTATCTTTTGTGTCAGTCCAATTAAGCACCCTGGAGCTAACTAAGGGGTTTCTTGATTGCCCTATTCCTTTAAGGTCAGTTAGTGATGAGGTGAGGGGCCATTCTGATGGCCAATATTTTTGAGAAATAACTGTGGCATCCGCACCAGTATCTAGGATCCCTTGGAATTTCTTTCCTTCAATAAATAAGGTAAGAGTGGGTCTTTTGTGGGAGATAGGTTGGACCCAATACACATCAGAGGAACCTAAAGAGGCTGTGTTTCCTGGTGAATTTCCTGAATTGAGGGGAAGGAGTATTAATTGTGCAATTTTTGTTCCTGCAGGGATGGCCGCTACTCCGTTAACAGCTGTGGCCAGTATTTTAATTTCTCCAGTGTAATCATCATCAATGATGCCAGGGAAGACCTGAACACCTTGTAAGGTGGTAGGAGCTCTCCCAAGAATAAGAGCACACATATGAGGTGGAGGGGGGCCTACAACCCCAGTGGGTATTATTTGAGGTCCTTGCATAGAGTCTAATATTGTATCGGTGGAGGCACAGAGGTCCAATCCTGCGCTGCCTGGGGTAGCACGTTGGAGGGAGGTGATTGTGGAGAAGGACAGGGAGCCTGGATTGGGTTGGGAGTCTGAGAGGGAACAAACCTTATTGCCCCTGGGTTTGCTCTGGGGGTGGTCGGGGCCAGGGGCTGGCCCCGAGAGGAGTTTCCCGAGAAGTTAGAGGGAATAGGCTGTCCAAGGGCATTGGTCTTGGATCTACACTCCTTGGCCCAGTGGCGACCTTTACCACATTTAGGGCAAAGGGTGAGCGGAGGTGGTTTAGCCCCTGTTTGAGGAAATATGGGTCCTTGACCCAGTTTCCCTGTTGGGCAGTCTCGCGCAAAATGGCCAGGTTGTTTGCAAGTAAAGCAAGTACGTGGGCCAGGGTGGTGAAGGGCCTTGGTGAAGGCGGCACCAATGGCGAGACCCATGGCATGGGCTGTTCCTACCCCGGCACACAGCCTAATGAAGTCAGAAAGGTCCCCTTTATCTTTGTGGGGCCGAAGAACATCTTGACATATTGGGTTGGCATTTTCAAAGGCAAGATATTTTACAAAGGAGCTCTCATTTTCACTTGGTCCAAGTAGGCGCTCCGCAGTTAGATTAAGCCGGGCAACAAAGTCACTATAAGGCTCGTCTGGACCCTGATGAATTTTTGCTAGGGAGGTGGTGGCCGAGCCCTTTTGAGGGAGCCGTCTCCAAGCATGCAAACCAGCAGTTTGAACCTGCGCTAGGAGCCCAGTAGGAAAGCGCGCCTGTTTAGGGTTGGTATCAAATGGCGCATTACCCACTAATTTAACATAGGTCCAGGATTTAGAGGAAGCCTTGGTTGAATTTTTTTGGGCAGTTTCCCGACAGTATTCCCTAAAGTCTGCGTTCCACAACAGGAAGTCACCTGCACTGAGGGTGGCTCGGGCCAAAAATTTCCAATCATTAGGGGTGAGCCACTGTGTACTATGGTTCTCTAGCAAGGCCAGTGTATAAGGTGCAGTGGGGCCATACTGTGTACAAGCCTTTTTAAGTCTTTCAAGAAAGCGGAGGCTCAGCCTTTTATAAGAACCAAGGGCTCCACTCTGTCCAGAGGTGGGCTCCTCCTCATCCCCTGATTCCTGGTCCTCCTCTTGTTCCCTCTCTGGTTCTACCTCTTGTTCCTCCCCTGGTTCCTCTTCCTGACTTCCTTCTAAATTCTCTGCTTCAGTTTGGGGGGGCTGATCTGCTTGACTGCGAGTGACTGGAAAGGCAAGAACAGGCTGACCACGTGGCTTCACCTTACGAGTATTAAGGGGTTTTGGGCCAGTTTGTGTTAACTCTGTGCCCAAGGCCAGTGAGCGAAGCTCGGCATCAAGGGCTTTTAGTTCTTTTAAAAGTTGGATTTGTTCCCGCCTATGTTGGAGAGACTCGCGTAAAGGGGTTAGATTAGGCAAGGGAAGCGGGGAAAAAATGTCTGGGGGGGCAGTAGGTCCCTGAGGGACCGGAGCACAAAAGGCAGGGGGTGTATAAGTGGGAAGTGGATTTGTAAGAGGTGGCAGGTCTGGAAAATGGTGTTGAGCCACTGCCTCCTCCAGGGTGGCCTCATCCTCTGGGGTCAACTCATCATGGGGATTTAAAACCGGATAAATCTTAGGGGGATTTTTAGAGGACTCCTTTGGTAAGGTGGGGTCTGGGAGGTTCCCAGGGTCTGGGAGGGTCCCAGGGTCCTGAGAAGGCTGAGCAGGGGGCATTTGAATACTAACCGAAGGGCATGCCGATGGGGGGCGAGAGGTGGATTGCATTGCCTGCTCCCCAATCTTTACAAGTTTTAAAGTACCACTGTCAAAGGGTGAACTTTTAAGAATCTCATTAATTAAATTCCAATAAGAAAAGACAGTGACGGGCACCTTTTGAGGACCAAAAGTCTCATAATAATCTTTGAGGCAGTCTCCTACTCTGAGCCACCTTTTACCATCAATCGATCCCTCGAGGGGAAACCAAGGACACAAATCCTCTATGTATGAAAAGAATAATCTTAAATCCTTTTTCTTAACACGCGCTCCCCGAGTCTTGAGGGCCTCCTCGAGACCCGTCAGAAACAAATCATGTGACGAGACTGCTTGTCCCATGGTACGTCACTTACCTTGCGCTGACCTCACTCTCCTCCTGGATCTGACTCCCGGTTGCGTCTACCAGGGCGATCCCGAATCCTGCTTGGCCAAGTCTTCCCCGGAGGGCAGCGTTCCGCTTCTCAAAGTTTCCAATCGACCACGTTGGGCGCCAACTGTCCCGACCCGTGGGACATCAACACGGGACCGCAAACCTGAGAGAGAAGGAATGAAGGGACAAGAGACGCAGGGAGAGGCAGCAAGACAGGAATTCTGATCAAGCTGCAAATTTTTATTGTTCACACAGGGGTATTTATACTGAGGGAAGGAGGGGTGTGACAAGGTGCAGGCTGGTTGGCTGTGTTCTTCTGCTGGGTTCCTGATAGGGTGCAAATTCGCGCCGGCCGGGAGGTGAGGTTCGCGCCGCCGGGAAGGTGAAGTTTGCGCCGGCGGGAAGGGAGGGGCGCTGCTGCTTATTGTAAAGATCAGAATGTTCTCAGAATAAGAACTTCTTGGTCCCTGACAAATAGTAAAATTAACTATGTACTTGTCATATATCAGATGTTATGGTGTGTATGTACTAGAATTTCTTTGGAAATTACATATTTGAAATCCTCAGCCAAATTCTGTTCAGAATATTTGCTTTCTTCATGTAGTTTCAAACAGGTCTAGGTATAAATCTTGCTGTAGATTAATATTATTAATATAAACATTGCCTGTTAGCGTAATTTCACTGAGACTGTAACAATGATTTGGACATCTCTATATTCCTCAGATAACTGGGAGGGTAACTATGAGTTTATAAGCAAGGTCTGAGAACTAGAAGAGAACTTAAAATTCAAATTTCAGTTCCCTTGTTTTACGGATTTGGAAACTAAGGTTCAGTGAGATGAATTGATGAATGACAGAACTAAATACTGAACCAGGAGTGAAGTCCATATCCAGGGTCTAACCATTGAACTTGACTTTTAAAATTAAAAGAGCACAAGGCAGTTAGGGCTTCCCAAACATAGTTGATCTTGGTTCTGCCAGGAACTGACAAATCTGACAAATTCATAATGTTTGGGTTTTAATGTCAGAAAACACCTAATTCTTAACTTTCCATAGCATGTGTATATTTAGGCATAGGACTTCAGTGTCTAAAGCATTTAGCTGAATGTGACGATTTTTTAAATGGGAATGTGAACAGAAGAGTAACTTAATGGATTTGACTGATGTTTCAGGCCAGTGAATTGTTGCTTACAACAAAAAGAAATGTCAAATAATGCTCATGTTCTTTAGAGTCAATTAAATGAAAACCCATCTTTTCTATACAAAATCAGATATGCTGTGATGTCAGTTATCACATAAAAACACTACTTAACCATATTATGATGTTGTTGATCATGGTAAAGATAATGTATTATCTTTTCATTTTTTTGCGGTGCTGGGGATTGAACCCAGGGCCTTGTGCTTGCAAGGCAAGCACTCTACCAACTGAGCTACATCCCCAGCCCTAATGTATTATCTTAGCACTTATCTGCCTTACATTTCTATCTTACACTTCTAAATCCTTGACTCCTAAAAATTAGAAACCATTTTGTTTGAATTCAGTAGGTAACTACCAAATGAAGTATTTTGCTAAAGACATTTACATGATGTTAAGTAACCCGTGGTGCCAGGCACGCATATGAGTGGGTGAGTGTGTGTGTATATATACTCATTTAGGTGTCAGGCACAAGTGACAGTGTTATAAGACATGATTCTTACCCTGGATGTGTACAGAAAAAGATGTAAAACAAAACAAAACAAAACAATGTAGAATAGTCTAGATCAAATGGCAAATGTACAATAAGTGTCATGTGAGGTAAGAGAATGGAGGAATGGCTAAAGATTAGTGGTCAAAGACGATCTTACTGAGACATTAGCAAACTCAAATGACATTTTCTTTCTTTCTTTCTTTCTTTTTTTTTTTTTCTTTTGGTACTAGGAATTGAACCCAGGGTTACTTTCATACTGAGCCACATCTCAGTCCTTTTAAATATGTTATCTAAGGAAAGGTCTCACTAAGTTGCTCTGGACCTCACCAAGTTGCTGAGGCTGGCTTTGAATTCGAAATCCTCCTGCCTCAGCCTCCCAAGTCACTGGGATTACAGGAATGCACCACTGTACATGACTTCAAAAGATATTTTCTTGAAGCTCAAAGTTGAAACTAGTAAATTTCAGGGGCAGAAAACTTTTAGCTTTATTTTCAGTATGTTAATTTTTCCATCAAGATCATATTCTGACCAGCCGTGGTGGCCATAAAGTTGTAGAAATAGGAAGAATGAAAATCATTAAGAAATCATCCCCTCCAAAATGATGAAGTATTTACATTGTATATGATTACTTCCTGTCTTTGCAAAAGTTTCAAAAGTCAAGACACTTCAAAGTGATCAAAAAGAATAAAATACAAACATAAAGTCCTTCAGCTTTAGTGTGTGGATGCTGGATCAAACTCCTATTAACAATTTTTTAGGAGAAAAGTATAAAGTTTTTGACTTTTCAAATGATTGCTTACACTAAAGGACTATAAAATCACTTTTCAGTCATCTGAAGTGGCAAGTAATCTCACCTTTTGTCCCACAGTGTCCTGTGCTAGTGGTCCCTTTAATGCCTTCAGCTTGTGGCTATAAATTTCAGACAGAAAGTAATCCAGAAAACGCTCAAAGTCCTTGTTCTGGCGTCTCCTTTCCCTCCATTTTTCCCGAGGCAATCCAACCTTTCATATTTTCTACTCTCTGCTGATGATACTCAAATCTGAAATCCAGGCCACAAGTTTTTTTTTCACACTTTGAGTCCTTTAACTTTGGACTTTATGCCAAGAAGAAGGCTTATCTGTTTATGAAAAAAGCATGTCAAAGACAAAAGAAGCTGGTCAGTATCCAGGGAACAAGATATAAAGGTTGCAAGTTAGTTATGTAACCAAATCATTTAATCTAAAGGAAACAGACAGAGCATAAAGGGGGATTCACCATAAATCCAAATGGATTAAATGAGAATTTTTCCTGTTATATTTATCTTAGTGTGTCCCATGGGATATCATGATTGTTCAGTTTTATTCCATAGCCATTTTGGTCTTTGATTTTTTTTTTTTTTATTTTAATTAATTTATTTTTTTGGTACCAGGGATTGAACCCAGAGGTACTTAACTACTGAGCCAATTCCACAGCCCTTTTTATTTTTATTTTTTAATCTTGAGACAGGGTCTTACTAAGTTGCTTAGGGCCTTGCTAAGTTGCTGAGGCTGGCTTTGAACTCACAATCTTTGCCTCAGCCTCCAGAGTCACTCGGATAACAGGCATGAGCCGCCACTCCCATCTCCACAGTCATTTTAAAAATCTGTTTTTCTTTTGGTTCCTGCTTGCCTGGTTCTCAAACTTTTTCATATGATTATTCTGCTTCTTCAGCTGTAAATATTGAATAGAGCTTCATTTCCTGGCTATACTTTGTTGGACTGAGGCCCTTGCTTATGATATAGTGCCATAGTCAATCCATTATTGCAATCCTGTATCTGTCTCCACTCTTTTTTTTATTTTGTCATTTCCTGTCCTCAATTTCAATTTGGAAGCAAGAATTTCATCCCACCAAAAAAATTTAGAAAAATTTCTATGTCTCTATGGGGATTTCTCAGCCACATCCCACATGGATGAGAAAAGGGTTAACTGTCAGAGGATGATGTTGGTTGTAAATCAATCAATTACCCATAAACTTATCTAATCAATAAACACACAAGAGCCAATACTCTTTTTAAGTGAGAGGGGGTGTGATGGGTCGGGCCATACTAGATCTGGACTCTAACAACATGGAGTAGCCCACCACTCTTTTATTTATAGACACACAGGTAAAGGGGGCCAAGACCGGGAGGAGCTTCTTCTGTGATGAACAGGATGGAGTGGGATTAGGGAAGCCATTTTCTCAGGGAAACTATCATAGAACCAGACAGGGAACCACTCCCACACAGCACCACATACTCCCTGGCAACCTGGGACAGACCTCTGTGTCTGCCAGTTCCGAGAAGTCAGACCTCTGTGTCCTGTGGCTCAATCTTGTTTGATTCTGCTAGATAAGTATGACTTCCCACATGCCTCACCACAAAGTGATTAAATGATAGCGATTGTCAGCTAAAATGTATATTTTTTGATTTTTAAAACAAACTTATGTAAATATTTAAATTGTGTATTAGTGTTAGTCAGCTTTCTGTTGCTGTGACAAAATACCTCATGGAAATCAACTTAAAATAAGGAAAGACTTATTTTGGATCATGGTTTCAGAGGTTTCAGTCCATAATTTGACTAACTTTTAGGCCTATGGTGAGGCAGAACGTTATGGTGGGGACCATGTGGTAGAGCAAAGCTACTCAGCTCAAGGCAGGTGAGAAATAGAGAGGAAGGAGTTGGAGGCACAGTATATCCTTCAAGTGCACACACCCACAATGCTCACTTCCTCCGACTAGGTCCCACCTCCCAAAGTTTGAACCACCTACCAATAGTGCTACAGGCTGGGGACCAAGTCTTTTGCACATAGCCTTTGGGGGATGCTTCAGATTCAAACCTTAACAAATAGATAAACTATGAGTCAATTTAAGTGGACAAAATATAATAAAAAGACTAATAAACTTCTTTTGTAGATGTTAGATAGAATGGTTAAGCATGTTTTTGGAAGCCTTAGTATTCTTGAAGTTCAAAGTAGGCCTCTGAGTGGGTATGATTTGAGTGACACTGCTAAAGGTGCCTTGCCTTCCCATGCCAACCAAAATGTCCCCCTGTAATCTGTCATTCCTACAATTTCAATTGTTTTTTTTTTTTGTTTTTTATTTTTCATTTTCTGTTTTTGTGTTTTTGTGGTGCTGGGATTGAACCCAGGGCCCTGTAGATGTGGGGCAAGCACTCTACCAACTGAGCTCTATCCCAAGTCCCTTACAATTTCAAATAATAGAAATTTGATTTTAATTCAAAATGTCTAACTAAAATATAGATATTAGTAATGAGAGAAAGAAATTTAAAAGTACCCAAAGACCAATTTCATCTTTTCATAATTTTCCTAACGCTATCCCACGTGTTCTAGAAAGTTAACACATTAATGTTTATAGACTGCTGTGAAGCATTAAATTTTTTAATAACAAAAGAATCTTTATAGTGATAGTAATATGGTACGATGTTCAAAGAGCATACAGATGTCAAATATACTTATGGGACACTTGTATCAGGGAAACTCTTACACATTTCCTGTGTTACCTTTACATGACATTTCTCCCTCCACTATTCCTGGCAATATCTGCTATATGGCAAAGACAAGGTCATGGTAATATTTCCCCATTGCAGGCACTCATTACAAAGATTAGTTCACTGAGAAATATATTATCATATTAAATCTTCCATTTGCCTATCAAAACTAAATGTTGTATCAGTGTTTCTCTAAATCCATAGTTCAAATAGAAGATAGGAAGAGAGATATTGCTGGAAGTGTCTTCATGGGAAACTTTGTTATTTTCCGATTAGTCTACCTGTACCCAGCATGTGCTTTCATTAAATCCATTACAAACACCAGCTCATTCTCTCAACCTTGAGGGTTCCTTCTGGTAAGACAACCATTTTTTCTTAGTGTCCTCTTTTTTTCTACTTCTCCACACAGACACAAAATTTGAGACATTTTTCATCCCACAAGCTTCTTTCCTGTCTTCCCCCCACCTTTTTTTTTTTTTTTTTTTTTTTTTTTTTGGTACAGGGAATTGAACCCAGGGGCGCTTAACCACTGAGTCACAACCCTGGTCCTTTTTTATATTTTACTTAGAGACAGGGTCTCACTGAGTTGCTTAGGGACTTAATAAGTTGCTGGGGTTGGCTTTGAACTCAAGATCCTCCTGCCTTGGCCTCCCAAGCCACTGGGATTCCAAGTGTGCATCACAGTGCCTGGCTGCTCCCCTGCTATTCTGTCAATGTGTTATATATATACAATGGAATATTATTCAGCCATAAAGAAGAATAAAATTATGGCATTTGCAGGTAAATGAATAGAGTTGGAGAATATATCATGCTAAGTGAAATAAGCCAATCCCAAAAAACCAAAGGTCGAATGATTTCTTTGATAACTGGATGATGATACATAACGGGGGCTGGGGAGAGGCAAGAATGGAGCAAGGATGGTCTGTGAATGCGTTTTGACACATCTCATTTGCTTTCCAGCAAATTGTTGGTTATCCCAGTTTTGTTTCCTCACCCCATGCCTGGTTTATACATTTAGTAAATCTACATTTTAGAAACCAGACTGTATCCTATGAAGATCCTCTCTGATATCTCAGACTCAGAATATGTTTAAATAAAATGATGGAAAGGCTATATCGTTAAACCCCAGTGACCTGGTAGTGAACTGAACTAGCTGATCCTAATTTTCAGTTTTTCCCTGAGTAATACCAATGTACAAATTGAATAATGATGGTCACTAGTTGATATTTTGTTAAGTAAAAATAAAAATATCAAATAGTATAACAAGTATTTGCATATGATAGACAAGGAATTCTTAAGCATTTAAATTTAAGATTAGTGATTAAAAACACATTATAGACTTATGAAGTCAAAAAGTAGCTTCATCTAATTAAATTCTTTATACTCATAGAAAGTCCACCTCACAGATGAAAATCTACAAAAATGAACACTTATATTTACCCAAAATATATTTCACAATCTCCTTTATTAATGCATGAAAGCATTTGAAACTTCGCCCTTGGTGATTAAATACTGTCAGAAACAGGCTCAGGAAATAAGGATTTGGAAATACTTGATGAAATCTTGGTGGAGGTGGTCCATTAATACCTTCGTAAATTTCTTCCAGAGTAGGATAAAATAGACGAGCAAAAAATCCTATCCCCATCTGGAAGTCTGGTTCAGCAGATTGAGTCCAAAATTCGCCAGTCTAAGGCAAAGGTGTACAGTTGAAACTTGGAGTATCTGGACAGTCCAAGGGAGCTGGCTGTGATGTCACATCATGTGTTTTCAATATTTTTGATACTCCGTCTTGAGAGAAGATATAACCCAGGCAAAAAATGTGAATGCAGAAGAATCTGGAACTGGGATGAGATGTGGAAAGTCAAAAGTAGATACTCTGCCTCCAAGCAGAACAACAAATTATGACTCTGGTCACCCAAATATCTCTTTTTGAAGCAATGATGCTAGAAGAGCAAGGCAACCAAGAATTTATGTGGTGAGAAAGGCTACTAAGTAGCCTGGCCACAGAAAGAGAGTTGGTTATCAGGGGTTGGTAATATACTACTACGTCTGTCTCTCATTGGTTGAGAGTCTGGGCGGGGCTGATGATGTCAATAGTAAAGTGAATTGTGACGTCATCACGGCATGCAAATACTGATATCTATGGTATTTTCTGTCCAGTGGGAAACATTACATAGGACGTGAGGGCAGGATGTAACCTCAAAAAGTTTATAGTATACTGGGAGATATAAACAAAATTACAGGACACAAATATGAGCGAACTATGGAAACACCTAGGAATAAGTACTTAACTGTATTTGTGGAGTTTTAGAAATGATTTCATAGGTGCAATACTGCCTCAACTGGGTCTTCAATCACAGGTAGGTGTTTGGGGGGCAAAATATCAAAGAGATATTTTTACAAGTGTCATTCTGGGTAAAAATGACAAAATATAAAATATAAAAGGGGAAAATGGCTAGAGATGAGATTGGAGTAGATTGGAGTATATTGGAGATTGTAGGAGAGATGAAATCTGAATATCAGAAGTCAGAGTAGCCTAATTCTTTATGGCCTATGATGACCTCTTTACTCAAACTTTTTTCTTGATGAACTGAAGAAATATCTGTGTAAGGATACTTGTAAGCCATCATCAATGTTGTAGTTCCCTAAAAGGTAAGCAACACAATCTAATGAAATGCTATAGATTTATTTTCATAACACTTGTAATCATCATAGGGACTTTTCCTATAAAGTCCTGGAACCTAAAACTATGCTTAGTATGTACCTAGGCAGTATTAGGAATTTATAAGACAGCAGACCACTTTATGAGATTAATAAGGGGCTGGGGATATAGCTTAGTTGGTCTCGCAAGCACAAGGCCCTGAGTTTGATCCCCAACACTGGAAAAAAAAAAAGAAAGAGAGAGAGAGATTAAAAAGTAAGAAATCAAAATGTGATTTGAGTACTACTATGAAAACAGAACAATATTAGTAATCAACATCTATAATGTTGTGGAGTTATAAATAGAATGACAAATATTAATGAACCATAAATCATCCTAATCCATACTGGAGCCATGTTGTTCAAATTATTGACTAAAAGAAAAATCTATGCCCATTTATTAAGTTCCACAGAACATATAATATATAGCATTATATGTGTAATATGTAACATACACAATATACATGTAATCTCATGTAATAAATAGTATTCTACTTCATAGGCATTTTTCCTCTGCTAAAATAAAGTTTTAACCAACCTTTCAGGTTTTTCAAAGAATATCAGCTAATAGTTGTCTTTTCTGTGTATCCTTCATTTCTGTTTCTCTTTGTCTGCACTGCCTATTTCAGTCTATGTGACTGTAAGTTTTCATTATGTCTCCTTTTGAAACCAATGTATCCTGTTTAGAAAGGTCAAAGAGATATTTTCCTGATGCTAAAATGAGATGATACCACTTCTAGCAGTTAGGTATCCTTTTTTCCTTGATCCTTTCTCTTAGTACCAGAGCACAACTAAAACAGTTCCTTTTGCATTAACTTAAAGTAACAGAGTATGCAAAGTGCTGGAGACTCTTCTTAAAATCTCATACATATGGTATTTCCATATTTTCCTTCATATTTGTTTTCTAAATCACCATCTCTACTCTATATTAGTAATATGATTCTAGTGAGCAGAATTTTCTATAATTGTAGTTTCTAAACGCTGAGATTATAGACTATTATGATATATCAGCAAAAAAATCACAGACTACGGACTTCCAAAATTCTCCCCTCCATAAAAGCAACAAGAGGGCCAAGGATGGAGCTCAGAGGTAGACCACTTTAGCATGAGCAGGGCCCTGGGTTCAATCCTGAACAACACACACACAAAACAACAAGTCAATTTATAAAAATTTTCAGAACCAGTCTTTTCAGGACTCTGGAAATTAACTAAAAGCTTGAAAACCCAGAGAGTGTTTAAGAAAAATGCCTGAATATTGGCAAGACTATCAATCTCTATGGTGTTTTTAACTTGTCCTATTCCCATTCCTCATTTCAGGTTCCAGAGTAGCTTTGAAAACCAACCAGTCTGTAATCATGGTGAAAACCAGAAGCCTAGCAGCTACTAGAGGGGGGAGAAAGGGGTTGCCACTTCTCCAGAGTCTCATTCCCAGAAAATAGTCATTATTTGACTTGTCTAGTCAAACAAATTCCCTAGAAGACCTAACATCAGTCCTTCCAAAACTCTTCCAAAAAATAAAAGAAGGGAGAACTCTTCCAAACTCTTTATAATGCCAGTATTATCCTGATATCGAAACCAAAGTTACCACCAAGAAAACCACAGACCAATACCCCTTTACAACTACACGTGCAGAAATTCATAACAATGTAATAGCAAACTGAATTTAGCAATTCATAAAAAAAGATTGAACATCATAACAATGGTGCTATGCCTCAAATGTAATGTTGACTCAGCATATGAAAATCAATCAATATAATGCACCATATTAAGAGTAAAGGATTTAGCAAGGCTTTAAGTAATCTCAAGGTAAAAAATAAAACAAAATAAAAGGGGCTAGGGATGTAGCTCAGTGGTTAAGTGCCCGTGGGTTCAATCCCTCAGTACAAAAAATAAATAAATAAATAAATAAAAGAGTAAAGGAGAAAAAAACTATCTGTTACACACACACACACACACACAAAATTTGACAAAAATTCAAGACCCTTTCGTGATAAAAGCAACATACTAAAAATAGAAGGGAAGTTCCGCAACCTGATAAAAAACTTTGTGAAAAGTGAAGCTTTGTGTCAAGTGAGGGATGCGTGCATATGGGTTTGTTGTGTTTATTTGTATTAGAGACTCGTGTTTCCTATTGAAAATAGAGTATCTCAGTGCCTAATGAAATTAAACTCCAAATGTTCAAGTTCTCTATGAAATTTTTTTAGTGGCTTGGGTGAAATGCTTTTTAAATCCCTTTTTCTTCTGAATAGCAATGTCTTTCAAGAAAGCTAATGGCTATTCTTACTAATATGCTTATTTTATATAGCTAAAATAGAAACTTTTTTGTATATCTGAATTCTTGTTTCAATTCCCAGTGTTAATTCCATCCCTGATACCTTCAAGCAACAGCATTGAACATAAGATTACATCATCACCATAAATCCATCCTTCTACTATATGTCACCTCTTTTCCTAGCTCTCTAGGTCAGTGGTTGACTAAGGGCAATGGACCAAATTTTTCAGGTTGCCTGCTTTGATAAATACAATTTTATTGGAATACAGCCACGCCCATTCTTTTGAGGATTGTCTATGGTTGCTTTCACCCAATAACAGTAGGGTTAAATAGTTGCAATGGAGAACATATGAACTAGCAAGACAAAATCTACACCATGTGGCCTTTTACAGAAAACATTTGCCATTCTCTGGTTTAAGATGAAGTTCTAGAATCTCAACATTTTTGTTTGCTTGTTTCATTTTGTTCTGCTTTTCATTTGGCTTTCTTTTCTCTATATTGCTACAATTTTAAAAAAATGCTATTCTATTCCATGTATGCTTTCCTTTTGCCTGATTTATTTTTTATTACTTAATACTGTTCACTATAAAACCATGATAATAAGCATAACATTAACCATCTGGATCATTATCTCCCTCTATCTAGTATATATTAAGAATTAACTTTATTAAATGCATAAATTAAAGTTACATGGATAAAACCCCTCAAACTAGACACACACACACATACACACACACAGCATATCTAGAAATACTCTATGAAAATGTTTATCAATATCACTTATCACTTTCTGGTCCCTTTTAGAAGCTTTAAGGAGTTTCTATATTCTGTTAAAATTTCATAGTCACTTTTAATCTATTTTCATTCTGCAGAATGAACTGTTTGAATACAGAATAAATTAAAAGAGTAGAAGAATAACACATTAGTAAAATTTAGGATGTGTGAATGTTTGCAAATTGAACATATGAAAACTAATTAAGAAGCATTGATTTCAACCCATGATGCAAAAGATAGGAGATCTTGGGAACATTCATGAGTAATTGGGGCTCATTAGAAGATGTATTTCCAAGCCTTTGATGATTACTACAAGTAAACAACAGGATCACTAACTAGAGAAAAATGATGTGAATATAAGTTACGAGATAATAAACAGCAACTAATAAGGGAATCTAAGGTTGTAGATGGTGTTTTTGAACTAACACTACATTGAGCGATCTAAAAACTTGATTTCTGCTGGGCACAGTGGCACACACCTATAATCCCAGCGGCTCGGGAGGTTGAGGCAGGAGATCACGAGTTCAAAGCCAGCCTCAGCAACAGTGAGGCACTAAGCAACTCAGCGAGACCTGTCTCTATATAAATTATAACAAAGGGCTTGTGAGATGGTTTGTTTCAACTGGGATAGACTTGACAAAAAAGTGTGTACTGCCCTCTAGTCTTCCAGCAATAGAAATGCCTTTGCTGTCATGTAAGACACCTCTGTGTATATTACTTAGAAAGGCAAGCAGTTGGGGTGCCCAAATTGGGAGTGGAACTGGAGAAGGGAACCCATGAAATATCTTGGCACCTGTAACTGTCTGGAGGATTTTCTCCTTTTACTTAGATTGGTGAGAAATGCTAGTTTTGAGGTATGGGGTTGGTATCTGAGGAAGAGGCGGCTTATTAGTTACCAGCCTTCTAGGTCATATTGACGATTCACAGCCAGTTCACCAGGAACAGAAGACAAGGTCATAAGGAGTCCTTGCAACGTCATTCACACACAAGAGCATCCATCAACGGCAAGTCATTCAACAGAAACAGCAACTTCATGGTGCAGCAGTTGATCTTCCCATGGGCCGGGAGGTTGAACATCCTGCATAGTGCTGCCAGGAAATCCCTATTCTATACTAAGAGGGGGCCAGCTGGTTGCATATGTAGGATGTCCCATCTCCCGGCCCACTTCATCGTGACAGACACCAGAAACATCACTCTGCTTCACTGAAGAACCATAAAATCACCAGTCAAGGATACGGTGATGTTGAGCTACATGAGTAGAAAGGTACTCAGATAAATGTATTTTAATAGAGGGCATAGCACTGAGTGTTATGACTTTGGATCATAAGAGCAATGAATATGTGTGTGAATCTGTAAACTTGGGGCTAGCAGGTCTGCACCGAACAATATTAGTTGGCCAAAGGGATGGCAAGCTGTCAATTACCTCTAGTCACACAGGGAATGTCTTCAGCGCTGTGCCTTGTATTCTCTGCACTATATCATCTTTGGGAGATTAGGAATTGGGGACACAAATTTAAGGTGGCCAGAGGCAGAGTAGCTACAGGAAGAGAGAATCGAATTCCTACTTGCAGAAAGAAAGTTTATAGATGGAAAAGTAGAAATAGAAAATGAAATGAGCCTCAAAGTCATAAGTGGGCTACTTGGGAGTAGTAGTCCAGAGAGGACTCAATAGTTCTAAATTGGGTAGAACCTAATTCAGGCAGGAATCGTTACAAGGGGTGGGAGTAGATATGATTGCAAGGGAGAAAGTTAATGACATGTTCCCCAAATCATGTTAGATGTAGTATCCAATCAAATTCAGGGAACCCTGTCAAGGGCAAGGTCACAGGAAATATCAAGAGTAGGGACTAGCTCTCAAAAACATGGGGACAGGAATAAAATAATAAAGAAAAATGCAGGCAATCATTTAACAAGGCCATTTCCAAAGACTCTGGAGTTCTAAAAAGTATTTATCTGCTCTGCCTTCAAATCTGGATTAAGTTTCTAGTCAACTACCCTGGTTTTGGCACTCTTTAAAGGATGGAAAGCAGGCCAATCCTATGCCCAGAAAGACTGACTCAAGTTCGGGAATTTGGAACATTTATATTCTTTTAATTTCCTCAGTAGCACAGAATTTCCACTGAATTCTGGGCTTAGTACACAGCCCCAAAATCTGTGGTTTCATACCCCAAAATCCCCAAATTCCATGCAAATGTATGCAAATTCAAATATTGCCTTATATTTGTGGAATCTATAGAGAAACCTCTCTTTGGCCAGAGATATTGATCGTTGGTGTCTTCTGCCTTTATTTCTTGGTCCATCTATGTTCAGGTTTATCAATTTTGTAAATTTTTTAAAAAATTAATTTCGTTGGACTTTTTCTATTTAGTGTATTTTCTCAATTTCATTGATTTCTGCTTTTATATTTATTTCCTTTCTTCCAAGTACTTGGCTTTAATTGTCCCCGTTTGTCTTAGACTTTAATTTGGAAACTTAGATCATGGATTTGAGTTTTTTTTGTTTTTTGTTTTTAAATAGACCATTAATGTTAGAAATTTTCCTTTGAGTTCTACTTTAATTCCGCCACATCAATTTGATATGCATTATTTTCATTTTCTTTTACTTCAAACTACTTTCTAATTTTACTTGCTTCTTCCTTTTTGAAACATGGTTTATTGAGAAGTGTGCCTCCTGCCTGATTTACAAATTTTCTGATGTTTTTAAAATGACTTTTTGTGATTGGTGTCAGGCTAATTTTGTTATTGGTGTCAGGCTAATATTGTGTGATTGCAATCATTTTAATTTCTTAAGGTTTATTTAATGTCCCAGAATATGGTCTTTCCTGGTCAATTTTCCATGAGATCTTGAAAAGATTGTATATTTTCCAGTTGTTGGGCAGAGTGTTTTATCAATTAGATCAATTTTGCTGTGAATGTTTTTCAGCTTTTTTTATATTATTGGTAATTTTTGATCTTTGTACTTCAATTACTGAGGGGGGAGTTAAAATCTTGAAGTATAATTGTGATTGTAATTTTGATTTTCTTTTGTTCTATCACTTTTTGCTTCCTGAATTTTGAAGCTCAGTTATTAGGTGCATAAGTATTTGGTACTATTATGTTTCCTTGATGAATTGACACCTTTATCACTATAAAATTGTCTGTTATCCCGGGTAATAGTCTTTGATTTGAAATTTACTTTTTTGTTATTAATATAGTAATTCCAGCACTCTGTTGATTAGTATATGCAATATACACCTTTTATATCTTTTTACTATATACCTATCTATATGACTATATTTACATTTGTAGAGTTTTTTATAGATAGCATATAATTGTGTCTTATTTATTTTCATTCTCATGTTTAATCCAGGAAGGCTGTTTCTTTCTTTAAATTGTCATTTTTAAACTGTTTGCATTTAATAAAACTGTTGATTTGTTTGGACTCATTTCTACCATTTTAAAATTTCTTTTCTATTTATTCCTTCTTTTTTTATTCCTTTCTTCCCCACTTTTGAATTGTATTTTTTTATTTGAATATTCCATGTCATTGATCGATTGGATTTTTGATGATATTTTGGTAGTAATTGTGCTCTGGATCAAAACATACATATATTATGTAAATATATATATAATGATTTACCATTTCCTTATAGCTAATATTTTATCATTGTGAGTAAAATATAAAAAACTTACAATCACAGGTTTCCTTACCTTTTCCTGATTTGTCTTCATTGTAATATGGACTATGTCTACATACTTTGAGAACCTCATTAGACAATGTTATAATTTTTGCTTCTGACAGCCATATGTATTTTAAAGATTTAAGAAAAATAGTCTATTATATTTTCCCATATGTGTACCATTTCTTTTGACCCCCTTCCTTTCTGAAATGTTCAAGTTTTTCTCTAGTATAATTTTCTTCTGCCTATAGAGCACCCTTTAACATTTTTCTGAGTAAATTTCTGACAGTGAGTTCCTTAGTTGCCCTTCATCTGAGAATTTCTTTTTTCACACTCATTTGTGACAGGTATTTCCACTGGATATATTATTCTAAATTGGTAGTTCCTTTCTTTCAACATTTTAAAATTATGTTTACATTGACTTCTGGCTTCCATATTTTCTGATAAAAAAGCTGAAGTCATTCAAATCATGGCTTTGCTATATGTAACGGGTAGTTTTCTCAGACAGCTTTCAAGATTTTTTCTTTATCTCTTGTTTTCACCAATTGTATTATGATGTATCCAGGTATGAATTTTTGAATTTAACTATTTCAGTTTTGCAGAACTTCTTAAATCTGTAAATTTGTTTTTCACCAAATGTGGCATGCTTTGGGCCACTATTTCTTTAAATAGTTTTTCTTTCCAATCTTTTTCCTTTATAGAATTCTGATGACACAAATATTAAGCATAGATATTGTCCTATGGGTCCCTAATATGTTCATTTTTTAAAAATTTTTTCCTACTGTTGTTCAGATTCAATAATTTATATTGATCTAATTTTAGTTTCCATGACTCTTGTTGTCTCTGTTCTCTTATTGAACTTGTTCAATGATTTTTTTCTTTCAAATATTGCATTTTTTCAGCTCTAAGGTTTCCATTTGGTTCTCATTATAAATTCTTACTAGTCAGGAACTCCTATCTTCCTATTCATTTGAAGAGAAACTCTCCCTTCCTTCATTAAGCATGGTTATGGTAGCTGCTTTGAAAAATCTTTGTCTGTAAAGTCCAACATTTGGACCATCTTAGAGTTGTTTCTTTCTGTTTGTTTTTTAAATTCTCTTTTTCCTTCAAATTTTTGAGATTTTTCTAGTTCTATGATATCTGAGTAAAATATATTGTATCCTTGATACTTTCAGTATTATGTTTTGAGATCATTGGTCTTTTTTCTTTAATTGATGTGAAACTCACATTACATAAATTAACCATTGCCACTTAGAAGTGTACAGTTTAATGGTACTTAATACACTCACAGCAATGTCCACTCATGTGTGTGTGTGGTCTTGTGGTTTTTGTTTTTGCAGTGCTAGGGATTAAGCCTGAGGTCTTGTACATGCTATGGAAGCACTCTGTCACTGAGCTACCTCCCCAGCCACAAGTTCCAAGAAATTTTTATCACTGTCCCCCAAAATTCCATATCCATTAATTGGTTGCTCTACGTTGCCTTATTCCCCAACCCTTAGAAAACACTAGTCTCCTATCAGTGTCTAAGAACTAACTCTGCATATTTTTAATCTTCTTTTGTCTGACTGATTTAGCATAGCATAAATATCTTAAAGTTTTGTTCACGATGCAGCATTAATCAATATTTCGTTACTTTTTAAATCCAGTATTATCTCACTGTACATATATACCACATTTTTTTTTATCAGTTCATCAGTTAATGGACATTTGGATTGTATCTATCTCTTGACTATCGTGACTACTGCTGCTATGAATATATTGTACAAATACCTCTGGGATCCTGCTTTCAATTCTTTTGGATATATATATATATATATCCAGAAATGGGATTACTGGATTATGTGATAGGTCTATTTTTTAAATTTTAGGCTCTTCCATACTCTTTTCTATAGTAGTTGCTCCATTTTACAATCTCAACACTGCACAAGTGTCCCAAGTTTTCTAGACATTGTTAATTTTTAAGTATTTTTGTAATAGCCAACTAAATTAGCATGAGGCAATATCTCAATTCTTCTGGGGGGGTACCCAGGATTGAAATCAGGAGCACTCGACCACTGAGTCACATCCCCAGACCTTTTTTTTGTATTTTATTTAGAAACAGGGTCTCAATGAGTTGCTTAGCACCTCACCATTGCTAAGGCTGGGTTTGAACTTGTGATCCTCCTGCCTCAGCCTTTCAAGTCACTGGGATTATAGGCATGCACCACCACACCCAACTCAATGGGTTTGATTTTCATTTTTCTCATAATAAGTGATCATCAGAGCTTGTTGTCCACTTGTATATCATCTTCGGAGAAATATCTATTCAAATCCTTTGCCTGTTTTTGAATCAGGTGTTTTGTTTATTTGTTGTTGAGTTGTGGAAATTATATATTCTGAATACTAATCCCTTTGATAGGATTTACAAAATTTTCTTCAATTTTACAGATTGACTTTTCACTGTTGTCTTTTGATGCAAAAAGTTTAATGTAGTCATTTTTATCTATTTTTGTTTTTGTGTCCTATGCTTTTGATGTCATTCCAAGAAATCATTGTCAAGTCAAATGTAATGAAACTTTTCACCTATGTTTTCCTTAAGGCATTTTATAGTTTTAGGGCTTACATTTAGGTCTTTAATCTATTTTGGGTTGATTTTCATATGTGGTGAAAGATATGGATGCATTTTCATTCTTTTAGCATATGGTTATTCACTTTTCTCAGCACTGTTAACAGACTGTCTTTTCCTCCATTGAATTATCTTGGCACCCTTATTGAAGACCATACATTTCTGGGCCCTCTATTCCATTCCGTTAAACCATTTGTTTTTGTTTTTGTTTTTGTTTTAATGCTAATATCATAGTGTTATGATTACTATAGCTTTGTAATATGTTTTAAAATCATGACATATTGATCTTTCAACTTTATACTTTTGAAATTGCTTTGACAATTAGAAGTTCTTTGAGGTTGCATATGAAATTTAGGATTTTTTTTTCTATTTCCATAAAAAGTGTCATTGGGATTTTGGTAAGGATAGTATTGAATCTGTAGATTGCTTTGAATTTATGAACAACAGAAACTTATTTCACAGAATTCTGGAGGCTTGGAAATCCCAAATCAACTCACCATTAGATTTGGCATCTGGTGAAGGTCCATTTCCTGGTTCATAGATGGTGATTTCTCACTTGTCCTCATGATGGAAGGAGGAATGGGTCTTTTTCAAGTCTCACTTATGAGGCCACTAATCCCATTCACGAAGACTCCACCCCATGACCTCATCACTTCCCAGAGGCCCGGCCTCACTTTTGTGATTAGAATCCAACATATTACTTTGGGGGGAAAATATTCAGACTATAGTACCAGGTCTTTTCAGATTTTCTCTAAGTTAATCCTTACACTTGGGCTTTTAAAAACTTTGTCTTTGTTTACGTATCTTCCATACACCGAAGTTAAATATCTGTCATAGGTGAATCTCAGCATCTTTTCAGTTCTTTGGCAAGAATATATCCTGTCTGAACATGCCCATGGTTTTTAAGAGTCCCTGGAATATGTAGGGAATTTTCAAAGCTCTCATACCCTCAAAATGTCACTCCCTGAATTTCTTACCAGGCTTTCAGCATGTCTATTTTTTGCTCCCAAATATGTGTGTGTGTGTGTGTGTGTGTGTGTGTGTGTGTGTGTTTAATAGGCTAAGTGAAACAAAGGGAAGTCCTTTTTAGCAGTCCTTCAGAGAAACCACAGTAAGATCAAAACAGACATATCCTTGGCCAAAATGTGCATTGTGTTCCCTCTAGAACGAGACATCCACACTAGGAATATAGACTGCCAACTCAAGACTGTCCCCCACTAAGGAATTGAGTGGATTACCATAAGGTAAATTACTTCAAAGACCCCATATGATATTTCATTTAGCTTTCCCCCTGCTACATGTTTCCTTGGTTGCTATAAACCTTTGACCATTAGAGTTCTAGTAAGGTGGATGTTGACAGTTTTGTCCCTTCTTTGGTGTTTGATGGAATAGACATCCCCCAGAGTTACCTATTACATCATCTTTCCTCTCCTAACCCTGAATCTTTCAAACATTCTCTTGAGAATGTTGGGTTTTTAGGATTGTAATAGGTCATCGGCCTCATCAGATTTAGAACCCAAGTCTCAGCCCTCTTTCTGTGGGCCTTATTTCCAATGTCAATTTGATTTTCAAAGCATTTGGAATGCTTCTTGAATCTATCCCATGTGCATTATTTAGGGGTCCCATATGGGACCTGGACAGTGCTATACATCCTAGTCCAATTTTCAGTCTTTTGTTACATGGCTTTGGGTCATTTTTACATACGTGTAGCTGATAGATGAGCCCAGGATTTAGGTGACCTATTCTCAAGCCTCTTCATCTCCTTGATTTTCCATACAGTTCACATTTCCTGGAACTCTGGTGAGAAAGTCAGATTTTTAGGTTCTTCATATATTGTGTATTTATTGCTATAGAATCTGCCTCAGGGACAAAGTCGGGGGAAATGAAAGAGAAAAAAATAGTTGGGTATTACCTCCACAGTCTTCAGAGCTTGGTGGTCTTTCTTTCTAGTTCATGTGTTCGAAGGGAAGGATTTTTTTCTTCTCAAACATTTAATTACCTGCACAGCTCCTCCTGGTGTTGCCAGTACAGGTGGGCATCTTAGTGATTGATGCATGCCATTCATGCCAAGAGAGAAAAAGAAAAGTAAAGAAAACAATCTCTCTGTCTTATACCTGCATTCTCTGTCCTCTAAATAATCTCTGTGCTTTGTAGGATTGTCTTCTCTGTCCTCTGGGAAGAGCATGTATCTGGGAGGTTTCTTTCTTCACATCTACATAATTTTAATGATACTGGCTGCATTAAAATCTAAGTCCAGGAAATAAGTTAGGGGGAGGGAACAGGAAAATCACTCTTAATGATTGTTCTTTGATTTTTGCCCACATATTTTAGTTTTATTCTGTAGGAGAGATCAGGCTGAATGTGCTTACTCCAATTTTGCCAGAAATGGAAGACTTTTAATGGGCAACTTTGTTAAAAATTTAAAAAGTCATTTTATCATTTTATTTTTTGCATTATGAAAATTAAATTGGTTTTCTTACATGTTGGCTTTTTATCTAACAATCTTTGTAAATTTACTTATTAATTCTCAAGACTTATATGCAGAGTTGTTTCATTTTTCTATGTACACAATCATGTTTTCATTTTTCTGCTTAAATCCTCAATATTTTTACTTCTTTTACTTACCATAGTACATTAATAAGTAACTCTAGTACAGTGCAGAATGGATGTTGTGATAGTGGACATTCTTATCTCTTTCCAAATTCAAAGAAAAGACTTGGACATTTAACTACAAAGGATAGTATATGTTATAAATATTTGGTGAATATTCTTTAGGGGATTAAGAATTAAGACTCAATCTAGTTTTCTGAAATTGATTTTATCATGAATCACATTGAATTATAGAAAACAATATGCATATATCATGTACAACCACAAGAATGGGAAGTTATACTCCATGTGTGTATAAATGTCAAAATATATTCTACTGTCATGTATAACTATAAAAACATATAAAGAAAAAAAAAGTAGGTACAGTGTACAGTGTCCCTACAACTCACTCAAGTAGAAGGGTTCAAAAAAAATCTTTATTTTTTTGATGAAAATATTTTAATATAGCACACTAATCTACTTATCTTTATGCCAATACAGTTATAACATATAATTTTTAACATGGAAGAAGCACATGTATATTGAAGTTCAGGCTTCGGTAAAGTCAATATAATATGCAGTCAGTAAAAATGAATAAATAGAAAACAAATTAAAATAGGAAAAGGAAAAAATATGCATATATTGAATTATTCACAGGATAATTTTCATTTGTTTAAAATGACACACTTTCAAGCTTTCTTTTCGAGTTTAGTCTTGCTTCATGAATACCACTGGGAAATAATAATAATCCCTATATTTACCCAAAGAATGTGTATTTTCAATGTTATTTTCATGTACATTTGGTACAGTAAGTAAATAGATTTGTATGTGTGTTTTCCCATCCACAAAAAAGGTATTATGCCCTTCTATTTGTTTAGATGTAAATTTGTATATTTCCCTAAGTTTTCAAGGTTATTTTCTAATATGAATCCTGAATTTATCTTATTAAAGTTTTAGTAGGATATTTTAAGAATTCTCTCACTATTACTAATGGACTATTTTGCCTTTATTTCATTTCTAGCCCTTGTTCTTGGACTATTTCAACCTCTAGATTATTTTATATTTATCTCATATCATGTAATTTTTCACTCAGTAAATTCAGTACTATTTTTAGAAGAGTTTCAGATTTGCTAGGCCTACAATCACACCAATAATACACAACAGATAATTCTATCCCTTGCTTTCTAAAGTTATATGAATTGTTCACAATTTTGTTAAAAATTAAAAATTAATAATAATGAGTTAATAGGATAAGTTGGCATCCTGTCCATTACCCAAATTTAATGTAATTAATGTGTACTGACTGCATTACTATTTTTAATATTTGTTGTTGGTTTTTGATAAATTATCTTCATTATAAGACGTCTCCTTTTATCCCTGTGTAATTGAAATTTTAATTAGAAGTAGCTTTTCCATTTAACCAAATATATGAAAAAATGTTCAACATCTCTAGTAATAAGAGAAATGCAAATCAAAACCACCCTAAGATTCCATCTCACCCCAATTAGAATGGCAATTATCAAGAATACAAGCAACAACAGGTGTTGGCGAGGATGTGGGGAGAAAGGTACACTCATACATTGCTGGTGGGGCTGCAAATTAGTGCAGCCATTCTGGAAAGCAGTGTGGAGATTCCTTAGAAAACTTGAATGGAACCACCATTTGACCCAGCTATCCCACTCCTTGGCCTATACCCAAAGGACTTAAAATCAGCATACTATAGTGACACAGCTACATCAATGTTCATAGCAGCTCAATTCACAATAGGTAGATTGTAGAACCAACCTAGATGCCCTTCAATAGATGAATGAATAAATTGTGGTATATATACACAATGGAGTATTACTTAGCCATGAAAAAGAATAAAATGACATTTGCAGGAAAATGGATGGAGTTGGAGAATATCATGCTAAGTGAAATAAGTCAATCCCAAAAAACCAAAGGCCGAATGATTTCTCTGATAAGTGGATGATGATAAATAATGGGGGGTGGGAGGGCAGCAAGAATGGAGGAAGGATGGATTGTATAGAGGAAAATGAGGGGTGAGGAAGGGGTGGGGGAAGGAAAAATAATAGAATGAGACAAACATCATTACCCTATGTACCTGTATAATTACGCATATGGTGTGACTCTACTTCGTGTACAACCAGAGAAACCATAGTTGTACCCCATTTGAGTACGATGAATTAAAATAAATAAATAAATAAATAAATTGTAATTGAAATTTTAATTAGAAGTAGTTTCTCCATTTAACCAAATTATTCTTCAATACCTATTAAAAGATCATAAAATTTCTTCACAGTTGTTAACATAAGGAATTATATTAGTAAATTTGTAGCATTAAATCACCCTTGAATTTCTGGAATAACTTGTTTTTTCATGATGTATTATTCCTTTGTTATTTTACTGGACTCTTAATATTTTATTTGGAACTTTGAATCTATATCAATGAATGCTATTTATCTTTAACCTTTGTTAAGTGCTTTTCAGATTTGCTATTGACAATATATTGTTTTATGAAATGCTCTGAGGAACTTTTAAACTTTGTTATGGTCACTCATCTTTTCATGCATATTAACTTAGAGAAATTAAATTTATTACTAATTTCCAAGTTATTGCTTTGGTGTTACTTCACAATTTTCCCCAAATTACTATACCTCTTAATCATATTGTCAGACTACTGAACTGTTATTTTCTCCAAGGCAAAGACTGTCTCCATTGCTTCATAGAAATAAGACCTTTTATATTTCCTTTAAACAAGAGAAATGAAAGATGAGAGTGTTATTTACTCCATCTTTACTACTTTTTTTCAATATTGATGGATATATTTGTGATTTCTAAAGTCATTAAAAATCGTTTAATCTTTGAGTAAATTAATGAATGAACATATAAAATAGCTTCTGAAATACTGTGCACAACTTTTTCCTCTGAAAATCAGATTTTATCTCATCTAACTATGAATTAACTTGCCCCATGGAAAATGTGCAACAGTCTCTTCATTACATAACTCTTCCAAACTTTTCATACATTCATTGTCTGAAATATACCCAGATCACATAAATTTACCCATCATTTGAAGCAGTATGGATTGAGTAGCAGAAAAATAGACAGTAATTGGTCACCCAATGGAACTTATATTCTACTGATTATGGCAACAGAATTCTTCCACATAGTAAGAGATACTTGTGCACAATTGGGAAAGCAATTTTGCAGGTGAAGCATGTTGAGTAGAGTATCCAAATCTTCAACACAATCAACTTTGATGATGGATACAATATGAGGAAGGTACAAGAAAATAATGATCAATAATGAGCATCCACAAAGACATTTGGTCCAAAGAATTTCTAGTGATGTCTTTTATTTTATTGCACTAGTTAAATCCTACTGATTTTGTTATGGCCAAGTAAGCTACTCTTGGATCAACCTTTCAGCAGATAAATGAATAAAACACAAAAACAAACTATCTGATTGTACTGGAGAATAATCCAATACAGAATTTTGGGAGGAGGGTCCAACACTTGGAAGTCACAACACTAGTCGAGTTTCCCACTTTCATGACATATAACCTAAGTTGAAGACATAGTCTGCCATGATAGATGGCTAAAATCCAATAAATAATCTTCAGTTTTTGTGGCCTAAAAAACCTGAGAAAATATTTTGAAGAAATATCAAAACTGAAAGGTGAGGGAGTATCTAGGAATGGGTAGAGATAGAGGGATCATAAAATTTGTGTACAATATTAAAAGTATACATAATTAAAACTTGATTTTTATAAGGAAAATATATTAATTGTAATCCCCAGGTTAATCACTAAGGAAAAATCTAAAACATTATGCAGGGGAAAAAACAAGAAGGGAATCAAGTAGTATCTTATAAAAGAGTCAATAACAAATTAAGGCATTAATGGAGGAAACAATGGTATATATTACAGAGAAAATGATGGAAGTAAGTCCTTTCTTAATTGTAATTAATTTAAATGTGAAACGGATTAAACTCTAATTATAAGGCAGAGACTAACAGAATGAACATAAATGCATCATCCAACTATATTCTGCCAATAAGAAGCTCAATTAATATCTCAGAGCACCTGTATATTGACAGTGAAGGAATGTTGCATGCAAATAGTAACAAAAGGAGAATTATATCAATATCAAACAAAATAGAACTTAAGACAAAAAATTATTATGAGGGACAGAGGACATTGCAAATTCATAAAAAGATAAAGTCACCAAGAAGATACAAAACCTATAAACATATATGCACCTAACAACAGAGCCCAACAAATACAGGAAGCAAAAAGTAAAAGAATTGAAGCAAGAAAAAAAACATACGTACTTGGAGACATCAATACCCCAGTTTAAACAATGTACAGACCAACAAAACAGATCAATAAAGATAGAGGGATTGAAAAACTCTATGAAGGGCTGGGAATGTGGCTCAGTGGTAAGGTAGGCTTGCCTACCATGTATGGGTTCAATCCCCACTGCTGGAAAAAAAAAAAAAAGAAAAACAAAAACATAACAAAACAAAAACTCTAAAGCAGCTAATTCTAATAGACCTAGAGAATACTCCATCTAATAACACAGGGACTGTTCTCTGAGATAGACCATATGTTTGGCTACTAAACAAATATAAATAAATTAAAATATTATTGTTATTCAAAGTATATTCTCCATGATGGAGTAAAACTAGAAATCAGCTTTAGAAAGAAAATTGACAAATTTGAACATATGTAAATATGAAATAAAATACTCACTATTAAACAGCTAATGGGTGAAAAAAGAAATTAAAAATGAAATTTTAAAAATATTTTGAAAAAAGTGAAATAAAAACTTACCAAAAATTATGGGATACAGCAAAACAGTGCTCAGGGGGAAATTTATAGCTTCCAAATGGCTACATTTATAAAGAAGAAAGGGGCTGAGAGTGTAGCTCAATGGTACAGCATGTGCTTACCATGTGAGTCCCTGGGTTCCATCCCTAGCACCACAAAAATAAAAAAAAAAAGGAATGGAAAAAAGAAAAATAAGAAAAAAAAAAAAAAAAGGAGGAGGAGGATTTCAAACCAATACCCTAAGTTTATATCTTTAAGATATAAAGTAAGGGCTGGGGATGTAGCTCAGTTGGTAGAGTACTTGCCTGGCAAGCACAAGGTCCTGGGTTCAATCTCCAGCACCGCAAAAAAAAAAAAAAAAAAAAAAGATATAAAGTAGAAAAAGAACTAGAAAAGAGTAAGTTTGATTCAACTAGCAAAAGAACTAAAATGATAAAGACAAAAAAAAACAGAGTGTAGAAAAATAATAAAGAATATTACCAAAATCAAAAAGTTGAGATTCTTTGAAAAGTTCAAAAAAGTTGACAAATCTTTAAGCCAGAATGACTAAGAAAAACAAAGGAGCATACAAATTATGAAAATCAGAAATTACAGTAAGGGCATTTCTACTGACCCCACAGAAATTAAATCAATTAGAAAAAAAAATACAAAGAACAATCATGCTCCAACAAAGTAGAAACCCAGATGAAACAAATTCCTAGAAACATACAAACTACCAAAGACCGACTTCAGAAGAATAATCTAAAGAGGCTTATAACAAATAATGACTTGAATCAGTAACCAAATCCTCCCAATAAGGAAAACACAAGACTAGATGGCTTCATTGGTGAATTTTATCAAACATATAAAAAATCAGCACTAATCATTCTCAAACTACAATTTATGAGACCAGCATTATCCTAATACTAAGGCCAGATAAAGATATCACAAGAAAACCATAGACCAAGACCATTTATGAATATAGATGCAAAAATTCTGAACAAAATACCAATAAACTCAATTCAGCATAATATTATGCACCATTCCTAAGAGGGAATGTAAGAGCAGAGGCAAACAAGCCACACCCACATCTCCATAAAAGCAGAAAAAGGTATTTGACAAAATCCTTCACTCTTTTATGATGAAAAACTCAACAAATTAAAGAGAAAACTTCCTCAACATGATAAGAGGGATTAATAAAAATCCAGCTAATATCATAATTTCATAATCAGTAGTAAAAAAAAAAAAAAAAGCTGAAAGAATTCCCTCTAAGACCAGGAACAAAGAGAAGATGCCTGCTTTCATTACTTCTATTCAGTGTTGTAATGGAAATTGTATCAAGAGCAATTAGGCAAAGAAAGGAAATAAAAGAGGAAAATTGAAAAAGAAGAAATAAAAGGATCTTTATTCTCAGATGACATGATCTTATTATATAGAACCCCCCAAAAACAAAACAAAACAACAAAAAGTCACAGGAGACAAGATTTATACATGAAAATCAGAAATCAGATCTAGTTATATACACGGCAGTAAACAATTCAGAAAAAAGAATGAAGTACTAATACATGATACAAAATGGATAAACCTCAAAATCATTATGCTAAGTGAAAGAAACCTGGCACGAAAGGTTACAAATTCTAGTTATATGAGATATCTAAATGAAGTAAATGCACAAAAACAGAAAACAGATTTGAGATTGCCCTGGGCTGGCAAAAGGAAGTATGGGAGGGGGCTAATGGTTAATGGGAAGTGATTTCCTTTTTGAGAACTAGAAAGAGGTGATGGTTATATAATACTGTGAATGTACTAAATGCCATTGGATTATACACTTTAAGTGATTCATTTTGGGGAGGGGGGTTGAATCCAGGGGCCTTTTGCCACTAAGCTACATTCCCACCTCTTTTATTTATTTATTTATTTATTTATTTATTTATTTTAAAAAAGACAAGGTCTAGCTAAATTGCTGAGGCTGGCCTCCATGATCCTCCTGACCCAACCTCCTGATTATAGGCAAGCGCCACAGCGCCTGGCAGTTTTATGTTGTATAAAGTTTACAACAATAAAAATTCATGCAACGCAAAGTATCATCGTGGTCATCATTACAAAAATTAATGCTTCTGAAATTTCACTTTCTTTAAAAAGCTGAAATTAAGAATAAAAAATTAGAATGCTAAATTGAAAAGTAGATTTAGTACCATTTGAATAACATGTTTTCCTCTTCTCTCTGTTCTCTTTCAGATTATGTCTGGCCATTACCTAGGTATTTGTGCCCCGTCTGGATTTCTTTGGATGTTTTATTTTCTACAGCGTCCATCATGCACCTCTGCGCTATATCGCTGGATCGGTATGTAGCAATACGTAATCCTATTGAGCATAGCCGTTTCAATTCGCGGACTAAGGCCATCATGAAGATTGCTATTGTTTGGGCAATTTCGATAGGTAATTATGCTTTTGGCCATTAGAATTGCAGCGGCTATGCTCAATACCTTCGGATTATGTACTGTGAACAACGTACAGACGTCGACTGGTAACTTTGCGTTTAATCGGGATTGTTCAGTAATTATTCTTAACCTATTTATCTGATATTTAGGTTAACAATAATGAAACCAATACGACAGATATGAATATATAGGTGCAAAGTTTTCATTTATCCTGCTAGGTTAGTATGCCAGCGAATTCTGCAACACAGATCCAAAACCTTTGAGATATTGAAAATGTGTTGACCATTACAAAGATATAAGTTAAAGTCTAAATTTTAAAAAAATCTAAATCTTGGAAAAGATGTATCTATCCTATAATATTAGACATAATATTTTAATTCTAATTCCACATCCATTCCAGTGGAAAATTAAAAATGTGATCTGAATCTTTATGAAGAAAACAGATTGAACTTTTTGCTAAATTTATTAAACCTAAAATATACTATTTCTCCTTAACTTTGACTTCTTGAATTCTAAGAAAGCTATTGATTTCTTTAAGGATTTGGGCGAATTTTTTATTGAGATCTGGGGAAATTTAAAGAGACAAAAATGATCATTTTTTGCTAATATTTAAGATTCATAAATACTATAACTGCTAATAGTAAAGTCAAGAAAGTTAATTCATTGGATTTAGGGCTTTTACAATTCTCTCTCTCCTCTTTCCAGTTGAGCTTTAATAATTTCTCTTCAAACTCATGTTTCTGTAAAAGATTTAGGTAAATTTTCTAACAAGATTAAGACTTCTCCACAATTTTCACTGATATCTTCAGAAGATTTGTCTCTGGGTTTATTGATGATAAAATTAATTTGTTTAAGTTATTCATTTTAAGTTTTAACATTGTTCTTTGTAGATTGTTCTATCAGTATACACATACAAACACCTTTGGATAAGAAGCCATGAAATTTTTTCCCAAATATAAATGGATTCTATATATACAATTTGACTTAAAATTTTAAGGGTTTGAAGATTTTAATCTCTCTGCCTGCCCCGCAAGGGGCTCATCTAAAAAGAATTCAGTTCTTATGATACTTACAAAGAAAATACACATGTAAGTGAAATTAGAATACTAAGATCATCAGTTGCTAGAAATGACAGACTGGGTAATTTGCAGTGACTCTTGGGACAAAGATAACTAAAAATATGGATAAAATACTAAAGGCCCAGATAATCTAATAAAATAGTAGTGATTATGAGTCCAAGATTCAGAAAAAGACAGAAGTCCAGGAAAAACTATGATGTTTGGTTCACTTTTGCCAAAGATGTAATTGCCAATCTGAAGATATGATCGACAGATTGGGAAACATTTCATTGCCTCGTCTTTGATACACAAAGTTGGACCAAAGTAAGACTACAGAGTTTGGCAAGGGTCAGCCAACCTGAATTTAATTTCGTGATCCCAAAGACCTGTAGTCGAGGAATAAAGATGAAAGATCAAGCACCTGTGACATGGAATTCAACCCTGGTTCAAGTCATCTATATAACCAAGAGAACTCTTGAACCTCGAAATTGGATTAACATGTTTTTGTATTGTCCATGTTTACAATTTATTTGGTGTAAGCAAAAAAAAAAAATCATTCTAAACTCCAGTTACTTCTTTCAATAATTTTCAAATGTAGTCACTGAAATACAGTGATAAGCAGATATAAAAGAAAAACAATAAATGAACTACACATGGGATGATAAAAGATAGTAGAAATGAACTTAAAGCTACTTGGTATGGTTGACTTATCTGACATAGACTTTAAATGACCATTTGTAAGGTGAACATAGCAATTATAAACTAAACCTAAATCTTTCAGCAAGAAACTATAAAGGGTAACATTGAAATCTGAGAAACAACTAGAAAATTTGGAGCTTAAGCATAATATGAAAACCTAAGAATTCAATGCCAATTAGACATGGCTAAAGAGAGAACTATTAAAGATTTGCAAGAAGAAACTCTGATGAATGAAGCATGGAAAATGAAAAGGATAGAAAACAGAGATTAGAGTACTAAAGGATAGTGGACATACAGTACAGAATGAGAAGAGTTTCACAAGGAGAGAGAAGGCAGAAAAGCAATATTAGAAGAGCTAATGGTTTTTAGAATTGATGAAAGACATCGATTCTCATATTTAAAAGCTCATCAAGTCTCAAACACAATGGACAAAAAGCCATCAACATCTAGAACCATCAGACTAATATTGATGAAAAAAGAAAAAAATTAATGTCAGCCTTAGATTAAAAAATAAATAAATAAAAAGAGAGATTGACTTTAATAGAGCAATCACAAGATGGACAAATGTTTTCTCAATAAGCAGCAATAAAAGCCAGATGTTGGGATCGTAGTGCCAACATAACAATATTAAGCTAGGATTACATATGCAGGAGATTTGGCCTCAAGAATCAAAGTGAAATGGAGGCAGTATCACACAAGCAAAAACTGAGAGAACATGCCAGTAGCAGACTCCTACTTAAGGAAATACTAATGGGTGTTCTTAGAGCAGAGGAAAATGGCCACAGACGGAAGATTAGATATACAGGAAGCAATTAAGAGCAGTGAAAATGGTAAATGTGTTCTTAAATATAAATAAGTATTGACTGTAGAGTACAATAACAATAATGTCTTCTGGGTTTCAAAGTATTTATGGACCTAAATGCATAAAATAAAAGCATATAAGAAAGAGCATCGAAAATAAGCCTCTTTCATTGTCCAGGAGAAAAAGAAAAAGTGATATTTAATATTAAACCTTAATGAATAAAGTATAACTTGCACATTAAAGGGCAACCTCTAAAACAGTAGGAAAGAAACGTTTAACTTCCAAATTTAAAGTTATTAAGACAAATCCAAAAGAAAGCATTAAAGTTAAAAAAAGAAACAGAGCTGGATAGAAAATAGAAAGCACATATTCAATGGCAGAATTAAAACCAAATGTATCCCTAATTATATTAATTATAAGTTAACTAAATATTCTAAGACTGTCAGAATTTGAAAAGAAATAATCCAACATATTTAAAACATATGGTAAATAAAAGCTTAAGGAAATTGAGGGGCAATAAGAGACAAAGGTCTTCCACCCAACGGAAAATAGACTTTTTGACAAGAGAATTATTCTATAGAAGGAAGGTCGCTTCATGATGATGAAAGATTTAAATTAACCTGGAAAATAGAATGAATTATAAGTACATAATAATATGGCTTCCACATTTAGAAAGCAATAAAGACGGAACCACAAGGACAGATAAACAAATCTACAATCTCTAAGTCATGGTATAAGATCTTAACAAAACTTTCTCAGGGATTATATGAGGACAGTGAGCAAACATGAACTTCCAGGCGAAAAATACATATTCCCACCATTTGCATACAACATACTTATAAAATTGGCAACACATTTGGTCATAAATAAATCCTCAATAAATTTGAAAGGGTGGGAATCATAAAGTGCATTTTCTTTGGAATTCAAATGAGATAGAAATGAGTAGCAGGCAGATAACTAGAAAATCTCCATGTATTTGTAAATTAAGAAATTATTTCTCAATAAACTCTGACCACATGGCTTTAGAATCCACTGATGATTTTTCCCTGAACTATTTATTACTAAGGTGATTGAAAAGTGATAATTTTTCACAATGTATCATTTTTTCTGCTACTATTAGTTGGCATTGTACTCTAAGGAAGAATTTTTTTTACCTCTAATTCTTTGTTATTTATTCATATTAGTAGGGATTTCTGGACTGTTTTGTATTCAGTGTAGCATATATGATTCGTTATTGCCTTTAATTATTTTTATGCTCAGATTGCCCAGGTTCCCCCATTGAGAACTCCTTTTGATATATCCCCTCAGTTTTTGAGTGCTTTCTTACTTTCTGACATAAATTATGCCAGGCTCACCTTTCACTTCCCATGTTCCAATCCTAAAATTAGCCATTTCTTACAAGGAACCATTTTAGTGGGCAATTGTTTTATAATCTGGGATATGAACATTAGGTATGCTTGTTGCTATTGGGATATTATTGCTCCTTTATATCCATACCTTTAATCACAATCCACTAACACAGGATTCTTCTGTTAATTCCCAATTCCTTATTTTCCCTCATTTTTCTCATAGTGAAAAACCTGATTGCAAAAGCATTCATTTACTTATTCATTTATTTTCAAAAGCCCACAGTGCATTTTAGAATTAATATACCCATACCACTATCAATAAAAAAAATGTGTCTAAAATTTCCTTGGAATCTGTCTGTATGTGTGTGTGTCTACAAAATGTTTTGCACTGAGAGTTTATAGTGAAAGCATTGTGTTCAAAAATGTTAGCGTTAGTTTCAATTCTTTTTCTTCCGTGTGTTTTTGTTTTTGGTACAGGGAATTGAACTCAGGTTTTCCAAACTAAGCTATGTACCAAGCCCTTTTTATTTCTTATTTTGAGACAGAATCTTGCTAAATTGCCCAAGCTGGCCTTGAACTTCAGAATCTTTCCCTCTCTCTTTCTCATGCCCAGCCTCTTCATATGATGTTCTAAAAGTCAAAACTAAGCAAATAGTTTAGATAGAAATTTCATTCCTCCTCTTTCCCTTGGTTAACCCATTCACTAATTTCTGGAGTATAGTTCTTGAGTTTTTTGTATAAATTTTTGAGTTGCAATCAATCTTTGCATTCCTGGAATAAATCCCACCTGATAATGAGAGCTTTCTTTTTTCTGTATCATTAGATTCTATTTGTTTTAATTAGGATTTTTGCCTACATTCTCATGAAAGATTTTGCCAGGTTTTTCTTTGGTAGTATTCTTTTCTTTGGTAGTATTCTCGCCAGGTTTTTGGTTTCAGGATTATACAGTTCTCATAAAATGAATTCTAAACTGCCTCCTCTTTCCCACCTTCTAAGTTTGTATAAAACTGGTCTTTTTTCCTCTTTAAATGTTTGGAAGAACTGAAAAATATAATCATGTAACGGTGTAGCCATCTGAGTCTGCAGGGTCCTCTGTGTGTGTGGGTGTGTGATATGTATGTAAAAGGCTTTAATTATTGATTTAATTTCTTCAGAATGAATAGGAATATTGCCATTTTCTATTTCTTTTCATTTCACTTTTGGTAAATTGTGATTTTCAAGGATTTTCATCTACAGTTTCCAATTCATTGGCATAAAGTGGCATATCATAAATCGTCCTTTTAGGTCTCTACAATATGTAATGACTTATTCTTTCATCCTGAGAATGGGTATCTCGCTTTTCTCTTTTTTTCTTTAATTTTACTAAGAGTTTGTAAATTTTATTTAATTTCTCCAATAAACACCTTTTGGTCATCAACTTTCTTCATTGTCCATTTCTATACTATTTATATATGCTCTTATTTCCTTCTTTCTGTTTACTTTGGGCTTAATTTTTTTTTTTCTAAATTTTTAAGAAAAAAACTTGATTCAGTGACCCTGGACATTTCTAAACGATCTAGTACAAACACTTAAATCTGTAAATTTTCCTCGAAATTCTGTAACCGTGAAAAAAGGTTCGGTTACGCTGCCATCAGATGCGGCTGATGACTTCATCGTGAGATAGAGTGATAGGAGAAGAAATTTCTTTGGTAACAATTCAGCAAGTTGGAAAATGGAAGTCTCTTTCCTGAAAGTTTGATCTCGCCTAGGGGTCACGGGTGCTAAGCTTATAGAGGGACTTTGCAGAAGTATATTTTTAGCCATAGCCAGGAGGGCGCCAGGATAGTCAATTAATTCTGCAACAACCAGCAACTCTGATGTCTTGATGTTATCTTAAAGGTCATGGACCTTCCTGGTTCCTGTAAATCTACAGAAGGATTACTGATCAAGGGTTCTATGACTGCTGTCCTTCTTGTTGCCCTTTTTCTGACAAAGCTGACTCTAGCAGTCAATTATTTAGGGATAAGGCACAAGGAAAGCAAAGTGAAAGACAGATTTGTTGGGGATAAGTTAACCCATTCAGCAGTTTCAATTCTCTTTTAATTACAACCC